>NC_139608.1:82912510-83512510 GCF_964270895.1 Podarcis filfolensis
AAGGCTAGCAGCATGGAAATGAGCATTCCAAAGGCCAGGAAAGGCAGCTCCAAAGCCTAAACAGGGAACCTGAGAAACCCTTCTGTTGCGTCTCAGCCCAAGTCAATTCAGATGCTGGTGGATGTGAAAGACAGCTTCTTCAGAAGAGCAGGGCCAGTGAGAGGTGTGACGTGGCCTAGGGAGAGTCCCAAAAGCTGCACAGAGAGACCTGGAGGTTCCCCATCCCTGTTGTAAAGTCTGCATTGAGCAGGGGGTTGGACTCAATAACTTTAAGATCCTTTTCAGCTCTGTGAGTCCAAGCTCCAATGAAAATAACTTTGTCCACAGTAAAATAACCTTGAGTTAAAAGCAGAGGAAAAGGCTTTTTTTTAAAAAAAATAATTATAAACAGGCACAAAAATAAATACAGTGGTACCTCGGGTTACATACGCTTCAGGTTACATACACTTCAGGTTACACACTCTGCTAACCCAGAAATAGTGCTTCAGGTTAAGAACTTTGCTTCAGAACAGAAATCATGCTCCAGCGGCATGGCGGCAACGGGAGGCCCCATTAGCTAAAGTGGTGCTTCAGGTTAAGAACAGTTTCAGATTAAGAACGGACCTCCGGAACAAATTAAGTACTTAACCCAAGGTACCACTGTATTGGATGTTGAGGGTGTGAACTGAGTGGATTGGGATACTGATACAGTATCCGGCATAAAATGTTGAGGGTATGATCCAGTCAAAGTTGAGCACTTTTAAATCTCACCCATCTCAGTGAGACAGTTCATTCCTAAAAGCTGCAACAGGCTACTTCCCGTTCACAGAATTTAATGCTGATGCTATCTGATGTCTAGTTGGATTTGCATATTCAAATTTCCTCAACTGTGTGACTATGTTCTAACAGGGACACTGTACATGTGATAGTTTGGGAGGGGGGCATCAAAAGCATGCCTGTTAGGCCATGTCCGCTCATTATGCTTGATCTCTATGCAGCCCAGGGGTCAAGATGCAGATGGGACCTTAGAACACATGAAGACCATGTGCAATGAAGTGGCACGGCCATACTGATCATGCACACTCAGTTGCCATTTAGAATACCTGCACAAAACTCTCATGTACTCTTCTTTCTGGTGACCCAGCTGCAGCAGGCTCTTTTAATGACCTTTATCTTTTTAAATGTTTATGTAAAGAGAAAGTCATAGAATCATAGAATTGTAAAGTTGGAAGGGAACCCAAGGATCATCTAGTCCAATCCCCGCAATGTAGGAATCTCAACTAAAGCATCCATGACAGATGGCCATCCAGCCTCTGCTTGAAAACCTCCAAGGAAGGGGAGTCCACCACCTTCTGATGAAGTCTGTTCTACTGTCGAACAGCTCTTACAACCAGAAAGTTATTCCTAGTATTTAGTCAGAATCTCCTTAACTTGAATCCAGTGGTTTGGGTCCCACCTTCTGGAGCAGGAGAAAACAAACTTGCTCCATCTTCCATGTGGCAGTCCTCTAGATACCTGAAGACGTCTATCACATCTCCTCTCAGTCTCCTCTTTTTCAGGCTAAACATACCCAGCACCCTCAACCATTCCTCCTAAGGCTTGGTTTCCAGTTGGGCTAGTAACATCAGGTCTGTGCTGCTGTTGTTAGCGTCACAATGATTACATAGGGGCAAACCTTCAAAGTACATTTTGTCAAAAAGAGTTGTTTAATTATGAAGCAGAGGTAAAGGCAAAGGACCTCTGGATGGTTAAGTCCAGTCAGACTTGACTATGGGGTGCGGTGCTCATCTTGCTTCAGGCCCAGGGAGCCAGCGTTTGTCCACAGACAGCTTTCTGGGTCATCTGGGCAGCATGACTAAACCACTTCTGGCCCAACGGGACACTGTGACGAGTGCCAGAATGCACGGAAATGTCGTTTACCTTCCCGCCACAGCGGCACATATTTATCTACTTGCATTTGTGTGCTTTTGAACTGCTAGGTTGGCAGAAGCTGGGACATAGGAACGGGAGCTCACCCCATCACGTGATTCGAACCGCCAACCTTCCGATCAACAAGCCCAAGAGGCTCAGTGGTTTAGACCAGAGCGCCACCCACTCCTTCCATGAAGCAGAACAGCTTAGAAAGAAAGAAAAGGCTCTACTGGTTTATAAATCTGTGACTTTTAAAATATATTATTCCCTCCACTCAACATGATAAACTTCCCAAAGCTCTGTTATCCAGATAACTCCCCCTCCCCATTTCACAGATGTTTCCCTACCCCCTAATGGAGAGTCCCTCCTGGATATCCCAAAAGAAAAAGATAGGCCTAGTAAGTGAGAGAGGTCAAACATGAGCCCAGCTATTTATTACATATACTGCAACCAGATGGAAGTAACTCATCCATCAAAGAGCTCAGCGTCCTCATCGAATTAGCTTCTTATAAAAAGCCTCCTGCTCTTCCCTCTGATCCACATGGTTCAACTTCCTTCCCTTCCATGCACTTTTGGAAAATGAACCCTCTCTAACCCCGTTGCTGTGTTCTCCTTAAATCATCGCCGCCCATCATTCCATAGCTATATTTAAACTTTACTTTTATCAATACTCATCCTGTAGCTGTGGGAGATATTAAAAGTGTACCAGGGCATGGAAGGGCGTTTCTGACACTTGCTCTTTCATTCATCAGCCCCCTCGTAGGCCTGTTGGTGACAATGAAAAGATTTCACAATACCGGTGCAGCAGAAACTCATTCTCCTACTCATCCATCATGTTCAACCTAGCAGCAGTTCTACTGACCTAATCTGTAATGCCTCGGTGCTCACTGGAGATTTCTTAAAGGCACCCTTCATTGTTGTTAGTTACAAAGAATAAGTCTGTGCTATTAGATAAGGAGACTAAATGGTGCAAAGATTAATGCAATACTCCCTCATCACCATGACCAGGGTTCAACCACTTGGGTCGAACTGGAACGTCTGTTTTCTGAGTTTGCTGGAAGATCACATCCGACACTCACTCCCCCACCCCCACCCCTGGATGAATAAAAATTTAAACCTATTTCAAGAGGTAAATAGGATTTTAGAGGTGCAAGAGCTATGTACCACCGCTAATTTATCACTTCTGTCAGCTTTAGGGTAATATGCACTAGTTATTTTACATTATAACAAATACATTAGTCTCTTCTCTAGATAAAGGAAAAATTATGAATAAACTGTCTTGGATATTTTGATGGAGCAAAGGAATCTTCCCACTCCTTTTGCCTTCCTAGCTCTCTAGTGAATATCCAGCATCTGTAAGTGCAGGAGACATAAACAAGGTGGGGGAGAATTAGAAATTTTGCACTTTTTTATAAGGAGGGAAATAAAAACGGACAGCTGGCTGGATGATTTTATCATGTCAACAGTACCATAAAAGAACAATGGCAGGACATAGAATAAACAGTTGTTCTGTGCTTGTTTCTTGAAATACCACAACTTAATAGAATGACAACTTGGTAAGAACTTTGATTTTATAAATGGTTTATTTCATAAATTCTATGTTAAAATTCCATGAATCTTGATTGCCATGGCTCACTTTGAGCACACATGAACCCTGTTCTAGATCTGAAGAAATTATGTTTCCCTTTCCACAAGTAAATGTTTCTTCAGACACGCCAATCATTCTCCTCCTCATGAAGGTCATGATGTTATATGTTTGTTTGTTTATTTATTTTTTTGTTTGTTTCCCGGTTAATTACAGCTGGAAATATGACTACTAGAACATCACTAATATAGGAATAGGTGCCAGGTTCAGAGAAGAATGGCAATGTAAGCCAGCCCAGGGCAAAGAGTTAAGTACACCTGCTATAGAGATTTGGAGAATTCTGTTGGAAGCAGAAGTGGAAATTGCAATAATACATGTTTGTCCAAAGTTCAGGAATGGAACCCATGCTAGCAAATATGACCAATATTCATTACAATTGATCTTTTAGTCCAAAAATGTGATGTAAATAATTATATTTTCTGCATTATTTATACATTTCCCTTCCATGGAAATGCACTGAAATTAACTACACAGATTACATGACTAATTATGTTAAGTTTTGGCCACAGCAGATAGCAAGTCAAACGACACAGATTGTAGCAGAAACTGAATAAGTCAGACTTATTCTACTCATTCCTGTCAAATGCGCAAGAGTGGTGATTGTGCCACACAATTTCATAAGTTTCATGCTGTTCTGGAAGAGGAATCTCCTCATTCTCATCAACAATTGTATGTTAGTAGGAGAGAGTCCACCGTCAGGTTCTGGTGATGGACAGCTTAATCTGTCTTCTGCAGTTGATCCATTTTACTTTGTGCCTAAGCTGTCTAACTGTCTACTGAAGATTGTTGTGTAAATGTGAGAACTGCCTTAACATAACTCAGTTGTGTGGGGTTTTTTACAGGAAGCATGAAAGACAAAGAAGAGGCTAGCATCCTAGAAACTCACTTTTTACTGAAGATTTTCGACCAATACTGGGTGGTTACTGCCTGGAATTTTGAGGCTTCTTGATCATCGCATTCTACTTCAAAGTATATTGGACAGGATCTGCTATTCCTATTGCCATAGTTTGCATACAGATACTTTTTTAAAAAAATCTAGAATTTATCACTCAATTTTGAAATCCCAAATATCTTGGTCTCATTTTCAAAATGAAAACTATGCCTCATGCACAATTTGCTGCAACTTTCAGTTTCAACTCGTGCACATGTGCACTGATAAAACACTGCAAAAAAGCAGTACATATTTATGTTGTCATACTGTGGATTTGTAAAATACCACACAGAAAACAATATGAATGATGGCGTCTACACATCAGCAAAACACTGCACTAAAAGAAGTTTGATGCAACTAAATATACATGATAAATGGCTTATTGTTTTGCAATGTTTTCATCAGTGTCCACAGATACTGTAGAGCAGGGGGAAACTTGAAGGAACTGAAAAATTAAACAACCTGTCCATGATCCATTTCTGGAATTAATTTTAATACATTCTCCTAGCTAAAACCAGAATTCAGATGAAAAACTGAACAAAAGAAAAAGTGAATGCACAGAATAAATGAATGAGGGAAATAAGCTCATCACTCTTGGGCTGGTTTGTTTGCAATTTTTTGTTGGGCGGGGAGGGGGCTGTTGCTGATAGTTTTTTGTATCTTTATTTTAGATCTTGCTGTGGTTTTTGTGGAAATTGTTCACTTGGGTTGTGTATTTTTTAATGTTTCATTTATTGCTTACAACTATTTTTGTTATGTTGCAGTTATGTATTTTTTTCATGTTGTAAGTTACTTTGAGCATGGTTTGAACTATGGAAAGGTGACATACAAATAAAATTGTGTGTGTGTGTGTGTGACTAATTCTACCCCACTTACGCTTTTTGGATTGTAGCCAACCAAGTTGCCTGGTTTGTGCAAGAACTTCCATTTGCAGAATGGAACTTCCTCTCCTCTTTCCACTCATCCTTTGCCCCCAGAATCTGCTCTGGGGGTTGGGAAAAACCCCAGATCAGATGGGGGGGCATGCAGAGGGAGGAGAGGGAAAGGAAATTCCACTGTGCAAGAGGATGCCTTGCATGAATATGAACATTGTTGGATACAACCTTTTGTTTTGGGTAACATTCTACCAGATGAACCTCTTCGCGTATAGTAATAGAAAGGCAGTATACAAATTAAAAGTGAAATGAAGAGTTATAGAAGATTGGACACAGCTACAAGTGCAGAAAACTCACTCCTGCTTTCTGCAAAATGAAACAGAGAAACAGTCCCTTTTTCTTTAATGCAACAATGCAATACTTTCTAGTGAAAATCTGTTCGTTATTTTGCATATTTTAAAAACATTAGGCAATGATAACCCTTTTAAAGACAATGTATTCAGGGTCCCTCCCCAATGACTCGATGATAAAACAAGGCTTAACTACCAGATACAAAAGTCATCATATAAAAATAGTTTCAAATAATATTATATCAACATTCTACAGTTCAGCAGTCTGCAGCTACAAAGTAAACGGAGCCACTGCGGTTCATAGCTTAGATACAAGTAAAAGAAGATCCAACAGATAACCGGGGAATTAAACTCTGAGTTCAGACTGACTGGAAGGCCTTAGCCAAGTCATCATGTCCTTGGCTCAGTTCCACAGAATGAGAATAAAATTGTTACTTTACAGTGTTTCAGCTCGGCTTTAACATTTAAGCCTCGAATAGCTCCAATAATCCCCCACCAGAAACCTAGACTAAACCTAATTTTGAAAGGAATGAGGCTAATATACAGTTCTAAATTGAGGGGGGTTATAACTTCTGATTTAGCTAGAGGAAAAAGCAGTTTATAAGTGTAACCACTATGTGTGGTTGGTTCAAAAATAAGAATGGGAGTATCCCTTCTCTTCCTTGCATAAATAAAGGTCTGTGCAAAGCTGAAATGTGCAGACGTGTGCAGTGGCGTAGCGTGGGTTGTCAGCACCCGGGGCAAGGCAAGTAATTTGCGCCCCCTAACCCGTGGATTTGCGCCCCCTAACCCGTGGATTTGCGCCCCCTAACCTGTGGATTTGCCCTAACCCCAGATGTTGCGCCCGGTGCGGCCGGCCCCCCCTGCACCCCCCACGCTACGCCACTGGACGTGTGCATATCTTAAAGCTTTCTAGCTACGTTTTTTTAAAAAAATTCTAGTTATGCCTGAACCAGACCACTTTGGCTTACAAACAAGGCAAGAAGAAATAGATTGTTTGAAGGTCAAGCTACACATTACACTTAATGGTTAGCATGTAGCTATATCTCTGCTCTTTTATTACTTCATTATAGGTGAGGCCCAATTGCTAACAGGGTCACAATACATGGGATGGGGAGGCTAACCTCCTTCTCTCTCCAGCCATGAGCCTCCCTGAAAACAGTCCCACTCAGGCACAGCTGTAAAAGTTAGAAAAAGAATGTCACTGGCACCATTTAATTACATCCACTTGTAAATGTATCTCCTGTGACTCTGAGATATTGAACTACCTCTACACATGGCAAAGCAGTGTTCTCCTCTTGCTTCCATCACCCACTTAAATTTTTAAAAAGCACGTGGTGGGGAGTTAATATTTGATTGATGAACTAAAGATTCACAGTGTGGTTTACAGTGATAAACATTAAACAAATAACCATTCGGTTATTGAAACCAACTTTTGTAAAACCCAGAAAACCATTTTTTAATTTTAAAAAAAGAAAAGAATTGCTGCCGCAGAAAAGAGAGAAAAGGCCTCTGTTTTAGCTCAAGGGGAGTCAGCGTTTAAAGAGTAAATCAGAACCCTGAGAAATTTGGACACTATCCAAGTGACAGTTTCCACCCAAGTATTCATTCCTAAATTTAATACAGAAATACATGGGGATGTGGGAGGGGGTGCTTGTTGAGGTAAAGGATAGCCTGAAAAACACCACTGAATTCATATGGGAAACACATGTGTTACCAACTTCATGTTACTGGCACCCCTGTGAAAGAGTAACATGTATTATCTTCTATGAAGAATATTTGTAATCCTACCTGCAGGAACACTGCTGGGCTTTGTTTTGTTGAGGGGGGGGGGGGTTGCGAAGCAAGCTGCAGCAGCATTTTGCTCTCCCAAACCTAAAAGCTTGCTCAAAGTTTTTACTTCCAGAAAACAAATTGGTCCAGTTAAGTTATCACCTTGTCTTGCTTTATGTTCTTTCACCCCTAAAGGCAGCAGCTTCAGATGGTGGGTATTAATCTTTGATCCTTTGAGGTATCTTTTCAAAAAGTGTTTAATCAGTAATGACCAAAGCTGTGTCACCTTAAGGTGGCTATGTTTAAAAATAAATAGAGATCTGTCCCAGGCATCAAGATTCATTATCTCCATCCTGAAAAATTTAGGTAGAAAGCCAGCTTGGTGTGTAGGGGGGATAGAGTCTTCAGTTTGGACTTCAACTGCATTAAGATCTCCCATAGTCTTGAAGCATCTAGGTGGCTTCTGGCAAGTCACACTGGTCCTCAACGTAAGGTTACCAGATTTTTTCCAATGAATCCTGGGACACTTTTCAACTTCAATAGGAATGATAGGATTTTGTCAGGGGATTGATTTGTAAATCCGGGGACTGTCCCCAGGAAATGTGGCTCCACGTCACCTACCCATTAGGGCTATTGCAAGAATAAAATGGAGAAAACTAATATATCAAAATACAGTTGTAAGTCACCAAAGATCTTAGTTGTTTACTTCTACCTGCTGCCAGGAATCTAGAGAAACTTTTATATCTCTGACACAGTATTATATAGTAGTGTAGGGGAACAACAACAAAACCCACTTCATGTACTCCCAAAGTTGTACTCAGTGGGAAGAAACCCATGAACAACTTCCTTGTTCAGAGATAATGATTACAAAATCTTAATTGGGTAAAAGGTAATATAACAGCCGAAATTAAAGCTCAGATGAGCAGATGTATCGCAGAAAGCCACCACAACAAAGGTTCCTGTGTCGGCCTATAATTTGGACATCATGAATTATAATTAAAATGTAAAGTCCCCAATATAATGAATACATAGCTAATTTAGCATGCTTATATTTAACACACAGGCTTTTATCACTGTCTCCTATTGTTATTAAAACATGTACACCAGCAAAGAGCTGGCACTGTTGCTTTCTTCAGCTCCCCACGCCCACCCTCAAAAAAGCCCAACTTCAAGCTTCCAGAGTTATAATATCCCACCTAGGTTTTTACTGGAAATGATTATGGGCTAGGTAGGATGAACAACTTCTGCTAAATAGTCTCACTGTTATATTATTTCCAACGCTCATTATTTAAAACCCAAATTAAAAAATGGGGACAGAAACTTTTGCTCCTTTAAAAGCACTTTTGGAATGTAAGTAGTGTTGAAATTAATAACCAATAATGAATGTAGGCACTGGTGTAGTGGAGATGGCAAAATTCTGAGACTTCAGAGCAGGAGTGATGGTGTCATGTGTTGGAATGCCAGGAAATCTAATAGGCCTTCCTTGCTCTGGCAACTGGACTCATTTGGGGAGGGTGGCAGGACAAAAAATTAACAAAGAAACAAAGAAACTGACTGACTGAGATAGAAATGAGGCTTTCAAGTTTTAGTATTGCTTGTGACAGACACAAACAGATTCTGCCCTTAGCCTACATCCAGTGATAGTACGGAGGTAATCATACACTGTTTTGTTTATGGTTTTTTTAGGATACCCAAATATGTGGAAAGAGCCCTCTGACCCTGAAAATTACACATCAGTTATAACTGATGTGTTCAAATGGGTATCCTAAATGGATTCAAACTGGGATTGGGATACTTGAATGACCAGCTTCTGCCTTATGAGCCTGCCGGAACGTGGTGTTCCACTGGAGAGGACTCTCTTTCTCATGACACCAACATCAAGGCTGCATTTGAATGGGATGCGGAAGAAGGCCTTATTGACGGCTGAGGTCAGACTTGGAATGCTCGCTTAGGAGAAGCTTGCCTTTTTGTTGATTCTTGTTGTTGCTGCCATGTCAAAACCCACTTTGTTTACTGTTTTTTATCATCTATAAAGGCATAAGAGCTCTCTCCGCTATGATTTAGCTTGCTGCTGCTTAATAGATGAATAAAAAAATGCTCTGTTGACTGTTGCTATTTTTTGAATTTTTGGTACATGGATGGACAGACAGACAGACAGATTCTTTGGGGATTGTGTTTATTATTGTCATTGTTGCTTTGCTAGCATTTTCAAGGAAAAAGCCAGATAAAAGTATTTATAATAAAGGAATAAATGTGTGTTTAAGACTGTGCATTGTTAATATGTAAATAGAATGAGGGTAAGGTCTATTTTCTTAGAAGACACATGGAATAATGGGAATATGTCTGTGTAAATGAAGCAGATTATCTAGACTTTATGCATCCGCATTTATGAAGAAAGGCCTGTGCTGATGGATCTCAAACCAGGCCAGAGGGGTTGCTGAACTGAATTGTTAGAGGCAGGTTTTTGCCACATGTGAAATGCCATTTATTTTGCTTACTAGTCTGATCATCATTTTAATATATCTATATAAACATTTCAGAGGCTTTCATAAAAATAGTTACATATGCTAAAAATTCAGAGCTGGCATGCTGAAAATTAAATTTTAGTATGAAATACCCATTGTCATCCACTGAAAAAATGTTTATCAGCCATGTAACATTGAGATGTTTCATTTTTAATTCAATCTAAAAAAAGTATCAGGAGAAAACCATTTCAGAATTTTTCTTCAACACTTATCTCAAAAATGGGCCATTTGATTCATGAACATCTCTAATGTATATCATCAGTGACTGAAGGAGTTTTTTATATGATTTTTGACAATTTAACAAGTCCTCCTGACAAATTAAATGGTTGTGTTGACAACTTAACTGTACTGCCAATCAATATTTTCAATTACTTTCATTGTCATTCAGAAAAAATACAACACGAGGTCACACAGTGGTAAATCCAAGTAAGGAAAATAAAATGATGCACAATCAGTTGGGGGAAAAGAAAACTTAAAAACTTTAAAGTACAACATGCAATTTAAAGATGCTTTGTTTTTCTTTGGGAGGTTTCTGCTAAAGCAGAAACACTTCTAAATTTAGATCCTAGCGGCATCACTCACTCACTCCACAATATAGTTTCCTTCCTTCCTATAAGCAATTTTAAAGTCATTAAACTTGAGCTGCTGCCACAAAGGATTTCATTAAAAACAACTTCTTTATTGCATTACTTCCCGCTATAAAGCTGCATATTCCTAGCTTTTACACAAGGACGGGACAAGTCACATTACTTATACTGCAATTCTTTAAGAGCATACCAGTCACTTTGAGAAATCTGAGTCAAACAATGCTAGGTCAAAGGTTAGTTGACTTGTGCTGTCCAATAGGGCAGGAGCAGATCAATACAGTTTCTAATGCTTCATTGTCGCATGGAAACTGCCTGCTGCATTCTAAAAATAGATGACAATACTTAAATAAAAATGTGCTTTCCTCTTATGGGATCATTCATAAAGGAAGGGAAAAATTGCAGTTTAATGTGATACAATCCAGGTGACTGGAAAAGTCTATTGAAAAGCAAAGGAAAAAACAGAATTTGTAAAGTATTGTTCACTAAACAAGGCATAAATGTGGATTATTATTATTTTGTTTTTACGGTCTGTCAACAAGTTTGTAAGAACCATTCCAATTCCAAATAATGTTAACAAGAGCCTCTTCATCAGATGCCTGCTATGTTTTCCTGGGTTACGCTGTTTGGTAGATGTATGGGTTGGAATTGTGATAATTACATGATTAACAGTGGAAATTCACAAAAAAACAACAACATTGCAACTGTTTTGTGAATTGCCACTGTCAATTATGTAATTATCACTGTAGTTTTCTGCATTTATTTCTGCCTCATTGTCTACAATTCCCCCCAACATCATGGCAAATGATATCAAAAGCTATTGAGAAATGCAGGAGGATCATCAGGACTGTGCTTCTTCTGTCACTTTCCTGGCAAAGGTCATCCATCAGGCTGACCAAGACTGATTTGGTTCCAAAACTAGGTCAGAGCCTAGGCTGGAAACCCAATAATCTGCTTCCTCCAAGTGTTACCTGGAGCTAAACAGCAACCATCCTCCTGAGCACTTTCTCCAAAAAAAGGGAGAGAGAGCCTTTTCAGTTGTAGCTCCCCATCTGTGGAGCATTTTCCCCACTGACATCCTCCTAGTGCCTTCACCGATATCATTTCAGCACCAGTTCAGATTTTACCTTTCCCCCCTAGGGTTATGGTAGATTAAAAGGGGGATTGTTTGCCATAGTGAGCCATCATTGCACCTCTTTGGGAATGAAATCCACAGCCTATGCACTACCTATAAGACAGCTATGCCTTGTACCTCTATCCCAGGTGGCAGAGGGATGCAAAGGAAGCTCTCCCTTCAAGATGAACTTGGAGGTAAGTTCATATGGGAGGAGACTGCCTTTACACAACCTGGTCCCAAACAGTTTAGGGCTTTGAAACACATGACCTGCACCATGGTCCCGGAAACAATCTGGGAGGAAATCAAGTTGGTATGATGATAGTGTTATATGATCTGAAAACTGGATTGCCGTCAGCAACTTAAGTACCACATTTTGCAACAGGTGAAATTTCTGCACATTTTCAAAAGACAGTCCACTACAAACCAAGTTATAATAACCTAATCCAGATGTAGCCAAAGCATATGGATATGTGCTAAGATCCACCTTTCCTATGAAAGGCTGTAGCTGGTACACCAACCAAGATTGTAAAAATGCTCCTGGTCACCCAAGAATGATTGGAATGCCATCCATCAGACTATATCGAGATTGTAGTGCTTCCTCCACATGACAAGTTGTTTATTGTTGATTCTAGAATTCTATCACTATTTTTAAAAATTACAAATTTTGCTTTGCATTTCCCCTTAAGACTCAATTTTTGCAAGCAGTTGTAAATCCAATCTAATTTACTACAAAATACTTTCAAGTATAACCTGGAAATTGTAGTGTAACACCAAAATATATGCAGAGAGAAAAATGGGGGAAGGGGACTAAAACGACAGCTACTTTAATAGCTATAATGTTTTGGGACATGTGAGAACTTCAGGCAAACAATAGTTCATCTGGGCTGAAATAGTATTCAGCCATCTGGAGTCCAGCTAAAGCTTGTGAAGCAGCTCCATTCTGCCTACACAGTCTTAACTTACAAGCTATGAAATCATAATAATTTGTTCATTTTATAGCCACCCCAGAAATGTTACCTATTTCAAAAATAAAAGCAACTTTGGTATGGTTCGGTTGTTTTGTTTTTGAAATTGATAATGCTTTACTGGGTAAATATGATTGGTTTCCCTTCTCATTGTTATAAGTCTGCAAATGATAAGCAAATAACAGCTTTTTTATATACTTTGCTTTGATGTTTCCTTTACAATGAAATTAATGTAAGCTATGCATATAGTTATGTAACTCACAGTAAATGGTGGACAGCAAACTTTGGCAGAAACTGAAATACAGCAAAATAGAATCAATGCTGATTGTGACAAATATAGGTTAGAATAGAAATTGTTGCCTTCTTACAGCCCTAAACAGACTGTATCTGAATGTTCTTAGTTTTATCTCCCCCATTTCTTCTTCCTTTTATGCCATGTTTACTGGATTATACAACAGTGCGGCAGCAACTCTGTCTCCTTCACTTAGTAGCATTTAAAGCCCTTAAAAAACAATATAATATTTGCTATAATATTAGTAACAACTGCTACTACAACTACAATTTATTTCACTGCCTTCTACTCCCACTTATCTTGTGAAAGTTTGTTCCAAGAAAGTTTGAGATCCTCTGCTTTTAACAGCAACACCATTTATCTATCTATTTATACCTGCAAGAGCTGTAAAACCAAAGTTACTTGTTCTAATCGCATAAATTAAGTATAACCAATTCAGACTTGAGTGAAACCTTTATTCCACTGAGGCGATTTATTTATGATGAGAGGAAGAAGTTGAATCAAAACACCCATCCCACAGTCACATTGTAGGAGAAAAACATCGGAGTCATTGAGTATACCCATGAACACACAGTGCACAAGATTAGGGTCATGCCTGCTGCACTGTTCTCAGCCTCCATTCATTAGAAACCAGTTTCTGTGCCCAACTCAAAGATGTGCGATCTGTACCCTGCAAATATGGATTGTACTGTAGGCCCCTGTGCAAACCAGATCTTGAACACACTGGAAGCAGAAGCAATGCAGCTACACACACACACACACACACACACACACACACACACACGACCTATACAGGGCAACAGAAGCAAATAGTATCACTTCTGACCACCTGAGCAGAAGGCTACTGTTACTGCTGGAAGCTACTACTACAGTTTGCTTTTGCTATTTATAATTTTCTACCTTAGCTGACAAAGGTTAACTACAAAAGACTTTCCCCTGCTCGGTTTAACTGTAATGAAAGCAGACTTAATAGAACACCAGGACATAAAGTGATGACACAAATATCAAATCTTCCTAATAATAAGACTCTTCCTAGTTACTCGGATCAATAAGCTTCCAGTGCTAACGAAAAAAACCCCAGACACTTCAGCACAAAGTAAAATAAAATTTGTCTTATGAAAGACCTGCTTCCAGAAGTTAATTTGAAGAGACTGACTTCTTGAAGCAGATACCATTGCTTGTGTTGCTACAAAACCAATGGATTCTGCACAGTTCTGTTAACCATCAGCAATTATCTTCCTGTCAGAGCTAAAGGTAACAAATTTCCCCATATCCAGCAAGGCTATATCATCAACCGGACACCGGCATCATTTGACGGAAACTAAATCACTACACCAGCCAACAGCTCTGACAGACAAATGTGCTGCCTCAGAAAATCTAGGCCTATCACTCGGGCAGTGAGGTGGGGGTGGGGGAGTAAGGGTTCTCTCAGCTTTCTGAGAAGAGATTAAATGTTGTAGATTCTGTAAGTACAGTACAGAGGAAAATCCTAAATATGAGAATTATTAATGGACTTTAGACTGGTCTTTTTAATCTGTTGCCAGCACATGCTCATCTATTTTACCTTGATCTGCCTTGTTTCCTGACGGACAGAAAAGGCAGGAACTGTTCATTATCCTAGCCTTAATCAGAGCCAGCAGTGGAAGAACAATGTAACCCTACCTATCATATGGAGAGCATTTTAGCACTCACTGTTCTTTTATAATGAAGATTGCGTAATAAAAGATACCGCTAATATGTGCTGTCCTTATACCAGACAATAACATCCAGTTCACAGTATGCTACATAATGGGGATATCAGTTTCTAACCTGCTCAAAAACCAAATAAAGCATTATCACATTGCAACTGTAGCTGGGCTGGAATTTCCTGTTAAGCTGTGGTTAGAGCATACATTCCCTCTTCACAGAAAGAGGGGGAAAGACACACAGAGAGAGAGAGAGAAAGAAAGAGAGAGAGAGAAATATAGTACAATGGATCAGCCTATAACAACAAACCCACTAACTGCAGACTTCATTTTTTGACAGACAAAATATTAAAGGTAAGTTACATGAGAATCTTTGCAAACGGCAAATGATTACTAAACCAGAAGCAAATTAAAACGGCTCTTAATTGGCATGCTAGTAAGCAGTGTGATTTCCCCTTTGATATCACATTAATCATAGACACCATTCTACGTGGGTGGAAAATCTTGGGGAAAAAGATCGGATGGCTACTAAGATTGATAGTGAGATATGTAGCCTCACCACTTTAGGTCGCTGGCTCAGATCTGGAACAAGGTAAATAGTCAGTTCAAGTTATTTCTGTTGAACAACTGACCAGTGATCTCAGTGAAATGAGATCCTACTAGATTAAGAGCTGGTTTGACATCTCTTTTTATAGGCATATATCTTAGCCCCTGTCAAGATTCAGGTAAGGAAGATTTAAGGATGTTTAGTTGCATGTGTGAATATTTCATTTCCTACCAGTGACCCTAAATTAAGGGTGGCAGGTGTATATAACCAAAATCTACTTGCCAAACATTTTTTTTATTTTTTTTTATAGAATAGCAAACAGTTTCTAACCACAATGTGCTCCCAAAGCAAAACATAAAACACAAACATAAAAACATAAGGCCAATGGCCCATCTAGTCCAGGAATCTGCTCAAGGGATGCATGTGGAAACCTGCAAGCAGAAAATAAGCACAAGAGAGCTCTCCCCTCCGATGATTTCCAGTAACTGGAAACATTGCTCCTTCCAGCTGTGGAGGAAGAGCACAGCCATCTTAGCTAGTAACCATTGAGAGCTCTCTCCTCCAGGAATTTGTCTAATCCTCTTTTAAAGCCATCCATGTTGGTGGACCCATCACTGCCTCCTGGGGGAGCAACTTCCATCGTTTAACTATGTGCTATGGACGCAGGTGGCACTGTGGGTTAAACCACAGAACCTAGGACTTGCCAATCAGAAGGTCGACGGTTCGAATCCCCGCGATGGGGTGAGCTCCCGTTGCTTGGTCCCTGCTCCTGCCAACCTAGCAGTTCGAAAGCAAATCTAAGTGCAAGTAGATAAATAGGTACCACACTGGCGGGAAGGTAAATGGCGTTTCCGTGCGCTGCTCTGGTTTGCCAGAATCGGCTTAGTCATGCTGGCCACATGACCCAGAAGCTGTACGCCGGCTCCCTCGGCCAATAAAGTGAGATGAGCGCCGCAACCCCAGAGTCGGTCACGACTGGACCTAATGGTCAGAGGTCCCTTTACCTTTACCTTTTATGTGAAGAAGTACTTCATTTCATCCGTCCTGAATTTTCCAATATTCAGCTTCATTGGATGTCCATGAGTATCACTGTGAGAGAGGGAGAAAAAATCTCCCCTATCCCCTTTCCCAAAGCCAAGCATAATTTTCTAAACTTCTATCTACAGTATCCTTTTTGAGGTGAAGCAACCAGAACTGTATTTCTTGAGAAAGTGGGGTACCAGGAAAATGCCAACCTGTGCCCAGAAAGAGGAGGTCAAAAAGTAAGCCCTAGGAATGTTATTTTATTTTACTTTTTGCCTCAATATGCATCATTACATTAGGTGCCTGTTTGCTTGCTTGCTTGCTTGCTTGAGACAAGGACCATGTGAATGACTGTGCCCACCCTGCTCTTCAAAAGGAGAGCCAAGGGGACATTTCAAGTACTGAGACAACATCTTAGCTTAAGCCTAGTCATGTACCTGCTTCTGAATTGCTGAGCTGCGTAACCTGTAATCTGATCAATGTTTAAACTGTGTAATGACTTTTGAAATAAAGTCTTTGAAGAATCATTGAGCAAGGAATCCGAGCACTGTCTCTGAGAGCAGGAAGCAGGACAATGAAGGCTGCAGAGGGCCCCTTCAGTTTTATGGGTAGGATGGGAAGCTGAGGAGAAAGAAGGGCACCAGCCTCTTGTCGTATTCCTTTATAATAATAATAATAATTTATTATTTATACCCCGCCCATCTGGCTGGGTTTCCCCAGCCACTCTGGGTGGCTTCCAACAAAACACGAAAATACAATAGCCTATTAAACATTAAAAGCTTCCCTAAACAGGGCTGCCTTTAGATGTCTTCTAAAAGTTTGGTAGTTATTTTTTTCTTTGACATCTGGTGGGAGGGCGTTCCATAGGGTGGGTGCCACTACTGAGAAGGCCCTCTGCCTGGTTCCCTGTAACTTGGCTTCTTGCGGCGAGGGAACCTCCAGAAGGCCCTTGGTGCTGGACCTCAGTGTCCGGGCAGAACGATGGAGGTGGAGACGCTCCTTCAGGTATACTGGGCAGAGGCCGTTTCTATTCCATCCCTTCTTCTTAAACTTTCTATCCTTCCTCCATGGTTATATCCCCCAAGCTCTCATTCTCCCTCCTCTTTTACCCCAATTTCCACTGGCTGAGGAATAGACTTGGTGGGGGGGACCTCTCCCCTGTCCTAGAGGAGCTTATCTATTAAGCAACATGACTATTTATTTATGTATACCCTATGCCAGATTCTGTGTCTTGGTCACTTTGAAGTGTACAATAACCATAAACCAGGAAAAACACCAACAAGGGTGGTGGAGGGGAGAGGCAGGAGCACCAGGCGCTTGAAGAAAGGTAAGAGGTACTATAGTGGTTGATGTACTTGATGAAACCTGAAGGAGGATTATTCCAAAACGTGCACCAGAAATCTAATAAATAAATAATAAAGGAAACAATGGCTTCAACTGTGCAAGGTAAAAATAGCACAAGTTAAGTGCGCCTAAGATGCGATCGTACTGTATCGCCAAAATGAAACTGTTCGTTCTCCATTGGTAGGAGGTCTGCACACTGCAGACTTCAAGCTGCCTACATATTTAATCCAGTCCCACAGAGGGACTTGTGGTTGTTTTTGAAAGGGACTCTGCACACAGTTAAAAGCAAGTGATAAATATTTTGCACATTTGACCCATCAGTAAATCAAAATGTTTATTGTATGCTGAAAAACAACCCATGCCCCCCTTTCCTACTTTGCCAGAGTACAGCAACTGAAACATGCTGTCCTAATTTTCCCCCCTTTCATAAATTATTTTTTTCACAAGCAACCGAATGTGTTTTATAACACCCAATATCAGCCACAGAAAGCAGTTGCTATGATAGTTCATAACTGGTCAGGTGGGTTACTAGCTGCCTTTAACTTCCAATAAGCAGCTAACTAACAAACCATCCATTACTTACTTCAGAGAGATTAGAGGTTAAGCATAAACTTGATTACATGCTATAAATGTGAGTAATTTGAAATGTTATTGGTTATTACAGAAATATACTGTAATAATTTCCTCTTTAATGAAAGGCAGCATGTTTTTAGTGGCCCCTAGTTTCTTGTTTAGGCTTTAGGAAGGCGATCGGTGTATGATTAACAGCTACTTTTGCATGATAGGCATCTGGGATGAGATGGCATAAATGGATGCTCACCACTTAGCTGTATCATAAAAATGCAAAAATACCATCATATTTGTATGATAAACACAAAGTTTATAGGCAACACTCTTTCTGCTCTCCTCCAAACTGCTCATAGCTCAGTAGGTGCTCTAGTTTTTGCTTGCCTGAAAGAAACCCACACATTTCAAAAGATTCAAGTGTCTAACCCAAGTTACGTTTACACTGAATTTAAACTCACCGGTTGCAAGCCAAGAGATGTGCTTCCCCATTCTACAAAATGCTCTTTCAAGGGTGGGGGGAGAGTACAGGGGCACACCCAAGCCTGCCTGGAGGTCTTACAAAACCTAGCCTTCTAGTATCAGAAATGTGTGACCTGCGTAGCTCATGTGCTTCAGCTTGCACTCTTTATTACCCCTCTAGTACTATCCATACCAGGTCGCTCAACCATTGCTACTGTGCCCTTTCTTCTAGCAGATCAAGATAATCAGGTGACAGCAAAAACTGCAAAAAAAAAAAAAAAAAATTAGCAGGGGCAACTAGAATAAGATCTATTATTTGATTATTGATGAAAACCTCCAGAATGTATTTTGTATGGTTAAGTTTTTACCTCTATCTTCAGTACATTTTATTTTATTGCTATGGCTACTGGCTGATGCAAATAAAAAGTCTTCTGATTCTGAATCTGAATGTGTGGCCTGTCTGTGGCTTTATAAATACAAAGGCTGTTTTTAGATATGTGGAATAGTAAGCACACCAAAACTGAGCGCCCTGTTTCTATTTTGTAAAGCTATATCTGAAGCCACTTTCTCTTTTAGTAGCAGTTGCGCATTCCAGTACTCCCACTGGCTTGTTCTTTCTATACAATATTTTTGAGTCAGGAATGACCAACATAAACCAGTTTCTAAGCATGAAACAGACAGTACAATGCCACACGAAGATCACAGCACACCCCAGTGTTACCAGATACAGGTATAACTGTACGATGACTTCGGTACATCTGTGAAACAAGAAATAGCACTTTGCACACACACAGACATGCTTTATTCTAGCCGTTTCTAGGCAAGCTTGTTTCTCCTGCTCTGGAGGCTAGGAGCCAGGAGTGCCAACTTGAATAAAATATTGGGGTGGGGGAGAGGTAAGCCTCACCCCACATAACTGATCACATGACACAGTGCGCACACACCATTTAAATGGCAATGCACTCTCAAATATTTTATTAGGGGAGGGCGAAGGCACCTCGGCCCTTAGGAGTTGGCTCCTATGCTAGGAGCCAAACCAGTGGCTTCAAGTTACAAGAAATGAGATTCCTGACTAAACACCAGGAAGAACTTTCTGACATTAAGAACTGTTTGACAGTGGAACAGACGCCCTCGGGTGGTTGTGGACTCTCCTCCACTGGAGCTTTTAAAGCAGAGGTTGGCTGGCCAACTGTCATGGATGATCTAGTTGAGATTCCTACATTGCAGAGGGCTGGACTAGAGGACCCCCAGAGTCCCTTCCAACTCTACAAGTCTATGCATCTATGATTCTAGAGCCTTGCTTCTGAATTGTGATGGGGCAACAAAACAGATGGCCTGTATTTATTAATAAAATGGACAAATGACTATGGTATTTTATTCCCTTTCTCTCTAGCACAGCTGTAGCAGCTAGGTGACAAAGCATGTATTGTGCATTCATAAAAGCCCAGGGTTCAATCCTTGGCTTCTTCAGTAAAAAAACAAAAACAAAAAAACCCACCTCTGGTTACAAGGGCTGGAAAGAGCCTCTGTTTAAGACATTGGAGACCAAGTGCCAGATACAGCATGGGCAATACTTGCCTTAGAGGGACCCATGGTCTTTATTGGTGTAAGGCAGCTACTCATGTTCAGGCATTTATGGATGGTAGTTTCCCATCTGCCAAGGAAGTACATTCATTCATTTCCCACCCTTCCTCCTAAAGGAGCCCAAGACATCATCAACAAGTGATAAAACAATTAAAACATATTTTGAAAATTCCCAATACAGTGGTACCTCAGGTTAAGAACTTAATTTGTTCCGGAGGTCCCTTCTTAACCTGAAACTAGTCTGAACCTGAGGTGCCACTTTAGCTCATGGGGCCTCCCACTGCCATTGCGCCGCCACTGCCCGATTTCTGTTCTCATCCTGAAGCAAAGTTCTTAACCCGAGAACAAAAAGCGAAATTGATTGTAAACAATGTGGTGACTGAAGATTTTAGGATAGAAAAAGGAACACGTCAGGGCTGCCCTATCTCTCCATTATTATTTATCTCGGTCCTGGAGGTGCTGCTAAACATGATAAGAGGGGACCGATTTGTAAAAGGCATTCAGGTCGGAGCCAAACAATATAAATTGAAAGCCTTTGCAGATGATTTGGTTCTAACTTTACAGGAGCCGGAATCCAGTATGAAAAGAGCTTTGGAATTGATTAAAGAATTTGGTCATGTGGCGGGATTTAGACTAAACAGGGTAAAAACTAAAGCATTAGAGAAGAATTTAACTCCAATGGAAAAGGATAGGTTTCAGAATGAAACAGGTTTAACGGTGGTTAAGAAAGTGAAATACCTAGGGATTAATATGACGGCGAAAAATTTGAACTTATTTAAAGAGAATTATGAGAAATGTTGGGCAGAAGTTAAAAAAGACTTAGAAATCTGGTCTAACTTGAAGCTTTCCTTGTTGGGTCGAATTGCAGCTATAAAAATGAATGTACTGCCTAAAATGCTATTTTTATTTCAATCCTTGCAAATTTTGGACAAGATGGATTGTTTCAAGAAGTGGCAGAGAGACATCTCTAGATTTGTCTGGCAGGGCAAGAAACCTAGAATTAAGTTTAAAATTTTAACTGATGCAAAAGAAAGAGGTGGATTTGCCCTGCCAGACCTTAAATTGTACTATGAATCAGCAGCATTCTGCTGGCTGAAAGACTGGCTGCTTCTTGAAAATACAGACATTTTGGATTTGGAAGGTTTTAATAATGTTTTTGGGTGGCATGCATATCTTTGGTACGACAAGGTTAAAGCTCATAAGGCATTCAAAAACCATATTGTCAGAAAATCTTTGTTTAATGTCTGGATAAGATATAAAGACTTGCTGGAAAGTAAGACCCCAAGGTGGTTGTCACCTATGGAAGCTAAGGCTCAGAAAAAGCTCAATATGGAGGCTAAATGGCCAAAATATTGGGAAATTTTGGAACAAGAAGGTGACAGATTGAAACTGCAGAGTTTTGAAAAATTAAAAGACAAAGTGCGAGATTGGCTTCATTACTATCAAATAAGAGAGGCCTATAATTTGGATAGAAAAATTGGCTTCCAGGTGGATAAATCGAAATTGGAAACAGAACTGTTAGAACCAAAAACTAAGATTTTGTCAAAGATGTATAACTTGCTGTTGAAATGGAACACGCAGGATGAAACGGTCAAATCAGCAATGATTAAATGGGCGCAGGATCTAGGTCATAATATTATGTTTGCTGATTGGGAGCAGTTGTGGACCACCGGTATGAAATTTACGGCATGTATTGCCTTAAAGGAGAACATTATGAAAATGATTTACAGGTGGTACATGACCCCAGTCAAGCTTGCTAAAATCTATCACCTGCCTGACAATAAATGTTGGAAATGTAAAGAAGCTGAGGGAACATTCTTTCACCTCTGGTGGACTTGCCCAAGAGTTAAGGCTTACTGGGAAATGATATATAATGAACTTAAGAAAGTACTTAAAAGTACCTTCCCCAAGAAACCAGAGGCCTTTCTCTTGGGCATAGTTGGCCAATGGGTGCCAAAGAAAGATAGAACATTCTTTATGTATGCAACAACAGCAGCAAGAATACTTTTAGCTAAATATTGGAAGATACAGGATCTACCCACCGTGGAGGAATGGCAGACGCAAGTGATAGACTACATGGAGATGGCTGAAATGACTGGCAGAATCCGTGACCAGGGAGAAGAATCGATGGAACAGGACTGGAAAAAGTTTAAGGACTATCTACAAAAATACTGTAAAATCTTTGAGTGTCAATAGGATGTGGGAAGTAAAATTAACAGGGTTTGTGTGACCTTGGCCAAAGGTGTGTGAAAAGAAGAATCTAAGAAAAAAAAGGATAAGGGGTTATGAACAGAACAATATTATGTCATATTTTATAAGATGAGGCATGGATTAAAAAAAATGGAAAATGGGGACATAATAATTAGAATATAACATTAAGTATGGTTGAAACAAGGTTTTGAATTTGCTGAATCTGATTGGAGTAAAATGGAACACAAAAAAGGGGGATGTGAGGAGGTCAAGACAGAGGGGCATGGAACTTTATAAATTTAAGAAAGAGTGTTTTTCTTTTTTCTGTTTTTTTATTTTTCTTCTTTTATTTTTTTTCCTTTTTCTGTCATATATTGTTGTTTTTCTTGAGCTTTATGTATGGAAATGATACTTTTTGAAATGATGAATTCTTTGTTTTCTAAAACTTTAATAAATATGTATTTAAAAAAAAAAAGAACTTAATTTGTTCCGGAGGTCCCTTCTTAACCTGAAACTAGTCTGAACCTGAGGTGCCACTTTAGCTCATGGGGCCTCCCACTGCCATTGCGCCGCCACTGCCCGATTTCTGTTCTCATCCTGAAGCAAAGTTCTTAACCCGAGGTACTATTTCTGGGTTAGTGGAGTCTGTAACCTGAAGCATCTGTAACCTGAAGCATCTGTAACCCGAGGTACCACTGCACAGTTGGAAATTGGGGGGGGGGACTCAAAAGAGTAAGGTCTTTAGTAGGCAGTGAAAAGACAAAGGAGATAGTGTGTGACACACACATGGTCACAAAGAGACACAAACTAAAAAGCAACTGTGGCTGAAATGGACTGTGGAGGAGGGAGAATTGTTTTTAAGCAGAAGCACTGTGGCTTATGCCTAGAATGAAGGGTTTTTTGTTTTTGGTTTTTTTAGTGTGCAAGAACTATTGTTTCTCCGGACATGAGGTTGCCTCCCGTCAAAAATAATGACCTCAGCTTGGAGCTGCAGGTATTACAGCCAACAGTAAGTCAATTTTTCAACCTGTGGGCCTATCACTTATATTTTGGCTAGATGTGCAATGCTATGAGTGCTATAAAGTTTTTACTGCCGGGAGTTTTGGATGACCGCATTACTCACAAATGGCAAAGTCACTAGTGAGTTATATAAGCCTTCCCAAACAAGTGGCAATAAAAAAGATTCTAGCGGACACACATACACACACATCTCCTCTTCAAGGTTTTGTTTATATAGCCTCTTTTATACTTCATCTTCACAGCTCATCTTCCAGTAAACCTCAGTTTGTAACTGAAAATGACCATTTCCTGGGGGAAATGGTTTGACACTGACCTTTAGCTTTCCCCTATCCTAACTGCTCTCAACTGCTGTCAAGAAGGGTTTAACTTCTAGTGTGGACAACTGAACAAATATCGAATGCAGATATTATATGGCTTAAGTCCAATAAATCCTCAACTTTGCATAGCACTGTGGAAACAGCGTTGTCCATTTTAGGCTAATGGATAACAAGCATTGGTGTGTTTTTTAACACTGGAGTTATTTCAGAAGTTTTGCATGTATTAATAATATATACTTTAAAGATATGTTTCACAGAAGATAGGGGATCTTATGACCTATACTCTCACAGAAGTACTCAACAGCTGCCTGCCAGTGAAGAAGTAGCTGCACAGCTAAATGATAGAGTTGCAACAAATAGGAAGATGCATATGCAGGCCTGCTTCAGAGTTCAGGCTCTCATATCCAGACATGATTGTCTGTAGAAACACATAGGATGCTGTGCACCTCATAAGCCACCAAGGAATGTACAGAAACACCGCTTTGTGAACCTGCACCTCCATATAGATTACTTTTGCATGTGCTGTCACGCTGGCCCCTCTTCAGGATTCCCAAAAGGTTACTTGAAGAATTTCCTTTCCCCATAAGTGCCAGCTCAAATGCTGCCATCTGCAGTTCCACATCTGTGAGGTGTCCATCTTAGTGTGGCAGCACTTATGCCTTGGTACTCCCTGCCTATTAACATTAGGCCAGGACTCAGTGGTACCTCGGGTTACAAACACTTTGGGTTACAGACTCCGCTAACCTGGAAGTAGTACCTCGGGTTAAGAACTTTACCTCAGGATGAGAACAGAAATCGTGCGGCAGTGGCATGGCAGCAGCGGGAGGCCCCATTAGCTAAAGTGGTGCTTCAAGTTAAGAACAGCTTCAGGTTAAGAATGGACCTCTGGAACAAATTAAGTTCGTAACCAGAGGTACCAATGCTCTTGATGTCTGCTAAATTAGCAAACCTACCCAAACATATAATTAGTTGTGTATAATTGTTCTAAATTTTTTGATATTGTACCGTATTTTATATACACTGCTTAAAGATTTCTCCCAAAAGCTTTTGCTAAGACATGCCAATGGGTCTGCTGCCAGAAGAGAACTATAATTGTCTTTGCTAAAAATTAAAAACTAACACATTATACCACTTTTTAAATGTGTTTGTGGGAGGGGGTGGGGAAGGGGGGTTATTGGTTTGTATGTTTCTTTGTTCTTGTCAGGGGTCCCTTTACCTTTACCTTTAGTGTTTTTATATTGTATTTTTATGTTGTGAACCGCCCTACGATCTACAGATGAAGGGTGGTATACAAATTAAATAAATCAATCAAAACCAACTTATTTAGTCTGGTCTCACACAATCCTTCTTTCAATACTATCTGGGCCTGTCATAGATAGCAATAACGTGGAAATATTGGGGAAACATGCAAAACAAATAATAAAGTTGAATAAATCCACCACTAAGGTACTATATTGTGCGAAGAACACGGCACAAAATACAATGGCAATACGACACCAGACACCAGTCTGGAGGAGCCCCATGAAAGGGAGGAGCCCAGAAAACATAGGCAGGTCACCTGGATATGTCTTTATGAGGTCATCCAGAATGTTTGTGTCCATTGTGACAGGGGACCAGGGAAACCATTTGAGTTTATAAGGAAAGCTTTATAAGGAAGGAAGGAAGGAAGGAAGGGAGGGAGGGAGGGAGGGAGGAAGGAAGGAAGGAAGGAAGGATTTCCCACTATCAGATACACAAACCAGAGTGCTAGAGCTGGGACAAAATATCCCCAAAAGGTATGATATCAACTTTTTTCTGGTTCAAATGCACAGCACTGGGAAGGCAGAGGAAGATGGGGCAACTGGAGGTGAGATGTGACGAGGAGATTAGCTAATGGAAATTAAGGTTTGGTGTGGATGACTGGCCAATTGCTAGCTTTTGGCAGGGTTGTACTCCCCCTGGAGAAGCAGATATGCAGGCTTCATGTTGGGGGGAGGCAGAACCACAGTTAGTTAAGTGTTTTTATTGATTTACTTGATCGGGGGCAGCTGCCCCCCTACCCCCCTTGGCTATGCCCATGCAGGCTTTAGGAAGGGGGTGCCAGGCTTCAATTTTTTTGGGGGGGGAAGGAAGGTGCTGGTATTGCATAGTGGTGTGTACCACCAGAAAAAAGCACTGTCTAAGAGATTGTCTCAACACGTATATACACAACCAGTCACTGAGCTCTCCAGCAAAGAGCCTTCTGCAGATGCTACCTCCAGGAGGTCCATTCTGTATGAGGCAGGAATTGTGGGTGTTATTCAGCCAACTCTTTACTCAGAATAGACCCACTGAAATTAATGAACACGACCACGTCAGACCCATTAATTTCAACACGTCTACTCTGAGTAAAAATTAGCTGAATACCATGCTATGCCTTTAGTGTGGCGGCACCAACACTTTGGAACTCCCTCCTGTTACATGTAAGGCACACTATTTAGCGGTTAGAAACTCCAATGGAAATCCTCGCTATTACATATTTTACATGGCTGTTTATTTATATATATTTTAAATTTTCATATATGGATGTTTTATGATGGCCTATATTTGTAATGCCTAATAAAGGTTTGGCAAAGTTAGTAACATTTCATGCAGGCACCATCTGTTATCTTTTTGGTGCCTGTTGAAAATCTTTTCCAACAAGCCTCTTAAGTGGAGATTTTTATCTCAATCTATACAGGAGGGGTTTTTTTAACTGCTTTTTTTAAAAAAAATGTGGTGCTTTTATTGTTAAATCACTTCAGGAAGCGTTTCATGAAACTGTAAATAAATAAATAGAAGCCTAGCATCCATTTTTATATGCTTCCTATATGTCTGCACAGTACATAATACACACAGCTCTTTGGTCTCAAGGAGAACTGTCAGTCTGGACACTGGTGTGTTGCAAATCCCGATTACTTATTCCCCACCCCGCCAAGGGTCAGTTAAACAAAATTAAATCATTAAGATGCAGAGAATAAATAGAAACTGATAAGGACAAACATGGCACATTCACTACTGAATTGTCTTAGGATTGCATGAGGTGTGTCTGTGTGTTATCCGCCTATGAAATATAAATATAAATAAATGGTTGGTATAGAGCAGGAAAATGGGGAATCTGTGGCTTAACATTAGTGAAGTCATGTTAAACAAAATATTGTTTTGTATTCTCCACCCCCTTCTACTTCATTTCTGAACACACCAGCATAAGAGATTTACTTCCACTGAACTGGAATATTTTAATAACGGAACAATTGGGGGATTTGATAAATGTTTTGAGGATTAAAATTGAATAAATTAATACAGGAAGCTAACTTGCTATGATGGGGGGGGCAGTATGGAAATGCATCTAAAAGTGTCTAGTAATTGATCGTTCACAATTTGCAAGCCTGGCATGACTCCATGCAGAGTCCCCAGTCTCGCTAAGGTAATTGGTCCTATTGAAAACAACACTGGCTCAGCAGCACACACTGCTTTCTTCCCTCGCCTCTAGGCACAGGGAAGGATCAATATCTGTTAGGATTGCTTCTTGTTCCAACAATGTAAGATTTACAATACTTGCTAGGATCCTCACTTTGTCTTCACCCAACTCATCAGTGGAACCCAATTACTAACCTCAGACAAACAACATTAACATGAGCCGCTATGCTTCTTTATTGCCCTTCATCCAACTCTCATTTCGGGATCTTCAGGCAGTGGCACTATAACAGACACTACACTTTAAAGTGTGCTCCAAGGAATAAATTTCCAGTCTTTCATTACTCGTACCTTGATTTACTTCATATCATCTTGCTGCTATAGACAAAGATAACACACTGTAAATTACAGCTGTCCTGTCTTGTAGTTTCAGAGGTGGGGGGAAGGCAGGGAGTGACTCTGTTTACTCAGCCAGCCCTGGAATACCCCTTGCTACATCCCTACCATCAGCTATGACTAATATTTATTGTTGCTATTTGAACACTGTATTTCATGCAAAATTAGTCTTCTAAAGGTTGGAGGGGGGGATTTTATTTCTCACTTCTTTCCTTCTTACACCTACACATGCATACACAAGATACTTCAAAGAGCAGAACGAAAGATGCACGTTTTATATTCTTTATTGCACCTGTTTAGGATAGGTAATCTTATTTAAACTTTCCTTATGAGGCCGTTCCAGGAAATTCCGCCCCCCCAAGTCCTGAAACCATAAGAATGCAATGACTTTTGATACTTCACAGTTCGTTATGACCTAATTTGGGCTTAATACACAATACACAGAAAGCCGAGAGAGAGAGAGAGAGAGAGAGAGAGAGAGAGAGAGAGAGAGAGAGAGAGAGAGAAAGCAAGCCTTTGGACTAGAGGTTAAAAAAGCCTTTTTGACTGTGTTATTAAGCCTGCCTCTCATTTTGCTGCTTTGCTGACTGCAGTCATGGCTTGTGAAAACAGTCACTGGAAAAATTCCTTCAGGTTAGCTGTTGCAGTACCCCCTTATTTGTCCTACAATTTCCTCCATCCTCCAACCTATTCCACTGGCTGATAACTAAGAACATTAGTTTTATGCGACTTGTCAAGCTCAAATGAAAAGAGAGCTAACTTTAATGACACTGCAATTAATCGCCCCAATAGACAGACAGCTAAAAGACAAGATATTGACTTCATTAAGGATAATGTATTATGTCATTAAGTTAGTAGGGTCACCTTGTGTATCATATATGCCTGCTAATATATTGGCATTTTCCTCAAATAAGATAAATTCAGATATGAGTGATAAAGCTGATTAGAAAATGTTTAATCTAAAGAGGCTAGTTTCCTATGGGTTTGCTTTGCAAACCTCAAGTGTACGAGGCATTGTAAGAAACTATTATAGATCTCAGATTATCTCAAATAACTGGCCCTAGTCATTTATAACCTTGTTTTTTTGCTCAATTTCTAAAGTTAAAAAGGTATCTCAGCTGATGAATCCTAGATATCTTTTGGCAATGCTATAGCTCAGATTCCACCACCACCACCCCATTTTTACCTTTAATCTGTTTTACTACACGTTAAGCAGGAATTACTACTGGCTATACGATATCTCAACTGGCATAAGGAAGTTTAACTATTTAAGAGACAATCTATTCAATTAAAAAAAAACAACAAATACCAACACAATTGTTTATCACAATCGGATACTTTGCAGCAGGTTATTCATTCTAATCTGTTAATATTTCATTTTTAAAGCCCTATATTTTCTATTTATTTAAGAGTGCAATCCTATGTATGCCTATTCAAACGTGAGTGTCTTTCAGTTAAGTGGGTACATAGGACTGCATTATTAATAATAAATCAGCACAGGGGTGGCTAATCCGTGCCTCTCCAGATATTGTTGGATGTCAGCTCCCACAATCTCTGACCATTGGTCATGCTGGCTGGGGCTAATCAGAGTTGCAGTCCAGCATCTGGAAGACCACAAGTTAGCCACCTTGACTTAGCACTTACATCAGGTGTTGTAACTTCCATCACCTCAATAAGCCTTAATTACCCTGTAGGGTGGCGCTGTGGATTAAACCACAGAGCCTAGAACTTGACAATCAGAAGGTCGGTGGTTCGAATCCCCGCGTTGGAGTGAGCTCCCATTGCTCGGTTCCTGCTCCTGCCAACCTAGCAGTTTGAAAGCACATCAAAATGCAAGTAGATAATTAGGTACCACTCTGGTGGGAAGGTGAATGGCGTTTCCGTGCAATGCTCTGGTTCGCCAGAAGCGGCTTTGTCATGCTGGCCACATTACCTGGAAGTGTCTGCGGACAAACGCATGACCCGGAAGCTGTACGCCGGCTCCCTCGGCCAATAAAGTGAGGCGCCGCAACCCCAGAGTCGGCCACGACTGGACCTAATGGTCAGGGGTCCCTTTACTTTACCCTGTAAGGTAGCCTGGTACTACAGGGTGAGTCCTTTAAAAGAGGCCCCATGGATACAGAGTACACATGTTCCACGGGGCCTCTTTTAAAAGACCCACCCTGTACTTTGCCCTTACAGTGGATGGAGGGAAGGGGATCAAGCTAAATGACAGTCAATTGCCCAAGGTGATTTCACAGCTGCTGTGAGATTTGAAAAAAAAGGAAGGGTGTGTGCCTGTTTGTCCACCACTGGAATTTAGATAGCCTGGTTGGGTTCTAGATTTTAAACATGAGCTGGGTTCTAGATTTTAAACCCTCTCAGGAAACAATGAGCAGTTCTGTGTTGTACAGCACCTAGCACCTACATGACAATGACTGAGACTTGGCAGTGCTTCATTGTACAGTGGTACCTCGGGTTAAGTACTTCATTCGTTCTGGAGGTCCGTACTTAACCTGAAACTGTTCTTAACCTGAAGCACCACCTTAGCTAATGGGGCCTCCTGCTGCCACTGCGCCGCCGGAGCACGATTTTTGTTCTCATCCTGAAGCAAAGTTCTTAACCTGAAGCACTATTTCTGGGTTAGCGGAGTATGTAACCTGAAGCGTATGTAACCCGAAGCGTATGTAACCCGAGGTACCACTGTATTTAGGTACTGCATGATGACTAGTTAATAAGTGAATGTCCTTTGTTAATGTGTTCGATCAGTCAGTGGAGTACAGTAGAAAAGAGTTTTGGACAATGAAATCCTGGGTTCAAATCCCCATTCCCTGGAGCAGCCTCACCGAAACCTACTTCAGACAGTTGTTGTAAAAACAAAGTGGTATATACCATGTATAGCACACAGAAGAGGTCAGGGGAGCTAACATCAATTCACAATTAATTGCTTCCAACTTGTGGACTATTTAAGATTGGGGTGCCATTATAATTATTTTTGAAACATCACATACTATTACTGATTTAAAGAGAAACATTGTCACACCTGTGCTAATGATGCATTCCAGTACCATCATCCAAATGACTAGGTCTTCCCCCAACTGGGGTGGGGAAATAGGAGAATGGTAGCACATCATTGTTAATCATTGCTTTGTCTCCTTATATTTGTGGGCTTCAGACTGTGCTCTTTTCCCCCCTTCTATTTCTGCCATTCCTCATGTGAGCACAGACTCACACAGATCATTACTCCAGTGGCCACAGAAGACAAATCAAGGCCATATGAAATATTTCCCTCCAGCACATCTTATTTTAAAATTGCTTAATAAAGATTTTTGTGCCATTTAATATGCTCCACAGCGAAGTAAAAATACCCATTCATTTCTTTTATAAAGGACGGTTATTTTACAAACATTGCTTGGATATGCTTGCTGCAAATACAGAAATGTCAGTGAAAGATGATGCTTCTCTAATTATTTATAACAGCTTGCTCAAGTACTGCATGCATAAGCACAAGCGCATGTTAAAATAATGGAGAACTTCCAAACGAATACACTGATTTTCTAACACAATAGTTTTCCCCAAACAAACTTGCAGCCTCATTTCCAGTGTCTTCATATTTCTTTTTAAAAGGCATTTTTAGAATTTAGCAGCTGGGGCAGAATTCACACACTCATTTTATTCTGTCAATAGTCACAGCGAAAACATATTTACAGAAACACCTCAGCATTCCTGTTAGATTAGTGGCTTTAAAAAAAAAAATCCAATAAGGCAATGTATTTTGTAAACACATACATAGTAAATAGGGCATTTCCACACCCATTGAAGTCATTGGCAAGAACTCAGATTTGTACTTTCCAGCCTAGATTTCACCTATTATTTCGTTTTAACATCTCCACAAGAGAAAAAGTAGGAGACATGAAGAAAACCTTTCTCAGGACTAGGTGCAACGAATGTTCAGGAGCTGCTTTTGAAAGAACCAGCACTAACTCATGTCCTTTCCAATCCTTCACTCCAAACCGTACCTTTTAACCTGCATCCCATCTTTCCAATATTTCCATTAGGATTGTCAAAAGCAGAAGTTTGGAAACCTTTCCCTGTGACCTTGGCATTTCTTCTCAGGCTTAACGTATTGGCATTTTTCCCCCCCTCTGACTGCATCGCTTCTCATTTGTCATGATTATTGTTGAATTTTTCAACTGTCATTCCCGAACGTAAATCAATGGTTGTCGACTTCCCCTTTGTCATATCTGCACAGCAAACAGCCTTTCCCTTCTAAATGAGGCTTCCTCCCTTTCCATCCATTAAAAGGGCCTGTCTTTGGAGAAGTCAATCCTTTGTTAGGTCACTCCATTTATCATTCTTCCAATCAGCACCTGACACACGTATTCAGCCAGGTCTTCAACCACACAATCATTGTTCATCCCCCCCCCCGTAATTTATTTATGCATGGTGCATTTTGCCATCCATCTTGGCCAGTTTTACATTTTTCACTGCCCTTCTATCCTTAGGTCTCATTTGCCTTAAAAGAACAGTAAGTTTGAAGAGGAGGGAGGGAAGGAGAGAGAGGGAGAGGGAGACTGTGTTTGTGAAAGTGCAATGGAAGCCAGTATGGCCCTTATATACAAAATTACACTATAAGCTCTAAAAGACTACAGACCTTTAAGACTTTGTTATACACTATCCACAGCAAAAGCATTGATTTCAAAGGTTTTTAAAATTTATTTATTTTAACCCTTCAATGGAGAATAACGAACCATATGACTTTTTCAACACATTGTAAGATAACGACGTTGCATTGTAACATTATCTCTTTCTATGCAAGGTATTCGTACTTGCAAAATATAATATAAGGTGGTGGCTTTGTCCAAATGCTGCACGGAATGCTAAACTTAGTAATTGCACGCAATCTCCTGCCCCCAGGTTAATCTATTTTAATTCTCAACAGCCAATAGATTATTATTTTATTGTGAGGCAATATATTATTACTATTACTATTGCTATTAAAGCACATGGACAATCTCTCCCCATGAATATTTATTATATGGTCAACAGCCCAGTTTGCTGCCCTGCCCTGCTGTGCTGAGCTAACCTAAACTAAGCTAAGCCAAGATTTGGCTTAGTGTGTCACCCAAATGGAGACTTGTGGTTAAGCTCTCTCCTTACTGCGAGCCATAGCCAAGGTTTGTTACATGCCCATAACCATTCTTAATCCAGCCCAGATTTCACCAGATTTGATTTCCCACAGATGTCAAGTAGGGATGTAGGACTGTATTTCACTCCCTCTCCTCTCCCTATAACCCTGAATCTGTTCCCACAGGTTACCTCCCCGTATCTTACAAATATCACCTACAGGTTGTGAAAACCATTATTGTTTTCCTGCAAAACATGCTCTTGGATTCTATTTATTTCAGATTAAAAGCTGTATACATAAGATGCATGAAATCATGCCTACTGGATCTACTGCTGCCCCTTCCGTATTGCAAGGTCCTATTTGCACACAGGTTTATTCATTTATTTTAAAGATTAATATACTGCCCTTCAGCAACACTTTGAAGGTGGTTTACAAAGACTCCTACCCCCACAAAAATGAAGGGAACAAGCCAATCCTGGGCAAAGGGGACCTTGGACCTTTGGAGGACAGGACTAGCAATCACGACCCTCATCTCCACTCCATACATTCATTTGTCCATTCCATGAGCACAGGGATTTTGCTGATGTTTAGCTGTGATGATGGTGATAATTACTGATTGCCACAACACTACCATCAACTACAGGGACATGTGTGAAAGAGAACAGGGTGTGGCTAAGAGGAAAGCATAGCTTGCCCAAACAACACAACGAGTTTCCTTGTTCTTAAAGTTAACATTTGTTAATTAGAATTGTAGGCTGAAAGCTGATATAGCCACAGAGAGAGAAAAAACAACTCCAGAAACCTTAAAGATTTTGGTTAACATGCAAAACCTGCCTCAGGCTCACAGCAAAAAAAGGAAAAAGAAGCACACTCAATTGGTCTGGTAATACGCCCATAGCTGCAATTCACAGTACAGCTGCACACAATGGAAGTAAACGGAAGGTCACAGGACAGAGTGGTGTGCTTAAATGTGCCAGAAACAGGCACACAAGGAGAAACAATCCCTCCCCATTTTCTAGAGACCTTTAATGAACTGTTTCATTTTTGCAGACATTCCGTTTTCCAGTGCCCACATTATCCGCAACACCCCACTATTGCAAAACACTCTGATGTGGCCAAAAGTGAGCTTCTTACCAAAAAAATTCGTCATTTGTCTATACAAATAAAATCATCAGCTTTCTTCTCCCCCACCCTTTCCCTTTTTGCTTTCTGTGGTCTCTCCCTGCCCCCCGTTCCCCGTTTAATGTCTCTAACTTTATGCCATGTTCCTTTCCTCTTTCAGCACGGCTGAGCAAGGCTGACAGGCGGATTCCTTTGCTTTTCAGGGTATTAAAGCCACTTTCCCGCTCTGACAGCCTGTTCTACTCTGCCACCTTATAGCTCTGGCTTCACACTTCTCTGGGCAGCCACTGCTTCTTGACAGACCACTGTCACTTCCCATCATCCTCTCTGTATATCCTGTTCTCTCCCCCTCAGCACGCATCCCGACTTTCCAACCAATGCAATTATTTTTTTTGACAAGCCATCCATCAGCTTTAACTTTAAAAGCACTTTCCGCTGATATCCATTGTTAAATCCCTTGCTTTTTATGGAGCTTGCATGAGAGAATATGATATCAGACATTCAAACTACCAAACCATGTAAATTTACTTTGTTCTCAGCTATGTTTCCAATTTCACGTCCAATTTTTCGGTACATTATGCGTAGTTGTTGTGCTTAATATGATGTTGTCAAATCCCATTAAAGTTCACTGCATTGCACGGCTTTAAAAACAGGTTACAATTTGCATTCTATAAAGAAAAGGAAGGAGTGCAGTCTGAAGTCAAGCTGAATCTTATTAAAATTATCTGTTCAATTGTTACATTTGTAGATGGAGTAATTTTGAGGCATTAGCTGAGACACATATGAAAATGTCAGTGTGCCAACTAATGACAATGAAAGCAAAAGGAATATATCTGTGAAACTCAATAAAGCTCCTTTTGCTGGTGACATAAATTTGATGATAATCCGAAGAAATGAATAAGGGACCATACAGTTTGAATAGGAATTACCTTTTTCTATTAAATCAGTTTGGTGCATTTCCACTCGGCCTACATCTTGCTCCCCTAATGCCAGGAAGAGTCTCTCTTGGTGGACTAAGGAAATCCTTACAAGAATAAATTTCCTCTTGAGGAATATCATTCATACTAAGCTCAGAAAAATTTCACACAGACACAATTTAGTAACAAGGAAAGGATTAATCCTGCTTTTTGCATGCCATCAGGATGGACAGACAGAGAAATCGGCTCAGAGGCAATGTTGCGGCAGATAAAGAAACAAGGACACCCCTTTACTTTCTTTTTCTTTTGTATATTTCTATCTTGCAAATCTGAAACGGGAATCAGTGGGCATGAAAACAAATTTCAGTCCTGTAAAGATTATTAGGGTTAGGTATTAAAATGGTCCCAGTGTTAAAGTTTACCTTTCAATACATGCTACCCGCTTTCTCATCTAAAGTTGTATTTTGCTTCTCATTCCAAGATCTAAGGACCTGATACTTTGCACAGCTCCATACCATAACTGCAGACATACACACACATGCCAGGTTCCCAGGCTTGTCATACAGACTCGCCAAGAAATAGAACCCAGGATGGAAGACTTTGTTCTTCACACCAGAGAGTAAGTATAACTCTGCAACAGCTGTTTTTGAACCGTCTTCAAAGGTATGCCCATGCACTATGCATTATATTAGTCAATCCCAGTTGCTACCAAAGCATCAATAACTCTGCCTAGGTTATCACTAGTCAGCAAAGGTCCCAGATGGCATAGCAGCCTATGATACCGCAGAAGCTACCTGGGCCTACAATAACAAAGGTGGATCTAGGAATAACTGCAGGCTCCGAATCTGATTCTTTGCAGAACTAACACGTTGGAACACTGTCTCTCTCTTCACAACCAGCTTCCCACGGAACCCCACTTTTGTTTGGACTGAGTTTCAGTTTATTGGCCCTCGACTAGTTCATTACAGATCCCATAGCCTTTCCAAAGGAGGGAACTAAAAGGAAATTAGCAGAGAACAGCTGAGAAGTCACTTTACATTAGCATGGGGCCGAAGTTATTTAGGACTCTACAACTAATGTGAGCACTTTGAATTAGGCCCAGAAATGAACTGCCAACCAGTGCAGCTATTTTAAAATAGGGGTAATATATATATATGTTCTAAATTGAATCCCAGCTAACTGACTGCTGCATTTTGGACCAGTTGAAGTTGCCAAGTTGTCTTCAAGAGCATGGAGTACTCTGGCCAAGTCACTGCTGCCCCTAAGGACAGAATCAGAAGCCTTCTGCTTGTTCCAGAATGTGGTCTTTCTTCATAAATAATATTTCTGAATTATAGGTGTGAACTTTGCAAAGAGCTGATTCTACCTTTGAGGGCAACTTAGCTCATGAAACTTGACAGTAACATATCAACTGTTGCTAAGTTTACACAACTGCTCTAGCAACTGCAATCATAATAACAAAACCTTCTCAAAGAGGCAAATTTACATAAGGTCAACAAGTCCCCTGACAAATTATATATAGCATTCTGTCACTGAAATACTGCCAAATCTTTGTTCTTTAAGTCTAGGGAAACTAATGGGAATTGCAGGCAATGATAGTATTTTTCAGCAGGGTTGGGATTTCATTCTATAAATAATTTTAAAACTATTACTCTGTGTTGTATCACAAAAAGATGAGCTTTTGTTTAACAAGCAATTCCTTGCACGGGTGTTGTTTTTTGCACCTAGAAAAGCTTCATGTATGCTCTTGCTGTGTGTTATAATTAATGAACCATCTTCAAATGCAGCCCCACCTAGAGTGCATTAGTCTGGCTGTAACTAAAGCATGAATAATTGAGGCAAGATTTGCTGTTTCTAAATATGTTTTCTAAATAGGGTTGCAGAAGGTATACTGGTCAAGTGGCCTCCCTGGCAAAGAGTGCATGTCACCAGTTTCATTTGATGTGTCAACTGTGTCCCTTCCTGTAGAGGGGTAGCTTAGACACTTGCACTAGTAACCACATTTTTACTACTACAATGTGCTCTATGTGGTGTTTTTATTATAGCTGGTCCAGAGATTGCAGCTGGTGCAAAATCCTGTCACCTGAGTGGTGAGTGATGCCCCTTACTGGGCACATATCACTCCCGGGATTGGCTGCCTATTAGCCACCAAATCTGTTCTAAGATCTTGTCTCCTGTGACAGTGTTGAATTCAAGAACACTCCGAAGCTGAGGACCTGCAACACCATTCAGGACAGGCTGTCTCCCTACCTCCCGGATATAAGAACCCAGGATACATAACACCTCTGCCTTTTCAGGATTTAGCCTCAATTTATTGCCCCACAACCAGCCAATCCTCAACTCCTAGCACTGGTCTACCACCTCTAATGCCTTGCCTCTCCAGATTCAGATGGAACAGAGAGATAAAGCTGGGTGTCATCTGCATATTGATGACGCTTCACTTCAAATCCCCTGATGACAGCCAGGGGCGAACAAAGGCGTTGTGACACCCGGGGCAGGGCGTCGCTACATAGGGCACATGTGCGGCATCACTACGTGCGACGCATGCACCGTACGTAGCGACGCCGCACATGTGTGCCGCACATGTACATAGTGGTTTGCTGGTGGCGCTACTCCAGCGCCGTACGGACGGCGGTGGGATCCCTCCACGAACAGCCACGAATGGAGGATCCTCTACATGAGGCTGTAGTGGCGACAGAGGGCTCCCCGCCGTCCGTACAGCGCTCAAGCAGCGCCGGCGGCAAACTGCTATGTACAATGCACATGTGGCATCGCTATGTACAGTGCATGTGTGTGACGCCGCACATGCGCTGTACATAGTGGTTTGCTGCCGGCACCGGGATCCTCTGCTCGTGGCTGCAGCCACGAATGGAGGATCCTCCACATGCAGCTGTGGTGGCGCGATGGCTGCTCATGCCACCGCAGCCCCCATGGAGTGCCTTCTTGTCACTCACCCAGACATGGCACCTGGTACGCACCGCCCCCCCTGCCCCCCATTGTGACTCCACTGATGACAGCTCCCAAAGGTTTCATATAGATGTAATGGATGTTTATATTTTAATGCCTGGTTAACTGATAGTTACACTTGTAAACCACTTGTAAACCACTTAGAAGCCTACTGCGGAATAAAACTGCAGTGGTAGCAGTAGAAGAAGGTTGGCATCAATAATAATGTATATTGCAAGGGAGGGAGGGAGATTTGAGGGGGGAGTTACATGGTTATCTAGATTTCTTAAAAATTAGTACTCAAGACAGATCAGAATAACTGCTAACTTCAAAGAGTTGCTGAGTGAAAGAGTGATAGAAAAGGAAAAGCTACAGAAAAGGGACAGCACTGCTTAATCATGAGAAGCAGAGCTTATGGGGACTTCCGGGTTGGTGCCACTGTTTAATGGCGGATTCCCTCCGAGCTCCGGAGGGAATCGGCTCCGTAGCGTCTGGGTCTGGCCGCTGCGGCGAAGCGGGGACCCTTAAAATCACAGGCGCGGATGCCTGTGAACACAGAGACTCGGCGGGCACCATTTGCGCCCCCCCAATCCGCGACGGAGCCTCTTTAAAGGCTTCGGAACGGAGGCAGGGTAAGGCGTGGTGCTGAGAGTACTCCCTCGCCTACGGAGTGAAGCCGCAAGCCATTGACAGAGAGCGCCAACTTCTTCTAAGAGTGATTGGATCCTAAAACATCAACCCGTGAGTAATACGGAGATTGGAACTTTAAAAAATTTCTTATCTTGGATTTGGAACGAGCGGGAAGGGGCTAAAAAGGAAGTCCACCCCCCCCCTCTTTGTAAACAACTTAAAGCAAAGGACTGGGCAGCTAAGGTCGAGAGAATCTGTTTTTTGCTTTTTTTAACAAAGATCCTGACCTCACGGTTTGGACATTATAAGAAGATATTCTGGAGGATAAAAAGAATTTTGGGAGCTGAAACTACACCCCCCCCTAGACCCGGGAACGTCCGATGAGAAAGCCTGTTGCATGGAAGATTTTGACAGCTGTCAAGTGAGCTGCTAGTCAGCTAGTTGTCAGCTGGAAAAAGAGAACATTGTTTCTGCTGTTTTTGCTGGTTTATTCGGGATAACTTGTTGAAAATAAGGTTGATACAAAATAACTGGACTTTTGGTTTTTGAGCTGAAAGGAAGATTAAGGAATTAAATCCCCCTAGAGGGGTAACAAGGATACTACATTACAAAAATGGCTGGAGTGTCTAAATTCCAAGCAGAATTGGACAGAGCACTGGTTCTCTTGGGAAACTTACAAGATGAGTACGATGCTTTGTCTACAGAGGTATCGCTATTACACTGGACAGTAAACAACAGCTTGGAGTCTGATAAGGATTTGAAACAGGAAGCCTATTCAACTGAACAAATAAATGAAACCGAAAGCGTAGACACGATGGAGCAATATGTTCTTTTTGAAGAAAACGAAGGAGGAGATGGAGGTTTGCAGGAGTCAAAGGAGAGTTACAATATGAGGCCTGACATGATGATAAAAAAGGACAATAAAAACTGGATGCGGAAAGCCTGGTTTGATTGGGAATTTGGAAAATGGAGAGATCCTCTTTTGAGGAGATCTGAAGACCTGAGGATTATAAATTTGTTGAAGGTGGAAGCTGGAGCTGTGGGGACATTTGGATTTGAAAGAAATTTGAAACAAGAGTTGGAATACCCCATAGGCTTTGCTTTTGTTTTTAAGTATGGAGGACTGGCTAGAAGTAACACCGATTCTGTTGGGCCGGAGCCCCTCCGAGACCTGGGGCTTAACATCAAGGTCTATCAAAGAGACCGGCAGAAAGGAACTGAGAGAGACATAAGGGCCTCGGACCTGAGATCTCCAGGCTAAATAAATAATATAAAGACTGATGGATATTGGTTGGGGACTGGAACCGGGAGAAGGGTGGGTGGAAGTTGGGAATCCAAAGGGTACATAAGGATAATTTGCATTGCTTTATTTGTTTTATATTTTGTTAGTGGTAAGGAAATTGGGTAAACCGTGGAAGGGAAATTTTGGTCGACCTTAGGAAAAAGGTTTAAGAATAAATTAATGAGGTATAAGTATTGATGAGTAATTTCAATAAGGTGAAACTGGTTTTTCTTTTCTTTTTTTTAAATTAAGTGAAAATAAGGCTGTTAAAAATAAATGGAGGAAATGGGAAAAAGAAATAAAGTAAAATAACAGTATGTTAGAATAAATGTTTAAGTTAAGGTGAAGAAATAAGTTAAGGACTTGCTGAATTGACAATTTAAATTGGAATACAAGAAGGGGAGGTGTGAGGAGGTCTGAGAAACAAGGTTGAGGAAAATAAGTATCAGAAACTGTATGTGTTTTTTCTATTTTTCTGTTTAGTTTCGAATATGCTTTTTTGTGTTGTTTTTATTTTGTTTATTTTTTTGTTTTTGTTTGTTGTGTGTTTTTTGAAAATACCAATAAATATTTAATAATAAAAAAAAAGAGAAGCAGAGCTTATGAGCAAAACTCTTCAAATATACTTTGCCCGACAAGCCACTTCCAACAGAACCCTAGCTGTTCAAGCAGAAATATTATGTCTACACGGCCCAGATACTTAACCCCCTAACTGTTTTCCCCGTACTGACTTGTTAATATTCATTAACTTATTTCTGCTTAAACAGTGGTGAATCGAATGAAGCCACAGAAAAACAATACTCTTAAAAAGTAGGTACTTTCATATTCAGCAAATGAACAAAAGCTCTGATGAATGAAACAGTTGTGGGGGAGTAAGGGCACAACTGGAAGTACCTTGTTCAATGTCACAAATACCATCCATAATCAATCCTGGAGTTGCTGGGAGTTGTGGTCCCAACACAAAAAGCAGTTATTAAATCAAACATGCTGGGATCGATCTAATCCTACTATGGGCACAGTTCCCATTCATGGAAGGATCCCATACATCATCACATATCCCTTGATCAAGTGGAAGACAGATATATGAGAAAAATACACAGGGTTCCCATTCCCTATAACATATTGATTCTTACTCATACATGTATCCCAAGGGCAGAAGCCAGGGAGGCATTATTATCTCCTAGGACCATCTTCTCCAACAGTCTTCCCCCAGCCAACACGGCCATTGATAAGGGATGATGGAAGTTGCGATCCAACAACATCTGGGGAGTACTAGGTAGGAGAAAGCTGGGGAGCACCAGGTAAGATCCCTCTGATCAGGCATACTGTAGGACCCAGATCAAGCCAACCATTTCTAAAAGATGCTCAGAAACACAGAGACTTTCAAAGGGGAAAGTTTCAAAAGTAACCATCAAGAACAGCTTCATAGATATCCTTGCTGTGAACACGTAGGTTTTTTTCGGGGGTGGGGTTGGGAGATGAAAAGGCAGCTCTTAGGTATCCATAATTCGGTGTTCAAAAACCATAATCAATCAATCAATCAATCAATCAACCCCAGTACTACAACTGCCAATTACAATAATTTGTATATGAGTAATTTTTGCCAGTGTGTTCTTACGCTTTCCCAACATTTGGACCATAAGCTATTTGAAGAAACTAAATGTAAACTACATTACTGTAAAGTTGTGTTACACTGCCATGCAATAACTTGTTAACGTCACCCATAACCTTCATAAATGGGTTTGTAATGAGAAAACCTTGTTGTCATACAGTAGGTATGATTGATGCCATGTATGAGTGAAATGAAGCCGCAGTGACCATCTCAATAACACGAACAGCTGCTAAATATTCATTTAGCAGAATGAGTTTGGAAAACTTTGAGCAGATTGCTTTCACAAGGCTGCTTTCAACAAAAGGAAACATAATTAACGAGCTAATATCAGCATGTGTCTGGCTAAGCTAATGAATATCAAATTACACAGAAACCTGTATAAATCATCATTATCCTGAATTTTAATTGAACTTGCAATTAAACATGACAAATTTTATATACACTAAACCTTTAATTTATACTTTCAAATATGGAATAATTTATCATTTTTAGTATTTCATAGTTAATTTCCCAATATGTACACTTCTAATTAACAAGGAGAGGCTTAAAAAAGAGATAGGAAAAATGTATTTAACAGCTCTACCAGTTACAAAATTCGAGTTCTATAGATTGAACTTTAAGAAGATAGCAACTTTGCAGTGAAATTCAGCAAGGAACAAACTACATGTGTTCACTGTAGAGTAGACCAACATTTATAGCATGAAAACACATGGGGTGGGACACAGGACTCCAATGCTACTTTAATATACAGTGATACCTCGGGCTAAGTACTTAATTCGTTCTGGAGGTCCGTTCTTAACCTGAAACTGTTGTTAACCTGAAGCACCACTTTAGCTAATGGGGCCTCCTGCTGCTGCTGCACCGCTGGAGCACGATTTCTGTTCTCATCCTGAAGCAAAGTTCTTAACCTGAGGTACTATTTCTGGGTTAGCGGAGTCTGTAACCTGAAGCGTATGTAACCCAAGGTACCACTGTACCTAATATATTTAGGTAAGACACTTATCTACACAAAAAATCATTATTGGAAGGAAGGGAAGGGAAAGGAATTTAACATTATACTTTGTGCTGTCATAAGATATTTGACCCAGTAGAGGATTCTGTCACCAGTATGGGGAGGGGATAATTTTTGCTGATTTCCCCCTGTGCAGACCCCCAAAATCTTCTTTAATGACTTGGTAGACTCTTCAGAAGAGCTGCAGGTGAGAGAGAGAATAGATGGCACTCAAAATTATCCATCTGTTCTGCTGACAGAAGCCTTTGGTGGACTGTCAAAGGGCCTTCCAGCAGCACGAGAAACACTACTGGACACACATGACCCAAAATAATAGTTAAAAGCAAACCCACAGTTTATTTTGATGGAAATACAGTGGCAACCCTATCCCCTGGGCTGGTGCCCATTGGAATTGGTGGGGTGAAAACCAGGGAGGCCAACAGTAGATGAAGCCAGAGCTAATGACAGGCAGAGCCAACTAATTATAATTTTGTCCCCGTTGTCCTCCCTGCTGAGTTCTACAAGAGCAAAACTAAGGCTAAGGAAGGCAAAGCTGACAGGCAGGGTCACCCCCTGGCCTGGTTGTCAGTACGTAGGCAGGCAGGTGCAGGCTGGCTGAGAGCAGACGGAAGCTGGTGGGACTGTGCCCCATTTGCCATAGTAGAAAAGCCTGCTGCATTTTCATTCTCAGGTAAGCATGCATAGGTAAAGGTAAAGGGACCCCTGACCATTAGGTCCAGTCATGGCCAACTCTGGGGTTGCGGCGCTCATGTTGCTTTATTGGCCGAGGGAGCCGGCGTACAGCTTCAGGGTCATGTGGCCAGCATGACTAAGCCGCTTCTGGCAAACCAGAGCAGCGCACGGAAACGCCGTTTACCTTCCCGCCGGAGTGGTACCTATCTATCTACTTGCACTTGACGTGCTTTTGAACTGCTAGGTGGGCAGGAGCAGGGACCGAACAACGGGAGCTCACCCCGTCATGGGGATTCGAACCGCTGACCTTCTGATCGGCAAGTCCTAGGCTCCATGGTTTAACCCACAGCGCCATAGGACTAACTAAAATGTAGAGTTCTCATAGAATCACAGAGCATAGGGCAAAAACCAGTTTTCACAAATGGTCACCACAGCATCTCTTTTTTCAAATTGCTGCACTCATGCAACTCATAGATGTTCCCGTTTCCACACAAACAAAAGAGACAAAATGTACGTTTAAAACATAGAGAGAAAATGGATGGTGCAAGCAATGTTTCCCATTACCACTCCCATAGGTTGAAACAAAATTCTACCAATTCTCATTTATTTCTCACAAGTCTCTAAACCTGTATGTATTCAAATGCTTCTGGCCCTGAGCACTGGCTGTTCGGGCCTGAGAAGCGGCAGGACTAATATTTTCACACATTATCAGATAAAGCAGAGTGAAAGAGGCTTCTCCAGAATTCACACCTGAAAGCTACCAGTGAGTTTACAACTTGTGAAATTGTGGTGGTTGGTATTTCCTCATTACTGTGCTCTTGCAGCAAAATCAGGAATTCAGGGCTTTATTTATTTATTTATTTGCCATACACTGTCTAGCTGCTTGCTAGTTAAACCTTGTCTCAAGTTATCAACACTCTCTGGAGAGATAAGCTTCTTCTCACTTACAAGATGTCACTAACAATCGAACTTCCAAGACTCCATCTCGAAAAGAGACTACTGGAGCCACACAGGTCACAGGAATTAACTGCCACCAGTCCTTGCGAAAAACTAAGCTCATCAATCTATAGCTCCTCATTGTAATTAGAATAACGGCTTTGAAAATTTGGGCCGATGTTGACTTGGTTTTATCGCTACAAAGACCTCAGTGTGGGGTTTTTTTAAGAAAAGAAAAGGGAAGAAAAAAACTTGGTGTGAAAGTAAATGATAAGTGATGGTGGCGTTGTCGTGGCGACAGGGACAAACAATTCCCTAGCTGCGACATTTTCAATGTCCTGCAGAAGAGAAACTATCCTCTTTAGTGTGGCGCGGTGTGAAGCTTATTTATGGCCACAAGGCTCACAAGGATTGATGACTGTCGTAACACACTGTCAAATCCCTTACTGACGCATTTACTTTTTTACTTTTTTTTAGCCCCTGGTGTGGCAGAAATAAAATGGATCAAGAAGTGCTGAAGTCTCTCTTACTGAACGCAGTCTTAGTATCTAGTGTTACATTAATTATACATCTTGTGCTTTAGTAATCAGGTGGTGTGGTGTTTTTTTTAATTTTCCTTTTCTATATCTTTTCACAGCATGTTGATCTATGAACTGGCCACTCTGTTCCTGCATCTGGCAAGGAAGATGTCGCATACAAAAACTCACAGAGTCATAAAATGTTTTGTCGTATCCACAAGAGGAATAGACTTCTCACAGATACAGAATTCTAGGAATCCCAACCATTTTAAGGAACAAAACTAGTCAAAACCATTAGTCCTATAGCAGTCTGCTCAGTATCAACAAATGGTGCTCTTCCAGGTGATGAAAGGCCTTCTACAATTAGACAATGGCAGGGAAATGATAGAACCATCAGTGGCTGACTATGACTGTTCTGAAGACAAGTGCGTGAAGATAAAATCACTTGTATGCATTCTAACTTGGATTCCACTTTTGAAACAAGTTCAGAGATAGAGGATACAGTCGCTCTGTCTAGTCAAGACACTTTTGGATTGTTGGCCTTGAGGACATAAGGCAGACTCATAATGCTCCATTATATATTGTGTGCATAACACATACAATGGTCATTCAGTGATGAGAGATTCTGGACAAATCAAAGGAAGTCCTTCATACAGCACAAACTATGGAATTTGCTATCACAATTGGTAGTGATGGTCACTGACTTTGATGGCTTTAGACGAATTCATGGAGGATAGGCCTATCAGTGGCTACTGATGGTTTCCCCTCTGGATGGTTCTACCTCTTGGTGGAGAACAGTAACAGGGAGGGCTGTTGTGCTCATGTCTTGCTTGTGGGCTTCCCCAGTGGCGTAGCGTGGGGGGTGCAGGGGGGCCGGGCGCACCGGGCACAACATCTGGGGGTTAGGGTTAGGGGTTAGGGGGCGCAAATTACTTGCCTTGCCCCGGGTGCTGACAACCCACGCTACGCCACTGGGCTTCCCACAGCCATCTGGTTGGCCACTGTGAGAAAAGAAATCTTGGCTGAGCATAGGGCTCTTTCTACATTCATGTGCATAGCTGACTCTTGTCCATATGGGCTTCTTAAAATGGCAAATTTTGGCATGTCACAGTCTTTGTTTCTGAGAAGTAGTCAATTCTGTCCTTAGGGAGGAAGGGGTCCCCAAGTTCTGAAAGAGGCTGTGGTGAAGCCCTTGTTAAATAAATCCACCATTGACCCTGGCAATATTAAGACCTATCAACCTGTATTCAATCTGGTGTGCCTGCGTATCAGCTCCAGAGTTTTCTGAATGAGACTATTATTTGAATCCACTCCAGTCTGGTTTTAGGAGAGCCCTCAGCCCATATTCATTAAATGGGCTTCCTGGTAAATTGTTACATAAAGCTGGAAAGACGGCGCCAAAAATTATTCAAGAAATGTTAAGACAGGGTGCAAAAATGATCCAAGATGCGGCAAGATAAACCAGTATCAGTGTTTGGAAGGAACTCCAAACCAGTATCAGTGTTTGGAAGGAACTCCCTTTACTCCAAGAGATGTGTAGTGGCAAAAATAGCTGTGTTCATTTGACAAAGTCCAGCAGCATTTGCAACTTAAGATGCTTGCTAAACTACTTAACAAAGACTGCACTGTATATTTATCATTAGCTAAAAGTGATGAAATAATGTAACATTGGTAAAGGTAAAAATAGAAATAAAATTGCAAGTGATGGGGCTGGCATGATATAGGTTAGGATAGCAGAAAGTTGTTGCAACTTCCTGCAGTCTGTGTGTGCATGTAAATTTTCTGGAGCGTTAGGAAAGCTGGCACCATCTCCCCATAGTTAGCTTCTCCCTCACGCCACATCTCTTTCCTCTAATGGAAAATTCTAGGGCTTTTCTCGCACTGGATGGGGGAGGCATTCATGCAATCATGAGCTCTGTACAGTGACCTGGAATCTCTATGGCACTGGCTGCCCAATCCCCAGTCAGAACCCAGGCACAACTGTCGGGTATGTGTTGGCCTTTCACATTGATTTTATTTTATTCTGATGGTTTGCATCCCACAGCCTTAATAATATGTGAAAGTAGTTTTTTATGTGTGCTAATATGATTAAAATATACACCCTGTACCCTAACACGAGCCCTACATGAAAACTCTCAGTAACTAAACAGATTGTCAAATATGAAAAAAGAACACTAGCAGTCAGTTTTAATTTATTCACGGCTATCAGCTTTTCTTGTCCTATTAGTAACCATAATAGTAACACAGTGTTGAGCAAAATACCAGAAGCTTTCATTAGAATCATTAACATAATTTGATAACTGATGGTACTTGATTTCTGACTTCTGAACTTTGACTGGAAGCTCAGCGTAAGATGAAATCTCACTGATTGGGTTGGCTCTTTCCTTTAAAAAAATATATGAACACTTCACATCACATTGCTTTGTTAACTGTAATTAACATTCGCGTTTGTCACAAGTTGTATTAGATGGAGAAATGGTAGTGATGATAAAAGATATGACAAAGATGCACACATGTCATCCTCCCCAAATGCTTCAGTGTAATTTAAGTTTGGGGGGGACTACCAATATAAATGAAGCCTGTTTCCTTCTCACCCGCCCCTCACAAGAACTGACTGAATAAAGAATCAGCGTTCAGATAAGTTAATGTGACATTTTGCTAGTTTAATGCCCACATCATCAAAATGAATGCCTGAAAATTTACAGCCCAAGTCAAAAACCCAAGCTACTTAAAATCATAAATATCTATATGCAACATCTTAGAATTACTGTTTCAGCTTCTCTTCCTCATTTTTAGGGATTCTGAAAATTTATTGTAAAAGGGCTGCATTTTTTGTACAGACAGGCTTCGTTTACGCAGGGGTTACATTCTGAGGCACCACAAACGTCAGTGAAATTGTGTATAATTGAAACCCATTGAAAAAGCCTGTAAACACCCCATCCCGCCCCCCCTTCTGCCCTCTTAGTGACGTTTCAGTGACATCTTTATGATATTTCCATGTCACATCTGGGTTCGGCGTAATGCGCCTATACATGGCCGCACACATATTGAACATGTGTAAACAGGGGCTGCTTGTATTCATGTGGTGCAAATGTTTGGTTGTTTTCACTCTATGTATAAACCACTTGGGCTGGGCTTTGACTTAAGAAAAATAACATATAAATAATATAATAAACGTATTATGTGCTGATTTTCATTATCATCCTATGCATGACTACCCTGAAGAAAGTTCACTGTCTTGAATGCAGCCAAGTAAACATGCAAAGGATCATAGCTTGAATTAGTAAATATAATAGTAGTAGTAGTAATAATAATAATAATAATAATAATAATAATATGGGCTTGATTCGCATATTATACTGCAAGAAACTGGAAAAATTATTCATTTCCTCTTCTATATTGTTTCTTGTATAGTTTTAAATCTTTGTATGCCACTTTATGCTATTCTTATTGTAAAAACAGTTTATAAAACCTAGCTTGTAAATATGTGCATCCATTGTAACTAACTGCCAGAAGAATCCTGAGAGTAGCCAATGTTTGTCCTCTGACTTTCCAATTGTTGTTTGTTTGGGGGATAAAAGCCATGAGCCCTGATTCAGACAATGCTAAGCCAAACCATGGCTTAGCTCAAAGTAGTGTGATGGCAGTTAGCCCAGAGGAGCAACAAAGTGGCTACAATCTTCTGTCAAGGAACCTGCACATATCCTCATTCGTACTAAGCCATGGTTTGGGCTTAACATTCATCATGAACTGGGAAAGTGAAAACATTTTCCTCCTCTTTAGGTATTTCACACTGAAGAATGCCCTTTGCTGTTAATTTATAAGCAATACCATTTATATTCTGGTACAGTGCACACTCTGAAATACCGTGCTTTGTATGTACATTGTACTATACATTTTCAAAATACATGTTTTTAAAAATATTTTCATTTAATATGTGTGGTTATATATACAGGAATATATACAGGAATTTATAATAGTGAGTGACTGAGGGTTTTAAGGGTTTTGTGGAATTAAATTGCTTTGTCTTCTGAAAAAAAACAAAAGCAGTGAAGTTTCATTGAAGACTAACAACAAACGTATTCTGGCATGAACTTTATCAGAAGTACAAAGTGGAGAAGGGTGGGCCCACAGACAATTAGATCTACGTAAGAAAAGAACAGCAAATGAAACCAGACATGTCCCCTTCCATGTACCTCTGACAGGGCCCAATATTACTCCCCTTAAGTGGTATGTTGTACTAAGTTTAAATGTAGGAACTACACCCGAGGTGAGGGGGGGGGGAAGATAGAGAAAGATTCCAGTAAAATTAGATAAAGGTACATGCTTTGATGCCTGAATGGCAAACTGAAGAAACCAAGAGACAGCATAAAAATGAGCCTGGTTGATATAGCCATTCGACCATATCTAAGAGAACAAGGCCATTACAGTAATACATAAAATAACATTTGGGAAGGAAACTAAGATAATTTCTTAGCACGACGAACATTTACCAAGGTTCTGAGCCATTGCTCTGAATTGGAAGAATTACTTATGTCTTAAGTTAAATTGAGTACAACTTCTTAAAGCGCTCCCTTAAAGGACACCTGTAAGGAAGGAATAGACTGGAATTATAAAGCTATCCCACTAGAGATGACCTCAATTCATAGGGCCACATGGCATGTTCTATATGCACAACAGAATATGCATGAGTATCTCCCACTTTCTTTCTCTCTTCCTCCTACACACACACACACACACACAAGCAAACACAAAAAAACAAACAAAAGACGCCATGATGAAACCAAGCAGGCATCCCTCTAAACTTAGGGGGGGAAAGCAACTGCTGGGGTGGGGTGGATAAAGAAAAATGGCAGCCAAATATTTTATATCTGAAAATGCTCTTTGGTTAATTGCACTGAGTGAAGGTGTTTGATGATACCATTTTTTACAAAAACTCGCTGTCCCTCAAGCATTAAACTCAGTACAGTGGTACCTCGGGATGCGAACGGGATCCGTTCTGGAGCCCTGTTCACATCCCGAAGCGAACATAACCCGTGTCTGCGCATCTGCGTGTGCGTTGGTCACGTTTTGGCGCTTCTGCACATGATGTCATTTTGCTGGTCTGCGCATGTGCGCACGGCGAAACCCAGAAGTAATGCGCTCCGTTACTTCCAGGTCTCCTCAGAGCGCAACCTGAATTTGCCTAACCCAAAGCATATTCATCCCGAGGTATGACTGTATCAGGGTTTAATGTAAAGCAAATCATGGAGCACTGTGAAGGGTACACACTCAATATCATTTAGCGCAGGTCAGTTGTACCCTAAATTTTAGCAGGTCCTGCGTTTGCATTCTTTATCAATTTAGCACAAATTAGCGGATCCTTGTACTTGAATTATTTGGAGCTGAGGTGGGGAGACAGGCAATACAATTTACAAATCTGTGTGTGCTGACTGGCTTTCTTTCATTATGTATTTTATTGTTTTTACTATCATTGATTAGTTTACTTTTTTGTAAGCTGCCTTGTTAAGACTTCCTAAAAGTGGGGTATAAATACATGAAATAAAATGAAAATATAAATGAAATCCACAAGCCCCATCTTCCTTGTCCCCAAGGGACAACCAACTCATGCCATCTGATAGCCTTCTAAAGTTGCTAAGGGCGCAGCATAAAAGGTAGCGAGGCTGGCTCCTACACTTCAAGCATTGGTGGACTCAGAAGGATTCCAAGAAAAATTCAGTTGAAAATAAAATAAAACTGGACCACATGAAACTGAAATCAGCTAAGCTCAGCTCAACGTGAAAAGCTCATATTTTGGCTCTATGAGGTTCCCTGAAAGAGTGTTCAGGTGAGCATGTTCTTCTGATTTACAAACCAGCCTAAGAAGGGACAAATATTTATAGTTCCCTGCTATAAACAACAGGAGTTGAATGAAAAGGGAAATCACTAAAGCAAACAGTCTAAAATTAAAAAAGGAAGGAAGGATAGTTGCACATGAACTGTTGGGGGGTCCTTTTATCACTCGTCACAACCGACTTTATCACATCTTTGGCAATAAAACTGCAGAAGAGTAGCTGTGCCAGGCTGTTACGGCAAACACACACACACACACACATATATATACACAAAGCTCAGTGGTTTTTGCTAGGGTCAAGACACAGAGGTTTCCAACTTTAGCTCCAGTGCACTCTAATTTCTATTTACTGTTGCCCAGGGATCAATGCAAGCAAAAAGATGGCTGTGGCATTTATATCTAAAGCCCCCACCTTCTGAATTTTCAAAAGAAGTGTTTGGGTCTGGGTGAAAATTAATCTACTTCAAGGAACAAACAAACAAACAAACAAACAGTCCCCTGTGCCCAAAGTTGCATTTCTTCATTCACAGCATTTTGCCAGTTTCAAATCAGGCAATTTAACCTTATTTCTGATTATCACCAGACCTTTATTTTATAATATCTCCCAGCAATATCTATGTCATTCCCCCCCCCCCCCGGCATTGTGAAAGTTGGCGCAAGAGAATTCCATTTTAGCAGTTCAAGCTCATGAAGAAGAGCTAAGAAATAAACAAAAGACTCTGTATTCTCCCCTCCCCGGCCCATGATTACATAACAGCCACAATATTCAACAGCCCTTTCACAATGAACTTAATGTTTTATCATTGTGTGTAGGTATATCAGTGACCCAGGTGGTAGTTGTACATTTGAAGAATGACATGTCTGCTCTGCTGTCATCAAACCCAAGTAATTAAGAACAATCAAGTGGGTGTTAATTGGATATAATGGAACAATCTCCAGTCAGCCTGAGCCTACTATTTGCCTCTTACTAGTAATTATGAACACTAAGTACTCATGCTAATCTCCTCCTTTCCCATGAAGCCAAACAGAGGTGCGGTATTTACTCAGCTGATGGCTTGTTTTGTCTGCAATTTAGTCTGTTTTAAGCCAAGAAACTCATAATTTGCCAAGCTGTCACCAGCTGCTGGCATTGGACAAAAGGATGAGAGGCCCTCAGTGACAACAATTCAGCGCATATCATCCAAGAGAAAAGGGCCGATCTTAATTAAACTGACCTCTGGTTACATCTACAGTAGCAGCAGCACCTGGACATTGAAAGAGTGAAAAATTAACACTATAAATTTGTAATGCTGCACTCAATTTCTAGCAGATGCATCTCATTCCCAAAAGGAGTCTGTTTGAAACAGAAAGTCCTTAAAGTTAACAAATCTTTTTCAAAGACACCACTACCCCTTCACTACTATCAAGCTGGAACAACTTTAAGATCATTAATTTAGAAAACAGTTCACTCTTTGATTAATATAAATGTGGCATACTGAAAAATATCTGATCAAGAGTGATCATTAGAAACATATTACACAGATGGCTAGATGTTTTAAAAAGCCACTTATATGCATCAATAATAATACAACGAAGACTTAAAGGGATGAAAAGAATGAAATAAAATTGACTTTTCCAGATAGATTTTTTTTTTAAAAAAAAACTGCTGCAACAGCAATATGGTAGACTAAATCACTCACTGCCAGGGTTGAAGCACATTTCAAAAGTACTCCAATTATATATATATGCTAAACTTTTAAAGTAGCTTAAGCAGCAAAAAAAAAATGGCTTCATTCATGGAATCTGCAACATCTCCGCCTAATTAATTTGGCTTTCCAAGAGCTACATGATTTAGACAAAGTCTCTGCTTATTTTATGATAAAGCAATGGCCATTTCTGGTTTCACTGGGTAGACAAACACTTTCAATTGTTAAAGTCATGCTCAGACATTACCAAAGACTCTATTTGGAGTGAGATAGGGAACACAAACTCGGCTCCCTCCTCCTAACAAAGTCTGGCGTATGACAACAAAAACACCATGGAGCAGCCCAGCCTAGGAAGTGAGGTTCTTACCCTATCAAATCTCTGCCTACCACATTGACAGCAGCAAGGGGTAGCTAATGCCACTGAAAACAGAATTAAGATTCAATATGACCTGAATCTAGCAGTTTGAAAGCATGTCAAAATGCAAGTAGATCAATAGGTACCGCTCCTGCGGGAAGGTAAGCGCCGTTTCTGTGCGCTGCTCCGGTTCACCAGAAGCGGCTTAATCATGCTGGCCACATGACCCAGAAGCTGTACGCCGGCTCCCTTGGCCAGTAAAGTGAGATGAGCGCCACAACCCCAGAGTCGTCCGTGACTGGACCTATCAGTCAGGACTCCCTTTACCTTTATGACCTTAACAGATTGGAGAACTGGCCCCAAACTAACAAAATGAATGTCAATAGAGAAAAATGTAAGGTTCTACATCTGGATGGAACAACCAACTGCACAAATACATACCCATCAACAGTCCTGATTTAGCACAATTACAGAAGCCCCCCCCCCCGATTGGATCCTAGAATGTCCCATCTTTTGGTTCTGCACTCTCGCACAAGTTCACACAAGAGCGCAATACCCAAATATGCACGTAACAAGAGAAATGTGCACAGCGCCATCATAGTGCAAGGCTGGAGTTGCATACTGTGCTTCCTCTGCCGCCTGCCTCCCTCCCAAGCATAACTACCTCTTCTTTTCCAAGCAGACATCTCAGCTTTGCTCTCCTTCTGGTGTCAGGAAGGACCCCAACGATGATGGAAGCCATGGCCTCTGTGCTCAGGCTGCTGCTGCTTTTAGAGATGCCCCAAAGGGTCCTCAGTGATGCCCACCCACCCCTGCAGGTCAAATTCACCTTCTTGCTGCTGGCCAGGTGCAGAGTGTGCTTCTACCAGGGTATGCCAGGCAACAGCTCCATTGAGCTCGAGTACCAGGTTGCAGGGGTGGATGGATACAGAATCCAGCTCCAAAACAGGTGCACTGGGATTGAGGTGGGTGGGCAAACTGGCCCTCTTTTTCATGCTCAGTACCTGGCGGTGGTGGAGGGGAGCAGCAGGTAGAGTGCCCCGAAGGTGGAGTTTCCACTTGCCTGCCGTGGCTAAGGTTGTGCCACACATGTGTGTGTGTGGGGGGGAGAGATCCAGATTTTCATCACCAGGACATTGGAGGGTCAACGGTGTGACGCAGCAGCAAAAAAAGGCTAATGCTATTCTAGGCTGCATCAACAGATGTATACTGCCCTGATAAAGGGAAGAAAAAGTCCAGCTCTATTGTGCCTTGGTCAGACCACACCTGAAGTACTGTGTCCAGTTCTGGACACCACAATTTAAGGAGGATATTGGCAAGCTGGAATGTGTGCAGAGGAGGGCAACTAACATAATCAAAGATCTATAAACCAGGCCTTATAAGAAACAGTTGAGGGAGTTGGGTATGTTTAGCCTGGATAAGAAGAAATGGAGACGAGATACAATAACCATCTTCAAATATCTAAAGGGCTGTCACATGGAAAATAGAGCTAGCTTGTTTTCTCCTGCTCTGGAGGGTAGAACCCAAAGCAATGGCTTTAAGTTACAAGAAAGAAGATTCTGACAAAAGATCAGGAAGAGCTTTCTGACAGTAAAAGCTGTCCAACAGTAAAATGGACTCCCTCGGAAGGTGATTGATTCTCCTTCCTTGGAGGTTTTTTAAGCAGAGGGTGGATGGCCATCTCTCATGGATGCTTTAGTTGAGATTCCTGCACCGCACAAGGTTGTACCAGATGACCCTTGGAGTCCCTCCCAACTTTACAATTATATGATTCTAAGATTCTAGGTGAATAAATGGTTGCTTAACATCTCTGGATAGCTGGCAATTTTCCAATTCTGTGGGAAAGTAGAATGCTGATGAAATTTCCAATATGAGGAACAGAATATAATGCACTCTGCATTGTAGGAAATTTCAAGTGTGCAGTTAACAAGGCTAAGGATACACATAAAAGCGCAGACAAGGACGAGGAGGTGGAATATAGAAAACAAAGACTTTGCAATATACTTTTAGATCTGCTTTTAATGCTGTTTTTCCTCCTCTGTCTCGGCTCTTTTAATAATATTTATCTACTGTTTTAATATTCTTGAATAAAACTGTAAATAAACAAAATAATAATTTCCTGTGACTCAATTTTGCCCATTTCTCAGTAGTCTCAGTATTTAAACAAAATGAGCACTGATCAATGTAAACATTCAAATAAAAGTATTAGTCGGAAGCACACTTCAATTTCCTTCATAAATCTGTTCAGGTTACCAGGCTCTAAGCAACCCCAACATCCTGTAAATTGCATAGGATGTGATATCACTGTACTGAAAATTTTCCCGCTCCCTACTTTATTGCTTGTCATTTACAGAATTGAATAAACTCGCAATGCAACAATACCACTAGTTACCAGGAGGGTGGAGAGGGAAAGGAACAACCGGGTGGAGAAGTAGGGCTGCTCCTTTTGATGGCAGCTATGCAACCCCCTTAATATCTGTAAGCCTCTGAAGGTGGCTGTCCAATGACCCAGGTGTTTTGCTGTTGAGGATCAGCATGAAAGGATAAGAAAACAAGAAGGCAGTAGATATGCTGGAAAATGGGTTGGGAAGAAAGCAGGTACTGGGCATGGAGGGAGTAAACCAGGTGAGCAATGCCTGACTGGTGCCTAAATAGCAATTCTCACCCATCCAAACAACACCACTAAGCCTAAACTTAGAAGCATTTATAGTGAAGCTGAGGTCAGGGAGCACCAATGCAGAACATGGGAGTTTAAGCCTCTGCAGTCTGTCTTGACCAGAGTGTCTTATCATGGTTCGAATCCCAGCTGATCCTGGCAAGAAGCTGTGACAAACCCTGTGCACAGGAAGAGAGTCATAATAAAACTCAAGGGCAGAATAGGATGAGATAGCTTTCTAGCTAAAAAGAGTCCAAAATTGGACTATCCAAAATCGGATAGTCTCTGTTTTCACAAAATAACCAATGGCATTTTAAGGCTCAGGGCCCCCACTTCAAAGCACAGCTCTTCAATAATATGCTGATTTGGTTGTGCAGGTTGCATGATCAACCCCTCCCCCTCTTTTCACTCCTTCCAAGTGGATTATCTCAGGGTAGTTGACTCCCAATTCACTCATCTCCTGTAGGATTTGTGGAGAACAGACATGACTTCTGTTTTTCCAATCTGGGATGTGAATTTAGCTAGCTTAGAAAATGTTTTAGAGCTTACCCAGAAATTTGTAAAATGTCAGTGCAAAAATTTTAATTGACTTATTAGCAATATCTCTTCTTTGAATGACCTTTTAGTCCTCCTTATAACATATCACCTACTTTTACTACCTTTCAGCTGACAGTTTCTAATATATTCCTTCCTACGGGATGATATCATCTGTCCTTGGATGGAATTAACTAAAGTACTGCACATTTAGAAGCTGACATTAATCCATATCCACAGATTTTTAACAGCTGCTGGAATAAATATTGTTTCCATACATTAAGCTTTGTAACTATGACTAGCTGAAATAAATTGAGATTAAATGTGCATCAGCAACATCAAAAGTAAGAGGGGAAAATGATAAATTTAAAGTTTGAGGGGCTGTACATATAAACAAGAAAATGAATGTTTATTGTAATTAGCAAGAATAATTCAGTTACAGGGTGAGCAGAAGGTTTATTGTACTGCCATGACATGGTTTTATTTCTTCTATTAACCACATCTACAACAAAAGAAAGATAGCTAAAGACTGAGATAATACTTTGATACATGGTCCATGAAATATAGGATTATGAAGCACACACATTCCTTGGCAAACTATGAATTTAGGATTATACCAGTAAGTAGGTAAACCATTACAGATTCTGAATATGGTGTGATTGAAAGTACAAAGTGGTGTACAGGGAGGCAACAATAAATCTTACCACAAAAGGAAATAATGTAAGAAACTCCCTATGTGCCCATTTGGAAACTTTATTCCAGTAAGTCAATTAAAATACCATATATTCAATGGGAGCAGCTCCTCTCATTTTCCCTTGACTTATGAACAGAAAATTGCACATCAGTAAATTAAAGGAGAGTAACATCTGTAGCAAGCTAGTCGGTGTTTTTTTTTTCCAAAACAGCAGTTGAAAATGTGTGATTAGTCTCCCTGAAACCTAATTATTAGACTCCATAAACTGTCAAGGCCGTCTTTTGTGCCATAGGGTCTGTTAGGCCTATGCCAAAATGTAGAAAACAACCTCCTAAATCAGCACTAGCAACTGTAACATTACACCTTAAAGAGCAGCTAACTGGGTCAGGGTCTCATGCCATTGTTTAAAATTCATGTGCTTGGCAGTAATTCATAATGCTACCACTCTTGCAGTTTATATGCATAGTTCCTGTTAGGTGTAAACAAAATAGTTGGGAGAAAATAGCAGTAATGGGTTCCCGCTATTTACAGTGTTCTAAATTAGAACACTGGGGCAGGGAGACCAAGTCAGGTTGGAGGAAGAGTGGGTGAAAATTCACAAGCAACATGGTGAAAACATCTGTTTACTGTACAACTCCTTTTCAGCTAGCAAATACAACCCAATGCAATGCAGTTCCATTTTGCATTTGCAGGTGAGTTCACATTCTGCATTATTCAGATGGTAATTATAATGATCATTTGATAACCTGAACACAGAGAATTACTCTGTTATCACATGGATGGTGGACCTATGACAAGAGCAAATAAGGCAGCCAACCTCGTTCAGTGAAGGCTGCAGTTCACCAGTGGCAAGTAGTGCCATCAACAACCACACTTGCCACCCCTTTTTAATTTAAAGAGCAGATTTTACAATAACTACGATTACATTAATCACAATTCAGTTATAGCTGCTAATTAAAAATAAACAAAAAGCAGCTCCATTACACTTACTTCAAAAATAATAAATTGCTTACAAAACAAAACTGAACTTATGGAGATGCCTAGCGATGAAGCACTATTTCTTAGCTCCCTAAATAACAATATAAATAAATAATTTCCACTTGGTTTCAGAGGTACAAAATAACTCACTTCCATTTCTGACTTTGGCCATTTGTCAGTTTTGTTAACTCTTAACTCATACCATATGAATTCAGTTTTAATAGGAATAGCCCATATATATCATCAATACTGCTGCTATTTCTTGCTTAGCCCACAATAAAAATTTGCATAACTGACTGCAAGGCCTCCTCCTGAGAAGAGGCCACAACTGGTGGAAGGCACTTTGCACCACAGATGTCCCTTGAGCATCCCAAGACAAGGCCTATCTAAAAGCATCCCCTAAAACAATCCTTTAGAGGGGAGTGAAAACTCATCCAGAATGAGTTGAAAACCACCAAAGGAAAACGAACCATTCACCATTTCCATCTTGTCTGGACTGGGCTTCAGTTTGCTAGCCCTTGGCAGTCTGTTCCTGATGTTGATTGAGCACTTCCACAATTTCACCCTAGGGCAGTCTTTCTCAACCTTGGTTCCCCAAATGTTGTTGGACTACAACTCCCATCACCCCTGACCACTGGTCCTGCTAGCTAGGGATGATGGGGGTTGTGGTCCAACAGCATATGGGGACCAAAGCCCAGCCTAGAGACACTTGCCAGGCACCAACCTTACTGTCTTTTCAGCACCAGGCTGTTTTGTTCTCTTGAACCTTTTTCACACCCTCCCATTCTGATTTAACATCATATAAGACTCATTAATTTCTGCTGCTGTGTTTTATTGCAGCTGACCTGTTTTAGCTTTTAAAGATGGTTTTAGCTTTTAATTCAACTAAATGAATGGATTGTGGTTCCTATTAGATTTTATGCTCTGTTCCGGTTATGGATTTTATTGTGGTATTTTGATTGTATAATATATGTATTTTCATCTTTTAAAGCTATTGTGAGTGCTACCATCCTTTCTCTTTCAAGTTCCAAGGATCTTCAGACCCCCAGATGTCTGGCAAGCTCCTCACCTGGTGAGCCCCTGACTCGGTTGATCCAAGACACTATCTGTATTTTGCTTATTACAAAAGGTTCATTACCTGCTGGTAATTCCTGAGTTTTCCGTTGAGTGGGGACCCCGCCTACCCCACTCTTCTGTCTCCACATTCTTGACTCACCACTGGCTTGCCACAGACCTTCACCTATTCTTCTGCTAATCTGTTCTCCTTCTCTCTTGGGAAAGGTTTGGCAGCTATGGTCTTCTTTTCTCTCTCCATTCTGTTCTGTCTATATACTGCCGTTACTTCCTGCCCTGCCCCCTTCTCTCACCTCTCCATTTTCCTTACCTCTACCTGCACCCACAGGTATTCTATTTATCCTTCTCTGTCATTCTCATTTGCTGTTCCCCACCTGGAACTTGCTGTGGACACACAGGCAGTGGAGGCTTTACCTTCCATATGAGCCCTGCTTTTTACATGCAGCTGCGCTCCACTTCTGGTCTGGCCAGCTCACCATCTGGCCCACCACGGAGCCAGAGGATGGGCTACCATTCAATCCACTCCTAAAAGCTTTTATTTTTATTATTCTCAGTCACTGCACTGCAGAGTGCTTTTTTTTAAAAGCACCATCTGATTCAAGGCCATAGCCAACCTCTGTTGCTACCTCATTTCTTGGTGGGTCTTCAAAGACATGAATTGACAGCCAGCAATTTCTACAGAGGCCCTATGAACATCTCACCACAGCAGTGTCAAGTACACAGAAGTTCACCTGTGGGAGTGAGTGTACTTAATCAAAGGCAGTAATGTGCCACTAGGATCCCAAAGAACAATGCAAGGATTTGGAAAGGGGGAGTTAGATATCCACATTAATTTTTAAAATAAGAACATAAATAAGAAACGTGTATAAGTTCAATATTCTTCGCAGCAACTGGAAGTTTGTGCATAACTGTTTGAGGGTGAATTAATATTGGGACACTTGAGGGTAAAAGCATTATCTGTGCATTGTGCACTAGTGGGAAAACAAAAAGCAGCACAAAAAAGTGCCTCATTAGAGATTTCCCGTTGTGATGCTTTTAGAGCTATGACTCTAAAATGATGCATCTTTCCTGTTACAATGGTAGACCTTCCACCCTTTGCCATTACTACACGACCATGGATTGGAACAGTGCTCTCCCCAGTACATGAAGTTTGTGGGTGAACCGTACTCTGATTCAGAATACCCAGAACCTGAGAACACAATCAAATAGCCTTTTATTTTGGACATGATGAGTTGGGCAGCCTTCGTTTTTGGCATTAAAAAAAGCCAGCTGTGAAGAATGCTTCATTCTAAAGGAGATAAAATTTAAACACAGTGGTCTATAGAAACTAGGGTTTAACAATAAGCATTTATTAAATAGTAGTGAGGTGGGAGTGTTCATTTTTTTGGGGAAAGGTAGCCTGGTTGCATAGTTGCCAGACCTTGAGCTTTGTTGTCTGAAAGGGTAACGGTTTTATTTGACAAGACAGACTTGAAAGATATATCCCTTTTATTCCTCCCACCCCCAAAACACACACACACACATACACGCACACTCACTCTTTCACGTTCACATGTGTTGAAACTCATTGCTTCTGGAAATGAAGATGCTCTGGTGTCAGCTGTAAAATCTGTATCTCACTTTCTCAGACAAGTGGATATTTATTGACAGGGTGTGAGAGAAAGGGAGAGAGGAGAGACTGCTTGTCCTGGAGCCAGTAACCTTGGTGGAGATGCAATGTCACAAACACCAAGCCATCATTCTCACAGATGTACAGCATATTATTTAAAGGGAAACAAATATCAGCCACTGAATGTCACTGCAAGGACACGTCTCCTGCCTCTTAACTAAACTTATCAGCGCTGTGGTTTAATATCGTACCTTTTTCATCCCTCCCTCAAATTCGTCTTGCTGAGCAGCTCTTGACACTACCAGAGAGCAGTCAAAGAACTAAGATTTAGTGGCATTTGCTTCAAACCACACTAGATTTATTGACATCTCTGGCCTGCTTTCTCCCTTGGTAACTGCACACAGGATTAATTTTAACCACTGCTTAATAGTTAAATTCAAAGCACAGCACATGGCTCACACGAACAGTCACAGCAATAACAACACTGTGCGATGTCTCCCAGGTCCAAATCCAATATGTCACTTAACCCGTTTAGGCTCACAAGCCCCTGCCAACTTCCTGTTCCAGCCATTAAAAATAATAATTTAAAATTGGGCAGGCATTCACTGATTGTTAATTAGTATGACATTAGTAAAGCACTGGCTTTCTATAAGTCTTGAATTTATTTTATATTTTCAGGATTTTTGTTACTAATGAAAAGCTTGAGAGTTAGGGCAAGCGAAAAATTAAAAGCAACCAGTGTTGTGAAACCTGACTGCATTCATTGCATAGTGAAAATTGGTGCCTGTTTCAATAATTTGTACTTTTGACTTGCATTATTTTCATTGGTACCATCCAGAGCTCAGTATAAATGCAATGTTGAGAACAAGGTCCCTTCCAACTCTATGGTTTTATGTCTCTATGAGTACTTTGCTGAATAAGACCAACGTTTCCATCCTTTATCCAACCTCTGCCAGCTTGATGGTTTCCCCGGAAGCCTTTCTTTGGTGTTTGCTCCCCAGCAACTGGTAGAGTAATAGAATTATGGAGTTGGAACAGGCCAGAAGGGTCATCTAGTCCAACCCAGGTCATTTACATAGACGTACCAGTAACGACTTACTTCCCTTTTGCTCTCTATCCATTCAGTTTACGTTCTCATTCCCACCTCCTCACCAGCCATGTAATTCTCCCTCGCAGCACATAAACCATCATAATGCTAACTGAATCTCTTTTGGTGATGACATTTCTGACTTCTAGGATCAGCATTAGAAGCCTAGAATTCTTTTTTTAAAAAAATATTTTGCAAGAACTGAAGTAAAGAGCACAGAAACTGGAGACACTGGGAGCATAGATACAACGAAAAGCAATGATGGAGAAAAGGCAATGAGATTCTGGGTCCTGACCACTGAAATCCATGTAGTTGTAAAACATTTCAGATCTAATGTGAGGATATCATTGTACATTGCTGTTACTGAATAGTGGATTATATACTACACTGTATATAATGGTGGTTCACATGTAGTGCTAAGTGAAACCAGAGCTTGCAGCTACTGCTTTCTCCCCCTGGTTCTCCTGCTGCTGTTGTTTTGCTGTGAGATAAAGCCACGATTTGGCTTAGCAAGTCATCTGAAGCTAGACTTCTGGTTTGTCTCCTCCAGACAAGCCGAAGAGCTGTAAAACCAAAAACAAACCTTGGTTACAGTTAGTGGCTTGTCTGCAGCATATACTTATATTAATATTATTAATTCTCAACTTTCAATTTCCCTAAAGGCTTACTATTTGAGCTTGAGTAAGTTAGTGGGAGAGGATGAATAATAATATTATTATGGTGCTGGAGGAGACTCTTGAGAGTCCCATGGACTGCAAGAAGATCAAACCTATCCATTCTGAAGGAAATTAGCCCTGAGTGCTCACTAGAAGGACAGATCCTGAAGCTGAGGCTCCAATACTTTTGCCACATCATGAGAAGAGAAGACTCCCTGGAAAAGATCCTGATGTTGGGAAAGATGGAGGCACAAGGAGAAGGGGACGACAGAGGGCGAGATGGTTGGACAGTGTTCTCGAAGCTACCAATACGAGTTTGACCAAACTGCGGGAGGCAGTGGAAGACAGGAGTGCCTGGCGTGCTTTAGTCCATGGGGTTACAAAGAGTCAGACACGACTAAACGACTAAACAACAACAATATTATTACTCATTAGTTGCTGGTAATCATAAGGTCTGTCTCCTAATTTGTAACTAATATTGCATTGGAGAAAACAGTTAATTGATTGCAGAAATTCATATTCCTTTAATGAAATCATTTGAGGTCCTGGATTATAAATATATATATATATAATTGGTAGCAATAACACCAGTCAGAAATACACAGGGAGAAGCAGGAGGAGTGGTGAGTAGGTAATAAATTACAAGATTCTCAACTTTCAATTCCCCAAAAGGCTTACTATTTGAGCTTGAGTAAGTCAGCGGGAGAGGATGAAAAAAAGGTAAGGTGAACTAATATATTTCTGTACCTTGTCTATAAGGCAGCTGCACAGCACAAGTGACGCAGGTCACAGAGGATCCCCAAGAAAAGAAATCAATGCTGCTGTTCTGCTATTGATCCCCTATATTCCAACCCCAGTACTCCTAGTTCAAATTAGCTGACACTCGTTTTCAGGGTGAACAAAGTATAAAAAGCTATAGCAGCCTTGGCGTGCGAACCTTTATGAAAATTGACTTAACACCATGCCTTGGAACATTAGTGTAATGAAATTAGCAGGTTTATTCTCTGCATGTTTCAGAAACAATGAAAATACGCATAACTATCACATGTGGGCAGTGTATCAAGGAACATGGGAGTGCCTCAGTGCAGAGATCAAAGGACACCTTAACCCCACTATCCCTCTTGCCTTGTGATGCAGAGATGTAGGGAGATGCTAGAGGTGTCCTAGCACACGTTTTAAGTTCATCTGCAGCAATGGTGAAACTTCATGGTGAAGCTTCATTGTGTGTCCAAACTAGAACATGCCCAGAAAACCTCTGCAACACAGTGCAGCTGCATGGGGATTGCCTATTTGAGAACAACATAAATATTAGATATATACCTTTGGCCATTATCTGGCTGACCTCCCTGATTTGCACCAATGGGAACATAGGAAGGTGTTTCATTCCAAGTCAGAACATTGACCCATCTAGCTCAGTATTATGCACACTGACTGGAAATAGCTCTCCCGTACTGTAGACAGGAATCTTTGCCAGTCCTCAGCTTGGGACCTCCTGCATGCAAATGTGCTTTACCACTAAGCTACTTCAACTCAATTCAGTGTAGCCTCCAACGAAAGCTGTATAGTACAATGATTGAAAGCTTGATTGTCGGAAAGGTGCACCTTGTTGGGAAAGAGTGCTTGTTTTTGGACCTTAACATGCTTTTCCTGCCATAACCCCCCCCCCTCCTCAGACACACACACTCCTTTTCACCAAACCTCACCCACAACAGAAAATCCCCCACTGGGGGAAAGATCAGACCTAGAAATCAACTAATATTTTATTTGGGGGGGGGACTCCTTATATTTATATGTAAAGATTAAATAAATCATGATTACGACAGTAAACATGTAAATTCCCCATCCGTAAGCACTTGCTTTCCCCCCCTCCCCTCCACACTAACAGCCGCAATAAAGCTTTAAATGTAAAGCTGAGCACAACCAGCCATAAAAGTATGTAAAATAAATGAGGATAACATAATGAGGGAATCCAACATTCATCTCATAAATATAACATAACGACCACAACTAAAATGTCAGAGAATCTAATAAATCAATATGGTAGGACAGAGCTATCTTTATACTCAGCATACATAATATATATATTTACATGCAAGGGCTTTAAAAAAAAGAAAGATGAGAACAAAAATGTATTAAAAATTTAACCCCTTGTTTTCTTTATCAGCTTCTGCAATATTCCTCCCTTGATCTTCCATTTTATTTTGCTGAAGATCATTTGGTGCTTGTGTGCTTGCATGCGCACACACAAACACATATAAATGAAGGAGGGAGGAGCAAGGGAATACCTATTAATTTCTTCTCCCATACAAATAAACTTGGTTGGGGATAAAATATACAAATCACCCTCCAGATCCAAAAACCCCTTGCTTCTGTTCTGATCATTCATGCTGCTATGTTTCTTAACACACATACTGTAATAAATCTGTTTTATCTTCTATCAATTTTTCCCCCCACCCCAATCACTGATTGTGTAGCATGTACTGTCCCCTTAAGTACACTCTAGCCTGCAGAATACTTCTTTCCTCTCATCTCTAATACTAGGAGAAATTCTGTGTGGGCCAGTGTTAGTAACCCTATGATGTAGCTGACCATTAGGTCCAGTCGTGGCCGACTCTGGGGTTGTGGCACTCATCTCGCTTTATTGGCCGAGGGAGCTGGCATACAGCTTCCGGGTCATGTGGCCAGCATGACTAAGCCGCTTCTGGTGAACCAGAGCAGTGCACGGAAATGCCGTTTACCTTCCCACTGGAGCGGTACCTATTTATCTACTTGCACTTTGACGTGCTTTCGAACTGCTAGGTTGGCAGGAGCAGGGACCGAACAACGGGACCTCCGTTGCGGGGATTCGAACCGCCGACCTTCTGATTGGCAAGTCCTAGGCTCTGTGGTTTAACTCACAGCACCACGCATGTCCCACAGCTGTATATAACCTTGTAAATAAATCAGTTAAGCTACCAACACACATGTGAAGGTGAATTCAACAGTCAGGGTTCAACAGAAAACTGATGTAGAACAATAACAAACTTTGACTACAGCTCATGGTTAGTGGGGAAAGAACTGAATCATGAGCAAGGGTTTGGATGACACACTAAGCCAAATGTTGGCTTGGCTCTGTGTGGCATAGGCATAAAAAGTTGCAGGGAGAAGCAAAGCAACCGTGAGCTCCTTTTTGGGAAGTCGTATGTCCACATGGTCCTAGGTAAACCATAGGTTGCCTTACTATGTGTGCGAACCCAGCCATATTGTGTTGTATTGATTTCAACTTTTGCTTGTTTATTACTCAATCACATTTTTTCTGTTACAGCTAATGTCTGACACCCCAACCCACCCCACTGAAATAAATCCAAAAAAACCAAACACATAACTTTAGCATGTCTTCCATTTCTAGAGTTCAACTCAAATCTTTCTGTTTTCTCCCTCCCCCTCAAGTTGGCAGGACGCCATCTTTTAAAAACCCTTTCCTCTCATTTATTACACAATCAATACTACAGTGAACACATACTGTGCTGTGAGAAGTGGGCTTTGGAAACACTAAAATCAATCACTCCTTTTGCTAAGTACCAAATTGCATGGATAACCATAAACCCACAAAGAATAAACCAAACATTAGATGGGGTTTGTTTGTTTTTACTGTACCTGCTGCAATTTGGAACCCTCTCTGCTTCACCCGTTTGGATTTTTTCTTTGTCTGAATGTTTTTACAAAACTCTGTTTCAAATTGGCCTGACAGGAAACAGAAGCTGATTATTTGCTGCCGCCTTTTCAATTAGTGCAAGAAGAAGAGGATTTAGACTTTGAAGGGCTCAAGAGTCCAGCTGGCTCAAAACCCTTTCATTTAGATATAGATATACATAAAACAATGCAACTTTGCAAGAGTGATTACCTTCAACTACCAATAGCTGGGGCTATATTTATAAATCTGTAACAGTCTTGGGCCTGGGTACAGCTGCAGAGATTGTCTAGCTTTCTTTACCCAAAATGGCTCTGACCTCTTTATCCATTAAATGGGGAGGCATATAAGACAAAATGACTCATCTGATGAGTGGCCATTGTTATTTGGAATTCATGATATGCCAGCTGTGAACTAGTATGAAAAGATACAAAGATACCTTCCCATCAAAACAGCCTCATTCCAGTAAGTTTAGGAAAACACCGAAAAAAATGAGTTACAGAGTTTATGCACACAGACGTTCTGTGCGCTACAAAGTAACAAAATAACCTTTCCACTCAGTCTTCGTTTCCTTTGGTAAGAAAAACTCATGAGAGAAACAAACAAAAAAGTTGTAGGGTTTTTTTATACATCTCCCACTTTCAGACTTTTATAAACTTTTCTCCCTTAATGTGTCCAAGTGTACCTGTGCAGCCTGGGGGAATAGAAACTTTGAAAAAAGTAAACCAACATTCTTGGGATTCTAATGTCTGTGGGACTGAATAAAAAGAGGAAAGAAACAAAAAAATGCCTTGCGGGTTGTATGAAGCACAGAAGCACTACAGAAAATGTATATAAACTTAATAGCTTTCTCAGATTTTTATGTCACCAATACAAACTGAACATCCCCCCATCCCCGTTTCCCCAACCCAAACAGTGATGTAACATTCATACAAACATTGGAGAGAGGCTGAAAGTTGCTAATATCAATAAGAAGGAAAACATTACGACAACTATGTATTACGGAATGCAGCAGGTACAGTTTGTCCTGTAGAATCTTTGTTTGGGCACTGGCTAAATGGCCGCCAGTCTGCCATGGAAGCCTCTCGTTGTTATTGTTTTTCCACTCTAGCCACACAAAGTTATTCCATCAATTTTTCAGAAACACTTTGATCCAAACTTCACCCAGAAGTGATATGAGATGCTTGAAAGTGTTGTCTGGATAAATACTAATTGGATTTTGAAATGCTTTAAATTAAAATTCTCAACTTGTAACCCCTTTTTCTGTTGTTTCTTTAAACACTCATATATATTTAAAAGCATTTAAAAACTAAATTAAAGGAGAAATTGATAGTTGTTTGGACAGCTGCAAATAGTTAAATTTATAAGTGTCAAAAATGGTAGGGGGACTAGCAACGCACCCTTTCTCTCTCCCTGTCTCTTGCATATATCCTCCTCTTTGAGGAGCCCCAAAGGCTACTGTGATGTTCAATCAAAGATGAAAACATCCAGAAGTATAAATTGAACACCAGCTACCAGTACCTCAATCCAACAAAGCTATAGGAAATAGTTGCAGTGCACCTATTGGAAGAGATGGGGTATCCTGTTATCCTAAAAACACATAGAAATGTAGGTCATGCACTGCTTTTGTTAATCTGCCCAATTTGGTACTTTTAGCTGTTCAGCAGCCATGTTATAAAAAGGTGGATTACTTAAGAAACAATTAGGTGAGTATACAAAACAATTTGCAGGCAAGCTTACTCCTTCAGCTTCGCAAGTGAAGTGCCTTTCAAGGCTGATTTATAACACTGTCGTCTTCAGAAGGCAAAATAATTAATAGGAGCATGGACTTCTAATTTCAGTGACTTCCAGAGAAAGTGGATTTCATTTGATTTATGATGGCTGGCGACTTTGCATTTTATCAGTTCATTCACTCATTATTTATGCTGATGACCAATTTCAATGGGTCGCTATCATCTAACTCGATACTAATCAAAGAGAATTAGGGTTCACTGCATTATTTAGAAGACACTAATTTATCTTCAGAACAAGTAGTAAGAACAGTTTGGGGCCTTCAACACTTTAAGGAAAAAGAAAAAGAAGCAAAGCTTGCTAATTCACAGCATTTTCATGGCATTACAAATGAATGCTGCATTTGTTAATTATTCTATAACAAAGCAACTACAGGAAGAATATAAACACAATACATAAGGCATATAACAATGAAGAGAAGACCTCTCGCCTGACATTTGGCTAGACAGTGATAGTGCGAGGTTTCCATTTTCAATATGGATAGTCTAAAAATATATTAAGGGTGCTTTCAGGGCAGAGAGCTTGGCAAGCGGCTAGATAAGAACATCTGATCAGACACTTATAAGGAGACTGTGCTGATCCCCATGTATGTAACTATATTGTTACGGGCCACCCCAATCTCTGCCGAGCGGTAGCAAGGAATTCCATGGGTCTTGGCACATAACCAGGGGTTGTGTTTCCTTGGGGAAAATGGGGCACAATGGAGGCTAGTGTCTTTATGTACTATGGTTTATTTACACATATTTAGAATCTAAAACCTTCATCAGGGAGGGTGCAGAATATTACACCCAAAGAGTATCTCTTGTTGCTCCCCTCACAGCTTCAGCGAGCTTGGGTCCAGAGCAGCCATGCTCCCTGGTCTCTTGGTGCAACCTCTCCCAGCAAGTGTGCATGCAGTCCTACCCCTTTCCCTGCTCCTTCTTCCCAGCAGTACTTGCAAAAAACCCCAACTCTTCCCTTTCCACTTCCAGCGATATAACTCCCAGAATGCCCCATGCAGAGGGACTTACTGTTAAACCACTCTGTGAAGGTGCCTATGGGAAAGAAGGTAAATGATGGGAAAAGCAGAACCATTTCAGGGATCAGTGTTGCAGTCACCCAGCTAAAAGGGGTGGGGAACCCAGTCGATGAAGTGACGAGCAATGAGCCTACAGATGAATCTTATGTGTAAATCTGGCTAATTTGCAGACTCACTGGAAAGAAAAAAAATGGGGAACAAGTGAGCCATGTTTGCAGCAATGATGCTAGAACAAGGACCTATGAAATCCCAAATAGATTATGGAGCTACTTGTAACGTCCTTCCTTTTAATCTATTGAGCAGAAATATCAGAATGGCAAAATCGCACAGGTCTCATTATTTCTAAAGGTGCAACCAGTATGACTTCCAAAATGAAGAATCCTGCTAGCCCTTCTGGAGCCAAGAATCAACAAAACTGCAGAAGAAAGGCATCATTGAAAGAAGCACTGACTGGATCAGCAGCCTAGTAGTGATACCGAAGCCATAGTGAAAACTGAGAATTTGCACTGATTCAAAACTGCTCAATAGGTGACTAAAAACAAAGTCGCCACCCACTGCCAACAAGTGAGGATGTACTACTACTACCTGACCAGTCTAGAGCAAAAGTGTTTACTGTCTGCAATGTCAAGAACAGATTTGGCACTGATAACCACATCCTTTAAGAGGAACCACTGGCTATGAATGCCCATGGGAATCAGCCCAGCTGATTTTCAGTTTTCCCATAGAAGCTGAACCAGGTACTGGAAGGGCTCTGGGGCATCAAGATTGTGGTTGAGCATATTCTTGCCATAAGAAAAAGGGATGATAAGGAAGAGATAATACAGGCTCATGATAGCTAACTGCAACAACTGCCCCACAGATGTTGGGAGAAGAACATTAAACTGAATGCTGACAAAAGTACCCTGTATTGGACATCTATTGTCTATTGATCTCACTAGGACTATGACCAGAACTGGAGAAGGTGAGAGTCATTAAGGAGATGACTGGGCTAGTTAACTATGTTCAAATTTTGTTTACACTTGTTAGCCACTCAGGTTACTAACACACACTGACACAACTAGGGAATGGGCACCAGTCTTGGGAAATAAATTCAAAAGAATTTTAAAAACTCAGTAATGGAACTCCAACACTGATTATAGCCTAACTGAACAACTGGTAGTACACTATGATACTATGAAAACACAACTAAGCAAAAGATTCCGAGCTCAGGACCAAGACAACTTGGACAAACGGTCAGTCATTGGTAGGTCCCAAATAGGAGAAACAGATGCCATGGATTCCACAAAGGAAAGAGGCACAAAAGTGAAGTACAGCACACAAAACAATGAAATAGACCTAACAGAAGAAAGCATGGCATCCAGAACAATTACACAAATGAGAAGTGGGAAGGAGGTAGAGTTTTCCAAATGGAAATGGAAATGCTGTGGGGGGGGGCATATTTAAATTTAACAATGCTATATTATATAATAGATATGTATTCCCATTTTCTAAAAACTTTCCTAGGCACCTCTTGGAAATTATCATAAGCAATTCAACCCTTTCGAATACCAATGCAAATCACAAGAATTTGATATTTTGTTGTACAACCTAGGAGAGAAGTGGCAAACCATATTATCTTCAATTCACATAAAAGTAGTTAGCCAACAAGACAGCTGACTGAGATTTTATTATCCATGCAATAATTTTTACAGTGAACTCAAAATACCAATATAAGAAATTATCTGATGAGTTTAAAACATTAATATCTAAACAAAAGGACATGTTTTATAGGGTAAAAGTAGCGTTTTTCTTGCCAAAGAATAATTATGGACATATTAAACTGATTAAGTACCCATTTGGATTAACATTCACAAGAGTTTTATTCATGTAAACAAAACATGCTCATCATACTAATGAGCTGAAATAAAACCCACTACTTGGCATACTTTTCTGCACCATATCCCAATTTACATTTCATTACTAGTGAAAACAAAGCTTGAACACATTCTGAAAACCTGTTTACCTTCAAGCTGCTATCAATTTATTGCTATTAATGCACATTTTAAAGTACTTTCCCTCCTACCTCATGTCTGTGTTGACACTCAAGCCTAAAATAAATTTCACTTACACTTTACCTTTGTACTCTACTAATAGCAACAGTCGTGGTCAGCAAATCCATTCCACTACACTTAGTGCTTCTTGCATTAGAGCTCAGGTAATGAAAATAGAGTCGAGGTCTTTTTCTGGGACTTCGTGTTTTGTCAAATATAGAATTCTCCCATCACTGATATTTGCGTGTCGAGGTCCCCAAGCCACCCCCCAAATAACTCACAACGCACACTTAATTTTTGTTTAAGGTTTTTGGCATAATTTTGGCCACAACTTTATTTAAATACAAAACCGTGAGTGGTTGTTTAGGCATTGGTTAAGACTATCTGTCCCCCCGCCTGGGGACAGAACTGACTTCCGGGCACCACCGAAAGACAGTGCGGGGGAAAGCAAGTCGGGGAGAAATGGAGCTGAGTCACAGACCCTCACTTCTCATCCCAGCCTATCCTAACCCCTCCTCCACCAATTTATAACCAATGCCTAACCGCAACCTTACAAGTTGTGACTATTTGCTACACAGTAGGCAAAAACCAAATGGCCCAGCCAATCAGCCAGATGGACAAAATTCCTACCAAGCCCCTGCCCCAACGGCAGACGACCCCATGACAGGCATAGCAAGGTCAATGCAACAACCCCTTACTCAAGGGCGGGTGGGCGGGTGATCCGTTGCACGCAGCAAAGAGAAAGCTCCAGGCTGCCTGCAGAGTATTTAAACATTTTACCCCTCCCACCAAAATTGCAACATAACTTTTACCCCAGCAACCCAGTGAACCAATCACTGCCCCAGGCCATCTTTAGAGACCCTGCCTGGTAACAGAGGGGTGGCTCAGCAGACCCCACCGCAACACGTGCTCTCCATGAAGGAGAACCCGCTTTACAGTTTTATCTGAAAGTACTAAGCATCAAGAGTTTCCCTTGTGGCACCTAGACTCACCGCCATATATTTTCTTCATTTCTCCTATAGCAGTTAGAACTCTGCTGTGACTCATCGCTAATACCAAAGACCAAAATTAAAAATAATAATATACATTGGTAACAGGTGTATATGGGAACAGGTAACCCCTACCTTTGCAGAAGGAGGGTATTTAGAAAAAGAAAGAGCTGTGCACATAGATGTCTTTGCTAAACTCTGGACTGGGAGCTTTGTGAATTCAGATACATGCTACTGAATAATATAATAAGTGTATAAAAAAAATTCCACTGATTATTGCTGTTGTTGTGAGCCCAACCCATGCCTCCTATGTCTTGCAGTTTTCCTTTGGACATGGAGTCCCTTGACAGTGGTGTAAAAAATAAATGTACCTCAATGCCAGCAAGTACTGGTACCTTGCTCAAATTTACAGAGGTATGCAATATTGTTGTTCTTCGGAACACGCAAGTCAGTGTAGACAAGGAAGGGAATAATATATGTCTGTAAGTGATTCCCTTCATGACAACAGCCAGAGCAGCCACTAATGACTGGGGAACCAGAGAGAGAGAGAGAGAGAGAGAGAGAGAGAGAGAGAGAGAGAGAATGAATCTCAGAATCTCCACATGTGTTACACTGCAATTGTTGTGTTTCTACCAATGGAAGGATCCTTGCTAGACATTATTCAACACAGTAAAACATTACAGGTTGTAGGGTGAGACCTTGAAATTAATCTGAACAAATCTCATTTATCCACAACTTGTTTGTTAGGAAGACAAGCTTACCAAGTTGTCAACTGTCCCTCACTGCCCTCCACCCATCTCTCCCCCCCCCCCCCCGGAGTTAAGTGCAAAACAGCTTGTTTCAATCTGTAGTAAATACTGTTGGGTTAACGTGTTGGGAGTGTTTTGCAAAACAAAACATACTGCAGCTGTTCTTATAGAAAGGGCCATAAACAGATGACCTCTAAAACACACTCCCTGAACTTACCTTTTGTGTCCAACAAATGCACAGAGAAATATATTTTGTTTTAATTCCAGTACTTAAAAAGGGGTAGTGCTACATAACTTCTATTCTTCATAATGTTCATAAATGCCTGCATGTGTACATCCCCAGGTCCCACTTCCATTCCATATATATGAAAATGCAATTTACTGTACGTCAAATAAAAAATGCAGTTTTCAAATGCATGACAACAGGTGCTAGTTAAACGATCAGACACTATTTGTTACCTAGTCTCTTGCTCTCATTTGCAGCATGATAAATTGCATTTTAGGAGAGTACTGCGATCTAAGGGGTCTTGACATGTTTTTATTGATTTGCATAGGTTATATGCATGTATTCCTGTTTGTAGGCAAATAGCGCCAGGAGTAAATTCCAGTCACTGTGCTTCTTGTTTCAAGAAAATTGTAGTCATCACAGGGGAGCCAAGATGGAGTGAGGCTGGGTAAAAGAGACATATGCAGCCCACTGGAATCTTAGAACCTCTATTAAGATTTATAGGCTGTAGGATTCTTTTGGGCTTCAACATTATTCTTAGTAAACCCTTTCTGTCTTCAGTTGTTTATAAAAACTGGCAGCTTTAGCAAAGACAAAAGCTGATGGTATAGGTAGCACAATTTAACATAATAGTTTTTGCCTGTCCTCCACGTACCCTGAGCGGATGCTGAAGAAGAAGAAAATCCTCACAACATATGTATAGAGTCTGTCCCGATCTTTGCCAGGTACATATAATTTCTAAGGTGTTTAATATGTGGGACATTTGTGACTTTGAATGGTGTTCCACAGCTGGTGGTATTTCATAGTATGACACCTGGTTGAAAACATGTGATTCAGAGCATAGTATATGATTGCAAGAGTGTGCATTCAAGGTTTCTGGATCTCTCTATATTACTGTGTGCAGTTCAAGTTGCCTGACGTGACCTTTAAAGCACCCAAAGGACTGGGGCTGACCCCTTAGAATGCCATTCAGTAAGCAAGATTGTTCCCACGGGTTAAAAAGGGACAAATAATGTATCTCAACGGAAGCAAATTAAAAACGTAAGAGCAACCCTACTGGATCAGATCAAGGATCCATCTAATCAGCACCCTATTTCTAAAAGGAGCAAGCCGGCAGTATGCCAGGCTATGGATGCTGCCTCCCTTTCCTTTGTTCCTTCCTTCCACCCACTTGCTGCTGCTGAAGTACCTTCAGCAGCCAGAAAAATGAGGTGGGAGACAAGCCATTCGGAATGCTGTCAGTGGGTGGGGGCTGGCTGAAGAAGGCCCAGAAATCAATTGAGTTTGACTAAGAGGTAAAGGGACGCGGGTGGCGCTGTGGTATAAACCACTGAGCCTAGGGCTTGCCGATCAGAAGGTTGGCGGTTCGAATCCCCGTGACGGGGTGAGCTCCTGTTGCTCGGTCCCAGCTCCTGCCAACCTAGCAGTTCAAAAGCATGTCAAAGTGCAAGTAGATAAATAGGTACCGCTCCGGCGGGAAGGTAAACAGTGTTTCTGTGCGCTGCTCTGGTTTCGCCAGAAGCGGCTTAGTCATGCTGGCCACATGACCTGGAAAAACTGCGGACAAACGTCGGCTACCTTGGCCAGTAAAGCAAGATGAGCGCTGCAACCCCAGAGTTGTTCGCAACTAGACTTAACTGTCAGGGGTCCTTTACCTTTACCTTTTAAAGAAGTAAGCAGAGTTTCTGTTCCCCACTCCCTCTCAGATACAGCTCCAGGGAGGTGCTCAGAAGCATTCACTTCCATTTTTACTTCGTCACAATTTGCTGGGACGTCCAGTGGTGGTTAATGTTAACTATGGTTTTCTGAGCACCTTACCTTCATGAAAAGGACATGCCGGGGTGAAGATGCTTCACCCCACCGCGTCCCTGGTGGAGATTGCCAGAGCACCTTCCTGGAAGGTGCCCTGGCGATCATCAAAGGGACACACCAGGACGAAGACACTTAGTCAACAAAAGCCCAGCTTATCCAGAAAATAACGTATGCTAGGCATACCTTAAATTGCTGAGTGCCAACAACTCAAAAAAATAGGAAAGTTTGAAGAGAGTACAAGCTGCTTAGAAAATCAATGCCAACATATATTGTGGCAGGGGTCAAGGAAAAGACTGCTGATTGGGAATCATAAAGTTGGAAGGGACCCTAAGAATCATCTAGTCCAACCCCCTGCAATGCAGCTGTTCCTTATGGGGATCGAACCTGCAGTCTTGGTAATTTCAGCACCATGCTCTAACCAACTGAGTTATCCCGCTTTAGGACTGTGGCATCCTTCCTAAATACACATCCCACCTAAAGAGAAACCAATGCTTTCGGAGGTTGCTTTTCTAAATGTCCAGCTATGTTTTCAGGCTTAAAATTCTAAAGGGATAAATGAGCTTTGTGAAATGGAAATGCCAAACACACATTGCTTCTCAAGTAACAAACCCATAGACGGAACTAACTCTCTTGGGATTCTGTACTGAAGTTCCTTCCCTACTTGTATCATCTCAGAATATGATACTGAAAAAGATCACTTAGTTTATTTTCAGTATGAAAAATCAAATATGGATGGCATATTTCCTAACAACACACCACTCTTCAGTAAGAGTTCAAAGCCGCTGGGAATTTAACAAATGAAGTTCTAATTTATATTACAAAATAAGAAGATGAGCAAGTAAGAGTAAGTGGCAGTAGCACGTTATTGTTTTTCCCTTCCACATCTGCCTCTCCTTATTCTGTGGAGATACAATTATCATTCTTAAAATTATTGACTTGTTTCCCCATGCAAAATACATTGTTCAGGAAAGATTTTACTTCAGGACTCAAGAAGAGCGAAGGCAAATGATTCAACACAAGGTGTTTGGAGTTCATGGAGCGATGTTTTGAATTGATCTTATGAGCACAAACCTGAAGACTGCTTGCATCTGATTCCAGTATGTATGTGTCCTTTTTGCAGATTCTCTATAAAAGCTTGTGACAAGAATCAGCTCACACTTCTTTGTTTCTCCCAGTATACCCAGTTACCTCATTGTGTACATTTCTTTATATCCCTATATCAGAAGTCATTATATCTGAGTTGCTATAGCTACTCTATTATTTATATATTCTGATGTACTAGCAGGATGACTAAAAACTTTGATTAAATGCTTCAAAACTGGGGAATTCAAAGTCAGTGAGTGGCTACTTTATCTCTATTTTGTCCCACCACATAGCGTATGCACAAAAGTGGCAAAGGTACTGGCTATATTTATTATACTTCATTATTTTATTACTTTTATCATCTCACACTATGTTATGAATCCAATGCAATAATGGCAAGTGTAAACTACAACTTGATTTAGTAAACTACTACTTGAAGCTTGAGGTTTCTGTGCTAAATCATAGTAAATATTAGAGCCCTATAACAAAACCTCTAGAACAATTCAATTTAATACCATTTTAGAATCCAGTGTCAATGTAGAACCCGACATCAGTTCTGAGAATAGATAATGCATCGTAATTATTTAAGTTGTCTGTTGTTGCTTATTTTTTGTACAGCACTTAGAGTTATTATTAATATATTAAGCGGTAGAGAAATTAAATAATAGTCAATAATCCATAGTTCCCCACACAGATTCCCCGTTTATTCAACATACCAAGTAGATCCGGTGCACATTCAATGGTAACCAGATCTGACGAAAGGCTTTCAAACTGCTATTCAACTAGGAGCAGGGCTTTTTCTATGGTGGCCTAAGAAATATGGAACTTTTCCCTTTATGAGGTCAGAATGGTAGCTTCTGTTTCCTCCTTATAGAGATGGTTGAAAACCATGGCATTCTACTGAGGTTTAGAAGGCTGAGACTTGGTTTTTCAGCTACTCACGTCATGACTTTTGTTGTCAGCTTTTATATGTTCATAGTTTTGATTCTAGTTTTTAAATAATGTATTTTACTTTTAAGACTCTTTACGTGAATTGCTTAAAGAGTATTCCTGCTGAAAGGCAAGCTGCAAAAACAAGAAGGTGGGGATGTGAGCCACCAAAGTATCTGATGCGATTCTGATGCTCCACTACTACCACCACCCTGAGTAAAGTAGCCCATCTATCTGCATTTTGTGCCTTCCTCCCCCTTCGAAAACCGTATATTCAGCAGTCCTAGCACAGCGCATGCTCTTTGTTTGTGCTTATTAAATAAAAGAAAGGATCACCTTCAACTATATTAATGATGGACTGGTGGATGAAGGATGCCTGCGAAAATTCACAACATCTGTTTGCTCCACTCTCTCCCCAGCATGCTGCACCTATTTCTCATGCTTAATGATGCTCATCCACTCTGCAAGTTTTACGAACAAATGTGTGTTTAGCCACATTCATCATTCTGAATGAGTGTTCTTGATGAAGCATCCACTGGCCTGTTTCGCTCTTTCTGCTACACTTTAACAAATGACAACTGCTCTACGTATTTTTCATTTTGTTAAAAAATAAAAAAGGAAAGGCTAAGTGAAGGATAGGCCTAGCATTTTTTTTTAACTTCTGTGGTAACTTTAGTGGGGAAAACGGGAGGGGGGGATCCACTACCCAGCACTTAACACTGCACACATTCAAAACCATGAATCTTCACACAGAAACATTAAACACTCCCTGATCTGGCAGTCACTGGGTGTTTGGGGCCTCTCTTCCCAAGGGGCATGCCACATCATCACCGACATACTGAGAACAACAGACCTCCCACACATACTCCTGGTATACTCTGCCACATATTTTGCTATGATGACAGGGTTAACACAAGAAAGCAAACCAAACTAAAACACCATATCATCTCCTTTGCCTTAGACACTCTGTATTACAAAACCTTAATGGAAATCTGACCTGTCCCTTTTAGCCAAAACAGATGCAACAGGGAAAGCAATTTTTATTTATTGACATCTACTCCATTCACAAACAAAAGAGTTGGGGTTGAATTTTTACATCAAAAGTAGTGCTGTGTTTATTTTTGGTTTTGACCACTGCCCAGTAATTTATGAGAAAATAAGCTGTATTCAAAAATTATCAAAGAGGAGAGAAAATTTTGGTAAAATCTCATGTTGCAGTGCAGGTTTTTGTGTGTACTTTCCTTACTTGTAGAGATGCCGGGGGGGGGGGGTTGTGAACATCCTTCATTTCATTTCTTTAATCATTATCTCTGGTAGTCTGCACCTTGCAGCCTTCCCGGGTTCCCACACTTTCTGAAAATCCCATGATGTCCTCAGCTAGGTTTTTCTGGAAGAGTGGGAAGTGAGGAAGGTATCTACTGCTGGGCCTGGCAGCAGTTCAATGGAATTTTTTTAAGTGAAGTCTTTTTACTTTTAAAGAAATCAGTGTAGTTCATTAAAAAAATTAAAAGGAAGGACTTTGCTTAAAAACAAATTTGGCAACTATGTTGATCTCAGCCTCAGGCACTCAGTAGCCAATTTCCCCTGCTTCAATTAAACCTTGGGGAAAGATACGTGAGGTAACTTCTCCTATGGGATTTTTTTTTTTCCAGATCGGGAAGCTGGGGAGGCTGCACAGTGCTGGAGAAATGACTAATGGAAAGAGAAAAACAAGCCCACCCATGGCCATTTTGCAGTGATAAGATAAACTCAGCCCCACTTCTGCCAAAATTCTAAAGAAATCCTGAAATGTCCTGAGAAAATGGCAGAAAAATCAAACTCTCTCACAGGGGAAAAAAAACTTTCAAGAAATAGCAGGACGGGTTTTTGGCAGAGCACTAAAGGTCATATAGGTGGGGGAATTGTGACTCCTTCCCACTTCCCTCTATCCATCACTGCAGGCATATCTCCCAGCCCAGCTCCAAAACTAAGAGTGAGATTTGCTAGTTAGAGCAAAGAGCCAGAAGCAACTTGGACATATACCCTTAGATGTAAACATGAGTCACCACCATCCCATGTGTTACACAGGAGTGAGACATAAGAACAGCCCTCCTAGACCAGAACAAACGTCCATTTAAGTCCAGCGGCCAAGTCTCACAGTATCTAACCACATGTCTATGGGAATCCAACAAGCAGCACATGAGCACAATAGCAACCTCCCCAGTTGTGATTCCTGGCAATTGGTGATCAGAGGTCTATTGCAATATTGGAGGCAGTACACAGCCAGTGTGGCTAATAGCCACTAATAATCTCATTGTCCATTAATTTATCGAATTCCCTTAAGAGTTAGCCTTAAGATGAAATGTGAGCAGAAGTGGCAGACATTTGGAAGAGTCTTTAGTAATGTGGACACTTCAGAACACCTGGCTATTATGTAAAATAACTAAGCAATTATTAGAAATCACCCCAGAATTGGCCCTACTAAACATCTTCCAAGACAATAATGCCCATTTACACCACAAAGAACTCACAACCCGCCTACTTTCAGCAGCCAGAAACATCATAACCAGACACTGGAGAGACCTGTCAGGAGTAAGCATGGACCAATGGTACCAAATAGTATGGGAAACAGCCCTACTAGAAAAATTAACCAATAAACTGAAACTGACACAGGGACAAACAGAAGACGATGCCTTCACCCTGGTATGGCTCCCCTGATCCAAAACACCCACCCACCCCACTCACACACGAAAACAAAGACCACCACAGCCAATCACAAACAAACAGCCACACCCTAGGCCGACCCCAACCTCTCTCACCACCAAAGAAACACAGGTGAATAGCAGAGAACCTGCACAAGCGACGCTGACACAAAACCCCAAATATATTAAGTAAAATAGAAACATCACCACCCGACCCTCCCATCTCCCCCCCCCCACCTCTTTCCCCATTTTCTTCCTAATGTCTCAACAAATGAAACTGATTTGTAAAAATACGAGAGAGAGACATTACACATACTTTTGTAAATCAAGAAAATCTTTAATAAAAATACATTTTTAAAAAAGAACACCTGGCTATTATTTGTTTTCATTTGGCATAATGAAGAATTGACTCTGTTGTGGAGGGTTTCATGGATAAGCTCTTGTGGGACAAAAACTGAAAGGCACAAGAGCAAATGCCTCTTTACAGCTTAGGAGCCAAAGGATCGTATTGTAAAGAACACCTAAATCCCCATTTCAGCAAGAAGCTGCCCAAAGACAAAGGAACATGTCCATAAAGGTCCTTCCAGGCAGCAATGAACACTTTTTTTAAAAAAAAGAGCATGCCTACATAAATGAACTAACAGCAGTGTACCCACTGAGGTCAGTTTGAGGATTGTGCAACAACCATTTTAGACAAAAGGCATAACCTTCTGTACCTTGGTTGCCCCCCTTTTCTGTGACAAAGCCATTTAAGCTAACCAGGCAACTCCAAAATTTCCCCCGGTCTTAAAGGTAGCATATAGTATATCTTTTAGCATCTTTCTATTGGGTCTCCATAAGACTGAATAAAATCTAAACTGAAAGGTGAGGTTCAAGTAGGCTGGCTTTCTTTGGCTTGCCTTGATAACATTTGCTATTTTGCTACACAGACACCCTGTTGCCTATCAGGCATTGTCCAGTTTTTCTTCTTGACCTGCTCAGTAGCCTCCACAAGTATCCCTGGGTTACATAACCTACCCTGTCATAATGCACCTCAGGGTGAGGAACCTGTGGCCTTCCAGCTGTTGCTGAACTACAATCATCAGCCCCAGACAGCATGGTCAGCCAATGGTCAGAGGTGATGGGAGCTACACTCCAGCAGCACTGAAAGAGACACAGATTCTTCAGCCCTCATCTACTCTCCCACTCTCCATTCCTTTGAGTCTCAGCAGACTCAGCAACTGCAAACTCAGGCCAAACGTCTACCTTCTGGAGCCTACCAGGTGCTTAACAAGCCCAACTCCACTTTTGCAATCCTAGGCAGGCAGATAAACACAAGAGGTCAATTGAGTCCCTGCTGAGCCAAGTTTTCCTTAGCATAAAGTAACATCTAATGTGAGCATAATTTGATGTCTCATGACAACTTATTGGCATAGCAAGTTTGAGGACTTAGGCTGTAGGAAAAGCTTTTGGTTCAGAATGGTAAAACAGCTGGAGGAACAAAGATGAACATATTTCAGACCTCAAATGAAGCCTCAGCATGATAGAACAAATTCAATCGAGTTTCCAATTGGCAAACTGTTTCCAACAAATGCTGTTTCTTGGGTAAGATGGATAACTTACATTTTGGAACATATGCAGAGAATTACCCAAAACAGATGTAAATGTGCTCGAACTCAAGGCTTCTTTGGCACAAACAATACATAGAAAAGTGGAGCATTTCATTCCACTTAAAGTGCTGTGCACTGAGGAGGGCTCAGATTTGGGATGGAACTTCTGCCAGCTGAAATGATTTTATCAGTGCAGAACAGCAAGGAACTTCTCTGAAAGAACTAGGTTTTCTTTTAAAAGGTACAATGAAATCCATAAGAAATGGAGACATGACATTTTACTATAAATTCAGGCTTCTCAGATGCATAAGTAGTTAAGGAATTGATTCTTATACTTAACAGAAAATTGTCCATGACAAATTTATAAGCCACATACAAATTGCTACTTTTTCCAAACGTCCACAATGAACAATGCAACAGGGCTGATAAACACAGCCTATATCCTTGATAAAAAGGGAATTTGTAATTATAGCAAAATATTCAAATTACCAATAAAAAGTTAATAGTAGTAAAAATTCAAATTACCACTTTCTTAAAGAACGCCAGTGATCCTCATATTTCAGAACTTAGGGCCCACAGAGGAATTTTCTAAGAAAATTAATTTACATTTTTTCAGCTGAAAATGCATTTTGTCTTCAGTAAAACAGATTTGTATCTCAAAGTGGAAGAAAGGATTTATGCAAAAAAGAACTCATGGGATCATTACAGAAACACAAAATGTAATTTTCTGCTAGAATTGTGAATTGCATTTACAAGAATTGTTTTTCAAATATGGCCCCAAATCACATAAAACACATATTGGAAGGGGGATTAGTATGTTTCAAGAGCAGCCTTCTTATAAAGTATTAGGTGTTTTTTATGCAACGTAAGTATCTTGTTTAAATACTTTTTTGTTGTTAATTTTTAAATCACACTAATACACAAATATCAAAACTTACTTATTGTTAAGAAAGTATGTTGTGTTGAATATCTATTCTGGTTATGTTTCTCCTGGGATATCTCCACATTTACATTTATGCTCCAGCTCACTTTTAGTTTCCACTTTTGCCATATGTTTCTTCCTACTTATGGCATACGCAGGAGCAGCCCAATACATTTTGGTGTCTAAGGTAGCAGCCCCCTCTCAACTGATTAACATGGGACACAGTCACCCAGGTGGTTCTCTTCTGCAAGCTTCAGAGAAATAAATGGAAGTTGGAAAGACTACTACACTGAATCTTTGTGGCTCCTAGTAATTCCATCAGGACTTGTTTAGGGGAAGATGATCAGTATTCTTTTTTGTATCATGACATCAAGGGTATGTAGTACTTTACAAAAAAAGCATAAGCAAATAAGACAGGTCCCTGACCCAAATGAGTACCAGAAGAGGAAAGGGATAATGGGATTAATGTGAGCAAATTGGGGAGCAATCTCTATATAATCATGCTGGCTATGTACAAATTACCATCTTAAAACAGAAAATACAATGTGTAAAAAAGAGGTTGTGATCTAAAGAATTACTTTAGGCTTGCCCAAAGGTTTCAGCACACAAGTGGGATTTTTGAATGTTTAAATTTGAATCATGTCATACTACAAACTGCTTTTGAAAGTCCCAGCAGCTTCAACACCTTGCCATGTGGTACTGGAAGGGAGGCACATGGAGAGGTGAGCAGCTGCTGTCTGAGGAATGTTGGCCCAAATCCCATTTATGGAAGAGGACTGATTAGGATGCAAACAACTGCACAACCACTGTCCTGAATTCTCCTTCCTGTTCACAACAGACTTCAGATAACATTTTATATTCCACGTCCTTCCACCCAATGTAAGAAGCCTTCAAAACAACTTACAACTCAAAATAAAAACAGTTAAAAATAATCTAGCAATAAAGCAAAATTACTCAGCTGCTATCAGCAAAACACACACCAGCTAATTTAAAAACATTGTTTTTACCTGATGCTGGAAAAGCAGGCAGAGGGGAGTTCTAGTGGAGCTTCTCAAGTCCACAATCTGGGTTGGCACTTCCACCAAGAAGGTCCACCCCATGTTTTCACCTGCTGCTGCTGGTGTTGTTGCTGTAAAAAAGGGGTGCAGGCTGATAGTGCACAACCTGAAGTAATATAAATGCGTCCCCAGTCATCTGGCAATCCAGTGAAATGCCAGGTGAATGAGTTCCTCAAGGTGGGTGGAACCCCAATTAGAGCAGGCTGAGCCACTAGGATTTCTCTTTGGTTTAGATTAAACTTCAGATTCTATATTTTGTTAATATTAGACACTGACTCAGGTCCTCAACAGCATCTCACAGAATTAGATCAAGAGAAGAGATAATGGTGGACATCATTCTGCACACTTGATGACACTGCATTCCCAGTCTCCCAGCGGGTTTGTGTAGTTGTTGAACTGCGTAATTTTTCTTCCCTTGTTTGCTGCTTCCTCCCTCTCTCCGTCCTATGGAGCCCTTGTGCCCACAATCAAGAGCCCCTTTAGTCTACTCCTGTTTCCTTCCCCTTTTCCTCTTCAACTGTAGCTCATATCTGTTTCTGTATTATAAGGGGATGACATCAGTACCTTTGTGACACCAGCAGCCTTGGCAACAATCCCCATTGTTAGCTCAGGCTTTTGTTTCTTTCCTTAGGTGTATTGGTTGCTACCCACATTCAGGTCTGGGCTGAAGGCTGGGGATGGGTACTATAAAAGATGGCCCTGTGTGACTTTCATAAGGGGGTAGGCATGGTTTGAACATGTCTCAGAATGCAGTGGAGGCATTTGTTCTTAGAGTAGAAAATGTACCGTATATTCAAACCACTTCTACAATACTTAGAATGTCTAGCTTCCCTTCAAGGATTACCCACATGAACAAAGTCCACACATAGAAAAGATCAGTGAGACACATTGCTGCCCTTGCCCTTAAGGTTGCACTGCTTCATTTGACTAACACGAGTATTAAGCATGGGATGTCTGAGCTGGGGAAGCCTGCAAAGCTGGCTCCCTCAGCTTAGACATTCTTGCCAAACTCATGGACATCTGTGAAGGAAACTGTGTCATCTTAGAAACAAGGCCAGCCCCATTGTCCCAGGGCTCTCTTTCCATGCATGGGACTCCCTTCATCCATGAAGGGAGCTTTTGTCTTCAGCCTAAAGGAGGAAATTATTTCAACACTCATCCTCTGGCTAAAAAAGAAATGAGTGCAGTGAGTGTATGCTTAAACCTCTTCTACCACACTTAGAAATGCCTGTCTTCAAGCAAAAGCTAGTGCTTTTCCTGAAAGCTGGGGAAACTCCTCACAGAGGTTTTTTTTTTTTAGGGTAAAGGGGATTTGTGGAGGCTGTCTCTCAGGTAAAATGTTGCAGGATCCCCAAACACAGTCCAGTGCCTCTGCCTTCCTAAGTGTCCAGATGATGCCATTTGATGAAACAGTTCAAAAGAATGATGCGGTAGACAAACCTTTAGGCACATCTTCAGTTAGTGGGATATTATTACAGAGATGCTTTAACTAAAAAACAGGTGTTGTAGATTGGCTAGTAAATTCTGCCTGACTTCAGAATATTTAAACAAGCCTGCTTAAATCAAGAGCCTCTTTAGTCCAGTACAGTGGTACCTCAGGTTAAGTACTTAATTTGTTCCGGATGTCCGTTCTTAACCTGAAACTGTTCTTAACCTGAAGCACCACTTTAGCTAATAGTGCCTCCTGCTGCCGCCGCACCGCCGGAGCCCGATTTCTGTTCTTATCCTGAAGCAAAGTTCTTAACCTGAAGCACTATTTCTGGGTTAGTGGAGTGTGTAACCTGAAGCGTATGTAACCTGAAGCGTATGCAACCCGAGGTACCACTGTAGTTAGAAGTAAGATGCATCTAGGAACCTCCAAAGCAGAGACTGAAAACAACAGCGCCCCCCTCTCCAATGCTGGCCCCAAGTCCCAGGATTTAGCAGTCCACTGCCTCTGAATATAAAGATTCTTCCATGAATTTGTTTTATCCCTTTTAAAGACCATCTGGGTGGATGGCCATCTCCACATCTTTTGGCAGCAAACTCCCTAAGTTAATTGTGCCCTGTGGGGGGAAAGTAGTTTAGTTCCCATGCTTTAATTCATTCTCACAACACTAAGCCTCCTAGAGCTGTCATTAGAATATCTGCTTCCTCCTCCCCTAGGAAAGGTAACAACTTGATTTTGGTTTCTAATGCTCCTGCAAAAGTTAAAGAGACTGCTAGAACACTACAGTGGTATCTTGGTTCTCCAACGCCTTGGTACTCAAACGCCGAAAACCCAGAAGTTAGTGTTCCGGTTTTCAAACGTTTTTTGGAGGCCGAACGTCTGATGCAGCTGTTGGCTATTGTTTCCAGGGCACCTGCACTAATCAGAAGCTGTACCTTGGTTTTTGAAAATTCCAGAAGTCAAATGGACTTCTGGAACGGATTAAGTTTGGTGCTTTTGTTTTTGCTATTTATTTTACATTTTTTGTTTTTGAGGCTTTTACGGTTAATTTGTTTTTGTGACTGTGTAGAACCCAGTTCAGCTACTGATTGATTGATTGTGTGACTGCGGAAATGGATAAAAGCCCCCCATCCAAACAATGACTATCATCAGTGCAGGTATTTAAAAAAAGAATTAATTTTAATCATCTACAATACTGTCTTATTTATTTTATAGCATGGTACATTGATTATTGCTTTCATTTTATGGATCAATGGTAAATTAGATAGTAAAATTCATGTTAAATTGCTGTTTTAGGGGTTGTTTTTAAAAGTCTGGAACAGATTAATCTGTTTTGCATTACTTTCTATGGGTAAGCATGCCTTGGTTTTAGAACATTTTGGTTGTGGAATGAACTTCCGGAACGGATTAGGTTTGAGGAAAAAGGTACCACTGTACATAAATCAATTCTTTACACATAAATTCCCATGGTCTTGCCACTTGTTAAAAAGAAGGAACATGTAACATTTGCTGGAGTCAATGTAATCAAAACTAGAGTTGATTAAATGGCATTAGTTTTCTGTTCCCACAGATAATTGCAGATGCTACTTAATAATAGAAAGACAGTTCTACTACTATCAAGGATCCTGCAGATATTATAATAACATGTGCTCCCCAATCCCCAATCCCTAAATATAATTCTCATTTCTTACTTTAAGAACAGATTTAGACATTGCAGGATAATGACAGAAATATTTTACTGTTCATCCTAAACTATATCCCCAACGAGTAGCTTAAAATATGAGGAATATTTTATGTAACCCATAAAAATGGGGAAAATCTAAATTATACAAGTGATAGAAAGTCACTAAACTACACCATAAACTATGCTAACTACAAGAGGTCTGCACCTATGTCCATCTGTTTTAGGATGGTTTTATTATTTCTAACAGCACAAGAAAGTGTATTTTGAGCTAAAGCAGTTGAACTTCATTGTTACCAAGGGGAAAGTATAGGAGTTCATTTCTTCAGGTAATATAACGTATGACAAACTTAACGGAAAAGAAGGTGATTTTCTTTATCTAAAGAGCAAGAGCTGTTTCCAACTTAAGTTTTTAATTAATGGACCTAAATTAGTCATTGAAGACTGGCCAAAGAAAAGAAAAGAAAAAGAAAATGTTCCAAAGTGGAAGAGATGTACTTCAAAGGGAAGAGGCAAAGTTAACAAAGAGCCTAGCCAACACTTCAAATACTTGTTAGTAACTAACTATGTTGAATTCAAATTATTTTGGCTCCCCACCCTGCAAAGTATAGGGCCCTTTTTCATCATTACGTTATGGTGAAGATAAATGTGAATTACAACCAACCATGGACCAATCAATGGAAGCTGATCAGGTCATTTTTTAGGTTCATTCAAGATGAGTCCCATTACCAGTGAAAGAGCTTTGAGTGCTGACAGCAAAAGAAAAAAGCAACCATTCCTGGAATGACAGTGGTCCCACTTAAGGTTCACACCCACTTCCCCCTAGTTACTCCTGTCACTTCCAAGCCTTGCAACATGATCTCTCCGCCACCAAGCCTTCTGTTCAGCCATTTTATCTAATCTCCTTGCCCTTGGACTAATAGGCTGGATACTTTCTCTTGCAGTTCTTCCTCTTCTGGCTGCCCCCCCACCCCAGTTCTTCCCAACTGTTCTCTTCTGAACTGTGTCCCCCAGCAAACCGTTGTTCCAAATCAATACTGCTCTCCTGCTCCTGTGCAGTTTCAGGATCCTGGGCAGGAGCAGGGAGAGCATATCTGTCTGAGGATATTTCACCCTTCCCATTGCAAGAATCTGCTGATGTTTCAGAAAGGAGGGGGCGGATTTTGCTCATTATTTATTCCGCTCCAGCCTGACTTCAAAGAGGGAGTCTGAGTGTTATCTGTGTATAGATAAGGTCACTGCTCATGCAGCTGTAACACTCAGTGCAGTCCAGCGTCTCCATTTAGTCTGTAGTTAGTTTGTATAGTAGCTGTAGAGAATAAAAGAAGTTATTCTACAGAAGCTGCCGTTCGTGTGGTTCATGCTCTGCTGTGCTCCGCTGACTACCGGAAGTGAGTTTGGTGCTCACAGCTCTGAGTTGTGAGTCCACAGCACTTAGACCTGCTCCTGCAGTGGAAGGTCTGTGGAAGTGCTTTCCAGCTCGCCTGGCCCAGTCGGGGCTGAAGAGGTTGAGCCCAGTCGGTGGCACTGGCTCAAAGGCGAAGCAGACACTGTCAACTTTTCCCTTTTCTTGCAAGGAATCCTATTTGGAATATGGGAATTTCCCTTAAAAAAGGGGAAATGTTGACAGCTAGGAGGGGGAGGGGGAGGCTCCCACCATTGTTCATTAGAGCAGTACTCATCAGCCTGGTCTCTGACATCATGAAGGAAAACATGAACTTGTAAATCTGTTCTAAAGAAATAACGTAAGCTGTTTGGTCGTATATTGCATAAGTCAACACAACCCACAGCACAGATGTTAGAGACACAATAATATTCTCTTCCAGGAATTATTGGTTGCTAATGCCAACGAAGTGCTATTTACCTTGCTAGTTCATCTAACTTAAGAGCTTTTTACTTGATGTACCAAAGTGTTTAAAAGTCTTTGAACATTAGGGCACTTTCAGAAATGTGAAGTTTTAACTAGTTCAACTGCAACCTGGAAATGGACAATTTTAAGAGTAAAACGTATTTTAAAATAAATGTGTTCCAACAGAACAGAAACAACTAAAAACAATAGATGGACTATCGTGGTCAGGAAGGGAATGACAGGGGACTGAAGTGTGCATTCCAAGGGTGACTCCCAATTAGCCAACCATTTGCAGGGCATCACTATTATGTCTATATTAGGTGGTGGTCAGCTACTTCTGAAGTCTCTTCCACCCCATGCAGGGACGAAACTAGGATTTATTTCACTTGGGTGAAAGACTCAGTTTGGCACCCCCTGCACATGCATTTGCATACACAAACATACAGGCTGGGAGCCTCAATGGTGCCCCTCTGGAGGCTGTAAAGGTAAAGGGACCCCTGACCATTAGGTCCAGTTGTGGCTGACTCTGGGGTTGCGGCGCTCATCTCGCTTTATTGGCCGAGGGAGCTGGCGTACAGCTTCCGGGTCATGTGGCCAGGATGACTAAGCCGCTTCTGGCAAACCAGAGCAGTGCACGGAAACGCTGTTTATCTTCCCACTGGAGCAGTACCTATTTATCTACTTGCACTTGACGTGCTTTTGAACTGCTAGGTGGGCAGGAGCAGAGCCCGAGCAACGGGAGCTCACCCCGTCGCAGGGATTCAAACTGCCGACCTTCCGATCGGCAAGCCCTAGGCTCTGTGATTTAGACCACAGCGCCACCCGCATTCCTTTTCCCCTAAATACTACCCGTTTAATGTCTTTTTGGCACTGGGTGAAGATCTTTCTATTCTCCCAGGCCTGTTAACATCTTAATATTATTTAAATTTCACTGAAATTTTGACCCTGATTAATCTGATAATGATTAGTTTTTGCTTGCAGGTGTTTGCTTTCATTTTTATATGATTGTGAGAGGATTCAAATTGTTTCTTGCTGCAGTTGGCTTACTTTATTATGAATTATGATTTCCCCCAAAAATATATTTTATTATACATTATCTAGAGGCTAATTGCACAAGGTGATTGATAAATATAATAAGAAGGATTATTATGTGAATCCCATCCATCCAAGAACTAAACTTGATGGATAAAAGATCTGAACTTTTACATAGTTAATTGAGCACATTTAAAGACAATTTTATAATACTGACAGTTTGGGGGAAAACAAGCCGCATATGTTCATATGACATATTTGAAAATTTGGGGAATGTTTCAGCCATTGATTTTAATTAAAATGATTTAAACACACGCTGAAAGCAATGGAACAAAGATTATGAGATTGTGCTCATATTTTGATTAATCCTTCATAGCATCATGCCAAATATGTTTAGATTTTCTGATAAAAGCAAGCAATTTCAATTAATCCCCTTCTCTCAAATTTCAGTACTACAAATATTCACTCTCTCAATTCTCTTTTGCAACTGACCTGGGTGAATCTGATGACATCACACTGTTACGTAGCAAAGTGGCAATATGGTGATGTCACTAAGGGTAAGGGAGAGAGTGCAATGAGAGAAGAAGACAAGTAAAGGTAACATAAATGAGTAAGGAAGCTTTTTCCTAAGAAGTGTTAGAATATCACCAAAACAGGAGACATTTTTTGGCACTGCTTAAAATGTCACGAAGAACGGAATAGTTTCAGCTCAACTCTAGTTGTATATTTATAATTAAGGTGCAATATTTCTCTTTCAGTGTTACCATGGCTTACAACTAGACAGCTTACAATTCGCTACAGATTTGTCTTTATGTGTCCCTCATTTATTTGCTGGCACATGCTAAAATATTTGCTTTTGTCCATCTGGCTCTGCTTTGCTAGAACCCTGACCCTTTACCCTCAGGCATATGCCTACCTGGTGTAATTATCATTTATAAGCACAAATTTGGAATGCCATCAATATATTATTTAAATAATCTTATGCTGCATGATGTACAATATATAGCAAGTGATAAGATGCCAAGCAGTAAATTTCTGGAGTAGCGTGTTAAAAGTGAAAGTTGTTCTTTAACTGCCCTGAGGAAAATAAGATGGCATGTGTTCAAAAGATGAATTTGAAGGTTATCTATTCAGAGTCTGTTATAACAGCATATGGGCATGTTTATAACAGCTTATGTGCAAGTGGTATATATATGCATTGCAATGATTTTATGGTTGCGTCCAAACAAAACTGAGGTCCATACTAGATGCAGTATGTGGGATGGGAAATCTTCCACTCTTTAACTTTTCTGTGAGAAATCTTTTGTGTCATAAGTCGCTGCCAACTGCAAGTTCAATGTTAGGCAAGCATGGCGGTTTCAAAGTTTTTAGCATTGTTTACAACATGCAGTTAAAATAAACATACTAAATATAATCACTCTTTAGGACATAGGAAAATTTCCCGACACAAAACTGAAGAATTTCCTATGCAAATTACATTAATTCATATGGGATTTTTTTCCTCTGGAAAATGTTCCCATTCAAAATTTTCTGGGAAACTGACATCACTGACTAGATGTGACTGTTATTCACGTCTAGAAAAAAAGCACTGGGGACATATGGTGTCACTGTAATCTCTGTTTTATTGTTGACAAATACTCCTACTGATTCTGCATCACATTTGCAATAAAAGAAACTCTTTCACCAAAGCAGCTTTAAAGTCTGCTTCTAGGACAGTTAAGCTCCACCTCCAAACCACATAGCTCAGTCTAGCTACATTTCTGAACTGAAACTGCAACACTACCTCTCTGCCCCTCCTACCAGCTAAATTGTGTTATCTTCCAAAGACAGCAGAAATTTGTAGTCATTAGCTCCCAATCAGGGGTCAGTCACTTTTACTATTATCAAGAAATCACTTTAGCAGCATCTCTTACAATGTAGAACTTTTTAGGTGCATCTCTGTTAAAATTCATTTTGTTCATTCTGGCCCTGTTCTCGATCTTAAAATCACATAGGATCCTGTTTCTATTTTCTAAAGTAGTAGAAATACCAGTTTGGTGTCCCCTGCATATCTGATTTTTTCCAGCCAAATGCTTTAATCCACTTTAATTGCACAAACATACATTTCCAGTATATGACTGAATCCCTCCCACAAAATAGTGATGGCCTGGAGGTGGGAAAAGTTTGTTTTCGTTCCTTAAAGCCACAACGTCTCCCTGAATGAAAAACAGAAAAACTGGCATTTAATGAGATGGAAGCGTTTGTTCCAACAAACCTAGTTTTAAAAGGGGAGGGGGCTTTGTCAAGAGGCCATGATTTGCTTTACAGATCATGTGAAATGCAGAAACAAATGCAGAAATCACACACACACCAAATAATAATTTGTCATCCTGAAAGGCTTGGAGGAAGATTTGAATGTAGCACATCCTTTTTGTTTGCAAGCATGGTGATTTGCCAAGCTACACCTCGCACGCTGCGCTAACCCTAGGGCATTCCAGTCACAAACTCACTTTGATCTCCTGTGCTATTGGATTTCTCTCTCAAAGGGCTCTACCTTTCTTGACAATCCCAGAGGGGGAAAACACGGCAGCACATTCTTTCCCCCATCTACTGCTGCAAAATGAATGTTCCATATGCTTGCTGTAAGCTCAACCTTGCACCATTATTCCACAAGCTTGTGTGCCTAATGACGACAGCCCCAGGATTCCCAGCTAAAGTTGGGGGAAGGGAACCTAAGCAAATTATGTGGTATGGGAGTAACTGGAAGCGAGGCAAATGTTTGTGAATTAAAATTGGTGATATATCTCACTCTTGACAATGGAAAGGGTTTCACTACTAAAGTGTATCAATTCAAACATCACACCAAACAAAGTTTGAAGAAGCTTTATAAATATTTTATAGGCATTAACTCAGAAAGAACAGTGGATAAGCATGTATTTGTTAAGTGTTGTTGTTTAACATTGCAAATAGAAAAAGTCCTGTCTTTTTTTCTAGTCTGCATCAACGAAGTTGTCTTGTATCGAGATTAGTAAATGTTCTTTTTCATCTTTTCCTTTTTTGTATTTTGCGGTTATATGTTTGAAATATAGCAATTAACAATTTTTAATTTTTGTTTAAAAGTTTAAATACAGGTTACAATTATGTGTTTGAATTATCAGATGGAAGAATGGCAGACCAGAACCATAAACCATGGTTTGGAAAGAGCTTGCAAAGTACTAACCATGGATTGATGGTGTGTTAAGCCATCATTACGCCCATTGCTCTGGTTTCAGAGGTCACTGCATCTTGAACAAAGTCATGAATTTATGCTGAATGAACAAAAACAAAAAAACACCACCAAGCCTATACCATGTTTTGCCTATTGCATAATGGAGTTTTGAATTATAATTAGCTCAAACCAAGACGTTTATATGCCATCTTTCAGGTGAATCTTATGTAACAGTTTATATAGATATAGTAAACAATAAATAAAAATTAAAAACCGATGTAATAAAAACTCAAACACAAGCTAGAAGGAGAAAAGGTTTTTGAAAGCTAGTTCTCACCTCTGCTTAGAGCAAGATGGTTCTGGAGTAAGCCTGTGGCAGCAGCTGAGGGAGAAACAGGCTATCTGATCTGGGATACCAGAACTACATAGTGGGCAGCCTCTTACCCTGTTCTGTCTGAATTGATGTCGGAGCTAAGACAGAGGAAGCACCCCGCTCCCTTAGAGAAGCTCACTCCCTTTGCTTCTGTGTGAAGCACTGTTCTAGGTCAGGCATAGGCAAACTCTGGCCCTCCAGATGTTTGGGATTACAATTCCCATCATCCCTAGCTAACAGAACCAGTGGTCAGGGATGATGGGAACTGTAGTCCCAAGCATCTGGAGGGCCGGAGTTTGCCTATGCGTGTTCTAGGCCCTTGTGAAACACTGTCCTCAAGCTTGGCAATTCTGCTACACCTCTCCACTGGTTCGATAATCCACTCCCAGCCTTATGATAAACACCACTGGAGAAAAGGACACAAGGACATCAGTTTGAACAACACTTACGCAATTTATATGTATAAATGCAAATTTCTAAATAATTACTGGAGTTTAAATTTTGTAGAAGGCAAAATAATTAATTCCCGCCCAAATCACCTCAAATAAATTCTTCAACGAATCTGAACTTCAGATCACCCCACATCAGTTCCTCTTCAATTAATTTACTTTACCATTTAAGTTTGCATTATGCAAATTGAAGCCTCAGGTCTGCCATGGGAAAATAAGGGTATGCCATCACATACCGTTTCCCAGAGGCATTTGAGACTTCAATTTGTGTAACACGGCAGCAGCCTGGCAGCGCAGTGAGATGCCAACTTGCCTTTGGATTAACAGTAAACCGCCCTGTGACTTTCGGGTATAGGGCATTGTATAAGTTGAATTAGTAATAATAATAATAATAATAATAATAATAATAATAATAATAATAAATAAATAAATAAATAAATAAAAGATAGACCATCCTGTGGCTACCTTGCTATAGACAGAACTGGAATCAGGCACGCAGGAAAGAACACAGCAACCTGGGCAGCCCTTGAAATAATGCAGTGTCCAGTATGAAAGAGGGTACCAGCTCACCCTTGCTGGGCCTGAACTCTGGTGCGAATTTAAGCCTGGCTCTTTTTTTAATGGGCTTAATAAGTGGAGTCGAACTCCTGAGCTTTGTTTCCCAAACTTCACAACTGCAAGCCCAAGCACCATCATTAGTCTTAAATAAGCTTATTACCTGACTCAGTTGAAAAATCAGGTGCATACACAAACCTTGAGAATAATATGGTATCTGGCACCACTTTGGGTGCACCCTCAATTTGGATATCCTACACTCTCTGCCTCACATCCCCAACAGTATTTAGTGTTGCTTCTCTTCACCCTGGAATCTCCTGTCCAAGTTAACTTTAGTTGCCACGTTTATTAATGATAAACTCTTATGACTCATGGACTTCCTTCTGATAAGTTGTGTTAGCTTCAATAAATCAAAAGGGGGGGAAAGGGGGGCTGGAATAAAGTTTTAGACTGGATTAACTACAGTGTGGCATGTCATTGTGTTAGAAATCAAGAGTTCTTTTGTCCTATGTCATTAAAGCTGCTCTCATTAATTGGTAACTGACAGTGCTTTATTCTACTTAGAAAAGAAGAGTAGGAAAGATGTTTCCAGACATTTGTGACAGAATTTCTTAGCTCTTACTGCTAAAAGTACAAAAGAAATATAACCTGAGCAGATTATATTAGATTGACACTGTTTACTCAAATGAGTTTTCTGTTTGCTTTGATCATATGTATTTCCTCCACCCTTTGCCTTGAGTACCCATTCTTTTAGAAGGTAGAACAGTCTCTTGGGTAAGACTTAAAGGCAGAGGACTAAATGTTTCTTCTCATCTTACTCCATGAACTGCCCATGTTCTGGTGGCTGTTGCAGGAATTTATGTATAGTTTGGGGGGGGGTTGCCCCTCCAGCAGATATCATCCACGTGCAGCCCACTACCAAAACCAGCACAATCGGTTTTGTGTCTTTTGTGATTTGTCCCCACAAAACACCCCATCACAGTTTCTTCCTATCTGGTCAAAGGGCCTTTGCTGCATGATACCAAATGTAACAATTCACTGATAAATGTATCTATGTACTGGCTCACTGGGAAAACTTCAGAAATTCATATAGACATGTGAGCTCAGCTACTCAGTAGCCCCTCTGCCTGAGTGATAATTCCTGGCATCCTGATACCTGAGTGCCAGACAAGTAGCCATTCCAGAAATAACAAACCCAGTTGAAGACAAAAGGGTGTGATTAACTTGGCTGGGAAACAGGGAAATGTAAATATCTTTTTGTTACACTTGATGGGTGTTTGGTGGAGGGCAAGGAGAACCATGGGGCAGGGTCCAGAATGCTCAGATTACTGCCACCAGACCTCCCCTTTCATGATGTAACCGTGATGTATGAGTGATGTAGTTTGGGGGGGGTGTAACATGGGGATTAGCAGCTAATAAAAGTCTGGGGGCTCTTTTGTTTGGGGCTTCCATCTTGTTCCACCTTGTGGCAGGTGGGAGTTCTGTCGTGACAGTCTTCAATAAAGACCAAGCCTATTGGCTGCTGTTTTGCTCTGGTATTCCTGGCTGCTGTCCTTGTTTTTTTGTCCAAGGGAGCCCTCAGATTTCTCAGTTAACATGGCTAATCATACAAAAATGCTCCAAAGGTTAACATTTCAAATGAAATGTACACAAGCATGTGTGCATACATGCACCTGTCCCCTTACAATACAAGCTAAACATCAAACATCTGTTAAGAAAAATGAACTGTACAGGCGACATGGGGAATAAAACTGGAATTGCTTAATGCAGAGTATTTCCTTGATGAAAATTAAATTTTGCAGGAATAATTGATTACAGTCTAAACACAAGTGGAAAATGGGATTTAGACTAGAGACAGGTGGCAGTTTGTTCAGAGAGTTGAAGGAAGTATTATGCAGTATTCCATTCCATTGGTGTGTACACTCAGATGTGTCCACCCTCCACCCCTACCAGTTGTTTCTAGCCAAATGGGTTTTGTAAGCGCTATGAAAATGTGCAAACATGTTGTGCCCCTTCAAGGTGAGAGAGCTGCTGTAGCACCATAGGGAGAGAGACAAATCAGGAAGCCCCTGGTTCAAATCTCAACTATGTCATGAACTCACTAAGTAGTCTTAGGCATGACATACTCTCTTAGGCCCAATCCTCCATCTACAGTATGGGGAAAATAATAGTGACCTACCTCACAGTGCAGTTTTAATGGATTACAAGCATGGTATACATTTTAAGCAGTGCTGAATTCTTTCAAATATTTTCCAGATACTCTTAAATGGTCTACTGCTGTTTTCTTGTAGTGTCATCATCTTATTTCCCCTTCCCATTTCACATTTCACCCCTCCCCTCTGAACTGAGTATTTTAGTTTGCATTTAATATAAGATGCTCCAAGGACCAACTGGTTAAGGAATGCTTTTTAAAATAAATAAAATAAAATACAGCACAAGACAACTTTGAAGACAAGATGGATGAAAAAGACTTTAAGAAAGAACATTATGTTACAAAAAATGGGCAGGGGGCGAGAAGCTCCTCATCTTCTGTTGACTCCATCAAAAAATTCACCCTTAAAGTAAAAGACGCAAACGCCGCCCCCTTATATGTGATGCTCTGGATTTTATCTCACTCAGAGCACAAACCAAGACATCCCCACCAAAGATACCCAAAGCTCGATGACAGGATTTGTCCATAACATTTTCCTTGCCCACATATCCCTAGTGTCAGTGTTTTATTAATTCTTAATGAAAGGCAAGGTTTTACTGTCTACTATGGGAGAGAGGAAGAGAGGAAGAGAGATATTAGTAGGGACTATGCTAGATTATTTAGTCCAATGCAAGGGTTGCCCAAGACATTCTGGTGGCTAAAGAGGGAAATTCAAATAGCATCCACTCACCATTAACTAGCATGGAATACAATTCACTGGGATGTTTTCTTGTGCAAATCTCATGGAAATGAATGGCAGAACTACAACTCTACCACTATTTTCTATTCTTCCTCTGAGGGGAAGAGATGGGAACCTGGACTATGCCATCAACTAGTAGGGAATCAGAAAAGGGTGCCATGCACAAATCCATCTGTCTTTGCATTGTACCTTTTTGTTATGTTTTAATTAGTGTAAGCTGCTCCGGGAGCCACACTTCACTGAAAAGTGGGGTATAATAAATAAATAAAACATTTATTAAATACTTAAAATCAAGATTGAGTGTTAAGTAGCCTTAGGTATAAGTTGTAATCAAAGGTAAAAAAACAACAACAACCCCAAACATTCATAAATGTGTATAAAACCATTACCAGGACATCAGACAGAAATCAAAGAAATCATGACCATCTCTCTCACACAGGCTTTTAGTACTGTGTTATAGAAGGAACAGAAAGCAGAACTAACCCCCCCTCCCCTTGAACAGCAGGATGAAAATCGAACCCTTGAAAATTGAAAAGTGGAAGATGCCAGAAGAGATTCTTCAATGTCTCAGCTATTTACCAGAGAGATCTTTTCTCATTTGCTGATGGCTTTGGCAGACCTGGTTTTGTCACCAGTCACTCTGTACTTGGCTTAATTATGCAGCAGCCCAACAGAAAATTTTCTTTCTGATCACATAAATCACCTTGCTTTGACACCAAGCTCAATAGGGGCTGCTAGAACAATACTGCAAGAGCTATCGACTCCATCTCTCAAGTCCACAAGGTGTATCATTTAGCCAAGAGTGATAATTAGACGCAGAATATACTGAAAACTGTCAATAGGCATGTCAATAGAGGGACTCTTAGATCTAACATCCAGCAAATCAATGGTGGTTTTCAGCTATAAAATCAAGAAAATGATAGCTTTCAAATGAATGGTGGAAGGAAACACAAGGCTCCTTGGGGAGGAATAAAACAGCTCAATTTTCCCTCACTGAGTGGCTCTCCAACTGCCGCACTCAATGAAAAAGGTCACAGAACATTACAGAAAAAATATCTCTGAAACAAGATGTACAACAACACTGGGACATGACATGAGGTACAAGCATGCTACAAAGGCCTGCATATCTCTGACCTGACAGCATTAAAGCACGGATCAGCAGATGCCAGACAAGACAGGAACTGAAAGACAATGATTGATCTATGCAGAGGAAAATATGATTCTTATGTCCTGATCAAATATCTGTTTGGGCAGATCATACACACAGGATTCCGACTCTCCTGCATGTGCAGTCCTTGGTGCCAAGCCTAACATTTTAAGGAAGTATCACAAAGTTCTCGCAGAAGATGCATACAATGCTTTCGGACACAATATCTCTCTCCTGTCCCCCTCCCAACCCTGATGCCCTTACAAAGGCAATCAGGCCCAATTCAAAACTGAAACATAAAAATAAATTTATAAATACCCATGGGGCATTCCATGCATAGTGTCTACTTGGCCCTCAGTTGCTATGCAGACACTTAGCGTGTGAATACGATGTCAGTTCAAGTCAAGGATTCTGACATGCTAACACTGTATGCATAGGAGAGCCAACTCAGTTTAGACAAGATTAAATAACCACATGGAATAGCTCTTTCTTTCTTTCTTTCTTTCTTTCTTTCTTTCTTTCTTTCGGCATTGGTGAAAGAAGAAGAGTTTGGATTTGATATCCCACTTTATCACTACCCGAAGGAGTCTCAAAGTGGCTAACATTCTCCTTTCCCTTCCTCCCCCACAAAAAACACTCTGTGAGGTGAGTGAGGCTGAGAGACTTCAGAGAAGGGTGACTGGCCCAAGGTCACCCAGCAGCTGCATGTGGAGGAGCTGAGATGCGAACCCGGTTCACCAGATTACGAGTCTACCTCTCTTAACCACTACACCACGCTGGCTCCTTCTTTCACTGGAATGAAAACATTCCTCTTCATCTAGACCTTTGCAGTGTTATACTGTAAACCACCCTGTGATCCTTGGATGAAGGGCTGTTTATAAATTAAATTAAATAAATAAATAGAAACTCTGTGTATTCTGTACTAGAAGTCTAATCTTATAGGCAATCCTATGGGTACACATATTTTTTATTGAGTATTATTCTGTGGATATATTTCTACACTAGAAATTTTTGAAAAGTCTTGAATGTCTTGATATGCAAGGAATACCCTGTTTACTGTCTCTCAGCAAAATATAATCTGTCACTTTTGCTACTTGTGTAAGGCTTCGGATCTTGCTTGGCCATTCTTCCAATTGAAGTAAGCAATGCTTTTGTTACAATTAATAAAACACAAGCTAACCCATAATGCACCTTTCAAACTACTCTGCCAAAATAGCCCAACAAATTATTTGATATACTCTTCGGGTAAAGCATGCTAATCAATTAGGCTATCACATGAAAAGCTACCTTTATAGCACTGGAGATAGATAGGCAATGTCACTGAAATATTTAATGACCTGGTGCAGAATATGAATCTGTCCAGCTGCTAATGGTCAGTTGCATTGAAAAGCTATTTGTTTGAAACACTGTGTATATGTATAATTTGTGTGTGTGCGCGCGCATGCACACACACAGAGAAACAAATATAGCTAAATTACAAATTGAGCATACCGTATTTTTCGCTCTATAACACGCACCCAACCATAACACGCACGTAGTGTTTAGAAGAGGAAAATCCGTAGGCATGCCACCCGTAGGCATTTCCTCCATAACACGCACAGACATTTTCCCTTACTTTCTAGGAGGAAAAAAGTGAGAGTTATGGTGCAAAAAATACGGTAATTTCTTCCAGAGGTTCTCCTGCAACCAAAGCCAGCTGTTTTATAGTTGTGGGCACTCCCTTAATCTCATCTGTGGTTGTGAACTATTTAATCCGACCACCCAATATATCTTTTGTATCTGGGTCCATTCTCCCTGTTGTTTCTTGCAAACTTACTCTCATCTGTGGTTGTGAACTATTTAATCCGAGCACCCAATATATCTTTTGTATCTGGGTCCATTCTCCCTGTTGCTTCTTGCAAACTTTTAACATGGTTGTTATCCTCCATCTAGCGCTAAAATTCACTCTTATTTCTTGGTGTTTCTATTTGGAAAACGAAGGGATGCTGAATTTTCAAGGGGCTATGGCTGATGCCGAGAACTACAATTGTCAAAGAGCTCTACAATGAGGTGTGCATGCACAGCACTATCAGCATGCATGTGTCAATATTACAACCAGAAGAAGAGCTTTCCTCCTCTAACATTCACAGGAAAAGTGTGTATATATTGAGTAGCAATGTCAGAGAATTCCATCAGAAATGGAAACAGGAACAGAAATTGCTGCAGTTTGCAAGTTCGCCCAAGGTCAGGTACAGAAATCACACAAGTAAGTACAAACAGTATCCAATATCACAGTTTCTTTAGTCTACAAACATTGTGCAGATGTTATTTTCTGCATTGTCTTTGGTGTTTCTCTTCCACTGAAAATTGATTCTGTAATTAATTGCATTAGTTTCAGCCATAGCAGATAGCAAGATGAACCATGTATATTTTAGCAGAAGCCGAACTGTAGTGAAACAGAAACAGCACTGACTGCAACAAACAGAGGATGGGATGGAAATTGCTGCCTCCTCGCATTTGTAATCTTGAGACAAAACTTTAATTGAGTCAAGGAGAGCTCACACATCAATGGAGGCAGATACTAGCAACAAAGATTTCTGAAGTGCCAGTATAGCGCTGATTGACTATCCTGGACCCTGCACCTCTTTTTGGTTAGAGCAGCCCAGAAAAGTTAAAACTAACTTTCTCCCTTCTTAATTCCACCCCCCCAATTTATTTTAATAATTAAAGTCTTTAAAAAAACTTAACATCATGAAAAATGGCAGATATTTATGTGCTATTTTTATTTATGTGCTATTTACTAAGCAAGAGATGTAATGCTCTTTTAAAAATTGTTTTTGAGGGGGTGTGGACAGAGTGTTTTAATATGCAACTATTGTATACAAGAAAGATGAGAGAGACACTCTTGTACTCTGTTAGTGCAAAGCTGTGTATTCACCAAAGTTACCAAATAAAATGAACAGCCGTTTCTAAAAGGAAAAAAAAAGTAACAGCATTTTCCTTTGGGGCGACATTATTTTCATGCCTTTAATAAATACTTAACTGCACATCTGCACAGCTTGGAGAGGCTTGATCTTGTGCGTTAACTATTACTAACAAGCCCCAGCTTTTCCTGGGTGAATAAATGCAGACTTATTAATTAATGCACTTAACAGTTTAAGTGGGATAGAAAAATATACTTTATTTTTAACTGTGCAACAGACTTTATCTGATTATTTTTCTTTAAATCTGAAAAATGCAGCAACTTTAAATGGAATATGAATTGAACACAAAATCTGTTAAAGTATAATCATGAAATTGCTTTTATAGGTTGACTGTGCTTGCTTCTATAAAAATAACAAAGAAACCAATAAACATAAAGTCTGGGGGAGAAACATTTTACATATCACACTTATAAGCTTGGTAGCTCATGCTCTATTAAGGAGTTGATCAGAGGCACTATTATAAATTTCAGATGAGGAAATGAAAATTCCTACCGTTGTATATGATCACCTCGAGAAATTTATGAATGAGGGAAAGGAAGGAAGGAAGGAAGGAAGGAAGGAAGTAAGGAAGGAAGGAAAGAAAGAAGAATGGTTTGGCAAAGGTGGTCAAGTTAACTGACCAATTCAAAAGCACTGGATCACTCTAATATTCCAGGTTAAATTGCAACAAAAAATTTAAAATTAAATTAAATTAAAACACTAGTATATCTGAATAGCATTTGGTCAATTGCTGGGTGTTCCGCCCTCCCCACCAAAGCTCTCTACCATTAGGTAGAATAAGGCAGCTGTCTTAGGCAGCTGGTTTTAGGTGTCATAAAAGGGCAGAAAATTGCTCGCTATTTAATTTAATCTTATTTGGAATTTTTACTGCCAGGGAGCGGAAGAGGCACTTGTGCGAGTTTCTGCCTCAGGTACCAAAATAACTTTAATAGTCTTAGGTACTGTGCAACTTGACTTGAGTGGGGGCACCATTTGCTGCTCCTCCTCCTCAAGGCAGTCCTGCTTTTTCATTGCACTACTGTATCCATAGTAGCATTACCAGCACAAATCAATCACCCATTTTTTTTTGCAAAGGGATCATGCCTTTGGCATGCATACCCTATTTATTCAGACAAACTAACTGTCTTTTAGAAACTTGTTAAAAATAGTCACTCAATATGTCAAAGCAATAAATTTCAGAGTTACCATACGTAATATAACTACAGAACATGCTTTCGTCTCATATCTGCACACTCTTCCCATTAATATTTGAAAAGGGCTTGTCTTTGAGGACAGGTGTTTTGCAACACTTGTAGCGTACAGTTCACATTACTTGGCCAGCAGCTCAAAAGCTCTCAATGGTCTGGTGGCAAACAGACCCTTACAATTATATGCTGTGGTACTCCTTCCTTACTGTTCAGATTACTTAAAGGTAAAGGTAAAGGGACCCCTGACCATTAGGTCCAGTCGTGGCCAACTCTGGGGTTGCATCGTTCATCTCGCTTTATTGCCCAGGGAGCCGGCGTACAGCTTCCGGGTCATGTGGGCAGCATGACTAAGCCGCTTCTGGCGAACCAGAGCAGTGCACAGAAATGCCGTTTACCTTCTCGCTGGAGTGGTACCTATTGATCTACTTGCACTTTGACGTGCTTTCGAACTGCTAGGTTGGCAGGAGTAGGGACCGAGCAACGGGAGCTCACCCTGTTGCGGGGATTCGAACCGCCGACCTTCTGATTGGCAAGTCCTAGGCTCTGTGGTTTAGTGCCACCCATGTCCCTCAGATTACTTAGGGCTTCTCTAACTTTTAGCAGGATTAGTTACCAAGTACTGTGCTTTTCGCACCATATGATAGTGGTTTCCGCTATCTCCAATCTCTAGGTGATAGCAGCACTGATAGTAACACTGAACATCAGGGCATCTTGTGGATGTTTTCCTTCACAGACTGCACATTGCCAAATAGAAGCATAGAGAATTATGAAAAGAAAAACAAAGTATTGCATAGTTAAGGGTGGAAGAGTAAGTGTAATAACTAAGGCCACTCCATATCATGTTACTGCACGTTGCCCAAACTCTAAATGAAAAAGTATAGTTGCTACAAATCACCAATTTACCAAATTGCTCTTCCTACACCCATGTCTTTCTCATGAGAGGGTATAAATGCCTATGTGCACATAGGCATATATTCACATTTTTCATGGCTTAAATGTACCTATTTTAGTAAATAGATATTATGGCACATCATGCCTTTGTATAATACCACATTTCATGACATTGCAGTGAGTCACAAGTAGCTATACCACCCTATACCTAAGCTGTTGGTTGGCATGCTAGTTTTAAAGATCAAGTTACAGATTGACACAGTTGCAGGGGGGAATTACACACTACCTTGGCGTGCATGTGTTCCTAAAACTATATTTGCCAAAGTAATGTGAATGCAGGGGGCATTGTAGAAGACAATCCACGGGCAGGAGGCAGCATTTAACCCTTCCAACACCCACCAACTCTTCCATGCAGATGCCTGAGAGGCCACTTTCTTCCAAACTGGGCTTATTTCCAGTCTTGCAGCCCAGCTGTGGGTGGGTGGGAAACAAGTAAAAAAGTATTGCATGGGAGACAGTTGCAGAGGAGCACCAGTGGCTGGGGAAAAGGTTAAGCAGCTCTGTACTGCCCACTAATTCTCCCCAAAGAAGGCTTCACCCCTACATTAGCATTACAAGGCAAACCTAGAGATTGGAATCCTGTCTGACTAATAAAGTGTGAATTGCTGCCCTTAAATTCAGGTTTTTACAACAATTTCATCAACCCCCCAAATAGACATAAAGCATCTCTTCTATACTTTTAAAAAATATCACTCCAATAAGTGCTTTTAAAACATATCACAGCTATGATGGAGACAATCTGAATAAAGTAGTCATTAGAGGACAGAATGCAAGGTAGACAATGGCTTAGCGAGTGACAAAACCATTGCACTAATAAACAGGGCTTTCAATATGTAAGATTTAATGATTTGGGGGTGCATGTGGTTTGCTTTTAAACCTAGAAATATGCATCTATTATATCAGCATGCAATCGCATTATTAAAACGTACGCCTGACATTTGTCATAAGCTTCTGCTGATTAAGTTAAATTATATCACCAGTGTCTAATTCCTCTAAACTTCATTTCTTCCGCAGCTCATAAAAATAAGTTATATGTTCATCATTTGAATTTCACATGGTAATAGTAACAACAATAAAAAAGACTTCATTAGCAGAACAATATATGCTAAGATCCTATGTAATTTTCATGTTCTTAACGGCAACTGTGTGAATTCGGGATACACCTAAAATATTGTATATTAATTTCAATATGGTTAATAACCTCCCTGACAAGAATCCCACTAATTTACTCTTCACTGACAATGTTAAAAGAAAATGATTTATGCAGATCAATCACCTAACTCATCAAGTCATGCGCTGACAGCCAGCCTTCATCATTGCTATTTAAAAGGCATGGCTGACAGCAAAGACAGACTCTTTGATTAAGGGCTCTGTCTGGCTAACCTTTTATTTGAAGAATGATTGCTGCTGAGTGACAAATACTTTTCCATTCATTTAAAGGCAAAGATATTGACATTCAAATTCTTGATGTCTACACTGAGCAGATGCCACTGTTGGCAAGTGGCTTGATCGCAACAGCAGGTATGCCGCTACTCTTGGGGGCAAAAAAACCCAGCACTACTGGCTCGAGTTAAAGGCTTGCAACAAGTGCCGTCTACAGATCTCGCAGCCAAATCCTCTCTCTTCAACAGCTATCATCAGAGAACATCTGCTTGTTGTTTCTCCCTGGCCCTCTTCTCGTGAAGTGTCCTACCCTCACCTTCACCCCACTTTTCAATCCTATCAGATGCTATTACTAAAAATAAAGAGAACTCGGCAGTGGAGCGACCCTTTGCATGAGAAGGGCATCCTCTCTCTCACACATAGCATCCCTGAATACCAAAGAGCCGGGAATTCCCTAAGCAAGGACTGCCTATTCCTGTACTAATGCGATTTCTGTTGACAGTAATGTGAAATGGAAGTTGCATTTGCTGTATCACATACAAAAATCAAAGCCAATATGTTTGTTGCTTTAAGCTGATCCTGCTGTCACTTTCTACTTTATTGCTTTATAAAAATGAAAAGGGGGGAGGGGGAGGAAAACGAGAGAGGAGCTGACCAGAGAAAATGTATTGACAAGTTCTGCAATGCACTGGAAATAAAGAGCTTTTTGGCGTACCTTTATGATATACAGGCACTGCTTAATTTACAGGTGTTCTAATTAAATGCAGAGTTTTAATTACTTTAAAATGTTCATGATTTTAAGTGCTGTTTGCACAGCAGCAACTGTTGGGGTTAATTTCTGTTAAAAATTGAAGTACACAGGGATCTTCAGGGTTTCATTCAAGGTTGAAAGAAATAACCGGTTTCATCAAGCCACCATGAAGGAAAGGACACAGCAAATGCGAGGTGCGGGGAGGAGGAAATTCTGTCCCCCTTGCGATATTTCCCTCTCTACAGGTGTCCCCCCCATGTTTACACCTCTTTCCTCACAAGCCAGTAGGGTGCAGAATTGTGACAGGTCAGTGATTGGGGATTTCTCCTTTCCTATAAGGTGCCATTTTTACTACTTTCAGCCAGCTTGTTATCTGAACTGAAATACCGTTGCAACTATAATGAATCTTCTCAGTTGGATCAAGTTACCTCCTAAATCATGAAGTCCCTCAGAGTAAGAATGGCTATGAATATCCACAGAAGGGACATTTGAAAGATAGAAATTTACTTTCCCCCTAATCATCCTGGCCCATAGTCTTAACATATGGGGCAATATACTGTCACAATACTGTACATATCCTAGTGTGATGTTAAGTTAACATCACAAACAAAATCAATGATTCATTTTTATAAAAAGAGGTTTCTGTTGGGATACTGCCAGGGAGATAGAGTCCATCTGAGCCCCAAGCTCGGATGCCGGACGATCCATCGACCTCCCGTAGTCAGGCAATATCAGCAATTCAGCGACACTAAACCTCTGGCTTAGAGCACACTCTTTCAGCAGAATTCACACAACAGAAGTTGCACAGCATGAGAGCAGAACTGCACATATACAGTTTATTAGGCATTGGTCAGAACAAAGAAATCATGACCGTCTCCTCCGACTGCTCAGGCAAGACAGGCAAAATCGAAAGGAACATATAGCATAAACATCCTGTGAGACAGGAACTTACGCAGGGTGTTATACAAACATCCTGCACCCTTTTAAGGTGGAACGGAAATATCCTAACATCCTCCCCCTTTCCGTGTAACCTGTAGTACCTGTGGTTCAACCCAATTGCAACTTTTGTGCGTAAACCTTCAGTTGTTCTCTGTTAACAACCTTAGACAACAGATCAGCAGGAATTTCATTTCCTGGCATGTAGGACACCTGAATAAGTCCTTTCTGAATACACTCTCTTGCACGATGTAGCTTAATCTGCAAGTACTTGGTCCTTTGCTTGCAACTCTCCGAGTTCAGCAAAGCCAAACAAGATCTATTGTCTTGATACACTTGTATAGGACATTTCACAGAAACCCCAATGTCCTTAAACAGTTGCATCAACCATTCACAATCCATGAGTGAAAATGACAGAGCATTGAGTTCTGCTTCACAGGAACTTAGGCTAACTGTCGTCTGCTTTTTGCACAACCAATCAAACAGGCAGTGGTTGTACATGTAGCATACTCCAGAAGTGCTTGTACCATCCGTGGTGTCACTTCCAAAACTTGCATCTGCAAAGATTTCAAGACCTCCAGTCTTCTGACTGGTGAACCTCAGCCTGTAGTGCATAGTCCCTTTCAAATACCGGGCTATGCGCTTCAGAGCTTTCCAATCCTGAACAGTAGGATTGTTAGCATGTCTGCTAAGCAGGTTAGTGCTTACAGCAATGTCAGGTCTTGAACATCTAGCAATGAAATTCAACTTGCCTAGAATGCATCTGTACAGCGTTGTGTCAGAAAACGCTTCAGCAGTACTGTCTACCTGGTAACCGGTCACCATCGGTGTGTCTGCTGGGTTTGCATCAACCAAATTCAACCTGGTTAATACATCAGCAATTTTCTGTGTTTGGTGTACCAGAAAATTACCTGCTTGGTCCCTCTCCACCTGCAGAGAAAGATAGTTGGATACCTCACCAAGATCCTTCATGTCAAAGTGCTCCTTCAGCTGAGCTAGGGTGCTTTGGTAGAAAGCCTGATTCTTCCAAAACATCAGAAGATCATCGACAAAACATAAACAATACAGTTTGTTTTGCCCCTCCTCCTTGACAAACACACACGGATCAGCTTTGCCCTGGTGAAAACCTAGAGAAAGCAACGTTTCAGTGAGTTTTGTGTTCCAACACCTGGCACTCTGCTTGAGACCATATAAGGATTTCCGCAGTTTACAGACCATTCCCTTCTGTATCTGCATCCCGTCAGGTGGAAGCATGTACAGCTGCTCGTTCAAAATCCCGTACAAAAAAGCTGTATTAATGTCATGATGGGAAACATGCAGTTTCTCCTCCGCAGCGATCTTGAGCATCAGTCGAATGCTCTCATATTTGACCGTGGGTGAGTAGGTCTCGTGGTAATCCTGCCCTGGTACCTGTGAAAAACCTCTGGCAACCAATCTGGCTTTGTGTCTGACAACCTTGCCATTCTGGTCTGTCTTGGCCTTGAAGACCCATTTGCTGCCAACCAGTCTCATTCCTGGGACTACCGGTACCAGCTCCCAAGTTTGGTTCCTGTTTAAGGAATCAACTTCAGCCTTCATGGCATTAAGCCAAGGCTCAGCATCTTTAGAGGTTAACTCCTGGACCTCTTTGAAGCTTGAAGGTTCCCACACCTTCTCTGAGCTACTAAGAACAGCAGTTGCTGTCTTAGCAAACTCATCAGCAAATCTCTTTGGAGGTTTGCCTTTGGTCGCCCTTTCAGACCTGCGAACTAGACGCAAGTCTTCTGGACTCATCTCCTCCTTCTTAGGAGAAAAGTGACCAATGGTGAACAGTGGTTCTTCCAGTTCATTGTCAGACGCATCAGATGGTCTGACTGAGGCCTTTGCGCTCTTGTAGTCTGCTGTGTCATCACTGTCACTGACAGCAGCAGCAGCGCCGCCCACTGAACTGGAATCCGAACTCTGATCATCATCATCATCCTCAGTTTCCTCAGCTTTCTCAGCATGATCTGCTTTCTTCACATCACCTTCATCCTCCTCTGGGTAACTCTGGAAAATTCCCACATTTTCCCCCCACTTAGGATTGTACTCAACACTCCTTGTGAACTTTATGGATTTAGAGTTAGTCATCCATACTCTGTATGCACCTTTTTCGTACCCCATGAACAAACCATGTGCCCCACGCTTCCCAAGCTTGTTGCTTTGTGGGGTGTGTACCCACATGTCAGAACCAAAGATTCTCATGTGTTTGACATTAGGCTGCTTACCAAACATTTTCTCATAGGGAGTGCAGCCAATAGGTGATGACAGTCTGCGGTTAACAGTATAAACAAAATTCGAGAGAGCTTCCGCCCAAAACTTCTCAGGGAGGTTGGCATCATGCAACAAGGTTTTTATTCCTTGCAGCAACGTTTGATTTGCTCTCTCCGCAAGCCCATTCATCCATGGCGATCTAGGCGTTGACAAGTCATGCTGGATTCCCTTCTCAGTCAGGAAAGCTTCAAACTGCTGAGAAGTGAACTCCCCGCCCCGATCAGTAAACAGACAGCCAATACGTTTACCATGAGCATTCTCCAACCAAGCACAGAATGCCTTGAACTTAGGAAATGCTTGCGATTTCTGCTCGAGCATAAACACATGAATGTACCTGGAAAAAGAATCAATTAGAACCATGAAGTACCTTGCTCCTCCCAAAGAGGGCGCTAGAGGACCTACCAGGTCTGCATGAACTAACTGGTAGGGTTTGGAAGCCTGCCTGCTAGACTCCTTGCCTTTTGGAGCAACCTTCACTTTGTTCTCTGCACAAGATACACATTTCATGTGAAATTTGCAAGGTTTGATGTCCAAACCTTCAACCAACTCAGGCATCTTGGCTAGCGCTTGCCAAGAGAGGTGACAAAATCTTCGATGTGCATCATGAATGCAACCTGCATGAAGAACCTTGTTAGTTTGTGCAACACAACAAGAATCAGCATTAGATATAGCAGCATCATCATAAGTTAGACAGAACAAACCATCCAACAACTTTGCATGCAAAATGTCCTCTTTGCCTTTTCTGATGACACAGACAGTTCTCTTGAAGGTAATTTCAAAACCACGCCGATTTAGCTGTGGGACACTAAGCAAATTGTCCGCAGCTCCTGGAACAAAAAGTACATTGCTAATGGTCGTATTCAGACTTGCAAGTTTCACAGTTCCAACTCCTGTAGCTTGCAAAGTCCTTCCATCAGCCAGCTGGACCTCTCCATCTTGAGGTGTGAAGGAGACAAACAGATGGCGGTCTTTGCTGAGATGGCGCGTGCAACCTGAGTCAACAATAAACCTGGCCTTCCCCTTCGAAGCAGATTTGCTGGCAAACAAAACCTTGTTTTCCACCAGCGTGGGCTTTTGCAGCTTGCCCCCCTGCTCCTGGCCATCAGACTTGCCTTTAGCCTTTGGTGGAGCTGTGCCAGCAAACAAAGCCGTGTTCTTCCCTGGCTTTCCACTCCCCTTCTGCTTCGGGCCACCTGCAGGCTTTTTCCTTTGTTTATTTCCAGTCTTTCGACAAAACTTCTGAGTATGACCTTGGTTCCCACAGTTCCAGCACTTCACAGCTGCCAACGCTTTGGCTCCCCCTGGAGGCTGGAATGCTGTCCCACATTGCTCCCCCTGAAGCGCACAAGCCGAATCAGCTGCATTTCTCCTGTCGTATTCATTTTGCAAAGTCGCCAAGACCTTTGTAGCAGTGAGGTCTTGCGCAGGGAGAGTCGCCAGCTGACTTGACACGGCATGATAGCTTTCATCCAGGGAGTCCAGGATGAGAATTGCAAACAGTGACTCAGGCATATTGAAACCTCTCTGAGTCAATTCCTGTCGGAGATGCTGCAAATGTAAAACGTGGGCTCTAAGGTCTTCCCCTGGCTCCAAACGCTTCCTGTGCAGCTTTCTGAAATAAAGCAACACAGACCCAGCCTCTTGTCGGAGATGACAGGCTCTAAGCCCGTCCCACATCTCACGGGCACTGGCCTTGCCAGCCAGGGTGATTAACTCTTCAGGAGCTACTGAGAGCAAAATTACCCCCATGGCTTTCGAGTCCTGTGCCCTCCATTCATCTGTCACAGGGGCTGGGGGGTCCTCAGAAATAGTATTCCACACACCAAGCCTTCTCATCTGGCCCTCACAGTACCTTGCCCAGGTCTGATAGTTGTGGCCATTTAGCTTTAGTGGACACGGAGCAGCTTCAGAGGATTGTAAAAGATCCATCTCAGCTATTTGCTTCAGCCGTGAGCCTTTTAAGACGTCTTATCTCGGCAGCTCATAAATCACGATGCCTCTGGCTCGGCTCCCAGGCCAATTAGTTTAGCCGGACATCAAAGACGTCTTCCGCGGCAAACAGAAAAGCCTCTGCTTTTGCTTTTCCAACATACCTTTCAGCAGTCTGGCGCAGTCTTACTCTTCTGCAAGTGCCGTGAATCTGGGCCCATAACCTGTTGTTGGGATACTGCCAGGGAGATAGAGTCCATCTGAGCCCCAAGCTCGGATGCCGGACGATCCATCGACCTCCCGTAGTCAGGCAATATCAGCAATTCAGCGACACTAAACCTCTGGCTTAGAGCACACTCTTTCAGCAGAATTCACACAACAGAAGTTGCACAGCATGAGAGCAGAACTGCACATATACAGTTTATTAGGCATTGGTCAGAACAAAGAAATCATGACCGTCTCCTCCGACTGCTCAGGCAAGACAGGCAAAATCGAAAGGAACATATAGCATAAACATCCTGTGAGACAGGAACTTACGCAGGGTGTTATACAAACATCCTGCACCCTTTTAAGGTGGAACGGAAATATCCTAACAGTTTCCCCCTTCAAATCTCTCTCTCAATGGGGTGCACGAAAGGAAAATCCTTGAAGATTGTGGATCAATAATACTTTGGCACAACTGGGCTCCATAATTCAGTAAAAACTATCACACACGTTATCCCCACCACAAATTTGCTGTAGAAATATTACCCCTGTGGTGTGCCCTCCCTTCTATAAAATATAGGGCTATCCACTAATTTAACGTAAGTAATAAAGCAACTGCCTTTGTTTAAATTCAAATAAATTTGTGTATTTCAAAAATATAAAAAGCATCATAAGGTAACTTATAATTTGCAGCTCAATTAAAGCTCCCTCTCAGTTTAGGAGAGCCAACTTCAAAATACACAGGCATACACTTTCTATTCACAGCAGAACCATAATGGTTTACAGATGGAAACAGGAGTGCCAGTTAACAGTGGTCCTCACATATTAATCCACCAATTAAATCGGTTAACTACTGGCTTCGAACTGAACAAGACGGTGCAAAAGGAAGAACTACATACATGAAAAGAAATGTCCAACATAGCTTGGAAAAAAGGAAGCCTGGTACCTCATTAGTCAGAGCAAACTAGTCATCAGAAAGGAGAGTGCTCAACAAAATAAAATATATCTGCAAAAGGGCCGAAAAAGAAGTGAAAGGAATCAAAAAAGGGCCAAAAAAGAAGTGAAAGTGAAAGGAATCATGTATAGCTATCATTCTGTTGCACCATGTTCTTGGAGCCACATTTTGGAACTCTTCTCTCAATAACCTTCAACAGGCACTTCCTTGTTCCCCAGTTTCAGCTTAAATATCTTCACAAATATAACTAAGCACTGCAGATAGGAGCAATAAATATTACGTTGGGGTCCAAACACCCAAGAGACGCAGCAAATATGAACAAAACATCTCCAAAGCCTGCCTATTTATTTATAGTATGTCTTGTCCTCCTTCACCATCCCAGTGTCAGTTACATGATATTATCTACAGAAAAAAAGCAGCTAAATTAGAAAACGTTACCAGCTCAATGTTTTGTGTGACTTAAGTAACTCAAGGAGCTGGCTGTGGGTGACACAAATAGCAAATTTCAACAGGTGAAGAATTCAAGTCTTACAGAATCATAGAGTTGTAAGGGACCCCAGGGGTCCTCTAGTCCAACCCCCTGAAATGCAGATATAGATAAAAATGAATATTGTCCAGAGAAATAGAAAAAAAGCTCATTTCCGTTTGTCTGTTTAGTATTACTGTTGCTGCAAATGGGCCATTTGATTATTGTTCATCTTTGGGCTTTGAATAACCTCTTGTGTCTAATGGGTTTTATTTCCCTTCCCCTCCTGCCCCATGTGCCTAATGGGAGACAGTAGTGCCCCCCCATCACACATTGGGCAGGCAGGGGCTGCTGATCATCACTACAGATTGTATTCCCAAGCAGGCAGCAGCAACGGTGTAAAGAAGAGTCCTACCTCAACCTACTCTTCCTCCTTGATTAAAGGTAAGGAAGTAATTGTTGCTGTCTGTCCACATGGGTGAAAAAGCAAGAGGCAACAGTGACTAATGGCAAGCAACCACTCACCTGCCTGTCCCCTTCCTCTGGGCAGTGGCAGCTGTTGCGTCCAGCTGCCTATGCTGCCCACTTGATGGGCTAGCAGATGCAATGGCATGTAGCCACTGCTACAGCTGCTGAATGCCAGATTTGGAATCGGATGCAGGGAAAGGAGAGGAGAGGAGCAAAGGCTCTCCCTTTGAAGAAAGCAGGATGGATGGTCAAACCCAATACTCCAGGCAGCCTTTCTCAACCTGTGGGTTCCCAGATGTTGTTGAACTACAACTCCCATCACCCCCAGCTCGCAAGGCCAGAGCTCAGGGATGATGGGAGTGGTAGTCCAACAACATCTGGGGACCCACAGGTTGAGAATCGCTGCTCCAAGGAATCCAATATCCCCACAGCCAGAATATAGGAGTCAAATAATGGCAGGTGCCTCATGATGGTCAGCAGTTGGCAGTGGGCTCTTCTGAGGCCCTGAGGTCTTGGCAGCTGCCCAGAAACGTCCAGACCTTAGGACACACTTCCAGTTCTTGTGCCCGCTCTCTTTAGTATCAGCCCATAATAAAACCCATTAAAAGCACAGTCGTGCACGGAAAGTTTTGCATTTGTGCAAGCATTAAACAAAGTAGGAGAAGCAATACTAGGGATCTGTCTGTTTGTTTATCATTATCTAATAAACTACTTGATCATCCTTCTGTACTGGCACTTTTCCATTTTAAATAAAGAGCAATCTCGATAGAACTGAAGGGCTGTCATTGTAATCAAAAGAAGAAAGTGCTTTCAGGTTATCACTGGCTTCCTCATATACTCCAGTGAAACCATTTTTTTTTCCTTAAGCATACTTGAATGAACTGTTTGAATATGTTTACTCTTTCATCTTTACAGCTTTGAAAACCTCAGACTTTGTATCTGATCTACAACAAAGACTAAGGACTGCAGAGGTTGACAGCATGGGCGTAATTAAAGACTACCATCAATGAGGTGCCATGTTGAACAATAACTGTCGTATAATGCACTCCAGAATCAACTGTTTACATTTCAAACTATTGAACTTTAAAAGGTTTGAACAGGTGCAGCTCAGCTTGTTCTAATAAAGGATTTTAAAAGCAGAGCTATGAACTTTTCCTACAATTCAGACTATACTTGCTGCCCTCCTCATGGGTTTTCTGATCTGCAGTCAATCATACAGTAGTGTGAAAGTTGTAAAATGGCACATTTAATTAGACATAAGCCAACCAAAGCAGCCACAAGCACCCAGAAAAACCAAACCTTAAGTTACTCTGCAGTATAATGGCAGAGAGAATGAGCTGATCCTCAGCTCAAAATTTGCTCATCCATGAATTTATTATGTTACTTTAAGAAAGCGTGTTCTCCTTCATGGAGAGCACGTGTTGCGGTGGGGGCCGCCAGGACACTCCAAAGTTGGGGGCGGGCTAACTGATCGTTGGCCACTGATGCGATTGGGGCTTCCCTTGTTGTTGGGAAGAAATTAATGTTGCCATTTATTGATTGACAGCCAGAAATGCTAAAACTCCTTGCACGAGGCTAGGGCTTCCTCTTTTCGCCCGTGCAGCGGATTGCCCGTCCCTCCCTCCCTAGAATAGGGTTGTTCGCTTTGACCTTGCTATGCCTGTCATGGGGTCGTCTGCTTTGGAGCGGGGGCCTGGTAGGAATTTTGTCCATCTGGCTGATTGGCTGGGGCCATTTGGTTTTTGCCTACTGCGTAGCAAATCGTCACAACTTGTAAGGTTGCGGTTACAGATAGGTAGCCGTGTTGGTCTGCCATAGTCAAAACAAAAAAATAATTTTTTCCTTCCAGTAGCACCTTAAAGACCAACTAAGTTAGTTCTTGGTATGAGCTTTCGTGTGCATGCACACTTCTTCAGATACGATAAGGTTGCGGTTAGGCATTGGTTTATGGTTTGGTTGGTTGAGGGGCATGGATTGGCTGTGCCTGCCCCTCTAATGCTGCTGCTGCAAGGGATTCCGTTCAAGGAATCGGGGGCTAACTATTGCTTGTCCACTCTGTCAAGGGGGCTCGGGCCATAGCAATGAGCTCCTGGTTGCATTTGGGGTGAGGGCAGGTTCCCTGCTCCGCGTAACCCCCAAGTGTATTCCCCCATTCTGACTTTCGCATCATGCGGAATGTCAGTCTGTCCTCCATGGTGGGGGCAGATAGTCGCAACCAATGCCTAAGCAACCACTCACAAATTTGTATTTTAATAAAGTTGTGGCCAAAATTATGCCAAAAACCTTAAACAAAAATTCTGTGTGATGTGTGAGTTATTGGGGTGGACCTGGGGACCTCGACACGCGAAGTGACTGTGTTTCAGCCTTGGCTCCCTATACCGACCTACCTTACAAGATTGTTGTGAGAATTACCAAGGCAACTGTCTTGGGAATTCTGATAAATTGAAAGGCATGAGCGAAAGGAATCAATAGAGTACTTGGAGCACTCTAAAGCATTTTGTAACTGAAAAGTATTCTTACACAGCACAAAGTAGCCCTTTCCCCCTCCTTTCTCACCTAATTGCATGCAACAGATTAAAAAAGCAAAAGCCAAAAACATTAGCACAGTGAGAATAATTGATTTGCTATTTGGGTAACTGTGATGTCAGTCAGAGTCTGGATAGGCTTGTCTAAAAAAGTTTGTAGCAGGCATAGAAAAGAATACACTGAAGGTAGCTACCTTACGTCAATAGGCAGGGAGTTCCAAAGTATGGGTGCTGTCACACTAAAACATGACTTTATTACAAATGAAGAATAAGTATTATGTGGCACCTGTAAGTGCCAGGTATACAATTTGAAGTGGTCAAGTAGACATATATGGGGTAAGGCAATCTTGCATTTATTAATACTTTATATTCTGATGTATTATCTACATTTATTGCATTATTATAGTTTCTGACAACATAATAATATTCTTTAGATTAAATTTCCCTTTGCTTTTCTCTATGGTTTAATTTTTTTTTACAGCTACAATCCTATACCCAGTTTCCTGGTGGTAAGCCCCACTGAACTCAATGAGACTTTTGAGTAGATATGCATAGGCTTGCACTGTTAGCTGTCATATCTACTGACTTCATGACAACTACTTTCGGTATATATAAAGTTATTATTTGCTTATTGCAGATAATTGGATTGCACTGGTGGCGGCGGGTAATTTAAGTGGTACTTAAGCACCAATAATTCTTGCCGAAAGAAAAAAAATGCTACCTAGCCAAAGGTATTCATTTATTTTATTTCTTTAAAAAATACACCCTTCAAACTCAGGACAATGTACTGAAGGAATAAGTAAAAAAAGAAAAGAAAAACCCTCTTTGCTAAGCACACCAATAGAAGTCCTGATGACACGCAAAAGGAATATTAAAATACCAACCATTCATTACAAAAATAAATCAAATAAAAGTTTCAGAGTTCTATTATGTTTCAAAAGTCATAGACCAAGTTGAATAAAGTTTCCGTACATTAATGAAGGGCTGGAAAACAATGCAGCCCTTCAGCTATTTCAGGACTACAGCTCCCATCTTTCTTGATTATGGGCCATGCTGGTTGAGACTGATGGGAGTTCAACAGCGACCGGTTGTCCACAGGTGCCCCATTCATGCCCTAGTGTAGCTCAGTCTAAGCATGTGCAAGCCATGCCACAGCATATTATCCCCATGCTTCCTTCCCCAGCAGCACTTCCTTCCCCACCTTCTATAATTGGCCTGTGACAAATTTTATATAGTAAACTCCTTGGGACAGAGACCTGTCCTTTTGCAGTCTATAAAGTGGCATGCACACCGATGGCACAATATTGATCACAATCGTAATAAAGTTAGCCAAGTTAAACTTCTACAGCTAAGGATGGAGATGAGATTTTTATTGGCATTGATAGTCTTCGATACACTAGCTGATTATGAGATGTAGAGAAATTGGGAGAATGCAAGATAAATAAAATTAAAATATGAAGATGCCAGTTCTTTATAAATATTTCTTGAGATATCACAAGAAGATCAACACTGTAACAAAACACTTATGTATACCACCATATATAAGCATGGAAAACAGACACTTTAAAGCAACAGAATAATGGCTATCACAGCAGTGTGTAGACAAATTATTAAGTTTATTACTACAAAAGTCGCTTAAATAGAAACCTTCCAGCTGTTATAGCAGATCACTGGAATGGTGGCAATTTTCTCAGGCAGATATTCCTTTTGTATGTTGGGGAACTTGCTGCAATTAAGGGATTATCCCACTTTACAATTCTGTGATTTAGAACACTTTCTTTTAAGTTGCAGCCCAATTGGTGTATCACAGTCAGTTCCTTTTATTCAATTTTGCAGTAAGCGGCACCCAATGGAACCAGCAATTTCATCCCCCCCTCCACATACCTGTGCCCCCAAACCAAAGTATATATTGCAAAACAAAAACAAAAACAAAAGTGCAGAACCAAATCTTTCAATAATTGAACCAAAAATATATCCTAAGCTGTATTAGGCACGAGATAAAATTGCTACAATTTGCATTCGCACGCAAACCTTAAAAAACGTTAATTGCACACCAAAATTCTCAGGGAATCATTAAGCATATAATGCAGCTGGCCTGTTCTATTTGGTTGTGTTTTTCTTTACAAGCAAGTTCAACCTGGAGGAAAAAATATTATTAGTTCTAAACAGTAAAGCCATATATGGGTGAGATCTAGGGTCAAACTAGACATGACGGCAAGCCCTCCCTTTAAGAAATGAATATAGCAGACATGAGTAGCTAGGTTTGCCCATAGCATGCAGGTTGCATATAACCCTTGAAGCACTGCATCTGGTTCTAGAAGAAGAATCACAGGGCTGCTGTCTTCACCAAGGATGGACAAATCTGCCAGTTTTTGTTTCTCTCAATTTCTCTCCCCCCCCCCCCCAATTTTAAATTGAGTTTGTCACATCTCCACATCAGTTTACAATTCTTTTTAAAATCATCATGAAAATCCATAAGCATTTTAGTGCATGATTCTCCTGATACGCACATTTCGCAAGCAACTTCCTGAAATAGAATGCAAATCTGCATGCTGCTTTCATTACTATATGCATATTTAGGCACGCCTTTCTTCCGCTACCCCTCTCCCCCGTGCATTTTGTTCACTTTTTCTTGGCTGAATAACTTCTTCACAAGATTTGGAGAAAATGCCTAAAAATTCTAACTTTTAGACAAAAAGAAAGCCTATAAGCAGGCCTAATAATCACATACAGTGGTACCTCAGGTTAAGTATTTAATTCGTTCAGGAGGTCCGTTCTTAACCTGAAACTGTTCTTAACCTGAAGCTCCACTTTAGCTAATGGGGCCTCCTGCTGCCGCCGCGCCGCTGTAGCACGATTTCTGTTCTCATCCTGAAGCAAAGTTCTTAACCTGAAGCACTGTTTCTGGGTTAGCGGAGCCTGTAACCTGAAGCGTATGTAACCTGAAGCGTATGTAACCCGAGGTAACACTGTACCTTGGTTCTTGAACTCAATCCATTCCGGAAGTCTGTTCAACTTCCAAAATGTTCAGAAACCAAGGCACAGCTTCTGATTGGCGCAGGCACCCCAGAAACAATAGCTGACAGCCGCATCAGATGTTCGGCTTCTGAAAAAGTTAAAAAACCAGAACACTAACTTCCGGGTTTTCGGAGTTCAGGAGCCGAAATATTCAAGTACCAAGGCGTTCGAGAACCAAGGTTCCACTGTATCTGTTTACCCCGCCGCTGTTTCTTTCCCCTGGCCTTCTTGTTTCCCTTGCACAATGTTTCAGAACTGGGCTTCCCAAGGTGGTCAATACTGACTCCCCAGGGCCAATGGGACTGAGCAGTGGGCAAATGAAGTCCTAGGGTCAATTTAAATAGTTAAATGTTTACGTTAACAGTTTTATAACAACATAGGATATAGTGATATGATCACTCAAATGCGTCAATATTCCTTTTTTGGGGGGTTGGGGGGGGTTATACATGCACACATGCATGGTGTATTGATAAACCTAATTCATAACCAAAACAGGGGGAAGGGGAGAAATATACTGAAAACTGTGGCAGTGTGTGGCTTCCAAAGGAGCCAGTTAAAGACCCTGAAAATACTAGTGCAGTGTTGCTTGCCATAGGCCCACCCCAATTCAAGAGGGATGGTGATGTGTTGCACTAAAGAGACTAAAGCAAAAGAATAGGCGCCCAGGTCATGGATCTCATCTGACTCCTGAAGACGTAGCAAAGCCTGAGAAAATTCTATCCTTTCATTGTATTGTCTTTTTTATCTTTTGTTTTAGTATTTAAACTATCTTGAGCAAATTAGCAGAAAGTAGGCATATAAATAAATAGATTCACAAATATTCTAGGATCCAGACCACGTGCAAACAAAGGAAGTACAATGCATCACAGTAGCATGTTGTAAGGAACTGAACAGTAAAACATGTTACAAAACAAGGCATTCAGCAAACAGGACAAATAAAAGGTGAGGCAAAGCACAGGTACACAGTCTCTTATACATGTATTGCTGATTTTTCAAATGAGATCAGATTTCTATGATGTTTCTGAATAAGAATTATACAGCTGTCTTGAATTTTCTCCAGTTTTAAACTACTCTTATCTTAAAGTGGTATAACCATTAGTGCACAAACAAACTTGTTTAAATTAAAAACCATTTTTTGCAGAAAATATCCACTAAAACAATTTCCCTTTGAATGGATAATATATTAAAATGGTATACTCCTGTCAATAACTTGAGATAGGGATTTATTTTCCACTTCTATATAGTTTCAGATAAATTTTTTGTCTCCCGCTCCACCCCCTGGATAGTACATTAACTGTTGCATGAAAGATGTTTGGGACAGATACCCCTGCTGTGAACTATCAGTCATTACTCCTGTGCTGAATTATAATCATATGCCCCTATAGAAATAGAAAAAGCTATAAGAGACCATTTTGAGAAACTCTAAACGTCTTATTTCGGAATTCACAATGGTTGTCAAGTTGCTACAAAGTGGATAAATCTCTGCAAATATATGGCTCACTTGAAAGTAAAATGTGATATGTGTGAATATGGAGAAGAATATGAAAAGTTACTAAGAAATGACAAATTTATCAATCCGATATGACAAAAAAGCTCCCTTAGGAATATATATATAAAAGATCAAGTTGAAACATGTGTTCTCCTCTAAAGAAGCTGTTCAAACAAAAGCTAAAGCCAACACTATTTCATATTGAAACTGTCACAAGGCGATCACTTACCAGTTCAAGGCCCAACACAATGCAAGGACACACACAATCACACCCAGAGAGCAATTGCTTGATCAAAGCCTCCTTTGCAGAATCAGAAGTAAACTGCAACAAGGCAAAGGTAAAACTACCTCTGCTGTCTTGTAGCTATACTCATTCATGAGAAAGGCTTTGGGAGTAAACCCCAAGGAAAAATCTGTACCCACTGCCTTGGGACATATTTAGAAGAAGCTGCTACCCAAAATAGAGATGCCAGGATTGAAAATATGCTCTACTACTGAGTTGAGGTCTTCCCCCAATCCCATCACAGCCATGGATTCATTTTGCAGAATTTGAGAAGCTGCTATAGCTTAATCTCAGTCTCCCAATTGCAATATGGAGAGTCGCAGGCCTTAGAAAGCTACCCCAATTGCAATATGGAGAATCGCAGGCATTAGAAAGCTACCGTCAATCAGAGGAGACAAAACTGGCCTAATAGTAGGACAAATCATATCACTCTGAATAAGTTACTTATGGAGTCTGAATTGGGTACTTTGGTAAGATCATTTTTAATAAAGCCACCAGATATAGGGATTGCTGAAAGGTACATGAAAAGCATTGGAAAGTGCCATATAAACACTTCCAAGTAAGTGTGCTTTGGATTGCAGATTTCAAAATACAGCTCCATTAAGCAAACTTTTATTTGTGTAGAAATCTCAACAAAAGCATGTCCAAAGAGGATAGTGAGGTCAGGAGTACCAAGTGGTCTGCCTTGCCAGCAATTTCTGGATGCAGATTCCTTTTGTAGTGGTCACAACAGATTTCATCCATACTATTGTTGGAGTATCTTCAGAGTGCTGAATATTTTCTAGTCCATCTGTAACAGCAGAAGTAATTACTGCTGTCAATTTTCTTCTCAGGGTTTTTTTTTGGGGGGGGGGTTGTATTTAGGACAAACCATGCAGAATCTACAGATAAACATCTTATCAATAGCATAAGGGACCCTACTGTACACAATACGGATGGATATAAATGCCCCTCTAGGGCAAAACTGGATCGGCATTACAAGATTTCAAACAATACATACATGGCAAATTCAGTTGCACTGGCTCAGGCATACAACTGCCTTGTGGGGAATATCATGAAATAGTAGTACCATGAATCGCCTTTTTATGTACAGTCAGCTTTTAATATTAATGGGAAGAGGGCGACAAAGCTTTGGCTGCAGAGGGGCATAACCCTTTCCCATTTCCAGGGTAACAGCCAAAGTGGGAAGAGGGATGCACAAACCACTCATGCATGCTCTGGAGGGGCTTACTGCCCCTTGTCAAAAAGCAAATATGGCCCATAAAAATTCACAAAATAATGCTACAAAATTGCATTTTTTGCTGAACTTCAAAAACATGTCACCCAAGCAGCGGCGTAGCGTGGGTTGTCAGCACCCGGGGCAAGGCAAGTAATTTGCGCCCCCTAACCCGTGGATTTGCGCCCCCTAACCCATGGATTTGCGCCCCCTAACCCTAACCCCCAGATGTTGCGCCTGGTGCGGCCGGCCCCCCCTGCACCCCCATGCTACGCCACTGCACCCAAGCTTGAGTTAAGTCAGGGGACCCACACCCCAGGGCTCCCCCCAGACCACATACCATCTTAGGTCACATTCTTCACAAGCCCTCATATGCACCCACCTTTAGTGTTTTTGCCTGGCTAGAAGATGGCCTTGAACTCTGGAGATGATTATGTTAATTTATTGCCTGCCCTTTATCCTGATGTCACAGGTCAGGTTACAACAATTTGAAATGCAACATTAAAATCATTTAAAACAACTTACATGGGGGCCCTCTATACATAGCTGTCAACTTTTCCCTTTTCTTGTGAGGAATCCTATTCAGAATAAGGGAATTTCCCTTTAAAAAATGAAAATGTTGACAGCTGTGCCTCTATATTTGGAATGTGCAGTCCTCTGCTAGGTTCAGCTACACCTGTTACATTTCCAACTCTCAGTTTGCTCCCAAAGATGCAGGAGTCCTTGGGAAGAACTGGGGGTTTCACAGAAGAGGAAAATACTAAGCTGGGGATTCCACCCCCCCTCCTCTGTTCATGGGGATGGTGAAAAGGTCGGGGAGGCAGAGAAACCTTCAGTGTATCTACTCTACCATAAGATGAAATTCTAAATGTGATCACATGAGAAATCTCTTCATTAGTGGCTACAAAGGTGAAAGCTCTGTCACAATCCTTCACTAGCAAAGAAAACTGCAACATAACTAACGGAAAATATTTTTGGTGCAACATCCTTGTGAAATATGCTGTAGAACAACAATGAATGGGAGATGCTTCTGTACAATCCCCATTCATTTCAATAGTGCTTGTGTAGAAGAACATTCTCCAGGCTTATACCTTCTGCTGATAGCCCATTCATGCAGCAATAATGCTGGCTATTTTTATATGCCCTACCAGTCAATGAATAATCCAGTCCAAATACAGCCACCCTATATTTCATTATCCCCGACAGCCTCTCTACATAAGTACCATCCTGGGTCTCCCTTCTCTTTTGAGGATCATAGGTGGGGGCAAGAAGAGTGGAATGCCCTCCTATTTGTGAGTAATCTGTGATTGAGGACAATCTCCTATCAAGGAGGTGTGTGCATTGCCTGGCCCACAACTGCACAGATGCTAGGCAAAGGCTGGTCCATAAATTACCATAATTTAGAATAAACCTAATTTGACATATATAGTTAGGGACTTAAAAAAAATATTTGCTTTAAATTTAAAAATAACAACATTAAACATTTATCTGATTTCATGTTTGGGAATATGCTGTATACCAAGGAGAACCTATTCAGTGTAGAGCATTTTGCCTTTTTAATTATTAGCAAGCATTCTAGCAACTGAAGTCTGAACTCTTGCAAATCAGTTTTTAAAAATAAATAAAAGAAGCCAAAATGTTTAAACAAAGAAACAAACAAATAAAGTGCACGTGTTTTATGCTTGGTCATGTACACAGATTGGAAGATGGCAGGATCTCAAAGGACGTACTCTACAGGGAGCTGGCGTCAGGCACCAGGCCCATTGGCAGACCAACTCTGAGCTACAACGATGTCGGCAAACATGACATGAAGGCTGGCAACATTAACCCCACTGTATGGACATCCCTTGCAATCACAGTGTTTGGAGACAGACAGGTTGTGTATCCATGGCAGTAACCTGAGGAGGAATGACCGCTGGGAGGAATGCAGACAGAAGAAACACCATGGTGCACCTGTAGCAGCAAAACCAGATGCCTTCATCTGCCTCACCTGCCATAAAGCATGTCTTTACCATATCAGTCTCTACAGCCACAGCAGGCACTGCGACTCTCCAACCATTTCACTTTACCCCTGAAGGTGGCTCTCTTCTATTGTCTCCTGAGACAGATGCCAACAACAATATTTTAGGCTTCATGACTAAGCTGGATTGAAAGGTGCCTTTTGCATATGAAAGGTATCTTTTGCCTGCCTTTACATATTGCACTTGTAAGGTGCATTGCAAGAACAAAACTAAATTCACTTTACACAAGCATGATTGTTGCTATAGAACCTACTTGGCACAGCACTGTATGAAATCTACCACCACAGCTTGTTTATAGAAGAGCCGTAGCAACTATTCTCTTTGCGTTTGTGGTTCTTCGGACCCACCTCTTTGTAACTGGACTGCCCCCCTGCTTACCATCTAGAGCCTACTAGAACGCAGGACTGCTTAGTTGTTTTTCAGATTAAATATACAGCATTCATAAAACACACACATTCTCTGCAGCAGATTGGGGGGGGGGAGTGGGGAGAGAGAAAGCTGAGTGTGCAGCCCAAAGCCCAAAGGACCCAATTTCTCTGTAAAAGCACCTGATGGACATTGTGACAACCTGATTGCCTTCCACCACCAATTTTGGGAACATGTGAAAAATACTGTGTGCTGCTTGCTGGTATGTGGTCCAAAATGACTCATAAATCTTCCTTTATCTCCGCTGTGGTGTTAGCAGAAAAGGATGAGTCGCTTTTCCCCCATCTCATTCACATGTCTATCTGTCTGTTACCCGTGCCCTTGAGCAAAGATTACTGATGCCCTACCTTTGATATATGACACATCACAAGCAGCAGCTTTTCATCAAGTGAATTAAGCTGGAAAATGCAAACCTACCTGCCAGTTCCTTCCCAACTACCCACAATCCTTTTGTGCACTCCCCAACATGCCTCACATGAACAAGGTAAAGCCTCTAATACTGGCAAATTATAGTGCTACGGAACAGGGTGTCGTTTACCTTTAAAATGCACTAAATTATTTTTAAAGCATTTTAAAAGGACATGCGTTCACTGAATGAATTACCAATGATCTTAAAAACAAGGGATGTGTGTGTTACTCTTGGGCCCTTCATTATTTGCACTGTGATCTTATATTGTTCATTATGATTTTGCTACAGAGCAAAATGGTTTTGCAGCATTGATCAATGGAGAGGATGTTGTATGTGTCGGCTGTCTTTTCTCCACACTGATACTCTATCAGCACTATCTGAAAGCACTGCACTTCTGTGTAAAAGATTGCATTATACATTAGAACAAATTTCCCCCTGCAAATTAAATCTGTTGCACTGCCTGTTTTCCTCATTTCTTTTGCTTCTCCCTTTTATCTGACACAATAAAATGCATCTGTAGGGTGCTGCACTCCCTGCGCGGTAGCTTTCAATCTTACAATTTCAGGATGTCAATTAGATAACTACGATGCTGCTAATTATCACATCCAACTCTCACCAGCAAACACCAATCTCCCCACTTGTGATTTTATTTGCTCAAATGTACTTTGGTCTGCATAATCAGCTAGCTTAAAAATCTCAGCTTAATGCTGATGGACTTAGAGCGTTCTTCTGCAAAATCAATAGCAATGCTGCCATCATCACCATTATATTATAACTATTAATTCATGAGCAGCCTTCATCATCTTACAAAACGCATAACAATTGAATGAAATAATAGTTAAGTATTTATTAAACCTTTTAGTAAAACAAAATGACAGAACTGTAAACTTCCACATGTAATTTTCACTGAATTGGCCTAAGAGGAACTTGTAAAAATAGGATTAATGGCACAAAACGTGTAATATATAAAAAATAGCCCTTAGGAAAAAGGGGGAAAAACATCAAGCAATTACATCTCTAGCACTGAAGGCTCCAGTATTATAGGGCAATATTTCCTTAATGTTAGACTTCATTAACCCTAAGATAATCTCTCATAAATTTTGTCCATTTTTAAAGTGAAAAATAAATAATGTTTATTAAACTACTGAATATGTTTATGAAAACAAGACATAATCTACTGCCATAAACTTCTTGTCTTTATCTGAATAATCAAGCCGCTCATAAATAAAATATCGCATAAAGTGAGTGCTAAAATTCATTACTGTAATAGCTGTGTTCATCATCTATTTCATTAACAACCCCTCCCCTTCTTGAATAAATGGATTCTTTGGTCTAACGGAGCAAGGCCATTTACAAGACAAAATACTAAGCTGCTTTTTCTCATTTTCCCTTATCTGTTCCTGACTTTCTTAAATTAATTCTTCCCCTAAATCTTATTGTTTTTTTTCAGTGTAACTCAGCACATTAGAGGGACTTGAAAGAAATGTAAGCTGAAGAAATGGGCCTATAGAGTATAAGTTAATTAGAGATCTAAGTGACTGGAGATGAGATTTGATGGCATGTAGGGTTGGAGTGAATTTAAGAAACTAATCTTCATTTAAAATGTTTGAAAACAGAGAACAAAATATGAGGGTATTGTAAAGTGCTAGATCTCCATCTATGCTACACTAACATTTTCATTCAAGCACTTAGAATCGTAGAATTGTAGAGTTGGAAGGGACCATGAGGGTCATCTAGTCCAACCAACTGCTCAAGGCCATGACCCTGAGATTAAGAGTCTCATGTTCTACTGGCTGATACAACATTATTTGCAGATACTATTATTACTCAGCAAAAACAAACAAACCCTGAATAGGTGAAAATACAGAAGCTGACATCCGATGTCAACCAGATTGCTTATGTAATGGGATGACTTCTCCTACACACACACACACACACACTGCTCTAGAAGGTTCTGCAGCTCTCTGGAGTACTTTTTGGGAATGTGAGGGAGGGAGGGGGGAAGGCTACAGAGGGGAGGAGGGTGGGAGATGTCTACTTGCCTGGCATTGACTGACAACCATAACAAATATACATATATGAAATACTAAAAGAGAAATGGTTTCCACTGTAGTCAAACTACTTATCTTGTTCTCAAACAAACGCTATCTGAAAACAATATTTAATAGCTGTGGTGAGATATTAGGAGGGGGTTATTGGGTTGTTGTTTTTATTTTGATTATATATTCTGTGCTTTTATATATTGATTTTATTCTGTGAACTGCCCTGAGACCTCTGGATATAGGGCAGTATATATAAATTCAATAAATTAAAAATAAGAATAAAATTTCTACACAGAACTTGGAAAGGAAAACACATGTAATTTCAGTGCGAAATTTCGGCATAATTCAGCACTTAAGCCTCCATTCGTTACAAATTGCTCAACTTTGGCCAATGTAAAGGAACTAACACTACATTTTATATGTTCTTGGCTAGGCTTGACTTAAGTCTATGCAGAAATTCATAAATATGCTGAATGACTCATGGAGAGCTTCAAAATATTGCAGCACAGTTCTTCAAGCTTTTATTAACCCAAGAGGCCACTAAGAAATAAACCAATAATAGTTCCAGCATATGGCTAATAGCTGCTTGCGCCATCAGCAAACAGATACTCTTTTGTAAAGTTACATAACCAAGTTTGGTCTGGTGTAGAACCATGATAGGAATTAAAACCTCTTAATCAAAAACAGGTAAAATTCAACAAGTTGTTCACATATCTAAGGATTTCAGTATTAATTATGGGTATTTTAAGAATCCTAACAGTGACATATATACATTTAGAAGGGTGACAAAAATATATATAAACAGGAAGTAAGAGGAAGAGATGATCAAATCATAGCTTTGATTTTTCAGATTGCTAAATTCATTTCAGGTTTTTCACATTTGAACTCAACAGTTCCAGGATATGAAAACAGCAGGAAATTTATCGTGTATCTAACTGCCAACAGCAATGAAAATTGTCCATCTATACCATGCAAAGATCACAAAAATAAGGAGCAAAGAAATTATCTCACTACTATTTCTGGTACTAATAAACAATATTCGCAACTTGAAAGCTGTTATAGAAGAGCATTACTGTGTAGACAATATTCAAAATTGTAGCCACGCTACTGTAAGAAAAAAGGACCATTTATGTGAATATCACCATAATTAAATATCTGATTGTATTTTACTTTAGCAAATAGGGAGTCTATTTTATTTTACTGTCATTTTTACACTTTGCACTTATTTTAGTCTCTTAATCTAATTATTTTTTTCCAGAGACCATTTTACTGCTAATAAATGAAAGACATGAAAAATTAAATTGCATAATAAAGTAGGAAGGGCATATACTTACAAGATACAAGGCCCCTGAGAAATGCATAGTCTGTCTTATGCTGGGGTGGTGGATTTAAAACAATGTCCACGTTCCCTTCCCTTCCACCCAACAGAGTTAGGTGTGCTTAAATCGTGGATTTCAATGGGCTGAAGTTCAACTAGCTTGGTAGCAGATTGTATGCAGTGCTTACACAACGGAGGCACCCCAAACTAGGTAACATTTACCGTGCATCTTTCTGATCACCTGACCTCAAAAAGGGCATTACCAAGCTTAAAAACATTCAGAACAGGGCAACCAAAATAATCAAGAGGTTGAAGCAACTTTCCTTTGAGGAAAAGTTGCAAGATGTAGGACTTCTTTAAGGGAAGTAAGGAGGGACATGGTAGAGATGTGGAGAAAGTAGATAGGAAGAAGTTGAGGAACTTGAGGAAATCCAATAAAGCTGAATCTTGGAAGATTCAGGAGAGATAAAACGAAGTACTTCTTCACTCAGTGCATAATTAAACTTTGCAAGTCACTTCCACACCAAACAGTGATAGCCACCAATTTGGGTGGCTTTAAAAGAGGCTTAGACAAATCCATTGGCTACAAATGGCTATTATTCATGATGGACAGATTCTACCTCCATTGTCGGAGGCATTAATGCTTCTGCTGGGAATCACTAGCAGGGCATTTGTTGGTGCACTCAGGTCCTGCTTCCAGACTTCCCATGGGCTTCTAGTTGCTACTATGAGAATAAGATGCTGGACTAGATGGACCTTTGACCTGATGAAGCAAGGCTCTTTCTGTGTTTTTAATAACATTAATATTGTTAATGGAACCATGTGCTACACACACACACAAAACGGCAATGTTCTTTAAGGGGAAAGACTTGCTAAGCTGAGCTATAAAAAGACTTCCAGTTTTTCACTTATTTATACGTGTTGCTCTCAGTGACATCTTCAGGCAACCAGCTACATAGAACTGTAATGCTCCTTGGTTTGGTTGTATTCTGTCAAGTATAGGAAAGATAAACCACAAAAAGTAGGTCATACAGTCAATAATTACCCTTAGAGCAGCCTGTTACAAAGGCAAGCTTGGGGAATTTGGGCCTTCCTTACCCAGCTGCTCATAGGAAGTCTACCTTCGCACCTTAAAGCAGGGATGGCTAATCTGCGGTCCTCCAGATGTAGAGAGACGCAGGTAGCACTGTGGTCTAAACCACTGAGCCTCTTGGGCTTGCTGATCTAAAGGTTGGCAATTCAAATCCACGAAACAGGGAGAGCTCCCGTTGCTCTGTCCCAGCTTCTGCTAACCTAGCAGTTTGAAAGCCTACCAGTGCACGTAGATAAATAGGTACCTCTTCTGCGGGAAGGTAAATGGTGTTTCCGTGTGCTCTGGCTTTCGTCATGGTATTCCATTGCACCAGAAGCAATTTAGTCATGTGGCCACATGACCTGGAAAGCTGTCTGTGGACAAACGCTGGCTCCCTCGGCCTGAAGCGAGATGAGCGCCGCACCCCATAGTTGCCTTTGACTGCACTTAACCGTCCAGGTGTCATTCACCTTTACCTTACCTCCAGATGTTCTTAAACCATACCATCCCTACAAAGGACCATTTTGTATTTCTCAAATATGAATATAATGTGTGAATGAGACACACCTTTTAAGAAAAATAAACCACATAATACAAGTACACCCAAGAGCCAGAATTTTCTGCAACTTCCTACTGAGTGTGAAATCAGTAGCAAGTCTATGTTTTCTGACATGTAATGAGTTAATTGTTGCTCAGGTATGCATTTGAACAGTGTGTGTGATTCTTTCAGTTTGGCATCTACCATTCTCTAGGTATGCTGTGTAATTATCACAAATGCCAACTTTTATGAAGGTTTTCCATTGATAATTGTTGTTTAGCATGCTTACCATACCTGTATGAAATCTGCATATATGCGCATGAGAAAAAATAACATGATGCTCATAACATCCAATAGAATGAATAAGAACTACAAAAGGCAAATATATAACTGCAAAACAGGTTTTGTACTCGAGCACATTTCTTTTACTTGTAGCTAAGAGCCTGCTAAATATTTAAAACAACAACGCAATACCAGTAAGTACACACTTTAAATCAGCATCCGGTTCACTGCATAGAATGAACAGATGTGATCTTATTAAGGTTGTAGTTTAGTTCAACAATAATTTGTCATATTTGACATATTCCTAAATTGCATATACCTGCCAAACTCATGTAGCAATTACAAGCTTGTGTATCTGGCACATTTTACATTATAGTGCCTAAACAATTTATGTAGTTGGGCGCACCAAACATATGAAAAAATGTGGAATTCTCCTAACTGACACACCCACACCACCACCACCTAATTTCTCAAAATTCCTAGTATATGTTTTACGATACTGCCCAACTGTTTCAGCCCTCTAGTGACTGTACTTTAATGTGGTTCAAACAGCTCCAAATAACATCACAAAATGCTTAACATCTGTGAATGTTGGACCAGCCAACACTTATTTTTTGGAAAGCTGCATTGGCCAGCTTTTATTAATAGATTTTGTTTTAACTTTGGGTTTGTTTATGGGTTCTCTTACAGAGGAAGAACACTTATGATTGTATCCAACAAAGTGTTCGGAACTCCCATTGTTCCAGGCGCATTTTGCGACAGGGGAATTTCATTAATGTGAGCAGTTTCTGAGCTCTGGGTGAAGTACTGTGCCAAAGATTTCAGGTTAAAACTGCCACTGCTGGAAGGAAAGGAGGACCTTTTTCTGCCTCCCCACTTCCAGCCACTCTCTGAAGACTGGAGAAGGAACCCTCTTAAGAATATCAGGAGTGGGCAAGGGAAGTATGGCTTTGTTTTTTGCAGTCTTCAGATGAGGACCAGACCATGTGAAAAATGAACATAAGATTTTAGCTACAGTTCATTCATTTTCAGCTTTGTATTCTTGTTATAAAAAAGTGTGCCTAGACACTCTGTTGCAGCGCCCATAATCTACGTTTAAGATGCCATTTAGCTCCTAGCGTTCATATCTCAGTTTATAACACTGATCCAACACTGTTGATCCATAAATGGAATAGATTCGTATTTGTACAATGGAACTTCACCTTTCGCTCCTCCTCCCACCCACAATAATATCTGCTTCAGGTGCTTAGGAAATCCTCCAGAGCAGATTTTTGGGGCACATTGGTAGGAAGGCTATAAGGGGAAGGAAAGGGAGGTGAAGCCCCACTGCATTGCACAATGCAAGTTTCCAACCTTATAACAATCGTCATATCGATTCCATGATATAAAACAGAGGATAATTGCACTCTTACCATTTTCTCTAAAATATCTGCATCACAAAGAGCTTTGTATGCTAAATTATAGGAAACAAAATACACAGAAACACTTTTATACAAAAAACTCAAAAACTCATAGGTTTTATTTTTCTTAGCTTTCTATATATTGTATTTTAAAGGTATTAAAAATACAGATTGTGCAGAATATTTCAATAAAAGCCAAGCAGTCAACAAATACTTGAAATTATTATCCAGGCTCTTTAAGCTTGAAATATACTTTTTTGGAAATACCTTTTGCTGTGGACTAGATTTTCACGTTTGCCATGGTCCGCCTTCAAACTAGGTGATGCCAAGCTACTATGAAAGCATGTTCATTTTCAGGCTTAAAGGGAAAGATTTTCATGAGGCTGTCCAAGTGGCATGATTTGATTCTGGTGAATAGTCATAACCTCCTGCCATTCGCTGCAGTTCTACTGGCCTCTAACAGATCAACATATTCCTCTCCAACCTTTCCTACCTACAATGCAGGGGTGCCAACTTGAATAAAATATTGGGGGGGGGGAGTAAGACCTGCCCCACATAATCAATCACATGATGGGGCTCCTAGGAACTACCGTATTTTTCGCCCTATAGGACGCACTTTTCTCCCTCCAAAAATGAAGGGGAAATCTGGGTGCGTCCTATGGGGCGAATGCCTCTCCCTCTCCAGGCTTCAGGAAGACATCCGCAGCCTAGGCAGCCCTGCGGGAGTTCCCGCAGGGCTGTCTAGGCTGCGGATAGCAGCCTGCTTCCCGGAGCGCCGGGCGCGCTGAAAGCAGAGCGCCTGGCGCTTCGGGAACACATCCGCAGCCTAGGCAGCCCTGCAGGAGTTCCCGCAGGGCTGTCTAGGCTGCGGATAGCAGCCTGCTTCCCGGAGCGCCGGGTGCACTGAAAGCAGAGCGCCCCTCGCGCCGGGCATACATCCGCAGCGTGGGGAGCCCTGCAGGAGTTCCCCACAGGGCTCCCCACGCTGTGGATAGCAGCCTGCCACCCGGCACGAGGGGCGCCCTGAAGCAGAGTGCCCCTCACGCCGGGCAGACATCGGCCAGCCCCACAAGCTCGGGGGACAGCAGGGAGGCGCAGCGCCGCCATCCCGCTGTTCCTCGACCTGGTTCAGTTTCGCCGACCTGGTTTTGGGGGGGAAATAAAGGAAAAAAATTTTTCACTTTATTTCCCCCCCAAAAAAACTAGGTGCGTCCTATGGGACGGAGCGTCCTATGGGACGAAAAATACGGTATATTTGTTAAGGACACTGGGAATGTAACTCATGATTTTTTGGGGGAAAGCCATGACTGTTAAATTGGTATAAAGGTAAAGGACCCCTGACAGTTAAGTCCATTCGCAGACGACTCCGGGGTTGTGGCGCTCATTTCACTTTCAGGCCAAGGGAGCCGGCGTTTGTCCGCAGACAGTTTTTCTGGGTCATGTGGCCAGCATGACTAAGCTGCTTCTGGTACAATGGAACACCGAAACCAGAGCAGCGCACGGAAATGCCATTTACCTTCCCACCAGAGTGGTACCTATTTATCTACTTGCACTTTTTGGTGTGCTTTCGAACTGCTAGGTTGGCAGGAGCTGGGACCGAGCAATGGGAGCTCACCCCATTGCGTGGATTCGAACCGCCGACCTTCTAATCAGCAAGCCCAAGAGGCTCAGTGGTTTAGACCACAGCGCCACCCGCGTCCCTCTATTGGTATTAATTGGTATAAGAGTGCTTTAAATATATAGTGTGTGTGTGACACATTAGCTTTCGTCTAAATGCATATTCCTAAACTACCCAGACTCACATTCCTGAGATATTATAATTATTTCACTTGTATCATTTATGTAGAGCATCAGCATATAAACCTTGGAGAATACAAAGATCTGTAAGCCAGTGTTTGAAAACTATGGATTTATTCTATTTTATTTAGAAATAATATATGCATTATGTATGGAACTGCATGCAGGTTTTTTCTTTCTTTCAAAAAAACCCAACAGAATCTATTAAGCAATTCAACATAAATTATATATACACATATATTGATCATTATCTGCACTCATTTGTGGTTTTTTTGTTTTTGTTTTTAAAAAGGAGGCTCACTTACCTCCCTGCCTTTAGTATGCCAAGATGCGTTTCAACATAAGAACAGTAACGGTAAACAAAAGTCACCGATCTACCTAGTGAGTTATAAAACTCAAAAATGTGCCATAAACACCTCTGCCACTTTGTTTAGCATATTGCACTCTATGAAAACTGCTTTATTTGTGTAGTGGTAAATCTTTATGTATCAAAAAAACGCTACAGAAGGCACAATACATAAATTATCAACAAGACACGAACATCCGAATAGTTAATCAAACAAATAGGACATGTAACAAAGAGAAAAGCTATAAATATTGACAACAAGCTGCTCCAGTCACACAAACATTCAATACTTCAGTTCTCAAGTGTGAGTTTTATATCAGTCCCTTAGAAACAGTTTGTATTCTCCAATAAATTTTTACAGTTGATTCACCTGCCTGATACCCTTCAGCCATTTCCTTCAGAAGCTGTCAAACCCGCCAACTATAATATATGGCCCGACCAACAAGAACAGCTGTAGCCATTCTCTCGGCTGGTTCCTGCACCCTGTTCTGCATAAAATAATACATCAAGATTAATTGATTTCCCGTCAGTCTCACAGAACAGAAAATTAATTTTCATGTAGCTATTTTCCCCGGCATATGAATTTTGTACATGGCAAGTAATTTAAGTTTTTAATTATTCATAAGCAAAAAAAGAAAAAGGGGGGCACAACATATGATAAACTGAGCTCCTAAAAGCCCCAAGGACACAAACCAAGGCTTTGGTTTGTGCTGGGACAACCACAGTGTTCACTAATGCCTATATAAATAATATATGTATTAACATACATCTTAGTACAACACCAATTTCTCTCATTCTGACCCAAGACTACCAGGGTCACACAGCAGCAGTTTGTCAAAGCAGTTGCTTTCTGGTACATATGATGCACTAAAACCAGTTATATATAACATGCCAGCCATATTGGATTGACCTCTTGTTGCCTCTCAAACACTCCCATCCCCAGAACACAAAGGAAATGCAATGTTTAGAGGAGAATAAGAAGTTCAAACACCTTATCAGAGCAGAAGTCAAATGTATCCTTGCTCAGTGTGCAGAGAAAAATGTAACTGTTTATTACAGTATTTACATTCTGGGGTTCTGAAATATACCTTAAGAGGGCAATAGGCCATTCAGACAAGTGTGATATTACAGCAGGGTGTGTTTTTGTGGGTCTCCCCACCTGTGTGTGTTTATGTGACATTAAGCTGCCTTCATTCAAACCACTGGCCTATCTTTACACTGCAAGACATGAATCTGCATATCATTCCAGTTTTGGCATACATGCTGCTGTGCAGCACATGGTGTAAGTTTGCCTTCAAAACTTGATGATTACAGTGGTACCTCGTGTTACATACGCTTCAGGTTACAGACTCCGCTAACCCAGAAATATTACCTTGGGTTAAGAACTTTGCTTCAGGATGAGAACAGAAATTGTGCAGTGGTGGCACGGCGGCAGCAGGAGGCCCCATTAGCTAAAGTGGTGCTTCAGGTTAAGATCAGTTTCAGGTTAACGGACCTCTGGAACGAATTAAGTACTTAACCCAAGGTACTACTGTACTAACATTTCTAGGTTTGCCCAAGATAGATTGTCTTTAAGGACTTGGGGAACTGTCCAGGATGAATGAACAATACGATTCTTGTGCCAACCATTTGCTGTGCGGAAGGCTGCCAACTTGAATAAAATGTTGGGGTGGTGTCCCTGGTAAGCCCTGCCCTGCATAATTGATTATATGACGTCACACACACATATACCCCATTTGAAGGACAATGCCCATCAACTTTGGGGGGCAGCCCCCTCAAATATTTTCTTTGGGGGGGGAGCAATGGGACCTTGGCCCCTAGGAGCTGGCTCCTATGTTGTGAAGCTAAGTATTCTTGACATATAGACTACTTTGCTATAAAATACCATGATACTTAGTAGACAATTGCAACACTTTATTCAATATTGGCTTTAAAAAACTTGAGGAGTGCGCACATACACACAAACTGAAATAAAATGATAAATTATTGTTTTCCAGTGACTGCTAAGGATGGGCCAGCATCTTCAAAATCTGCCCCTGTTTTGTGAGTAATCTGATTTCTCCTTAAACAAAAAACCAATTCCTTCTGCCTTACCTTTACCCAGATGGTATGTGCAGCAGTGCCGCACAGTAGTGTGAGGGACAACAGCAGAGAGTCAAAAGGGTTCCCCTCAACTCCCTCTTTCCTTTCCAAGGTGCCCACTGTACCGATTAGCACCGTGCTGGGTGACAGGGCTGGGCTGCAGGGGGGATGCAGTGTTCCCAGGGCTGCTGCTTATGTGAAAATTTTGCATGGATGCCTCAAAAATATGAGCACATCATATCTAGGGGTGTGCAAGCTTCTTTGTGCTTTTCCAGAAAGGAACTTGATCTTTTGCTCCCTGCTGCAACACCATTCCAACAGGCACTAGGAGGGAGGGAAGAATGGAAGGCCTCCTTGTTGCTGCTGCTGGTATTGCTGCTGCTAATGGGCCATTTAAAGTATAGTACTGAATCAGAGCAATCTGGTTTACCACACTTGTTCCGTTTTTTGGGTTTTTTTTGCCATGGAACAGGTTTTCTGGGGGACGAAGTGAAGGAGTAAAGGCAAAATTGCTCAGGCCTGTGCCTAGAAAGCATGGAATAAGTGGAAGTGTGGACGAACCCTAAGCTGAGTAGAAAGAAGGTAGCAGGGAACACTACAGGGATTGCAGGCAGAGTTATGGGGAGGGGAGGTACCATATTTTTTCATGTATAAGACGCCCCCATGCATAAGACGTCCCCTATTTTGGGGGACTCCAAATTAAGAAAACACCCCTCAGCACTACCCGTGTATAAGTTGAGCTCCAAGTTCAAACCTAATTTTTGGTTAAAAGACCTAGTCTTATACACAGAAAAATACGGTATTTGGGATCACAATGGAGTAGAAATTGGGTTTATAATAAACTGAATAAGAAGTGGGGAGTGAATGGCTAGCATAGCTGGAAATAAATAGCTAGAGTAAGGTCCTTTCGACTTTGTTTTTTTTTTAAAAAAGATAATGTTACACATTGCACAATTTTTAGTAAAATGCTTTGCACCACACAACTTTTTAGACTTTGACCGAGATCCCCCAGCTGAAATACAACAGACCCTACTGGCAGCTCCTGAAGACATACCCGCTTAGGCAAGCATTCCCCTAAGCTGAACTTTATTTAATAGACTGTATGTGTATTATGTTAAGCCATGCTACCTGCCCAGCCTGCTTCAAATCAGTGACTTGCAATCCTAATGGTATGTGAAAGATGGTACCTATGAAGCTGCCCTAAGACCACTGAGTAGTTCATTATCATCTACTCAGACTGGCAGCAAAGCTCCAAATATTAGAGTTTTCCCACACAGTTCTGCCACTAATTCTCCAGTTTAAAGGATCTTGAACAAAGCTATGATCCTGCCTCATATCCTCTCTGTCAGTGCACAGATTTCACCACGACATGTAAGTTCTGTTCCACTGTGCTGCACATGAGACATGCTCTTCTAACACTGTTGCACACCACATGTGTATAGGGATTCCAAGGTGGGCAAACCCCTGGTTTCATGGCCCCTCCAATGCCAAGGAGAGTGTCTTAATATAGGAGCCTCAAGGACTGCCTGTCATTTCCTGATAGAAGGAATGCTCACCAAAGGCCAGACTCTCTTCCGCCAAGCTGCTCAGGGGTCAGAAATAGTTGCCAGGATGACTGCAGGATGGATGGCCACTGAATTTCTTTCTACTGGATGCAAATCATCCCAAGCACTCTGCAGGTGGATGTGACACATTTCAGAAGCCTGGAATACTTGGAATAGCACTGAAGATACATACATTTCAATCGATTCTTGACCAGTGTAAAACTGGACTGAAATGAAACTGCAACCAGCCCAGAGGCAGGAAGTGCTTGTTACAAAGCAGCATCAGTGAAGCAACCCAATATTTAAAACCACATCTCATCAAAATTCCCATCCTTGCAGCTTCCTTGCTGCACATACTTGACTTAGACTGGGCTATTGGGCTAATAATCAATTCAAGCCCTCTACAGGTGGATTCAAGACGCTTGGAACATTCAACTGACCATTAATGTTTCTGCTCTCCACGAATCAATGACTAGCTATTATTCAACACTGCACAACAGTATGCCTTACCAGAATACATTTGTTTATAATCCTGTAATTAACATGGTTTTAAGAAGTCCCCAGTCTTAATGTGGTTGGCACTGCTGCTATAGAAGTGTGTCTGCCTCAGCTTTAAAAGCCTTTGTTTCTATCAGCTGAATTGGCTGCTTCTATTTCGAAGTGTAGCAAGAGGGTCTAATTATTTTTAGAGGTCTAATTAGCATTTAGTATTACATTACAACAAACTGAAGCAAAATTGTACCCCTTCTCCAATAAACAGCATTCACAGTGTGCAATCAAGCTGCTGCATGATGCAATGAGAATTAATAGCACTGCACGCCAATGGTAAACCCTACAACTCCCGCTGTGTGTGTTTAATAATTTTTCACTCCTTCCAGATTGTTCCCATCAAGCACAATTCCCAAGATCCTAATCAGCTTCCCTCCCCCATCAATACTACACAGAGATCTGAGCACTGAAAATTATCTGCAATTTCAAAAAGTGCTTTGTTGCATTATTAGGCCACTGACCTAAGAGGTAATGGGTAAATAGTTTCGGAAAAATGTCCAAAGGACAATATAAATTAAAAGCTTATGGTCTTGCCTGCTGCTTTCACTAGAGCTGCAAATGGCAAGAGTTTTCACACATCTCTTAACTAGCTGTGCAAAGGCCAACAGTGTTTTATACTTTAATTAGGATTTGTTTTTGTTTAAAATTATATTTCAGGGATTCATATTTGTGCTGAGAAATAAATGCCTTAATGCCTTAACTCACAAAAATATGCAAAGCTAATCCTACTTTTAAAATGGTTTTTCAGCACTCCTTGCAAAAATGCTCACCTATTGACTTATTTTACCTTTACTCATAGTCAGTAATACAACTGCACAGACAAATCTGGTTGGCTATGTTGCATCTTTGTATCCCCCATTAGCAACATGGAAATATAGAGAAGGTAATTCAAAATTCAGATGTTCCACTTCCAACCACTGTGTTGGATCAATAAACATTTTTTCTTGCCTACCCAATTGTTTTTTGCTTTTGTTTCCAGTTGCTTGGGGGGGGTTCCCATTTTTCTTGGAGTCATCTAAAAATCCAGCCTATCTTAGACATCGCAGAAAGAAGTGCTATACCTCCAATAGCTGGAACAAGAACCGATGTGGTGGTGGTGGTAATTTTATTATTTATACACTGCCCATCTGGCTGGGTTGCCCCAGCCACTCTGGGCGGCTTTCAGCACACATAAAAACATAATAAAACGTCAAGCATTAAAAACTTCCCAATACAGGGCTGCCTTCAGGTGTCTTCTAAAAATTGTATAATTTATCTCCTTGACATGTGATGGGAGAACGTTTCACAGGGAGGGCGCCACTGCTGAGAAGGCCCTCTGCCTGGTTCCCTGTAGCTTCACAGGATATTACACTGGAGACCCTGAACATGCTTCTGGCAACTTCAGAAATTTTTTATTGTTGGTGAGGAACTTTGCCCATTATCCTTATGGGGTTCTTTCCCACTTCAAGTTCAAAACTTGTCTTGTCGTTCTGCATTCAGCTCTTTGTTTACTTCCTCTTCTACATGTTGGTCTTCAAGTTAATAGATTGTCCCTAGAACTGAAGTTTTGATATGAAACCAAGGATGGCCATTTCATTTCATTCAGAAATATAAATCCAATAGGTTGAAATCTAGAATTCTGATTTTATACTGGGTTGCCATATGTTGTGTTTGATTTGTATTTCTATCAGTATCAGCCTGCGCATCCTCATATACACACATATACCAGCCATGTACATGATTTATAGCAAGTCAGTCAAGGCAAAGCCTATTGCTTCCCTTCACAATTTGACGTTATCAGATTACTTCAGAAGCTGGCAGCAGCAACCATAAGTAACAAGCTGTCATTGTAAATAAATCACTCCCTCAGAAATAACATTTTAAAAATATAGATTAGTATGAGCCAAGGACTATTTTAACACACACCTCTCTGTGTGTGTCTCATTTTTTCCCTTGGACATAACACAAAAGGAGTGTGTACAAGTATGTGTGAAAAATATGACTGCTGTGTAACATGAGTGTAAGGCTTAATTATTTTCCTATTAGGTACAGTCTTTTTGAAAGTTATGTTTCTACTGTTTACTTTATACTTTGTGGGGAAGTGGCATACAAATTTTAAAAATGAATTATGTATAAAGATAAAGACACTTCATAGAATCATAGAATTGTAGAGTTGGAAGGGACCCTGAGGATCACCTAGTTCAATATTTCTCTGCAACAGACTAAGTCAGTGGTTTTAAACCAGCGTGCCGTGGCATCCTGGGGTGCCTTGAATGATGGTCAGGGGTGTCACGGGCAACATTGCCCCTGTCCCTTTTCCTTCCTTCCCTCCTTTGATGCCCGCTCGCTTCTCTGCCTCCCAAAGGCTTGCAAAGCTGTTTGTTGCAGCAGCCCTGGCTATAAGCTCCTCAGGAAAATGGTGCCTCTGGGGCTGCCCAAGTCCCTGTGGGACAATGTGAGGAGGCACCTCACTTTGAGGCGGGGGGGGGCAGCTCAGAGACCAGGGGCGGCAGTTGCAACTGCCCAGAGGACTCCTGAGGACAGGGGAGAAGAGAGGAGGCTGAGGGAATACTCCCCAAGGAAGGGTGTTTGAAAAGGGGTGAGAGGCTGCTGGCTCTGCAGGCAAGGGGTGACATAAATGGGCTCTTGAACCCCACAGGGGTGCCACAGAATGTAGCTGGTCAAGGGAGCCATGGACCCCAAAAGGTTGAAAACCTCTGGATTAAGTTATAAGTAAAGATATCTTGTGACTGAATGTACAGTGATCAAGACATCATCAGCGGGTTGATTCTCCACCCCCCCCCATTTTCTCATGTTACATTTTCTAATTTTGACTTGTTGTAATTTCTTTTTGCAATTAAGCATACTTGTCATTTATCACCACCAACATGCTTGTTAAACATGCCCTGAGCTTTCAGGATACTTTAACTATTTGAACATTTTTTTAAAATAGAATGCTTAATTTCAGGTTGTCTTTGTTTGCTTCTAGTTGCAGCTCTTTGGCAGAGATGCTTACGTATTTTCCATTTACATACAATGCTACTACTGCGGGCATTACCATGACTGCCTTTTCTTCATGTGTCCATCATGCACACTCCTGCAATAAGCTCAATGCCCAGGAGCTTGGCTTATGAAAACCAGAACTGTCGGGTTTGAGGGAGTCCTGAGCAAGACTCAGTCCAAGGGCCTGATGCACCAACAACACCCAACACACACACACGATTACCAGTTGGCAGGTTGTTGGTGTTTTTTTGGTGGGGGGGAGAGACCCATTTGTTACCTATGGCTGCCTGGATGGTAAGGTGGGTGGGGGAAGTCCCTCTTATCAGGAAGAATGGAAGGGAACAAGTCCAAACAGCAGTTCTGCTCATAGAAGGCAGAGTTGCTGACCCACAGATTATTAGAGAAACAAAACAACCAATTTTTTGCATCAACCACTCACAAGACTAATGCAATGATTAAATTTTCAAGTGGAGAATCTCCATGGATGTTCTGTTCCAACATGCTTCTGTATAATCTGAGATCTTTGGCCCAAACCTCAATCCCTAACCTTGGTAGAGAGGAAGTTGCCTTATACTAAGGCAAATCCTTGGTCCTTTTAATTCAATATTGTCTTCACTGGCTAAAACGCAATCAAAACAATAAAGGAGAAAGAGAAAGATCAAAGCAACAAAATAAAATAAAAGGAAGGAAGGATACTGGGGAGAGGAGTTCCAAAAACAGCATTACAATGTCAGACAATTAGGAATCCATAAAAAGATGGCTATCAATCAAATTCCTTTACTTTAATGTAATAAACAAACAGGTGCCAATCTTTAGAAAAGTTGCCCTTCATTTTCGAGTTCTAAAGGGTTTGGGTGTATTTTGTTGATTTTTCCATTAAAGCAATGGACCGTATCTGGTGGTTCCAATAGTCTTGCCAGTCTACTGTAGCTGACATTCCCCAGTTTGGCACCAGTGTTTTAGCTTGGGGTCCCTTTGGAAAAGGGATAACTTCTTAGCATGAGGGGTGAGAAACATGGACAAGCTATTTTTGGCTTGACTGAATATTCTTTTGCCCCAAGCTCTTTCCCTCTGGTTCTTAGGTTGCACTTGTGTCAACAGGCACAGCAACCCTCTGTTCCCAACCTATGGGGTATCACTTTCCACCTATGATGTGCCCCTCCTCCCTAAAGTCTCGGGGTCTTAGTATTGGGATGTGGAATGGAAATCTACCAGGCGCAAAGCATCAAAATTACATTTTTGTTACAAGCAAAACCTATCAGGTACAGAACTAGTTATGACCCCCGCAAGACATTCCGAAGAAAAGCTACACATTGCCCACTCCATTCCTACTCAACAATTTCTTCGCCAGTATTTGTGTTGACAAGGCAATCCTTTTAAGAGATACTAATCAGCAATGGAATGTGGGACTGATAAGGAAAATTTTCATCAAAGACTTTCTTATTACAACTTCTATGGAAAGAAGAAGAAAAATCTATACTGAAAAATAAAGGGCCTAAAATGTTACCCTATAAGAAAATCTCTCAAGGAAACCATCTCTTTTAGAGAACAATGAAAGTTTGTTTAACATTTACAAATACTTTTAAGAATATGGTACTCAGCACACTGTGGCTAGATAGACAATCCAGAATTGGCCTGTATTTGGGGTGGGGAAAATCCAATAGAGCACAAAGATTGTCACACTTTCTCTGTATTTGACATGAAATCAAATCAGCCCAAATAATGTAACAGAATGAAAAATAAATTTTCTGACTATTAGCGCTGGGTCAGCATAGTGGATAGGAGCTGAGATGTTTCCACTTCAAATACCACTTTAGCCACGCAGTCAGTAGATGACTTTTGGCAAGCCATCATGTCTAAGCCTCAGTCTTGCATCTTTAATATGGCAGTAGCAATACTACAATTAGTGAGTGCCATAGGGATTAATGAGATAATGTGTGTAAGCCCTGCTGACTACTTGAGAAAAGCCTTCTATAAACCATGGGTAGCCAACCTGCATAATAGTTGCCACAAACAGCCTAGGTAGTTTGGAAATGGAGCACTCCTGGACTGTCGCAGGAGGTCTTACAGGGCTATTAGTGGTGTTGTCTTTGTAGGTTCCTCACTCCGCTTGCCAACACCAACACCCTCGCACTTGCATTAAAGCCCCAGAGTTTCCCCTTCCCACCCCATGCAACTACTAAGCTCTCTTTCTCTCTTCACAGCTGCATTGCTGAAGCCACTTCTCTCTTCTGTTCTGTAGCTCTGTTTGCACCTTCACCCCCATTGTCCATGGCTCCTCAACTCTGCTTTTTGTGCAATCCTCTCCTTGCACAGAAACCACCCCCAGGGTAACCTACAGCATCTTCCTCCTCCCACACACTGAAACTACCAAGCACTCTTTTTATCTTCTGTCATGTTATGAAGCTACTCTCCTCCTATTCTGCAACCCCTTTCATACCCCAGCTTTCATCTTCACCCTCATACCCATGTTTCCTATTCCATCCTTTCTTGCAACTCCGCTTCACACCCCCATTTTCACCTTACTTCCTTTTTCTTCCCTCCCACTCCTCCATTTTCTCAACTTGCACGCACCCATATATATGGCTCCTCTTCTCCTTTGTTTTGCAGCCCCCTTTGCACACCCACCCTCCAGGATGATGCAATTTACTTTATCTTCAAGACGAATATAGATGCTTGAGAAAGCCACTTCTGAACCTGACGAGGAGGTGGGGTTGGTGACCCAGGGGAGCTCCTAGTTGACGTGCCTCGGCAGGACTCCCCCTTATGTTGACGTGCCTCAGCAGGACTCCCTTATGTGTATCTGAAGAAGTGTGCATGCACACGAAAGCTTATACCAAGAACTAACTTAGTTGGTCTTTAAGGTGCTACTGGAAGGAATTTTTTTTTTTTTTTTACTATGGCAGACCAACACGGCTACCTATCTGTTGTTAACCCTTGCTGCTCTTCATGCAATCGGGCTAGAGCCGGCTAGTTGATAGGACCAATGCCTAAGCCAATACCTCTCATTCATGAAATCAATAAAGTTGTGGCCTAATTCGCCCATTAACCTTAATACTTGGTGTCCTGTGTCTTTATTTTCTCCTGGGGGGGGGGACTCGCCACACAACAAGCCTGTCAGTTAGCTTGTTCAGTGAGATAAGATTAAGTTCAGTTGATGGGTGTTGCACATATATGAGTGTTTTGCTTATTAATAAAATACCTGTTCAAAAATTATACTTAATCTGGAACTTGGTGGAGGAAAACACATGGTACCAGGGGTGAAATACACTGTATGACCTTTCCTGCTGTTTTAAACCATCACTTTTCTCTGCTCAGTGTTCCTCCCTTCTCAGTCCAATGCCTTCTCTTTTTGTTCACATACTCCTCCATGCAAATGCAGGATAATGAGGCACTACAAATTCTCTAATGGGGGCTGAATGATGACTCACTTCCTTTTTATCATATATATCTTTCTAAATGTGTTCATGAAAATACTTGTTGACTGAGGTGATTTGAATGTATTAAATGAAATCATTCACTCATTTGTGTTTTGCAGCTCCCTGCCTGCTAGCTCAAGGCAAAACTAATCCAAAAGTAAGAGAGACTGCCCAAATACTTCAGTGAACTAGTTTCAAATGGGTAGGTCAGGACATATATATGGAGTGTAGCCTGATTTAAGATTGATTAGACTAGAGGCACCACAAAATGTATGTGTTGTTGTTTTTAAGTAGAAAAATAGGAGAGGGCTGTGGAAAGATGAAGAAAAACTAAGAGGATGTATACACTACATATTTATGCTTTTTCTGTAAGGGTTTGACTGTTATGGTTTACCACCTCTGGGAATATTAGAGGAAGATGATGCTAATTATTCTGTGTTAGAGATTCCTAAAGCTCTCCCTCTCATCTACGTCTCTAAAATTTGCAGTGTACAAATACCATGTGAAAGATAGACAGCAGACAAATAGAGAAGTGCATATATGTTTATTTGTTTTTTAAAAAATAAATAAATAAAACTGGTGCACATTTTGTACCTGAAGGGGGTCCTGGGTCATAAAATGTTGGATACAAACTGCTATAGTGCAGGTTCAAATAGCATATTGCTTGGATTTATCTTGTGAGTGTGACATGTCTGCTATTAAGGCTGGCTAACCCCAACATAAATATTAAGTGTTATTTATTTGGAAAAGTCTGAAGGGCAAAACCACGTTTGCAGGCACACAAGCAAATGCTGATCTCAAATCAGAGAAAATTTCAGAAATGCTACCCTTTTACACATTGGTTTGAACAGAAGTTACATGTTCATAATATAAATTAATTTTCAACTAAAAAATCTCAGGAGAGAAGAAATCTGTATAATACTTGTGAGTGCATGGTAATTCTTCTTGTTCATTTCCACCTCATCCACTGGGTCATCTTATGTTCAACATTCTGTATGTTTGCCAAGGGATGATTAAGATGATGGATTTGGCCCATATGAAGAACTCTATATAACTATTATCTTTCGTAATACAATTTCCCTTTCCAATGACAGTTCCTCTCTCAGTAGGGGCTTTGGTCATGAGAAATGGGCATGTTACCCTGTGCCCACAGAAATCTTAGAGGCCTGGTGTTAAAGCTACTCAAGCATAACAAGATATATCCCAGCATGCTCACTGATTAGCTAGCTTCCATAACCATAAAGTCAACAATAATCTACCTACATGCCCTTTCTGCAGGTGGTTGACCTATAAATGTTAAGTAAGTCAGTGGCAGTTCAGCATAAATTACTTTGGAAAACATTATGCGTAAACATTAATGCTGCAACATGCCCTTAAATATACCAGAGGGACTTTGTAGTCTGCAAAAATAATCTGTTACCTGATTTCAGTCAGTTTCCTCCTGCATAGTTGCTCTCCTTGGCATTTAAAAGAATCCAACAAATGCCTAGATAGCAACAATCCCTTTTCTAACACGAATAGCACAAAAGAAAAACCACACACCCCTAACTGCAGACCTAAGACACAATGAGGCCTCAGGCAAAAAACTTCCTGCTAATTAGCATGGGACATTATCTACTGGTAAATTCTCTTGCACGTGTCTTATTTAAATGAAAAAGGCAACTACTCATTAACATTATTATTCAAGTAGTGCACAAACATTGCCACTCACACAGGAGAATTGCCCAATGGATCGTGTTCAGCGGGTTACATCTGTGTCTCCGGTTCTGCCATCCTCAATGCTACCTAAAGTTGGCTGCCTATTGAAGCTAACCTCATCTCGCCTCATGATGGGATCTTCTTGGAAGAAATGCTGCCAAAGGAGGATTGGCAATTAAAAATGATAGACTATGCAGGTCTAACAAGTAAAATAAGAGAGCAAGAAGACCAAGTATGTAAAGAGGAGTGGAAAAACTTTGTGGAGTATTTGGAAAATAAATGTAAACAAATGAAAACGCTAGCAGCATTAAGGTAAATCCAACAGTATAATATATAATAAAGGAAGAATAAGGGGAGAAAGTGATCTAAATGGATATATAAGAATATGCAGGAACGGTGGGGAAATTAAAGGAAACAGGGAAGAAGAAGAAGGGAAGGTGCTGAATGTTTTCATTAAAAGAAAGATATTAATGGTGGAAATGTACCGTATTTTCCGCACCATAAGACGCACTTTCTTCCTCCTAAAAAGTAAGGGGAAATATCTGTGCATCTTATGAAGTGAATGTGGCACGGAGGAGGGACGCGGCTTGCTTCAGATTTTACCCTCATTCCTCCCTCATATGAAAGCCCCCAGAGCTATCTGCAATGAACAAAAAGGAAGAAAGTCCCACTTCTTTTGGCTTTATTAAAATAATTGTGTAGGGCCGAACCATACAGTCCTTAGATCTAAGTGACTTAATGTGGGAAGCTCATATATTTCCATTGCCTGCCCCACTTACTAGGGGATAAAGTCTATCTTCATTTGTTAATGACAGTGATAATGGTTCTTAATGCCACTGTTGACTGCTGCTTACTCTACATGGTTGAAATATTATTTTGATATACCGGTAGTTTATTAAATAGTTTAGTACAACATTTGATTCAGAATATTTTTTTTCTTGTTTTCCTGCTCTAAAAACTATGTGCATCTTATGGTCAAGTTAATCTTATGGAGTGAAAAATATGTGTATAATTCAATGTGACTATAAATAAAATCTTTAAAAAGGAAGAAATGCTGCCAATGAATTAGGAGTCACGCTTCACAGTCCTATCATTCACAAGAAAGAGTACAGAGTGGGTGCATGACTTTCAGCAAAATGAAAGCATACAAAGCTTCCCCTTCATTCTCAATAAAGATGTGTTTTTAAAAGTAGGCTGTTCCACCAGAAGCAAGGAAATGGAGCTCTTCCTAAACTTGTCTGAGAAAGAAACAAGCAGGCAATTATGATGTCACATGTGAGATAGTGGCTAAAAGTTCTGCTTCAACCAAGGAGACCTTCTAAAATATGAAGATCACTGGGTGACTTTGGAACAGTTAAATTCCTCCCAGGGTAGGAAGGATTAAAAGGGATTAACAAGTCATTTTTGCCACCCTGAGCTCACTAGAGGAAGGCCATGATACCAATGAAATAAATTAGTAAATGTCTGATGCTACACTTAGTGAGAACCATGTTTATGATGCTATTTAAACAAGAGCTCAGTTGTGATTCAATGGTCTAAGGAAGTTTTTTGCTGACTTGGTGCCCTTCAGTTGTTGTGGGACTGCAAGTCTCACCATCACTGAGGCTGATGGGAGTTGGATTCCAAAACATCTGGAGAGCCACAGGTTGGAAAAGGCTAATCCAATACAGTGGTACCTCTGGATGCGAATGGGATCCGTTCCGGAGCCCTGTTCGCATCCTGAGTAGAACACAACACGTGACTGTGCGTTTCGCCGCTTCCGCGCATGCGCCTGAAGTCATTTTGAGCGTCTGCGCATGCGTGAGCGGCAAAACCCGGAAGTAACGTGCTCTGTTACTTCCAGGTCACTGCAGAGCGCAACCCAAAGATACTTAACCTGAAGCTACTTCAACCCGAGGTATGACTGTATCCATTTTAAACAGGCTAGAAATGATCCTGAATATTCACTTTAAATCACATAGTTAATATATTTTGTGAAAAAGATATTTCATTACTCTTTTATTTCAACTGCACCCTTCTTCATATTTGTGCACCTTACTGCAAAATTTCTTACTGACGTTTCAGTGTGATTTTTCTAGGATTGTTCAATCACTGCAGACAGAGAAACCCAACTATCCTAAGGTAACAGTCATACACATAAACATCTGATCCAGCACATACCTAGCTAACATGTGGAAATGTGATTTTAATTTCTTACATATTTTTATTATATACATATATTATTGTAAACCATGCAGATATTTTTAATGATATGGCAGTACAGAAATATTTTTTATAAACAAATAAATTATTTTTTCCATATGGCCATGTCCCCAGGGGTAGATGACCAGCTACTTGTGAAGCAATTTGTAAAGATCAGCACCCGCTCTTTGAGTAAATGTTTTTACAGATATATTCGTGATCTGAATAAGTCTCAGCACACAAGAATCCTTGCCGATGAATTCTAGCTAGCTTAAGAATAGTGTCTCATTCAAGAGTCAAGCTAGATTCGCTCTTCTGCTGCCTACCATTCATGGCTAAAGACACATTATTTCTGCAGTGTTGGGTTCCATTACAAATGGGAAACTCTTCCTTTTGCTTCCCTTCCCTTCTCTTCCCTCCCCCCACTTCATAATCTCTCAACACAGCTTCCATCTTTAAGTCGTCTTATTTTCCTGGATATCTAATTTATATAAAAAGCAGCATAGTAGTATGCATTTCCATTATGGTAATACAAGAAAGGCTTTGGTAAGGATCAGTACGGAATAAGAACAGAATAAATGTTTGGAAAAGGCGGTTTGAGACTGTTTTAGATATTAGAATATGGAAAAAGTCCGGCAGAAATTGTCTTGGAAAGAAAACTAGTATAGAAATGGAGAGGAGGACATGTAGTTATTACACTGTTAGTTGTATGGCAATTGCAACCACACTTGAAATATGCATAAAGAGGCATATCTGAGGGTTTGTTTGCAGGTAGCCTCAGGCTACCAGAACACTATGCAGCATTTCCATAAAATCTCAAACCACACTCATGCCCCCTATGTTTTCTCCCCCACCCCCTCCGCTTGAATTGCATTTCCTAATATTACCTCTTTCCATCATTGGCTTGAGGCTACTGTTTAAATGCATGTCAATATAAATATTGCTGAAAAGGTACCATTCATAAAATTAATCTGTCTTCCAATACTCCAGGTAGACACTGAAGTAGCAGTAAATAGCTAAGCATAAACTACCATTACGCCGTACATGTTTATTGTATTTCTAAAGCTTGAAAACTGTTAGGAAAAATTGAAAAGTTACTTTTTTCTCCTCACTCTACACAAATTTGTTAATGGGTAGCATAATGGTAAGCCATGTTTGCCGGCATTCTGTAAAACATCTACAAATTGCCTTTGCAAGGCATTATAGGTTGTCAGACTAATGTAGTTGAAGATAATTTGGCCTTTCAGAGAATTGAACCTCACAGCACGATTATATTCCAGCACCAAGTGGAGTGTCACAATTATTCTTTCATGCTGAATTACCATATAATGTCATAAGCCTACCTGTCATAAGTCCTACAGCCTAGCTTCAATTTTTTTCTAAATCTATGGCTTGTGGCCAAAAAAAAAATATTATTTTTTTTTTACAACTAATGGAAATCTGATTGTTTTTACCAACAATAAATTTCATAGCAAATCAAAGGATATGCTTGGGCAAACAATCCGATACTCAAGGTTAAAAAACACACAAATAATAAATTGCTGGTGTGTCATGTTCAATTTTTATTACTGCATTACACTGCAATAACCATAACAGGATCTAAATTTGTTGTCAGAACATTAAACAAACCCCCATACTTCACAAAGGCATCCTGCCTCAGTAATTTACACAACGGAAACAACTATCAAATTTTCCACTGTCCCGCTACCATACCCATACATCAGTGCAGTTTATGTATTTAGACAATTTTTTGAATAAATTACTTCCATCCTGGCTGGTGCTGCCACTTCTGTTAAAAGTCATATCAGTTTTAATTGTATTTTTTGTCTATATGGAGTCACTGCTTTTTCGGGCTCTTTCCTGCCCTTACTTCCTGAACAGCAGAACACACTGTGAAAGACCGTATTTAAAAGACAGGTTAGCAAAGACACTATTCAAAATGTGAATCTGTTTTCCTTTGTTTTTATTAGCTTTTGTCCTAAGAATTTTAGCTCCGAGGAACAAGTTAATCTAAAGACAATAAAAATATACAAAAAATAGGATGGGAACATTATTTTGTACCCATTTTGGCTTGCCAAAGACCTGAAGGTGTAATTTTACATTACTTGAGAATATAGTACTGACGTCAAGAATTGCATCCCAATGTTTTATCTTCTGATTCCCTGTAACTTACAAGAACAATTAACCCATGGTGCTATGTTAAATGTTACTATGTGAAATATATTGAGTCGAGGCTGCAACATGGCACCATTACTGGTGGCAGCCACATGCTACTAACAGCATATAGTTCTTCCACTAGCTTTTTTTATTCTAGATAATTTGAAGAATTGTTTTAAGCTGTGGGACCAGACATCTTATCAGAAACAAAGCCACAACCTCATTGCATTTCTCTTGCTACTGCAGTGGTGGAGTTTAAAGAACACCTGAAGAGGGCCCTGTTAACATTTCTACAGAGACCACTTCATTTCCCCCTCTCTATGTCCCAAAATAATTGCTCTCATCTCAAAACATGATGGTTATACGAAAAGCATTAAAAGAAATCTTGATCTATTGGTAGAGCTGAATAATACAAATTTTGTGTGTGCTGGTGTAGCTTTCTTCTCCACCACCCTCCTGATTTTGCTGACTTGCCATTCTAGTCCATGCAAGGAACATAGTTGCTCCTGCCTGTGGCATCCATCCATATTTCCTGTTGGTATAACACTATTTACTATGGGAAATATATATATGCATGTTTTGAAGCATCAGTGGAAATCAGTCTGGAGGATCCAGCACGAGCTGTGGGCTCACACACACTCTGGTCACCTCATCTTTAAGAGGATATTCTTAAGTCTAATAACAATGCACTAGTTACCATTTATTCACATTTTTATTGTGACCTAAAATCTAATGAAAGTCCAGTTCAAGTCAAGGGGTGATACCTTATCTTGACAGCTACTGCAGAGTACAAACCCTCCTTTACCTCTCAGCTTTCTTTTCTGCCCAGAAGTAACAGCACAGTGTTTTCCCATCCTTTTTAAAGGGGAAAAATGCAGAATCCAATAGAAGCAATAGATGTCCAAAGTGTCAATATTGGATCCATCTCCACATGTTAACTAAGGCCTTGTTGGTTGGTTCTATGTATTTATAACCTCAAAAGCAATAATATAAACAGAAGTATGATTTACCTTGAGCCCTTGTATTATTAAAACACTTTGTCTTATTGTCTTATTGATTTACAATCTGTCCCACTTACTATTTTAGCATCTGAAAACAATCAAAGCACAGAGCTGCAAAATGTTTAGACATTCATTGTTAGGCAGGGTTGTTTTTTTTATTATTCCAGACTGGGAGGGTGGGGTTTGAGTCCTCAATTGCTAAGCACCACAGTATGGAAATGATTTATGGCCTTGTAGCAATAACGATGCGGCAGACCCATTAACATATTGGCAGACCCCAGGATGGATTATCGACATTGATTATTTCATGGACCACTGATGCCCATTTGTTAGGAGAAGCTCGAAGATGGCTTCTCCTGGACTGAAATCTTTTACGAGCAGACAGCATTTTAAGTATTAGAAACCTGGGATTTAAACCTTTTTATTTTTTGAGCAGAACACCTCCATCTCCTCTTTAGTCACCTACAAAAAAAAGTGTCAAAATTAAAGTTCATTCTTTATGGCGGCCTTCATTCCTCAAGTCATCATCCCCACGTCTTCTTTAAAAATTAATGATTGCCAGCATTTAGCCACTGGTTGTTGCTATGAAGATCTATGCAAAAAGCAAGGATCCCTATAGAGCGTGTGATATATGGAATTCTCTTTATTACTACAATAAAACTTACTGACATTTCAATACTTCTGCAAATAGCATTATAGTATCAATCTTCTGAATTAGGTTGAAAATTAAGTTGTAAATTAAAGGAAAGTGTACTTTGGAATACAACATGATATGTCACCTAGAAAAGGACCTTTGTGCTTAAAAGAACTGAACAAGAAAACTGAAAAATAAGCCAAGCTGCCTCTGAAGTGTCTCTTTCACCATAAAAAACCTGGATTTCTACACTACAAGATTAATACATTTTGAACACCCCAGCATTTCACCTCAGGAAAGATGAACTGGATAAGATCATGTGCCAAAATATTTTAAAATCCAGTTTAAAGCAGGGCTGTGTGGGAGGCTTTGAGTTAGAACTAAACACACTACAGCTAAACTGATATCCTATCTTGGTTTGGTATACCTTCCTGGCAGCTGCCCTCTGCAGAGTCCCACTTCCATAATCTTGGCTATGAGCTTTGCTATTCATTATCTCCCAGAAAATGGCAATTTGAACTACAACTAGTTAAAAAATGGCAGTGGCTGGAACAGAAAGCACAACCACCTCTCCAACCCAAACACACCATCAAATCTAAATAATACACATTAATCTAACATATCCTTGCTCTGCTAATCCCCTGGCAACTAGGAATCAGAGGTATACTGACTGAAAATAGAAATTCCATTTAGCTATCTAATTCCCTTTTAAACCCATTAAACCCAGTGACCATTGCTACATCTAGCAGAAATGAATCTCACCCCTTTCCAGCCATAACTATGGGATTACAACAGAATATATCACTGATGGATTGAAATGTAAAAAAAGGACCCCCCCAAAACAAAGCAGTGTTCCAACAATTCCAGAGTGCACATCAGCGAAGGGAGCTGGTGGCTGAATTAGCCTGAGAGGCTACCTTGTAAAAAGATCTTACCAGAGGAAGGTTATACAAGTGGGCTAAAGTGTCCAAGAAGCTACAAGTAGAACCAAAGGAGTTATGGGGTACAGAGGCCGATTGTCCCCAGTAGGTGGACTGGGTTGGGGGAGTAATTGGCTGGAGTGGAGGTCTGGAGAAATTGGCCTGAGGTAAAAGCTGCTTTGAGGGCTGCTGTTAGGAACATGGTCTCTTGAGTCTTCAGAAACTGTTCTTTAGGGCCCCAATAGAAGTATTGGTAGTTTGGCTGTGGATTTCTGACATGACTAACTTGATTGTCTTAGCTTGATTGGTGTGACAACCAGGCCACAGTGAGAAGCGCAAACTCCCTGAAACCTAAGAGCCCTAGAATCATGTCCTTGGTTAGAGCCTTTGTGACCTGCTGTCTTTGATTTAATGAGATCTTGCTTGTTTGCCACATTCCAGGGCTCAACAATGGCACTGCCAATATGCTGTTTTGGAATTAGATTTGTGGGATGAAGCAGCAAGGCCTCTCTACCCACCTGACAGAGTGAGGCTTAAGGAAAGGGGTAGATAAGCCCATCTTTACCACTCACAGAAACAGAAAAGAATATAATTTATCTACTTTTTCATTCAGAAAAATAATATGAATTCAAATGGATTGCTAAACCCTCTGAAGCATTTTAAAACCTACTTTCCTCCAGAGAAGGAGATGAAATACCTCTTTTATCCATTTTGGAAACTATCAAAGCAATGGTTTCCAGTTTTTGTTTCCCATGGACTTGAAAGTGGCTGAGGTTCTTGGTGGACCACTTAACTTTTCTGCTTGCTGCAGCAATTATAATGTAGTGATCTAGATGCTGTATGAGTTTTAATTGTATTTTTATTGCTCCCCCTTTATTGCTCAAATTGTAATAAAAATGAAACAAGACTTATGAATATTTGATGTGGACATGCTGTGGACCACTGAATGAAGTTCACAGAGCACTGGTGGTCCACAGACCACAATTTGGGAATCATGCAGTGAAGTACTTTGTTCAGAGTTTCTCCTGCTAAGAGCATGGGCTTATTCAAGAGATCAGGCTACTGGAGATTCATCACATCTGACAATCCTAACAAATAACTGACTGGCAAATGTACTGAATATTGGAACCCTAAAGTCCAAACACTTAAAAAGCTAAGAGAGAAATATTACATATTTGATATTATAACCCACCTGTGGAATGTCACTCACACCCTCCCAGGCAAGCTTAGATGGTACACACTTTGCTAACATTTCAATACCAGCCAAAGGCTTGTTTTTATCCAGGATTCCATTTTTGTATCACTGTTTTGTGAAATTCTCTCAGACACCACTGTCATGAATGACAGACAGGTACTGGTATAACGTACCATTTTTACACATGGCTAGAAGGGCAAGTATATCACAATAGCTTCCAGAGTAGGCTAGGTCCTACCTGAATGCTGCAATTATTATGCAATTAACTTGTTGTGTTTTAATTGAAAGACAATTGGACTTAGCAACACCACTGGTTTACTTAAATGATTCAATCAAAGCCTGTATTAAAATATTATTGTTGTATCAAGCAACATGATCAACCAATATACCCTGACAGTAAGATAGGTCTGGGAGAGGAAGAAGAAAAAGGGGGAAGCAAAGTGACTCAGTAATGTTTGTGAGATTTTCAAAGCTAATGACACACAAGACTGATTCACTGTTCACCTCGCTCTGCTCACTCATTTTTCATATCATATTTTTCACTGCCCCATCAGCCTGCTCCACCAAGGTCAAATGAAAGAAATGAAGGTACACACACCACAAGAAGATTTATTACAAACTGATTTGTTTTGTGTGTTTTTTCCTTTTAGGCAAATTCATTCCAAACTTTTCCCACTATAAAAAGGTGGAAAGCAATGTATAAAAGAGAGCTCCATCACCACATCGCACACAGTGTCTTTAATACAGAACTGGATAGAACAAGAATGGGAAGGCCTAATTTGATGCTAGTGAGACCAGAATAAAGACAGTTGTTGCATTCACTTCAAAACAGTTGTAAGATCAGTCACTACAATATCTCTACTACCATAAGTGCTGGGGGTGGGATTTTTCTTAACAATGTGTTCTAAATTTAATTACAGTTAATATCTAGCACACAAAATGGCCTATAAAGAAGGAACATGTCTCTGTATGATTATTATACTTTGCAAATATAAATACCAAGTCAATCAATATTCCATTTTGTTGTTGTTGTTTAATCATTTACTCGTATCTGACTCTTCGTGACCTCATGGACCAGAGCATGCCAGGCACTCCTGTCTTCCACTGCCACCCGCAGTTTGGTCAAACTCATGTTGGTAGCTTCGAGAACACTGTCCAACCATCTCATCCTCTTTCGTCCCCTTCTCCTTGTGCCCTCCATCTTTCCCAACATCAGGGTCTTTTCCAGGGAGTCTTCTCTTCTCATGAGGTGGCCAAACTGTGGCTACTCTTAACTATGGCTACTGAAAAACAGGCTAGCTTAATATACAGTGATTTGAAGTTGGCTTGTTTCCGCTAACCATAGTTAAGATTAACCAGCTTGTCCGGGCTGTGGCAACATAGCAAGCTGTGTTTAGTTAAAATAAAAATGGAAGCAAAAGCTTCAGAACACATCTTCACAGCTGGGTCAGAGGAGAGAAGAAGAAGAAGAAGAAGAAGAAGAAGAAGAAGAAGAAGAAGAAGAAGAAGAAGAAGAAGAAGAAGAAGAGTTTGGATTTGATATCCCGCCTTTCACTCCCCTTCAGGAGTCTCAAAGCGGCTAACATTCTCCTTTCCCTTCCTCCCCCACAACAAACACTCTGTGAGGTGAGTGGGGCTGAGAGACTTCGAAGAAGTGTGACTAGCCCAAGGTCACCCAGCAGCTGCATGTGGAGGAGCGGAGACGCGAACCTGGTTCCCCAGATTACGAGACTATCGCTCTTAACCACTACACCACACTGGCTCTCAGGAGGAGGTGTACATGCCTAGGAAGAGCTTAGACTCATTCTTGTAATGCTAAACTTACATTACCTATATAGTTCATTTTCCCAGCTCAAATAATTCATTAGAGAAGCTTGAGAACAATATAAATTGTCTAATTTTAAAGAATGTTGTATCATGGGCTGAAAAGTAAAAGCAATGAACTGGCTAGGTATATTTTTTATAAACAGAAGCAACGTATTCTATAGATCTGCAAGCATAATTCTTTTAAGCATGCACCAACTTTTGAAACACCGGAATAATTTGAAATATATTTGCATTACCACATATGGGAATTTTCATACTGTAAAGAGAAACTATAGGATATTGTACTTCCTTGCACTATTACAGTAGAAGGATGAAAGCAATCATTAACCATTATTGCACCTCAAATACTTAGCATATTAAATACATGTATCATCTAATTTATTTAAAATGTTTATACCTCACCCTTCCATAAAAATGCCCAAATTGGCGTACAATAATGAAGTTCTATTTTTAAAAAATGTATATATAGATTTAGATGAAACCAAGTAAACAGATGCAGATTTAAAGCTGTAACAAAGTGGATCCCAGATAAATCTTAATCATTCACTTCATTTACGTTGAACATTATTGGTATGAGAATGACTACTTTCCTTAAGGAAACATACCTATAATTCAGATGCCACATCTCATAGAGAGACACAGAAGTAGGAGCAAAGTTTTGACTTTGTTCCAAGGTTTTTTATTATTAAATGTTACATTTCTATCAGTTGTCAGTGCTCTTGTATTTAATTTGACACCATAATGAATTTCCATATTCTGCACCTGAAGGAAGACATGTGCTTGCAATCTGGGATTTATTTGTTATTAAAGAGAATAAATAGTATTATTGGTGGCAGAAAAGCAACAATAATTGGTGCAGACAGATTTAAGGAGAAACAACTGAAATGTGGAAAAAATATCCAGTTGAAAACATACTGTGAAAAATTATCAAATAGTGTGAATTGTGGGATGGGAGATAACTACCACCTGTGCTGGAATTTGGTACATGCTCAGTCTTTTGATGTATTTTAGGAATATCTGCAGAAAAATCCTCCCGCGTTCTGTTAGCAGTAAGTAAATTGCTTGTGGGCTCTGACTGCCGGAATACTTTAGCAGGCAATTCCTCTCTGTCTTTCACTCTGTTTGTCTGTGTTAAATTCCCCCTCTGCCCTCATCCATTCTCGCATCCAGTTCCCAGCTTTGTCCATCCATCAATCCACACACTTTGTCAGTGCTGACTTCATCCTGGCTCTCACAATCACATCCAAGCAATCCTGCTGCCACAAGGGAGCTTTTCGCCTCCCATCTGTGTCTCCCTGATCTGCTGACTGAGGCCCTGACGCTTGTCGTTTTCTATTGCACAGGCAAGCAAAAACACTAATACAGAACCCGATTTCTATCGTACAGCTTTTCACCTTTTCTATCGAAGGGGAATAAGCAAAAGAAGAGACACAAAGAGAGATGTTTGTTGAATTTTCTAAAACAATTCGTACTCTAGTCAGGTTGAGGTTCAATTCGTCTTTCCTCAACGAAACATCAATAGAAATCACAGGGAGAAAATGTATCACTAATTAAGGGTTGATAAGCTCTATGTCAAGTGTAGTTTAGGAAAGAAAGCACAGGTGCTTTACACAAGGTCTCAGCCAGCAGAATTGCTCACAGCATTTTTATAGTAATCTCAGCTGAAGACGGTGTATTTCAAATAAGACAAAATAGAACTGAATTACTTTATGATCTTAACTGGAAAGCATAATATTCAGGAGAGGGTTCCAGGATCAGTATAGCTAGAATATGTAGAAAATAAGGATTTCTGGGACATTATGTTAGACAAAAGCTGTTTTCAAACACTTTTCTGCATTTTGCAAAATTCTAGGTTCATTCATGTGCATGTTCTTTAAAATTCAAGGTTTTCCAAATAACCTTCCTTTATTTGCTCATGATGACATCAGTTTTCTGATGTTAAAAAATGCTCCTTATTAAGGGGCAGAGAACAGCAGCCCAGCATTTTGAAAACAACATATACTGTGGACTAAAATGTAAAAAGTGCTGCAGGTTCAAGGAACGGATATGATTAGAAGAATTATTTCAGACAATACATGATAAAAAGGCGACTAAAGCACTGTACTGGAACTTGGCCTCAGAATTGAAGTGTTGGGTGTTTTTGTTCGTTTCCTCACCTGGCGTCTTCACAGCCAGCTTATTTTGCTAAACTAATTAGCACAGGAGTCAGATTCAGGTCAAAACATACCCTCTCAACCCAAAAATGGAGAGAAGAGATAAAGTCACTACCTTTCTCCTAAAACCATAGGCAACAATTTAATATAACATTATGCTCATTTATAGAAATGGGGTATAGATATGTACTTCTTTATTATTTGTATTATGAGAGAGATACTCAGCAAATACTCTAGAATTCAGCTACTTGCTCTGGAAAAAAGCACACAATCCAGCTGACTGGAATACCAATTTTAACACTCACATCAATGACCATTTGCATTTTTTTGGATTCTGTCAGTGTCCTAATATTTCTCCAGGATGCTGCTGTTTCACTGAACCCTTTTGTTCCTCCTCTGCAAGCAATTTTGCCATCCTGAGCTCCTTCGAGAGGAAGGGCAGGATAGAAATTGGAAAAAATAACAACAAAATTTGATCCAGCTTCATCTGTTCATCCTGCTGCTGTATCTGACTGGCTATGGCTAACTGCATGGGTTGTGTCTATAGTTTTTGTGATGTCATAATGTCAAGGATGCCATTATGACACCAGCGGCAAAATCATGAGCAGCCCCAACCAATAGAATTAAGCAGATGTACACTCATAGAATTGTAGAGTTGCAAGGGACACCAAGCATCATTTAGTCCAACCCTCTGCGATGGAGGAATATGCATCTGGCTGAGGTCAAAAAAGGAGGAAGAAAATGGTTCCAAGAACAGCAACAACATGAATGTGTTCACAACTGCAAAAAAAGAGGGGGGTCCCCAGGCTTTGAAACTCCTTTCTGAGAGAGGTCTGTTTTGCCTCCTCTATAAATGGCCTTCCAAAAGATGACCAAACTCTTCTTTTTAGGAAGACCTTCGGACCATACGTAATTGCTGTCTTCTGGAAGTGATTTTAATTACTGTGGTTAAATGATTTTTAATGGTAGTTTGTACATTTAAAGTCTTTCTCTCTCTGCTCCTTTGGTGCTTTATGACTGTTTTATTGCATTTATTGTTGTCAAAAAGAAATTCAAACTGTTAAGTCATTCTTTTAATGTGTTGTTAGCTGCCTTGGCCCCGTTGAGAAAAGGCATGTTTTAAATAATGTTGAAAAATGAGAGGTATTTTTCAACACACATGGGGGGGAAAACATGGAATGAGTGAAGTTGTTTTAGTTTAGCCTGAGTTATTATTATTTCAAGGCAAATAATAAAAGCAAGCAAAAAGCAAAAAACAACAACAACAACAACAAAAAACAACCCAGCCAGGATCCTCCTCCACACCCTCTTTTCTACTCTTTACTAACCTTCTTCCACAAGTTCCCATAACTCTCCTCTACAGGAACACTATAACAGTTGACAACCCAAACTGCCTCCCAAACCCACTATGCCTTCTATCAAAAGGAGGGGTAGTGGAATTCCCCAATCAACTCTTCCCCAACACTCCAAAGACCATAAGGCATCCTTCTAACGACTTTCCCCACTTTCTTCTGCACAATGGCTGTACTTGCTTGAACCTATTTATGGAGAGCTGAAACATAGGAGAGAGAACACCTTCATTTTGTGCAACCAAAACCATTTTGCCCATGTGTAGATATGACAGAAGAGACCTAAAAAAGCAAAAAACAAGGAAGTCTTCTCTGCCATGCTACTATACACAGACATCTCTAATTAGACAGCAACAAAATTTTATTAATAGGCTGGACATTATGGAATGAGCTTGTTATAAATGGGCCCTGTCAAAGCCTTATTCAGCTACCAAATGAGTATTCTCAGTTCACTGCTCACATCTGAAGCATCACCGCTGGTGCCGGATAACAAATGATTGCTATTAACCGTATTGTTAGTAATGATGGCTGAAAACAAACAAAAACCCATAAATAACAGTCTACAGAAAAATTAACCCATAAACTTGATAGATACCCAGCTGAGAAATAATAAATGACACTTTGGATCCTGCTGGGAGAAGCGAGTGGTTTTTGTTTTCTCCTCTGTCATTAACACATTTTCTGTGCTAAAAATTAGATTCTGATATATAATTATCAACGCTTCGAGATATTAATTCTGCTATCACTCCCTGTTTCTCTGCTAGCTGGATGTAATGTTATTCACAGATTACTCTGAGAAAACACATCAGACACTTAACAGAGCAGGTCAAAGTGACAAGCAGCTTCTGCTGGCAACACTAAGCTTCTGCAGTCCTCTTAAAAAAATAAGAACAACAACAACAACAACAACAAGGCAGGGATGCAAAACAAAATTTCTCACATTAATTAACTCAAGTTTTCTTTGCAACCATAAAACAAGCCTCTGCTCTGTAATGTGAGCTCAGCATATTCCCATCTGTCCTGATGAAAGCTATATTAAGAACAAACAACTGACAAATACTAACTTGCATTTGTATATTCAAGTCCACATTCATTAAATCTTGAGAAAGTATTCCTTTTTTTCACTAGTATAATAAATACAACTTCTTGGTTATTAAATGTAACACTAAACAATCCTTGCTCTCCACTTTTCATTCCTAGATGTATATTTCTATATGTCTGGTGTGTGTATGCCTGGAAGTATATATCTAGGTGTACAATTACTTTAACTGAAAACCCTAAAAGGAGCAAGGCTTCATTAACAGGAGCTGACTTTTCCCCTTCATGATTCACATTTGAATAACTGAAAAGTAAATTTATGTTGAAGGTGTCAATCTTGTAAAGTACTTCAATCTCTAAATGGCATTACTATCAAAAACACTTGATTTGATTTGTAGCCGTGTCTTACATTCTACACAGAAACATGTGCAGAAAACTATGCAAGTGCGTCTTCAGCCACAACAGTGCATATACATGTCTACTCAGAAGTAAGTCCCCCTGAATTCAATGAGTCTACAACTGATTTAAGAATTCTCTTAATTGAATCTTATCTATCACCCTCAAGCTAAGTTTGCTATGTGTCTCTCTGATAAAACCATTTCTTTTATAAGCAAAAAAGTCCTTGGGAAATTAAACAAGCAGGATTGTTAGAATAAGGGAGAAGAGGTGCTGAGTTTATACCCTTCCCCCTCCTTTCTAGCCCTAGCCAAGTTCTGCTGATGACTGAGTCTAACCCAAACCTCATACATTCTATCCACTACATTTTCCTCAGTATTTGGCACCCTATGATATTAAATAACTATAAAACTAGAAAGCCAAAATAACTAAATCACCTGGCAGCCAATTTCTGAGAGTTAAACCACAAACCCGTAAAATGGTGGAGTGTGTTGAAATAATGTAAAGGAAACCCATAAATTCAAACTTTATGTTCTGTAAAGAACAAATATGAAAAAGGCATCAAAATAATGAAAGATTGTTTATGTATTCTGGCATGAAATGGGAATGTGTTATGAGAGAGAGAGCGCCATGGCAGAGACGGATCGACAGAGCTGACAGTGTGGTATTCATCCTACGCGGTACAGCAGACGTCCTGCTAGTGGCAGTCGACAGTGCAATAAATCAAGCGCTCTCGATGCTGTACCTACAGCTTATTACATCCAAGATGACAAATAAATAATAATCCCTGTCACAGCGGCCCTTTGCTCAAGGATTGAGCCTGAAACCTTTTGCTCATCACTCCTGGTCTTAAGTGAAAACACCAGAACAAGGGAATTGAAGGCCACGGTTTACTGAGCTCATGAAATACAAAAGCAAGCTGGGCAGAGAGAAAACTAATGCTGAGCAAGAAAAAAGGTCAAGTAGTAAAGAAAGGATAAACATTTAAATAGCCTAACTTAAAAGGGGGCAACGTTTAGCACCAGGGCAGCTACAAATTGCCTAAAAATAAAAAGACTGTCAGCGGGGGTGGGGTGGGGGGGTGGGGAGAGCACCTGCAATCTCTGAGGACAGCCTTGCCTTGGACGATTAGGTTTAGGGCACAAGCTACATACCAATGGCAACAAGTTCTGACAAATATACTCAGAAATTCTATTTGGAAAGGTACACGGTGCACTTTGCTGCCTATTTTTCTGTCCCTTGCAATTGACTGGTTCATGTGTTCAGCTCTGCATAAAGAAACAGGGAAAAAATCCCATCCCTTGTCCAAAGGGCATAATCAGAAGTTGAGGTGGGGGGGTATTCCTAGTCTATTATCCAACATTTAGTTACTATGTCAAGAGTTCTATGCATATGTTCTATAAACATGTAGATGCTGGCTGGATTGTCCCCAGAAACATAGGAAGTTCAGCATTGAACTTCTATCTAGCACCATCTAGCTCAGCATTGTCTGCACTGACTGACAGTGGCTTTCCGGGATTTCAGCAGGGGACATTTCCAGCCTTACTTGGAGATGTCAGGGATTGAACCTGCAACCTTCTGCATGCAATGCAGATGTTCTACCACTAAGCCACACCCTCATTTCCCTGCCAAACCCCAACCTCCACATGTTAAAGTCCAGTCTACACAAAGACAAGATCCCACACTCTGGAAAAATGGAGGATATGGATCATCGTTCATTGATGTGTACACACAGACACTGTGCAGATGAGACCTTTTAACTGGGGTCTCATCTGCACAGTGCAGTGGTTGGATGTGCTAGCAGGTACAAACCCAAATCACTCAATGCATACATTTTTATATGCATTCAGTGTTCATGCCTTAGAACAGAAGGGGCAGGGACTCTACTCAACTGGTGATTACCATTTTCTTGACGAATAAGCATTCCCTATCCTTTTGCCCTTCAACACACTAAAATTAGAAGTAAACATCAAACCCCTCTACCTACAGCACCCTGCCCAGTGGGAGTCCTGCTTTCAAAATGATTCTTGCGGAAGAATTTAGACAATTTTTCCCTGAGCTCACTTGTCCCCAGGGCAGACTTGTGTTAACCACAGCTGTTCAAGTTATCAGAACAAATCCCATGGTACTGGGCCAGGCTGTAGGCCAGAAAATAAAATAAAAAAACAGAAACTGCTGGTTTAAGGTGGGAAACCACATTGTAATGCTACAATGAAAAGCAAGCAGCAGACCAGGTCTCTATGCTTTATCCAGTCATTACCATGCTTGTCCCAATATCAAATGGTTTCCCTGTATAGGCATAATCTTCACTTGATAGAGGTTTCCAATTTTACAGTACAGTAAGTATTAGCGATGCACAATGTTTGAGAAGCCCCAATTGAGATATTGCAGCAGAATGCATTTTGCCTCTTTTATCCACGCCTTAAAAACACACACACACCCTATGAGGATTGAGCTGCCATTCAAACTTCAAAAAGAGAAAGGTGCAGTAGTCCTATTTGGGTGTTCAAGTCACACACATGATTAGAACGGAATGAAAGAAAGTGGAGAAAAGTATGCTAGTTTCACTCCCACCGTCACTGTCCTCCTCGCCTCCCACGAACCAGAACCAAATGTCTGAAGCAGGGAGCCTTCCCTGTTCATGAAATGTAGAATCTTAGAAGATATTGGTTCTAAATCACACAGGGAGCCTAGTACCTACACGAGTAGAAAAGACTCCCCACCTCAGAATCCCTTCCGCAAGTGAAGAGTGAATGGGATGGTAACTACAGTGGAGCCCCCATACTCTTCCCTGCTCTCTCCAGTCATGTAAGGGATTAGAGTGTCTAATGAGAACTCTCGTAAATTTACATACAAGGGTCATTATCCAGTTCAGTAAACTGGGCTGCTTCAGCAAATTGGGGGGAGGCAGGAGGAGAGGAATGGTAAAATAAGCAGCTTTGTTCAGGTGAGAGGAAAGAGGGAAGCGTGTTGCATTGACCTTTAAGTTATGAAGTGTGGTGAGCAGAGACATAAGCTTCCCTACTTCCATGTCTGAGGGTGTGGGAGGGTAAAAAATGTGCTTCACTAGCTACCCAGCAATAGCTCTGGTGGTGGACTCCTGGCCAATGGCCACTATTTCTCTGCCACCAGAAAAAAAAAAGATTTATGGGAAAGCCACCATACCAGAAATTGTGTTTGCCTGCTTGCCAGTCAGCAGCCACAGCAGAGCTTTTGCTGACTGGCTTGAGTACATTGCTTCACCAGCATGGCTCATTGTCATGGAGGAGGGGGGCGGAGAGAAAGATGCACACCATATAACTAAAGGTAAATGCAGTACACAGCATTTCCCTCCCCTTGCAAAAACCAAATCATTTATTTTCACCCCAACCTGAAAACAGGCAGAATGTGTCCCTCCCGCAACTTGCCTCCTATGAATGGAATGGCAAAATACATTTTGCATCAGCTTGAATACGGACCTAGGTTACTTGTTACATCACACTATTTATATCTTTATCCCCCCTCAGAAATGAGTACACAAGTCAAAATGGGATTGAAACACCAAATTGGGAGTTAAATAAATAATTTGATTCAGTGTTGGTGATTTACTTGGTAATCTATGATTTTTATAATTCTCTGATATTTTAATGATTTTGTTGGAGTGTGTTTTTTTAATGGAGCTGATAGTTTGTAAATATTCTTACTTAAAGAAATAAAAACTTAAACAAAGTGTTCTAATTATGCATTCTAACTTTCATTCTGATATCAAAGGATTCAAGGCAAATACTCCATTATTATATATTTTGTATATTCCATCCTCCTTGTGAAAACAGGTGAGGTGGTTGAACTGTTATTTGAACCTGCAATTTAGAAATGTGTCTCAAACATGCCTGGTAACTTTATTTATGATACCTTAGTCTCCAAGAGAAAGACCATGTTAACAGTGAGTGTGCACATACACACAGAGAGAGGCATGGGCAACAACAAACACATGAATTAAACAGAAAGCTGCATTTGGTTTGGCCCCAAAGAACCAACAAGTCTACACAGTGCTCTTTGTCAGAGCATCTAAACTTAAGAACACAACAAGAGCCCTACCAGATCAGACCGAAGGTCCATCTCAATCTGGTCCACCATTCTGATTCCCCCATTGTCCACATTCATGTCTCCTGGTAAGCACACTGACATGAGGACTAAAGGACAGTCCTTGGAGACTTTTTCCTCTCATACAATCAGTTAGCTGTCTCTCTGAGGAAATCCAGGTACTTCTGCTTATGAGATTCACAAAGTAGTTCAAACAGTGCACTGCAATATAAGGCAGCAAAAAGGAATAAAAACATATCTGTGATATAAAATGCACAATCATGCATGTCCATGTATATGCACGGACTGTAGAATATGTTCAAATATGTAGCTGCATCTTCTCAAATACATCTTAGCCTTCTAAAGTATGCAAGTTGTATAAATTGTACCTAGTAAATTACATTTAGATCCTGCTTTTGCACTACTCATGGAAATCTGTATGGCCATTGTGAAAACAGGATGTTGGACTAGATAGGCCTTTGAACTGATCCAGCAGGGCTCTTCTTATGTTCACTCTTCATGAGCAATCAAACATGACTGGAGTCCCAGTTATCCTCAGAAAGTAAAGTAAGAAGTTCCTGTATCCTTTCTTACCCTAACCTTTCTGTCCCAACCCTTGGGGCTCATACTTTAATCTGACTGCTTAGCCAATCCATATTATATTGTAATATATAATATACCAAATCAGGTCCAAGGTTCTTGCTTTAATCTACAAAGCCCTGAACAGCTTGGGTCCTTACATCCCAGTCAATGAGATCATCCAGAGGGCCGCTGTTAGTTGTCCCCTGTTTTTCAGAAGCCCAACTGGCTTCAAGTAAACATCTGGCATTTAGTGTCAATGATCCCATGCTATGGAATACACTTCAAACAGAGATTTGGCAGGTCTTCTCATTTCTAACTAGCAGGTGTCTCTTGAATACTCTTTTATGCAGACAAGCCTTTCAGTTTATTTTTTCCAAGATGAAACAGTAAATTTTGGGATTATTTATATTCTTGTTAAGTTTCCTATATTTTATTGTGTTTTTATGTATTGTCATTATCATCATCAATTTATAATCATAATTACCACAAGGCAATGTACAATAAAAACAGCAAAAACATTTTAAACTAAGTAAAATAATGTAAGTTTACCACCACCCCTCTCCCCCCAACTCTCTCTCCCCACCTCTCTTCTCCCCCAACCTTATACTGCAGGTGTGCACAACCTACAACCCTCCAGATGTTGTTGGACTACACCTCCCATTATCCCTGATTACCAGCTATGCTGGTTGGGGCTGATAGGAGTTGTAGTTCAGAAACATCTGGAGGGCTGCAGGTTGTGCACCCTGGTCATACGGTATATTAATGTCTCACATTTAATGTAACTGATCTGTAGAAAAGGCTCTGCAACCTGAAAATAGAGACAATGCACGTACCTTTGAAACCCAAGATAATCTTTAATAAAAAATATTTTTTAAAAAACAACAACCACCTTTAAAGCAGATACCAGTCAGTAGATTTTATTGTTTATAGCCAATGGCCATCACAATACAGTATGAGCACAAATCACAAAGTTACAAAGTGAAAGATAAAGCAGATACATATAAACAAAATTTGTTATTGTTGTTTAGTCGTTTAGTCGTGTCCGACTCTTCGTGACCCCATGGACCAGAGCACACCAGGCACTCCTGTCTTCCACTGCCTCCCGCACTTTGGTCAAACTCATGCTGGTAGCTTCGAGAACACTGTCCAACCATCTCGTCCTCTGTCGTCCCCTTCTCCTTGTGTCCTCAATCTTTCCCAACATCAGGGTCTTTTCCAGGGAGTCTTCTCTTCTCACAAGGCGGCCAAAGTATTGGAGCCTCAGCTTCAGGATCTGTCCTTCCAGTGAGCACTCAGGGCTGATTTCCTTAAGAATGGATACGTTTGATCTTCTTGCAGTCCATGGGACTCTCAAGAGTCTCCTTCAGCACCATAATTCAAAAGCATCAATTCTTCAGCGATCAGCCTTCTTTATGGTCCAGCTCTCACTTCTGTACATCACTACTGGGAAAACCATAGCTTTAACTATACGGGCCTTTGTTGGCAAGGTGATGTCTCTGCTTTTTAAGATGCTGTCTAGGTTTGTCATTGCTTTTCTCCCAAGAAGCAGGCGTCTTTTAATTTCATGACTGCTGTCACCATCTGCAAGTAAAATGTCTCATTGCCTCCATTTCTTCTATTTGCCAGGAGGCGATGGGCCCAGTGGCCATGATCTTAGTTTTTTTGATGTTGAGCTTCAGGCCATATTTTGCGCTCTCCTCTTTCACCCTCAATAAAAGGTTCTTTAATTCTTCCTCACTTTCTGCCATCAAGGTTGTGTCATCTGCATATCTGAGGTTGTTGATATTTCTTCCGGCAATCTTAATTCTGGCTTGGGATTCATCCAGCCCAGCCTTTCGCATGATGAATTCTGCATATAAGTTAAATAAGCAGGGAGACAATATACAGCCTTGTCGTATTCCTTTCCCAATTTTGAACCAATAAGTTGTTCCATATCCAGTTCTAACTGTAGCTTCTTGTCCCACATAGAGATTTCTCAGGAGACCGATGAGGTGATCAGGCACTCCCATTTCTTTAAGAACTTGCCATAGTTACTGTGGTCAACAAAGCAAAATTTAAACAATACAAAATAGACACATGGCACAAAAACCACCTTTATCCAACTGGGAAACCCTGTCAGGACAAGAATGTGTTCAGCTGTTTCCAGAAGGGTACATAGCAGGCACCTTTCATCTTAACAGGAATTATATTCTACCGAACAGGGACAACCACTCTAACAGCCCAGTTCCAAGATCTTTGGAACTTAGGGCTTCTGAGATCTTTGGAACTTGTAGGAAAAATTATCCCACTGATGGGTATATAAAGGACAAGGTGGCCCTGAGCTGTATAGGGCCTCATACATTCGTACCCACACCTTGAACGTGAGCTGCTAGCAGACTGACAGCCAGCACAAAACCTCAAGAAAGGTGTCATATGCTGACAATACTTTGCCCCCACAAACAACCTAGTCACCATGTTGTGCACCAGCTGCAGCCTCCGGCTCATCCTCTAGGCTAACCCCACATAGAGCACATTGCAGTTATCTAACCATGAGGTCCAGTGCATGGACAACTGTGCTCAAACTATCCAATCTAAGAATGGCCATATCTATCTTACCAACCAATGTTCATAACAGGCACTCCTAGTCACTGAGGACAACTCCACCTCCAGTGACAGCTGGATATTGTTGTACACTGCCTTGATATTTTATGAGTGAGGTGAATATAAATAACTTTAGAAATAATTAAAAAATATATTGTAAATATGTAGTTAGAGAATGTTCTAAGAATATATTAAATTATGAAATTGATCTAGTATTTTCAAACACTAAAGGAAGAGAGGCTGTGCGGTTTTCCAGTGAGTCTATGAGAAATATCAAAAACATTAAGGATTATAATATTGTTTATGACCAATCTTGAGAATTTCAGCCTTTAATGAAGCCTTTAACATGGTGGAAGTCAAGGTGGATGGCTTTGTTCATGACTGAGTTAGAGAGGATGTCCAGGGACAACTGACCCATTGAGAAAAATCCTCTGGAATGTTCTGTGCAAGTCTGGAACTTTTTTTACAGGTTCATTCATTTTAATGGGGTTTGCCAAAAATATTTTTGGGTGGATTTGCCCTATATTAGTGAAAAGGAAGCTATTTTCATTTTCTGCTTCATGTAACCTAAATTTCTTGGGCCACCTCCATATCCATGTATTCAGTCCTGGGTGGGGTGATCCTGGAGGGAATCTGGAGGAAGTTTGGAGGACATAGCTGGAGCAAGGGGCTGACAAGCAAACAATTTGAAGGTCACACACCAGAAAAGCAGTGAGATAAAAAAGCACTTTATTATCCTGGACAGGTATGAAGAGCAAATGGTTTTGACAAGAGCTGGTTGCTGACTGAACACATTTAGACTTCTCCCACCCTGACTACCACTTCTCAGGCTCTGTTCCTTTATTAGAAAATGAAGCCTCTGGCCTGGAACCTGGTAGTCCATCATCTCTCCATCACCTCTTCCCAGGCATGCTGCCTGCAGTGGTGAGTAGATTTGTGCCACAAAGCCTTCTACTGCTTCTGTGGCTCACTCAGCCAGCCCTTCACCCCCTGGGTCCATATCCACGCCACTGTTGTAAGTCTGGGACATAACACCCAGAGACTAAGAGTTATTGCACTTTTATGCAGAATGGGGTGATAGACTGAGATAGAAGAATTCTGTACCACTTACAATTGCAAGTGGGTATGGTATCTTTTTAAAAATACTCTCCTACAAAAACCAACCAACCAAAAATCTCAGCAAGTAGTAAATGGGCACATCACTGAGAAAGAGCTAAGCTAAACTCTCTCCTTGACGTTCTAATTTGGTTTGGGGAAGTATTCAAAAACATGACACAAACATGGGAACCTACTGTCTGAAGTCCAGAATTCAAGCATCTCATTCTGAGTAACTAATTCACCTCTATGTAATATAATAAAGGGGTCAATGATGTAAGATTCTGCTACAGATGATAGATTACTTCATTTACATTACAGATTTACATTTGTATTTTTTAAAGCACCTATATATTTATTAGTGGGTTCCCCCCCCCTTATTTACAGACAGACAAGAATGATGGGTAAAAACCACATCTCGAACACCTCATACCAGCAATGTGCACATTTTATTTAATTTACATTGTAAAGTATGTTTGGTTCTTTACTCACTCCATAAGTGTGTTCTACATGCACAAGATATATATTCTACTGCAAGTTTAACACAAGCCCTCAGCTAATGATTTTATTTGAATAACTTATTACCAAATCCAGGAAGCATCAACATATTATAGAACGAGAACTTGGATTTCAGTAATTCCGCCTACACTAATGCTAAGTCACTATTGGGAGCATTTAGTTATAAATTGTCTTTCAATAAAAAGTAAAGAGCTCCCAAAACAACAAAATGAAAAGACACAGCAGCTTAAATCAGGGAAGTCAATTTCCACATGCCGATCCTAAATATTTCATGGCCCTATTTTATTCTGACATTTGTAGATGACTAAAGTGTTACAAAGGAAATAAAATGCTGATTAAAGAGTTCACTGTCATAAAGGTTACTGAATTGTAAATGGCCCTTTCCATCTTCCTGTTAATAGGTACCCAGCTGTAAACATCAAGAAGGATGTGACGGGAGGGCTGAGCTGCTCCTTTAGGAGTCGTATATACATTAATCACTGAATCACCAAGCCATGCTTAATTGCAAGTTGTATATCACACAAATCCATGGTAAGTAGAAGGAAACTCATTATTGCAGCTTCATAACTACTGGGTACTTCTCATTTTAACCTTCTCACACCTGGGACACACTGGTGTTTTACAATGGGAATGCAGAGATGGTATTAAGCTACTAATTATAGTGGCACGGGCTGTTTGCCTGCTGCTTGAACATTCTGCAAGATAAAGCAAGAAAATAAAAAACAGAAATAAGGAATAGAATTGCATTTTCTTTAGTTCTGTTTATGCAAATTTTCAGGGACTTTCCCTCCCTCCCCATATCCTCTTCTGAGGACAGCACATTAAAATCGCCTTGATAGTTTGCAGAAGAGTTTAAATGATAAAGGAAAAAACTGCAGTATATTTTGCTTTGACACAATTATTGATTTAAATCCCATACAATAGCACAATACTATTTAAAGGTCATCCAAAGAAAAATGAGTTTACATTTGAATGGAGAAAGCTTATCTGTCATGAAAGCATAATGATGTGTTTATACTCTCACATGTGTGTGCATATCCTTCCAACCTCCTCCCTTCAAGAAGATGGAAGCCCAAATGCAGGTGTAATCTGTTTTTATGGAGAAATATTAAAGACATGCACAGATGAGATTGTGCCATTGGTCAATTCAGTGCTATCGTGCAAGAGAAGTTTGTCCTGGATTCTTGCAGACATTTGAACACTTAGAAGCACAATCTGGAGAAAGGCTCTCCTACACAAGCTCAACTCAAATGAGTGGGGGCCACAGAAAAGCACTAACGAAATCCTCCGTGATTTGGCACTTATTTTTGAGGGGAAATTATTATATATATATATATATATATATAAAGGTTTGTAACTGCTACATAAGAAAGTTCCAGATTTGGTGCCTAAAGTAATGCTATCTAGCCTCTGGTTGCTCTACGAAATTTTAATCAAGATTATGGTAGGAAACTGCCTACATTCTCACTCAGAAGGGAAATAAAATGGTTTTTCAAAAGATCTACCGGTAATATACGAACTTGCTTTGTTTGCAAGATTCTGCAAAGCCCAACTGCCTGTACAACACAACTCTGAAGCCCTACTGCTAGATAGTGACCCTGTATCACAGCTTTCAAAGTAGAGCAGTCTCAAGAACATAGAAAGTTGGCTGTCCACTGTACTGTGTAGAGCTCCACAGACTGAGATTCTGTGTGTTTGTTAAGGCATTTTGCATTCCCCATATAAGTTACTATTGAGGGTTCAAGAATCCTCTGGAATTGCATCCAATTGGGGGTGAGGAGAGAAGCCAGGCACAACATCCCCCTGTGAGTACACAGAAATGCTTTCTGCCCATATATGAGTCGCAGCAACACTGTGCGTTCAGCATATCACAGCACACAAAGGAGAAAGATGGATCTGTTTCTTCTGTTTTGCTTCTGATCAGTTATCAAAGTTGACAATTATATAAAACTATTAAAATAAGTGGCATGATCCCACAGCTCACTGATTCAGTCTTTTGGCCCCTATTATGTAAGCTTCTCTTAAAAAAACAAAAACAAAAAGACTTTGGGTGTCCAAAGCGGTAAGCCTTGATGTTGTCTATACTTGAAATTCATCAGCAGTTCTCTCCATAGTGAAAGAGCTAGAGGGATGTCACTGAGCCAGATGGAAACAACTCTGACCAAGATCCTCACTCTGGCTAGGCACATAGCCAGGTAGCTTCATTGAGAAGGAATATCAGAAAATGGTCCTTTAGAAAGGTACAGGAAAGTGTTAGGGAGGTCCGGTCACCTTTTCTGGTGGGCAATGTTGCGGCCAGACATCGGGGCCCCTACAGTGATCTGGCAGGGGGTAGAGACTAAGGCCTCCATCGTTGCTATCCAGGCCACGTCACTGGTGCTGGGCTCGCCCAGGGGTGGCCCCGCTGTCCAATTAGTGCCGGCAGGAGGCTGGGCTGCAGAAAACTTAAACTGCAGCACAGCCGGGGAGCCCTCCTCTTGCACCCTTCACCGGATGACATGAACTTGCTATGGACACATTGGTCGCCATATTGCTGGGGCTGGGTAGGAATTTTTTCCACTTGGCAAATTTGTACCAGCCATTTGGTTTTCACCTACCTTGTAACAATCGTTACAACTTTGTGAAGTCAGACATTGGGTAAGCTTTGTTTGGATAGATGGGAGGTTGTAGCCTCTGCCTGCCCCTCCTCATTAAGGGTATCCTGTTAAAGGGATCCAGGGGTGTGGATTCTGTCTGATGCCCGGATGTGAGCTAGGGCCATGCCATGACCCCAACGGGGACCCCGTATGGTGCCCCTATTTGATGTAAGTCATGGGGCTCCCCCTATTGGTGGTTCACACTTAGATGGACTCCCTGCAGATGGATGTGAGTCGCAATATAGCCTGGCTTCACCCAATGACTAATCCAAACTGCTCACATCTGTAACCAATAAAGTTGTGGCCTATTTGAACCCATAAACCTAAATACTCATGTCCGTGTGTTTATTATGCACCAGGGAACTGCAGGTCACAGGGCCTTGGCATGCAAGTGCTCCATTTGGCTTCCTGGCATAATCAACCAGTTTTACACAACTGGAGGAGCAAACAGAATGAGTGAGTAGACTAAAGTCACCTGGTGAGTTCATGGGAGAAGCAAAATTTTACCCAGAGACTTCCTGATTTGTAGCTTAACCTCTTAGCCTCTCCACCAGAGAAGCTCTCTCTATTGTGTTTAGCTTTGCCATTTTAAAACAAGTTAAGAGAGTCTTAAATCTGCACTGATAGCGCAGCAATGGAAATTAAGTGCCAGACAAAAGATACTCATCCACTTTTTCATGGTTTACTAGGGCATCTAAGCAAAGATATCTGGTGGGAAAACAGCCATTGTTTTCCACCTTGATTTTCTGAGTGGGGTGGAGGGATTAAATGGAGTCAGATGTATCTATGTTGATGTGTTTCCACCAGTACTTTTTTCAGCGGGAACTCACCGGAACTCAGTTCCAGCACCTCTCAGGTGGGCACCATTGCCATTCTAAGAGAACAAGGGAGGTGTTCCTGGCACCTCTTTTTTATCGAAAAATTGCACTGGTTCCCACATAAGCACTCCTCTTGATTGAATAATTTATTCTGGGAACCTGCCACATTATGTACACCTTCTCCTGTCTGAAGTTAAACTATTGTAATTTTACTATCTCCTCAAAGTAAGTTTCTCTGAAGTTGGCTCTAAAGTTTTGCTACCTGTGAATTGACTTCCAGGTACCAATGAAACACCACTAGGCTCTAAATTAACTGAGAGACAGCAGTGCCATCACCTCATGAGGCCCTGAAATTATTCATCAGCAGCCTAAAGCACATTAAAAGTTTAAATTTTACATCTATTGTAATTATAACACTGACCTATCTTATATAAACTATGCTACTCTTTGCAGCAAATACTAATTTGACAATCTTAAAACACATAACATTTTACCTTACAGATCAACAATATTATATTTCCTTCCAAATTCTCCTCCTCTTCAACAAGCAGTCCTCCTCAGACTTGAAACTATAATAGTAACACTTATTTATAAAAGAACTTGAGAGAGTGCTCAAAACAGTTCATACACATTATTTTGATGTAATCTGGGAAATGGTCCTGTAAGATAGCATCCTATTATTGGAAAGGAGGCTAAGGTTGAAAGAGTATGTGATTGGCCTGCCTAAGGTCACCAGGTGAATTTATGGCAGAGGAAAGGTTGGAATCAGTGATGTCTTGCCCATTATGAGCCATAAGAGGAAGCACTGCCCTCAACAACATAAGCTGTGACACTTTACTGGATTGCATTGTGATGTTATCATACTAAGTATATGACTCCTGATTGGCTGCAAACACTCAATGAATAATTAAATAAAAATGGCCAGTGAAGCCACGGAGAAAACAGTGAGAAAGCAGTTGCTGCGAACAACTGAAAGCAGTCATGATAAAGGAAAAATGCCATGGATTTCTCATAGACTAAGAATACTGCCTTTCCACTAAACAGTTACAGTCGTCTTCAGTTGTTACAACTCCCATGTTGCTCTGTATAGGAGTGGGGTTGTGCCAGCTAGCCCTGACCACTGGCATCCATGGGCACAGTCCAAATGCCTGCAGAGACAGAGAATTCGTGAATACAGTTTACATATACAAAGACTTCCACATAACCTAGAACTCTGCACAACTGGGGTTCCAGGTCACATCGGCTTGGGCTTCTTGGTCATCCCTGCTCCTATGTACAATAGCATGGGAACTATAACAACTGAAGAGGGCAAACTTATATATGCAACAATGCCTGCCAATCATAGACTGGATATAGACTGCATCTGAGAAATCATAAAATTACGGTTTAAAATGACAATAGCTGAACGTCAATCTGTCATATGGATAGTGATGATGGGCAGCAAGGAAGAGAGGTGATGATTTCTTATTGCACTGTGTGCTTGCTCCATTTCACTGCCCAGACAGTGCAATACACCAAAATGTTTAGGATGTCTCAATATGCATTATATATAATTATGCTTCAGAAAAAAGCTTCATTGGCTTAACTTTAGAAATGAGGGGGCCAGGGCATTTGAAGAAAGAAGTGTTATCACATAATGTGGGGTATCCATACATGTGTTTAAAAGCATCTAATTTCATACAGAAGATAATTGTTTAAGATCCTGACATCTGTGAGAGGGTCATCACCACAGAATTGTTCATATCAATCATTTTGAGAATATGAAGGGCTAAAGGGATTGCCACAAAGCCAATTATCTTCCTTGGGGATTAAAAATTAAGAGCTGAGAAAGATTCTATGTAGTAATTTTTCTCCAAATTGGGGGACAGAGAGAGGATAAATATTATTGCCCTTTCTCTTAAAACCTTTGGGTTGAGGGGGCTTAACTAGAAATAAGCAAGGGTTGTAGCTGCGGGAATTTTTCTTCATCTTCATTGCTACTGCTGCTGTTATCAGCTCTATGGACTTCCCACACACTGACCATTTGAATAACACAATATTACATACAATGCACCATTGTTCTAGAGCCATTATGGGGGCGGGGAGATGATAGTCCCTGCCAAAAGTGGTGACAGAACAACCATGTTTAAGAAAAAAGAAGCAGGGGAACTGACATAAATGCCATTTGTCTTCTGGTTATTCCCTCTTTTAATCATGTAGATATGTCTGTCTGTCCTCGAGCCCTTGTCTTTTGCAGTTTGCAAAGGGGATCACAAGAGTGGGAGACAACTTCCTCCGCAGCATTACAAAAATGTTTTTAAAAATAATAAACTAGAACTAGCTGTCTCTGTTGTACAACTTCCTTGTATATGCTCCAAAATAACATGGTCAGATTCTTACAATTGCAAATTATTCCTGCCAGCAAACAACCTCTCACATTGCTTTGGGGACAGCAGGCTTCAGCTGGAGAAGGAAAGAAACACTTCTTTTCATAGTGAGCTTGGCTTATCCCTCACAATAACAGCAGCACTGGAGTTAAAGAGGAGTCAATACAGGAAGTTGCAGTGTGTTGTCATCCTCTTGCCTCCTATGTTTCCAGCAAGTGGGTGTGGGGAGTCTTCCCATTCCAGTTTGCTCAGCTACTTGAAAAAGTTCTTCAGCTACAGTACAAGTGACACTGAGCCAGAGGCTATTATCAGAGGAGGTTTTAGGGTAGTGCAACGAGCGCACTGGGTGCCAAGCTGCAGAGCGTACCACAACCATGCTGTAGAATGAAGAATGAGAGGCAGGGTGCCGCTGAAATTTGAGAGTCCCAGGTCTGCCACTGCTATTATCACTGGAAAAGAGCAGAGGGAGGTGTTTCCTGTGTTTGCCCTACAGTGTGAGCGTCCCCCTTCCTACTGGGCAACAAGAGAACACCCTGGTAGTAGCACAGTATGAGCAAGAGGCACAAGCCAGGGAAATGTTGCACATATATAAACATCACATCTAAAAACTACTTTCTCACTTACTTCCAGAACAATTAAACGCCATGCATTGTGCAGTGGATTGTTGCAACTGTCTGTTACCCAAGTCTCTGTGTTGTGTATATTTGAAGTGTGTGTATGTGGAGGGGGGTTGTTTTGTGATTCATTTGCCGTTAAGCTGTACCTTATAGCAGCCTTCCCTGTACATGCCCACAGGCTGCTGCTTTCACTGCTGAGCATCATTGCTGGTATGACAAAAGCTGCCAATCAGTGGTGATGGATGGTTATATGAATCACCCTCAATAGAGCAGAATCTTGACAGATGCCGCAATTCATGTCTATCACCCCTTGGAGATGCCATGGCTAAGCAGAAGGTTGAATATCATCAGCATACACAGCTCCCCAATGCCACTTGACAAACTGCTTTTGAAACTGGGGTATCTTCAAATGTGGTTTGTGATCTGGCATAAGGGCAGAGGAGAAGAAGAAGAAGAAGAAGAAGAAGAAGAAGAAGAAGAAGAAGAAGAAGAAGAAGAAGAAAGTTTCACTGCAAGCCTTTTAGATTGCCGATAGTAGCTCTTGGGGTCCAAAGTCCAGGTAGTTGTTCTTAAAAGCCTAGCATACTGATATCGATATGGGTACAAATCCTGGTAATAAAAATAAATAGAGGGAGTAACAGTCAATATTTCCGATGCTACTGAGAGGCAGACAATGCAACATGATGGTTATGAAAGCAAAGGACAGCAGTTTCTCTTTTACTTTGTCTGCCTAGGATTTTTGCTATGGCTTTTTAAAAGTTCTTAACTATAATGTAATCCGATTGCTACTGAATGAACACCATAACCTCACCATCCCATCTCATGCCAAACCATCCAAAGTATCCCAAACTATCAAAAGTATCAAGAGCAAGAAATGACACTGAATTCCACCCCCCCCCCACCAGCGTAAGAAAAGAGAACGCAAGCATCTATTTGGTCCAGCATCCTGTTTCCAAGAGTGGCCTGTCAAATGCCTCAGAAATATTAACGTCGGGGCACAAAGGCAATAGCCCTACCTACTTGTTTGTCCCCTGTATCAGGTGCTCAGAGTTATACTGCTGAGCTTGGAGTTTCAGCTTAGCTACCATGGCTAATAGCTACTGATAGACGTATTCTCTATAGCCCTATGCAGGCTATTCACCTGCGTCATTAAACTACATGATGGGAGAATGGGGATGGAGAGGCTAGGTCTTCCCTATTCATTCCATGATTGGAGGCAAACATTTGTGGTGGAGGGCCTGATCTACTTGTGTATGTTCCCCTTGTGATTTAGAGTCCTGGAAGATCTCTACTTCAGAAGTGAGCCCTTCAGTTCAGGGCTGGTGGTACAAAAGTAACACAGTTGACTTTTCCCTTATTGTGCGAAGGACTGGAATGCATGAATAAGGCTGAACCCTGAAAGGTTTGAAAGCTAGTTAATATAATCAGACATATGCTATATATCCTATATCTCACATGATCTATAAGGTCAACATGGCTAATCGAATACTTTGATCCAAACAGTATTGCCAGTCCAAGCCTAGCACCACATAACACAGAACTGGTATTTATTTGCTGTTTTCAGACGGAAAGGAATAACAATAATGTGCTAAATATTTCGGCCCTATGGCAGTTTTACATCATTGATGGAAAGATGTGAAACTGAATTAGCCACAAGACAACGTCTGTCACCAATAATAATTTATTATTATGTCAGGGAATCTATATGCTAATCAATACATTACCTGAAATAAATTTCTCTGTTCAACCAAAACCCAATTCACTGATATCATTACAAACTATAGATACGGTTACAAACTGCTTTTTTTTAGCTGGAACACGCCAGAGCTCAGTTCCAGCACCTCTCAGGTGGGTGGCCACTGCCATTATAAGAGAACAAGGGAGGTGTTTTCTAGAAAAGTAGCACTTGTTACGATAAAAGCACAGTACTTCTGCATACCCCTTTCTCTTAATCTGGATTGTCCTTGGGCTGTATAACAATCTAGACGGTGATATTGGTAAAATGAGAATCCAGCCACCTCCCAAGAGAAGTCCTTATGTTATTATTATTTTTAAATGAGAGTTTTCCCATGCTCATATGAGATTCCTATGGGCAAAAGCCAGGCTTGTTACATGCTTCTCATAACCTGATTTATGCACCAATTTATTTTATACATTAGGTGCACTGTATGCAGTCTGACTGATGCATAAAAATTTCATGCAAAAAGAAAAGGGATATTCTCACAAAGAACAGCCTTTCGGTTATCATTATCTCTTCTTGTGGTTAGCATCCTGTAGTTGGCAGGACAAATGATTCTATATACTTGAACATATTTTCAACCCCCTCTGGTCCAAAATGTTTGTGCAGTTTTCTTTTTCACTTTCTGCAACCTATGAATAGCAGAACAGCTTTATCATTAGAGTGAGCAGGCTATAATTTAGATAAACCCTTTGAACTTCCAACACCCTTCCCTGGCCCCAGACATCACATACAGACATCCTTTGCGCATCTCAGGTGCCAAACAAATGCAAAAACAAACAATCCAAAAAGTACATTTATTTTACTAAATTATATTCTTACCAATATACTTGCTGCATTATTAATAATGAATTCAAAGTGCTATTTCTCCCCTAGTTTTTATTTAGTAAAGAAGAGCAAGAAAAGCATCTTTCCATATTTCCTTTTATTAGAAGTCTTCTTTCATCCAAGAAATATGAGACCTGAAATAAATTGTACCATCCTGCTTTTTTAAAAAAATTCAAATCCTTTCCAGTCCTAGGCGGTATGCTAATGAAAACAGGTTGATAAATGACTCCCTGATATTTTCCAGACATTTTTCTCTCAGAAGTGCTCTAAACTGATGTAGCTCAAAGAGAATAAGGCGCATTAAGTCATTATATCAATTTTTGTTACCCAGATACTTCAGTCCCAGTTAAGAGCTGACAGCCTATATAAAACAAGGCAAGGGCATCATACGACTCCATCGATCAAACCTTGTCGTAGATAGATTGCCTATTACACAAATAGAACCAGCAGACTCAGTTCTGTAGTTTTTATGCTCTTCAATTAAAGGATAACAGGGTACTTTCCCATAAATCTGCTAATTGCAGCTGAATTAATTTAACAAATTTCACCAAGCACAGGGGAAAAGTGATTGGATAAGCTAATGTATACGAGCACAGGTTGTCACAAAGTGAGTTCCATTGCAGTTTTGTTTTTTTGCTATACCTTGACTGGGCAAGATGTCACAAACATTTAGCTCTGTTGTGGTTCTTTGGCAACAGACAGCTGACAACCATAACACTACACAAATAGGAGATAGTTTATTTGCTGTAACTCTACTTCCTCTGCCCATGAGAGAGAAAAAGCATGAAATAACTCATTCTTTGCATCTAAATTAATGATTCCCACCAATCAGGCTGTTTTTCCTAAGTAGCTATACCAGCAAAAGCACTAGATCACACAAGGGGTTCCCACACAAGCAATCTGAAAACCATGCCAACAGTATGCAAAAACAGAAAGCCAGACCACAGCATTTCTGCTTTGAGAAACAGCAGAAAAGGCACTTACACAAGACTTTGTGGACATAATTCTAGATATACCAGTAAAGGAGTGTTGGAATATTTTCAAAACAACTATACAGCTTTTCCAGTTTATAAAAAGCAAATGAAGTGATTTTGCAATTGACCCCTACAACCACACTCTAACAACAGCTTATTGTTGGGAAACATGTATTTCTATGTATTTCTTGGCACTTCCATGTTGATTTGCAAGGAGGACATAAGTTTAGTTTAATAATAAAAAACCCTAAACAAATGCTTTGATAAAACCTTAATTCCAGTGTATGGCCACTGTTACTGATTAAATTTTAGATATCTTATGAATGTCTACTTGTAAATAAGGATGCTTGAGGAATTTGCTATTTGCAAATTCCAGTGCAAATTTATCCCTGGATAAATGTGCAGACTGGAATGTAGTTATCCTTTACATTTTACACTTATATCAATTTTGCAAGAAAATTATTGGCTCAAACAATTCATCAAAGTGATATATTTCGGCTCAACAAAAATATATCTGCCCCTGCAATTATTTATGATAAAATACCAAAAAATACATCAGAATAAAAATGAAATCAAATTAGAAATGTGTTGGTTTGTAGTCTGTGATGAAACCACTGTTTCTTGGTTTGGATCCAACTGGAAACAATTGTTTAACAGACTATGGAAGGCAACAGTTCTGTCATATAAGCAAACAAAGGAAGAGCTGAATGAGGATGTATGCAAGAGCACACACTCGTTTTGGGTCTTATATACCAGTACTGTTATGTGTGTACTCTGAACTGGCCCTAACTCTCAAGCATTTGGTTTAAGATCGAACAGGGTTCATATATCAAAGGAGGTTGATTAGAGCCCCCTGTGTCCCTCACAGAACCATGAAGAAATCCGGCCAATTTCAAGTGTTGAGATGGGTAGTTTGGTTATTATAAAAGGCATAAGCTTGTCCTCTGTGATTTAGCTGATAAAGGAAATAAATGCCAGTGATATGTATGCAGATGGTTTTGACAACCTGCTTCAAGGCGGTTCAGTTCAGATATTTGCATGCAGTACCACACAGAGCATAGTTGTCAGTGCTGAAATGCAATGGGGCAAGCCTATAAACTGGTTTTGGCTTCATAAGGGCAGGGGTGGCTAACCTGTGGCCCTCCAGATGTTATTGAACTACAACTCCCATCAGCCCCAGCTGGTATGGCCAATTGTCAGGAATAATGGAGGACGCAGGTGGCGCTGTGGGATGTGGGTGGCGCTGTGGGTTAAACCTCAGAGACTAGGGCTTGCCGATCAGAAGGTTGGTGGTTTGAATCCCCGCGACGGGGTGAGCTCCCGTTGCTCGGTCCCAGCTCTTGCCCACCTAGCAGTTTGAAAGCACAAAGTGCAAGTAGATAAATAGGTACCACTCCAGCGGGAAGGTAAACGGCATTTCCATGTGCTGCTCTGGTTCGCCAGAAGCAGCTTAGTCATGCTAGCCACATGACCTGGAAGCTGTACGTCGGCTTCCTCTGCCAGTAAAGCGAGATGAGCACCACAATCCCAGAGTCGTCCGTGACTGGACCTAATGGTCAGGGGTCCCTTTACCTTTTTATGGAGGATATAGTCCAGCAACATCTCAATGGCCAGATGTTTCCCATTCCTGCCTTATAATATAGCTTAAACATGGGCCTGCTTCTGCTTTATTTTGTTTGGTCTAAGGGTTATCCACATGCTATGCAGGCAAGCACACATTTTCTAAATATGCTATTTACCAGTTAATTTGAATGTATTTGCAGGAGATATTCATCAAGCAGGGAAGCAGTTAACCCCCCTCCCTGATTATTTTTCCTTGAAAGTGGGGTTTTGCTAGTCTTCTGGCACAGCAGGGGTTGGGGAAGAAAGTAAAACAAACATGCAGGTATGCACTGCATGGAAGAATTGACAGAGAGAGAAATGTTTTATCAATGCCTCCCACCAAATGACCTACAAATACCCTCCCTCACTTTAGCATGATGAGAACCATGTGCTTCCCTTGTGAGGCCTACTCTCAACCTTAGTGGCATACACAGAAAGACCTTGATGAACACTAGGAACTAGCTGCTTCAATTCTGTTATTGTTGTTCATGCAGTTCAGGTGAATTTACATGACCAGATATGGCATTCCCACCTTCTGCAACCACAGCATAATTATTTCCCTCTCACCTCATAGTGACCATCCACGTGTTTCTTCTTTAAAGAACTTGTGCTCACCATCAGTCAGTCACCCAAACTGAAACTGTTGAACCATTTGCAACACTAGGATACTCCTGCATCTACAATATATTTTTGAGGTATCTATCCCACCTCCTTCTGACCTTTTTATCCTCCAGTAAGGCAGAGCAATAATTTGCTTGCTTCTCAGTCCGCAGCAGGGTGTGTCATAGTCAATGAGGGAAAGGTTGACCACAAAGGGAGGGAGGCATAAAGACAGCAGAATCGGGATACTTCATTCTGCTATCTCCAAGGTCACTAGAAAAAGAAAGCAGTAATTCATAAACAACAGAAGCCCTGTATACACCACTCATAAAGATGGCAGCACCCCTCTAGGTGCAGAAATGCATATTGGATTTGAGTGCTGTATATCTTTGAATTTTCTAGACTATATGAATGCTCTAGATCAGCGGTTCTCGGCCTGTGGGTCCCCAGATGTTGTTGGACTACAACTTCCATCATCCCTGAGCTCTGGCCTTGCTAGCTAGGGGTGATGGGAGTTGTAGTTCAACAACATATGGGGACCCACAGGTTGAGAAAGGCTGCTCTAGACTATGTTACATTTGGGAAAAAAACACTTAAAAGTGTTTAATTCATTTGTTCTTTGCTCTCCTGATTTCCCATTTCTTTCTCATTTTTAAAATGAAAAAAAAAAGGTACTTGGAGAAAAATTGTGTGTGTGTGTGTGTGTGTGTGTGTGTGTTTTAATGAGGCTTGAACCTGGCTCTGTAGCAATGGTGTCACATGTTCTTGACCAGAAGCTCCCATCAGCAATCTGAGTGCATTACAATAATCTAGCCTTGAGGTTACCAATGCATGGATTGCAGTGGTCAGGCTATACTTGTCCAGGAACAGCCATAGCTAGTGAACCAGATGAAGGGGACACTAGGGCACATCTGGTCCTGTGACTTACTAAAGAAAATATATAATCCTCCCTTAAAGGAATGCAAATATAATTAGTAAGTTTATTTTTTAAATGCTGTGAATAAATGACAGCACTAGTCCTCTTTGTGAAAGCATCTCTTACAGGATCTCAGATTTGACAAGGAGCATGCAGTTCTTCTCTAAGAAGGCCTGAAGGTAAGCCAGCTAGATAGAAGTGAGACACACACAAAGTAATTCAACTGAAGTACTAGGAAATACCCCGCTCCCACTCCACCAGTCCAAAGAACTAAATAATGCAAACAAAACTGTAAGCATCTAGCAAAGACAACAAGATTTAAAAGAAGGTAGGAGTTGATGTTTACTTAATTCCTGCAGAGGAACATTATTTGAAAAGAAGATAAAGCCACCAGAGACACAAAGATCAGCCACCTGCTTTGCTTGGGAACATTACATTCCTTAAATACTTCATACCATCTCACCAATTTTGGTAAGGTAACAGTTCTAAACCATTTTAACTATCCAACTATAAAATGCCTAGTATTAAAGTTTGTTGCTTTCGATCTTAGTGTTTGGGTGGGATAAGGATTGTAAAAGTTTATCACTCATTTTCACTGTCAGACATTAGTTAATACACATATATTTTGCAAAGTGTTTAAGTGTGTGCACTGTTTATACTTTCAGTTCCAAGACAAACTTCAGCAAACTTTTGCAGCAAGAAGTCTTGACTCTTTTTTGTTGTTGTTGCCTTGGTAAGTTTTGCTGTATTTTATGTGCCCTCAGGATTAAACACAGGCTATGTTCAGACATCATGCTAAACCATAGCTTAGCATGACGAGAATGAGATAGAACAAGCATCAGGCTTGTGCACCACCCTCTTCTCCTCTGGCATAACCACAAGTTTAGAAGCTTTTACTTCTGGCTTAGAATAACCCCAGAATGCTGTGATAGCTGAACAAAACACATTGTGATCAGCCTTAACTATGGTTTATTTGAAGCAAGACAATTTCAAACCATGGGTTAACCATAATGAGCATTAAGCACAATTTCAGATCACATATTAAATTGTAATTAATGGAGAGCAAAAGCAAAAGCACTCATTGCAACTCATTCTTGTCATTCTAAACTATATGTTTACTATACTAAATATGGTTTGGTCTGAATGTAGCTTCAGACAGTATTCACACAGTGATATGGGAGCTACTTCCAGTGGTGCAATCCCATTCTTTGTCCACATGGCTTTGTCAAGTTGTGTGGATCTTTCCCACCTGATTGTCATCTGACCAGCAGGGTTCCCATCTGCTAGAGATGTGTATGACCTTGGCCCTTGTATAAACCTGTACAGTCTCCTAACTGAGGATTATTAAATAGTTCCCAGTCACTTCAAAAACAATGATGAAACAATTATAAATGGAGCTGGGGGCGGGGAAGTGTACAGATCATAATGAGCAAAGATGGCTCTATAATACCAACTTCTGTTAAAAAAATAATACGGCCTATCTTTCCTTCAAAATCACATCTGAAGCAGACTGTAGTTTGCTCTTTGATACAATCCATGGCTTCATCTCAGACTGCCTTGATATATGAAACGGGGGGGGGGGGGGCATCACATGGAAAGCATTCAGGCCAACAAAGTCAGATCCTAAGGTTGTAATAATAATAATAATAATAATAATAATAATAATAATAATAATAATTTATTTATACCCCGCCCTCCCCGGCCAGAGCCGGGCTCAGGGCAGCTAACACCAATAAAAATACAATAAAACATAATGGGGGGGGGGGAGACAAACAAACAAACAAACAAACAAACAAACAAAAACAGTTTATTAAAATATGGGTTAAAATACAATTTAAAATGCAGCCTCATTTTAATAGTAGCCCATAAATCAAAGCCATAAGGGGAGGGAAACATAAGGGTCAGACTGAGTCCAAACCAAAGGCCAGGCGGAACAGCTCTGTTTTGCAGGCCTTGCGGAAAGATGTCAAGTCCTGCAAGGCCCTGGTCTCTTGTGACAGAGCGTTCCACCAAGTCGGGGCCAGTACTGAAAAGGCCCTGGCCCTAGTTGAGACCAATCTAACCACTTTGCGGCTTGGGACCTCCAAAGTGTTGTTATTTGTGGACCTTAAGGTCCTCCATGGGGCAAACCAGGAGAGGTGGTCCTGTAGGGACACTGTTAGCATGGGGTATAGCCATGAGAAGTGGCAACCACCATGTCGACCAATATTGCTATTCAACCAATATTACTAACTGAGCTCCTGCTGCTGTAGTGTGCAACACAAGTGAGGAACATCTTACTTGTGTACCTCATCAGGCCCCATCTAACTGTCCAGCTTGTTCCCTTGTAATTTCATCTCAAGTCTCTCTTTACATTGTTATATAGGGCGGCAAATATGTTCCAGCAGCCTTAAGGGTTTTCAATGCAAAGCCCGTTTCCCAACTCCTGTATGCAGCAAATGTCTGGCATAATGGGGACCTGCCAAAGCTAGATGGCTTTCAGGCAAAATTTATACGATCTCTGCTGCAGGTACCTAACTGCGTCCCCAACTCCGTACTTCTGCTGGAAGCTGGTGAATGCTCAATTTCAGCTAGAGTGTGGTGGGCTGCCCTAAAACATTGGCTCAGGATTTCAGTGTTTAATTTAGGGAAGGGTCTGTACCAACATTTGACCAATGAGGAATTTGTCAGCAAATGGCAGAAAACCATGGCTAAAAAAGCCACCTCTATTGGTCTGTCTCCCCCCCCCCCCAACTGTATTACCTGGGTTATGAAGGTGCCCAAAAGGTTTTAAAGCAAAGATTATGGGACAATGCACACAGTGACTTGCGATCTCGATCACACGCAGTCTGTAGTCCGCTGGCAGCAGGAGTTCAATATGGGTATGTCTTTGAGTTAACATCTTACATCAAAAACCTGACAGTACCTAACTATCGAAGGCTTTTCACTAAAGCCAGACTAAATGTCTTCCCCTCTGCAGTGCTGGATAGTAGGTTGAGAGGAGTTCCCTACCAGGACAGACTTTGCTCATGTGCTCAAGACATCGATTCCATAAATCATATTTTGTTGCATTGTGTGAAGTATGAGCAGGCCAGGGCTGAACTGATACTACCCTTGCTGGTGCCTTTCCCGGGAAAATCAGAGGCTCACTATGTCAGGTTCCTACTGGAAGACCGGACAAAAGCTAGAACGTTAGCAGTGGCAAAGTTTTTATCAGTGGTTGCAAGAACAAATGAGCCCTATATTCTAAACAAAATGCTTAATTAACCTGGAGGTAGGCTGTATGAACTGTGTATCGATTTGTAATGTTTTGTTGGGTCTCTGGACCGTAATAAAGATTGTTGTTGTTATTCATGGCTTTCAATATAGTCCCATTTCTGCAAATCATCTCAGCCAGATCCAGGGCTTTGATAAGGAAAAATAGCAGTATCTGGATCAAATATATTTGGTCTGAGAGGTGAATGTCATCAAGGAAAATCAAGAGTGGTGTCCCATGTCCTTTCCAATCCTAGCATTACCTTTCACCTTGGAGAGCTATGTTACATGTATTCCAACCATGAGAGTGATGATGGAAAGTGTATGTGCACACATGCAGCAAGAGTTTCTCCTTCACTGTCTGATATGCTTGATCACTGTCCCATCATATGTCCCGAAACAAAGACAAAGGTCTGATTAGAGACCAAGTCTGATATTAAGTCTGGCAGAATGGCGGTGTGACACTAGCAAGAAAAGCAGTTTCCAGATCACACACTTTTAATCTAGTTATTAAAAATGCTGAGAATAACAAGTCAGAGGTGAAAGCTGGTGAATAATAATAATAATAATAATAATAATAATAATAATAATAAATTTTATTTATATCCCGCCCTCCCCAGCCATGGTGAGGACACAAACTTGAGATACTTTCAGAATAACAAAAACTGGTAGACAACCAGTAGCAAACGAAAGAAAGATACTTGAATTTGATCTATAAAAGTTTATCCCTCAACAAAATCTGCTGGTTGTTAAGGTGCCACATGATTGTTAACTGCCTTTGGAAGGAGCATGTAATATGACAGCAGAAGACTTCTATGTGTGGGTACAAGTTTTTCTTAGAAAACAATACTAGTGTGTTTCAAACTCAAAATATTCTGCAAATGCAGGAGAACTGATCCCCAAACGAGAAAGACCTTACTGTACTGATGGTTCTTCTTGAAAAAACCTTAACGATGGCTAGAATATGTACAAACAATACCTACAGTGTGTATAACAGTTCATTCAAACAGATTTAATTTACATGCCTCAGTTTGCTATACTGAATTGCTTGTGATGATACAGATTTGCATGGATTCAAGTAGAGAGAGGACAAAGTCAGGACACAGACAATAGATTGTGGAAAGTTTTTGTCATCATTAATTGGGATATGCTATTATTTCTGCATGATTACTGTAGAATGCAATGTACTTATTAAGGTTATGAACTAGTTTGCATCATTTCATTGCAAAAATTAGTAATGTGCTAAGTATGATGTATCTTCTCCATGATTATACCTGCTCAGAACCACAGCAACTTTCTATAGCACCACTTTGAAATACTCAGCTCCTTAATGCTTTTGCCAAATCTGCTAGATATATAGTGAGCAGTGCCACACTCCAGATACATCCAACTAAACCCAGAGGAAAGCAACATGCATGTCCTACTCTTCCTGAGGAATATTTATCCTATACTAAATCCTAGGAAACTCTGTGAGCACCTCTTTAGTGCAGTTTATGACAGGATTATTAATACTGCTCAACAACCAAGTAAAATTAGAGATAAAATCTGAATAGGTCCCATTATTGTTTTTAGAGTGAACTAAATAAGCTATATAATTTTCCATCTAGAAGAAAGCTCAGCCCTGTACATGCAAGGAATAAGATTGTGATCCTAAGCACATCACATCCTACCGTTGCTTGAGTATCAGTAAATCCCCACCTTCAGTGCTGTGAATTCAAGCAAATAAGAGCTTTAAAATGTCAGGCCAGCCCTTAAGGATTTATTCGCTTTAGCATTTTTATACAATGAACATTAATTTCAAATGGGAAGTAAAAGCAGTTGTCAGACTTGAGGCACTTGCTATGTTTTCCCTAAATTTCATATGCCTCTTTCTATGCTATTGTTCTCTGAAGAACTTTCTTTCCTACCCTCAAAATTAATCCATCCCTATCTATTGGAGCCATAAACTAAATTTTGTAAAGGGAAAAAAGCCTCAACTGGAAAATTTTCAAATAACTCTCTGTACTTTGAGTGTAAGTTTATAACCAGGGATGCAAGAACTGGAGGCCCCAATGAATGATAGCTTTGTTATATCAGGAAGTCCCTATAGAGATTTTCTTTAGATTCTAAATATTTTTGACAGATTTTTTTAGTTTATTTCTCTGCAACTATGAAAGATGGAAGCTTGTGCAAGAGAAAGTATGCATCCTCTGAGAATCTTAGAATTCTGACTTTTATCTCTGACTCTCGCTGCTGCTGCTGCTGCTGCTGCAATATGGTCATCCAGTTTCCCCAAGCACTACCTACAACTCAACAGGACTACAGATGTCACAAAATGACTAACGGGTATTTGTTTCCTCGGAAACCTGGCCAGGTAGTCAGTGCTCTTCCTCATAAAAGACCAGAGCTTGTAGATGGTAGAGTTCGGAGGTGGTAGCATGGAATGTTCCACTTCTGATTGCAGGTGTGGGGTGAGTTGGCTCATTTCCAATGCCCCTCTATGTGAAAAGCTCCCTGCAGGTAGAAAGATCTGCACAATAATTATGTATTTATTACCAATATTTATATTCTGCTTTTCAGTTATAGTAAACAAGTTGCGCTACAATCTTCTCTTTGCTGTAATAGGGTTTTCTTATTTACATTCAGTTTTTTCACGTGGGGAAGACTTATAAGATCAAGGTTCTCCACCTGCAGTCTAAAGGGATGGAGTCTACTCTGCCACCTCATTCTGCTGCATCTTTAGATGAGCCTAGCTCTGATCACATGCAACGAACTGTATGCAGGAACCAATTGCCATGGTTGCAGGTATGTATCCACTTCCTCATCAAAAGATGTGTCGTGCCAGTTCAAATGGGCCTGGGTGAACCCTGGGACATGGAAGTGACATAGGGCCAAACAACCGGCATTAAATTGATGAGCTTATCAGTATTTCATTTAAATCATTTACAGTCCAACTTCTCACACTCCAGCTTTTGACTAAGTTCCCAAAGCTGTTTACAGAATAAAATACTTAAAACCTTTAAAAAAATTAAAAAGGTAAAGATAGCCTTGGGGGAATCAACTCATCCCTCGAGACTTGGCTTTGGATTGGGAGCAACGATTGTTGAGCAATGCTGTAGATTAGAATGCTTGGGTGGAAAGTTCTGCTTTCCTGAGAGTACTACGTATACTTGAAAATTGCTACCTATAAGCTGCCAGCACCTGTCTGCATGTCCTGAAGTGGCTAAAGCAGGGAACTGTTATTGGTTGTTGGAATACAACAGTCATAGCTGAGATGCAGACGGTAATTTGAGATAGCAGCCTGGGTGGTGCCAGTCCAGGCTTAGCAATATTAGACTGCCAATGTCAGAAATGGCAACCATGGATAGTAGGAGGAGGGGAAAGCAACTGATTCAGTCCCAAAGCGCCATAGCTCTTTTCTATCTTGGATTGTAATCTGTGCTGTAGAAGAACTGGGGGTATGTAGTTTCCAAGGCTTGTCAACACCACTGCTTTTAAGTAGTGATGCTGCCAAGCCTTGTAATTTCCTGGTTTAAAAGCACAAAAATGAAAGCAAGTACCAGAAGCAAAAAAATAAGATTAATCTCCTGAAATCTTGGTGGAACTGGAATGTGTCCATTCAAGAAAAGGGAAAGAACAAGTTCTGGGACTACTTACTGTTGTCAGAACAAACAGAGATCTAGTGAAGTTGTTTTAAAACTGGATACACAGGTTCTTGCTGATGCATTACAGCTTCCCAATATAATTAAACAATTTGAGCAAGGGTTGAAACCATAGCATTTGGATTGGATGAGAGAGAGGAATCTGGGTATCATATGTGTGACTTTTTTGTAACTATTTCTTAACACAATTCTGGATAAGTCTTGTGTCCTGCTTATTCTTCCTTTTCTCTAACTTCAGACTTCTCTACGCTCCCTCTGGTTTGGGATGTCACCGTAACGGTAGGTGCAAGAATTCACCATCAGGACAGCATAGCATAAAGGACAATGGTGCTTTTTCAGACTCCCATACTCTGTGCTGAATCCTGCACTACTTGTTACTTAATAACCGCGTAAAATCAGCTGCACATTGGAGAAATTCAATCCAAATATGACTGGGCTTACTACTTTGGAAATATCCTCCAACACAGCATAAAGCTAATTTAGCTGTCACTTACTGTAAGTAAAATGACAAATATCCGTAATATCTGTCAGGATATGAATACTTTAAAAAGAGTTATGCAGCTGTCAACATTTTGATGACTCTAACAAGAACAAAACAAACGAACAGAAAACAGACAGCAAGTCTGTTATACATCCAGTTGCCAAACTGTACTATATATATATATATATATATATATATATATATATATATACACACACACACACACACATATACATACATACATACATACATACATACATATACATATATATATACATTCACACTACACACACACACAAAATTAACTGCAAATGTTTCTGTAGTGAACTGATACAGGTAAATCAGTCGGTACTACTGACAAACTAGCACAGTATATGCCATTTCAGATTGAATGTCGTTTTCATAATCAAATGACTGTTTATAACAAAATAACATCATTTATCAATTTTGAAGAATACAGGGATCCACAATTACACTCAGCTGTGATGAGCTGGTGAGTGTATCATTCAATCTGAAAAGAGTTGCCCACCCTTTTCTGGTTTCTGGATGCTAGAGAAGCATGATTGTTTTCCCTGAGCTCATGCTGATATTTGGAGACCACTTGGAAGCCCACTTGGAACTTTCAAAGGCAGTGTGACAAGACCCACTCCCTCCCAACACAAGTTCAGAATTGGGAAGAAGAAATGGCACTTCTTCATCTGGTCATGGAAGCACAATGGGAACCTGCAAAGCTCTGTGTGATGTCATAGTCAAGATCATTCTCTCTCCCTTGACAGAAGAGCAAGGTCTTTGGCAAGCTCCATTTGGGGTTGAATACCAGGGCCAGCCAAAATTCATGGGCCCCTCCTGGAAGAATGGCTTAGGAAGAATAAAGCTAGCAGCCTTTCTGAGTGGAATAATATGTATGTGTCACTTGAAAGAATGTCCTTGTCAGAGTCACTATGAGAGGATCCAATCCCAGAACCCTGAGCCACAAACAAAAAACCAGGATTAAAACCCAATGCAACTCCAACAAACTTCAAAAACTGACATTTCAGGAACTAGGCAATCAAGTCAAGACAGAAGCTGGAAGCAGGCATCAAACAGATGCCATTCTAGCTCCCCATAATGAGTTAGCATGCAGTAAAGAGGATGTGAGGCAGTGTCCAAGCTCCCATTGGATGAAGAACTCAGGCTGCTTATAGCAGAGACAGAAATATTGGCTGCTTTGAGATTGCTTGGAGGTAGTGAGATTAAATCTCCCTTCTCCCTTCTGCTTCGTGTGTGTGTGTGTGTGTGTGTGTGTGTGTGTGTGTGTGTGTGTTGAATGATCTTCACCACTGGTGTGCAGCCCCTGTGGGCTCTAATGGGTATAAAGGTTTTCCACCCCTGAATTAGGGGGAGAATGGCCAACATTTAATCTGGGAATTCAGAGGGCCTAGATCTATTTAAATCTACACATATAGTGTAACTGGTTACTTCAAAACAAACAAACACACACACACACCACTCCATAAACATTGCTCAGGGGTGAAACCAGCCTTCATTTCACCTGGGTCAAAATTAATGTATACAGAGAACTGGCATACTAAAGAAGAAAAATATTATGCTGAAAGAAATATATTACAGTATAGTAAGATCCTGGTGGAAAGAATGAACATAACTTTCAGAAATAGGCTTCCATAATAGCTAATGCAGCAATTCTAACACTATTTTCCTGGAAGTAAGTCCCACTGAATTCAACAGGACATACTTTCTAGTAGGATGTGCTGCAAGATGCTAACTTTAGAATTGAAGGCACTATGTCGAAAAACTTACAACATTCTATTTTCAATAGTAAGTGTTACTAGTGTTTAGATGTGATGTAATATGCTAAGGAAAAATTATTCTAGCTAGAATGATAAGAACAATGAGTTTAAAGAGAAAGGATATGGAATGTTTCTTTTTGCTGAGGTTCCATCTTACTACTAAAGGGGCTCAAATCAACCTCACACCTATAAATGAGAATTTGTGGTACAGTCATTCTTCTCCACCAGCTGTGGATAAAGTACCAAACCAAAACACATATTTGAAAAATGTTAAATGAGAACTGCAAAAAAAAATTCCACAAGATTCAAGAGAGTAATATAATGTTTTCTAAGAATGCCCATGATGGAACAAATAACAGTCTGAAGTAGATCCCATTTTTATCTTATTTCATATTTATGATGTTGCAGTGAATTTCCCAATGTAATGACTGTGTACATTACAAATAAAGGATGGTAATCCAAGATGAATTTTGTGAACACCCAAAAATATATTGCAATTTCTTCACTTTTCATACATACACAAGTGAATACTGACAATCTCAAGTTGATGCCAGTCAACATTCACTGTGCAGTTTTTGGACATTCACAGAACATGCCTGGCATTGCCAACATTTACTTATGATTATCAATAGCCATTAAAGTTTGGATATTCACTAATGCATATTGGGGTGGTCTTTTTTTATTTCCATGTATTACCTAGCATTAATACCACTAAATATGGAAAAGTAAGCTCACACACTGACTTATTGGGCTCTCAAGAGTGAAATAGTTCAATAAAAATCAGTTTAAAGAGGCAAACAAAAAATGTGTGCATACATAGACACTTTTACTCAATTAATCGTTACTCTTTTGATTTTCAGACACAAGTTATTGAAACAAGTAATAGTCAGAAATTCCCATTTAAGTGGTTTGACTCATAATTTAGAATAAAACAGATGTGTACATCTACCCACTCTGCCAAAAGGGACCCTTAAGTGGGGTGGGGGTGGGGTGTGGAATGCACAAGAAGCTAAGACTTATAGCAGCATAAATACTTGGAAGTACACACTGACAAGTATGAAGCAGCATCATAAATGATTCTCAGAACACTTTGAAAACAAGTTAAAGTAAACAATGGTCAATACACTATTTTACCATTCCATTGCTCCTTTCACATACAGACTGTGATGGGGTCTTCTGCTCAGCCACTAGCCTATATCATCAGATATCACGTCGCAACAGATAGAGGCAGTGTTTTTTTCCTAAAAAAAATGTTTAGGGGTCCTCTCATTTTGACTCAAGAAAATCACCATTTTATAGGCCACCATCTGGGATAGCAACGGAACTGACAATTCACCATGCTAGAGAAGAAATTATTATTATTATTATTATTATTATTATTATTATTATTATTATTATAGTTTCTTCTCCTGTTAGATTCACAAAATGTTTAGGGGTATGCATCCCCCTGCATCCCCACTGGATAGCACTGAAAAAAGCACTGGATAGAGGTATAGACAACTCCTGGATACCCTAGTCTCAAACAGGTATACCATTCAGAGTGTTCCCAGTTTGAAATCTGGGCCAGCCCTGTGGCTTCCATGGCCTGACAAGAGTGGAAGTGACAGAACAAGAGGAGGATGGATCTTCCCAAGCAAAATGAAAATATTATGACAGAAAATGGTGAAGAGACATAAGGGGGGGGGATTTAAAAATGTTAATTGTGTTTTATCTCTATCAAGATTTTCAGTGGTCTGCTTCACATCTATGGGAAACAGTTTAGGAATAAAATTAATGCTCCCACCGATCAACTGCAGCCTGAGAACTGCCATATACCTGACAAGTGCCATCTAAAATAATGCCAATTACAAGCAGTTCTTCAACTCATTATTTCCAGTGTGACTCTCACTGCTGAGCAACACACCAGAGATCTGTGGTCCCTTTAAACAGATTTATTGTCGAGGCATAAGCTTTAATTGGTGAACTACTGCTTTTGATAATGCAGACACAAATGCATCCTATATAAAATATTATAAACTGAAAATCTTCCCAGTTTGTCATAGGCTATGCGTTTTCTCACATCTCACATCACAGGCCAGAGTAAAGGTGTTGCAGTATCTCTCTGCTTTGAAATATCTTTTAATTCTCTAAATAAGACAAATTTGTTACTGACCAATAGATACAAAATCGGACACTGCTGTGCTATACATAACAGAATTGAAGATAACCCTTTACTGTAAACACTGAAAAAGGCCAGTGGTAGAATCAGTCTTTAAAGAGAGGTTCAGCGGATGGCTTTTCTTTTTATGGGGCTGTCCTCCTAGTGGTTCTACTGGGGATACTCAGTAAGTATGACTGGGACTAGTGACTAATCCAAAAGACAACTAGATAAAGTAGCTGCCAACATTCCCAGCACTATTTCACAGCAAAACATAAGACTGTTGCAAGTTGCCAAAGACATTCTGTGAAATCCCACCAACCCCCCCCCCCCATTTTTTAAATTTTGCAACATAAACACACATAACACTAGTAAAAGAAAAGGGGGGTGGAGGAAACTTCAAAAGAAAATACAAAAACCTATATGAAACAAATAATGGACAGTGAATTCTTATCTGATAACAGGGTCGTTTAAAACAGGTAGCAATAGCAACAAGAAGGATGAGAGAGATCTTTCTCAGTTGCAAGCAGAGTAAGTAGCCTGGGGTGGTAAACCTCAGGCTCGCCAAAGGTAGCTGGCTATTCTGCAACTCCCATCAGTCCCAGCCAGAATAGCCAGTAGTCAGGGATAATGGAGTTGTAGTTCAGCAACAAATGGAGAACCACAGCTTAAGCCAACCCTAAACTAGATGTAAGCTCAGCCACAAAATGTCTATGATGTTGGTTCATGCATTTTCATATTCCTAAATATGAATGATTGCTGTTGTAGATCAAGCAAAGAACTGAAATTAAGTTGGTACCCTTTGGACATTACAGCAGTGATGCCAGAAATGGTTTTCGATGGACTCCTTCCATGGCACTGCTTAATGCAGTAGTGAAGAACCCTCTGTCCTCAGAGGCCATTTTTGGCAAAACACACCCACTGTTTGTCACCTGGCATCATGTGATGTCAGGTGCAGAGATTTGTCATCTCTTAAATAAGTGCTGTGAGAGCATATTGGCTCTCTGTCCTTTGACAGGCTGAGGATGCACAGACTTTCTTCTCTTGCAGCCATGGCTTGAACTTTTAATCACAGGATGCCATACGATGTCAGGTGACTGCCCACAGAGGGCAAGCCAGTTCTTGATCCAACCAAATTCAGGTGTGGATTTCCACAACTGGCTTACTGTTTAGAAACTTACCACTAAGTAGGTGCTTATCAGCTACCATCAGGTGAAATGACTGGGAGTGGGGTAAGGACCTCACGTGGGCTTTAAACATTATGAAAGTGCCATAGGATGAATCCAAGTAAAAGTTGTTCCCACAACAGTGTGTTAACATGTGAAAGGTGCTCTGTAGACAACACAGACAAGGCAAACAAGTAACCCCTCTCTCAAAGTATTCTAATTAAATGGAAATACTACACCCATTAAACAGCTAAATATATTATGTTAAACCTCTGAAAGAGAAATAAAACAAGTAAGTTGGACTGTGCTTTCACAATTAAAACACAGGAGCGGTATTATGTGTTCACCAAATTGTAGCAGAGTTTCCTGAAAATATTGCTGCTTGGGTGTAAGAAAACAGAAGGCAGAAAGGAAGAACTATGCTTGAACATTACAGCTGCCTCATTTCTAAGAGATTTAGATGTTCAATTTCCTCCCCTCCCCAACCTAGATCAATTCCTGTAACAAAATTTGCAGTATTTCAGCTTCCATTTTGAAAATGACTTGAGAAAAGCAAAAGCACAAGGTTCACAAAGTGGCCTAGAATAGAATTGCCAATATTCTGATGAATCTTTCGTGTCTCACCCTAATCAAATGAAGAAAGTATGGCTCTAGCAAATGGGATTTAAATTAATAACATTGAAACAGAAGGAGGCAGCAGTTCCAGGTGGTGATATAGGAGGCGAAGCCCACTTCAGGAAGGTGGTGATGAGAGGGTGGAGAAGAGAGAGGAAGGGAGAACAAAGAAAATAATTTGCAAGACTTTGAAATGCATACCTCATCACCAGACAGGGGCCATGCCCACAATAGTCCTAAATGCTTCTGATTCATCTTCATTTACTTTCATCCTGCATGATATTCTTGCACTCAGGACATTTTGGTCCTCACTGTGCCCAATTCAGGAATGCTTGAAACACAAAACTACTTTGGGTTGTCTCCCAAGTTCTACTCAAAGCAGACCCATTGAAACTAATGGGCAGAAGTTAGTTATGTTTATTGATTTCAACAGGTCTATTTGGAATGTAACTATCATTTGATGCAACCTTTATTCTGAAATCATATAGAGACTTACTTAGGAGTAAGTCTCATTGAACTCAAAGAGGCTTGATTAAGAGGAGATATAATAGCCATTTTCAAATATCTAAAGGGCTGTCACATGGAAGATGGAGCCTGCTTGTTTTCTCCTGCTTTGGAGCATAGGACCTGAACCAATGGAGTCTAGTTACAAGAAAAGAGATTCCGTCCAAACATCAGGAAGAACTTTCTGATGGTAAAAGCTGTTTGACAGTGGAACGGATTCCAAAGAGAGGTAGTGGACTCTCCTTCCTTGGAGGTACAGTCCTCTCCAGATTTGAGAAGTAAGGCAGTTTTCATGTCTCTTACAATTCTCAGCAACTTCTTTCAGAACGACTGCATGTATGTTGCATTTTTATTGGAAAGACAGGAGTGAGTTTTAAAGACATACCGTAAGTCCTACATTAAGAGTTGGAGGTAAATGGAGCCACTCTGATTAAGTTTCACCAAATGTTTTTGTTTCATTATAATCTTGTTATGACCTCATTTCACCTTCTTTTCTTCTTAATTTTTTGGATAATAGTGAACACTATACCCTGTTGTTGTTTTTTCTTACTGGTATTTTGGGAGGTTTGGACAGTTGTCACATTGGGGAAGGCTTGAGGAACCCTGTTCTATGTTTTGCAATTTTACACTCTAAACAATGACTACCGAAGTTATTCCATAAATACACAATTGCCTAATCATTGGCACTGCCAGCTGGGACAATAAAAGTTACCATTTTATCAAAATGCAAGTATTTTCCTAAACAGTTTGTCCAATTAATGAACACAGAGCTGATGTATTTTTTTTTAACAAATGTAATTTTTCCTCTGCATTTACTGCTACAAATGATACTAAAGTGTTACTTCTCATCGGCTCTTTAATTTAACTGCCATAATTTATGCAGATAAATGTTTGATGAATTGCGTGAAGAATAGCATTCATATTGCCAACCATAAAAGTACTTAGCTACCATTTTCTTTTCATCCTATTTATGGATGCTTTATATTACAAAAAATCAAGTCACCCACATTAAAAATGATGTATTGTTAAAGGAAAAAAAGGTACTGGTGCATAACAAGGAATAATAAATTATTAGTCTCTGAAGGTTAAAGCCAAGTTTAAAACCTATCAGTGCTTTGTTATACTGAAATCTTTTCAAGATTCAGTTGACTGAGTAGGCTTTCAAGTGACAAAAGTGACACCACACTAAGGCTATCATCTCTCTGGGTTTAGCTCAGGCATCAAATGCAATGTGAAGGACAGATCAATGTTCGTGATAATCCTCAAAATAATTCAGCTACACACACAAACTGGCATAAGTTATGATTTTAAAATTCAGCTCAACTTCATGTAAGCAAGGGCACTTAAATTTGATCCTTTCTTCTGAATCAACCTTAACCATTTTATACTTACTGGAACAGGGAGTTGAGGTTGAAAGGATAATTGAAATATTATATATATATATATATATATATATATATATATCCTGTTGCTTGATGGAAGTGTTGCATTGATCCTCATAAGAATCATGGCAGTGAAAATGAATCAGATGCACAGCAGACCTGGGCATGGGCAGTGATGTCTTCAATCCAATACTTACATAGAAGATTCCTTTTCCAGTGTCATTTGGGAAAATTCACGTTAAAAAGGACAAGAAGGCCCAACTATTCCTAGAAATACAGCCTGGTTAGTTAATTTCTTTATGAACTTGTCATTCAGTCCATGGGAGTGATTCTTATACTAGAATTGGGGTCAATATGTAGAATATTGGCTTTACATACCATTGACCATGGTATCCCTCCTGGACAAGCTCCAGGGAATGGAGACTGGGGGCACTGTATTACAGTGGTTCTGATCCTATCTTCAGGGCAAAGTCCAGAGAGTAGCATTGAGAGAGTGCCTTTCGGCCCCCCTTGCAGCTACGTTACGGGGTGTCGTAGGGGACTATCTTGTCTCCAGTGCTATTTAATATCTATATGAAGCTGTTAGGAGTGGTCATTAGGCATTTCGGGGAGAGGTGCCACCAGTATGCTGATAACACTTAGCTGTATTTTTCCATAACATCTGAATCAGGAGAGGCCGTGCAGGCCCTGGGTCCTTGCCTGGACTCAGCGGTGAAATGGATAAGGAAAAACAATCTGAGCTTGAATCCTGGCAAGATGGAGGCACTGTGGGTGAGTAGCTTCCGTGTCCTAGAAATTGGTCAACTGCCTACCTTGGATGAGGCTGCATTCCCCCTCAAGGAACAGGTTCACAGTTTGGGGGTGCTTCTGGAGGCCTTTTACAAACTGTGATTGGTTCAAAAGCTACGATCATTCCTGGACTGGGAATGTCTTGCCACAGTCGTTCATGCTTTGATTACTTCAAGACTGGATTACTGCAATACACTCAAAGTGCTGCTTCTCTCATGCTTAATCCGGAAGCTGCCGTTAGTGCAGAATGCTGCAGCACGATTGCTGACAGGAGTAAGTCCTGGTCAGCATATAATACCTTTGCTTTAGAGATCTGCATTGGTTGCCGATTTGCTACTGGGCAAAGTTCAGGATGTTACTATTAACATATAAAGCCCGTAAAACGTGGGACCAGCTTACCTACAAGATAGCCTTACCTCACATCTGCCCACCCGACCACTTTGATCAGCAGAACTGGTACTACTACAGATGCCACATAATACCCACTCCACATGTGTAAGAACATGATTGCTGGCGTAGCAGCACTTTGGAACTCCCTGCCTAATGGGATAAAGCAGGCACCTTCACTGTATTCTTCTTGGCTCCTGCTAAAAACATTCTTGTTTGGACAAGCCTATGCTTATAAAGTTGACATAATTTTAATCTGTTTCAGTATTTTAACTTCTGTATGTTTCAAAGTTAAGGTTGTGATTCTTCTTGGCTTTACTGTTTTATCTCTTGTAAACTGATTCGAGGATTGTTGTGTGTTTTTTAACTATCAAACTGTGTATGAATTTTATGAAATCAATCAATCTTAGGCAGCAAGAAGTTGTGCACAATTTTTTTTCTTAAAAACCCCCTCAATGGATGTGTTTAACTCTTGCAAGAAATTGAACAAATTGCCATCTCTAGGGTCACCCCATGGTCAAGGTGATTCTAAGAATTAGTCTCTGGTGGATGAGGTGCTTTCCCCTATAGTGTTTGGCATCCAGATCAAAGACTGCATGTAGCCTGAAGGGGAAACATTACATAACCCAGTATAGGTTGTCTAGGAGTGAGAGGAGAGATAGATGAGAGGAGATGTGTTCCATCTGTTGGACTGGACACTTGAACTACATGGTGCCACATAGGAATTCCTTTCCAGTTCAGCACTACTCCCCCCACCCAAAATAATATTTTAAAGAAAACAAATAGCATCACTATTTAGAGACTTAATCAGGTGGTAATGACTGAAAAAAGGATATACACACAAACACATACAGGATGCAACCAGCTGAAGTTAAGCACTCTGTGTCTCATCCAACAAAATAATTAAGCACATGCTTAAATCTCTCGCAGAAATCTGTGAGATTTAAAAGTGCTAAATTGTTGTATCCAAAGACTGAAGCTAAAATAAAAGTATAGATTTCAGAAATTGTGCAACTTATGTGGGACCCTTCTCCACATTGGATACGCAAAGACACAGGAAGAGAGAAGCTTCAATTATGTGTTCTTTTATCTCTGTCACTAGGAACACCGATTCTAAAATAAAAATAGGACATCATCTCACTTTAGTACAACAGCAGGGAAAATACATACCGGTAATCTTCAATCCAATGATTCTATGCAGGCAGTCAGATATCCGGATCAAGATTACAGTTTTAGGACAGATATATAATTTCAAGATCTTCAATTCATTAATGAGAGCTATGCACTCCAGCTTCAGTTCCAATAAGAGAAGAAGACCACCCTACTTGTATTAGGAGGAAAACAGAGATGACAAGCTTAGGGCTCATCCACATTTCCTTTTGTCTCACTTTTCTAGGCATAGGTCTGGGTTTTCCAGCCCAGGTCCAAGGAGGATTTTCTTTTTTCTTTTTTGTCCCGGCATTTTCCCAGAGAAAACCCACATTTTACCACTAAATCAGAGCAAACAGCAATCAGGTTTTCCTGGGGAAAGTGCCAGGGACAAAAAAAGAAACCATTGAGACCTGGAAAGCCTGTGCCTGTCCCTAGAAAGCACAGAGCAAAGGTAAGTGTGGCTGATCTGTTGCTAAGAGATTCCATTCATGTTATGGTGAAGGTACAACGCTATAAATCAGAAGTCAGGAAATTTCAGTCCCAGAAGCCAAATATAGACCTTGAGGGTGCTCTTTGCAGCTTACCTTTCAAAGGCAAGAGTCACACACATTGTTCCAACCACTTTTGCCCTTGTCCTCCTGCATCTGACTCCTTGGAAGGCTTAGGCTAAAAAAGTTTCCCCACTCACCCTGGTTATAAACAGTTAACTGTGCCTACAGACATTTCTTGAGCATCAGATAAATGTACCTTGAGGAAATTATCAGGCCCCATCATAGTAAAACAGAAGGCATATTGCATTAGAAGCTTTTTTAAACTGAAATAAAAAAATACTCCATGCAGACCCCAAAACCCCAGATCTACCCTTGATCCATCTTGAGCATAAGCTCACAGACCACAACCGTTCTAAACAAGCTCTTTTCAATACCTGACCAGCTTCACTTTCAGAAAAAACAGAGCTATGCCTCCACTGATCATAGATCACTTTGTGATGTTGAACATAATGATTTGGGGAACGTTTGGTTTCCAAAGGAGAAGGCTCCTCCATAAAGATGTCCAGTTCCATCTCAGTTCCCTAACTTATCTACCCAGTCTGCTCTCAAAAAAGGATACATAAAAGTGAGAGTTCTGTTACAGGTAGGATAGGACAGTTGATAAGATCAAGGAGACAAAGACTTGCCCCCAATATCTGCTCAGGGAGGTTGAAAGATTCCCCAGAACAGTGTGCAGGGGGAGAAAAGGGGAGATTTGTTTATTTATTTATATCCCACCTCTTTCTCCAAGGAACTCAAGATGGCATACATGGTTCCCCCACTCCTCATTTAATTCCCACAACAACCCTATGAGGTAAGGTAGACGGAGAGGCAGTTACTGGTCCAAGGTTACCAGTGAGCTTCATGGCGGAGTGGGGAATTGAACCTGGTCTCCCAGGGCTAACAATCCCTTTAGAGCTATGTTGCATTCCACCCTCAGGCATAGGTATAGTTGCATATCAAAGGACAATATTTTACACTATATCAGACTTGAGAAACAGTATCTTCTAACATGTCAATTGCTGAACGCTTCCTTCATAGTCTTCCGTACTTACCTAGGACACCAAGGATAAGATTTTTTCTGTGGTGGAACCATAATTGTGGGGGAAATACGCTTGAGAGATGCTTACCAAACTTAATCCCTTATATCTTTCAGAAAGACTGTAAATACCTTCTTATTTCATTAAGACTTTGGATGTACTGGTTTTGCAATTTAACTTGCCTCTTGCTACTATTTTATTATTTGGGATTTTTATTGCAGTTCAATTAGGTATTTTTTATATTATGTTACTCTAAGCATCTTGGTGCCTGTTTTAGGTAAACATTTATTTAATTTAGTAAGAGTGAACTGATGACTTCAAATCCAAGCAATTTTCATGCAAATAATAAAACCACCAAGCTATATATTCATGTTATATTGAAATAGCAGTTGTTAAAATCAGAATGAGATTATTCTTCACTATATAGATTTTCTGTTTCATGTCTGTATGAGTTATCTTGTTCCTTTTCTTTTATCTGTTATGAATTAAGTATTTTTGCCCCTGTGCTACTAAGGAAGAAAAATAGAAACAGTAATTATCATTAGATCTATATAATAGTTTAAGAGTACTGAAAGAGAGAGAACTTGTTGCCACTATTTCATCTCATTATTGACCATAAAACCATTATACCAAACATGCATATGCAATATGAAATTCAGCAATTTAAAGTAAAAACAAATTAAAGAAATTCACCTCTGATGCATGGATTACAATTAAAAGATGTGTACTGTCAACAATGATTGAATCCTAAATTCACAGATGACACACTACAATTATATCACAACTTTCAGTCTCTAATTAGTGAGCTAATAATCACACCTATTAATAATCCATTGATGCCTTCAGTCTTATTCCCTATGCCATTGCTTTACAGATACTGCCCAAATGAACACAAGCAACAAACATTTATCTGGCAAGCAGTTTCTTTGGAAACACCCACCCACAGTTAAAATAACTACAACTCTTAAATGATGTATTCACAGATGGGGGAATTTGGATTACTACTTAAAAACAAAGAAGGCTAAAGAAAAAAGTACAAAGAAATTCAGACCACAATAAAACTATCTTCTTCCTTGTCTTTTGATTTTTAATATAGAGGGGAATTCTGGCACATGATTTCTCAAGGCAGCAAATTAATGCCACTTCTGGATAGGTAAAAACAGGAAAATAATAGCAGCTTATGCACACCCACACACGTCATTAATTAAGATATGTCTGACTGCAAGCAGTGGAGTCACTCTGGTCTACATTTCTTCTCAGGACTGGTGAGTGGTTTTTGAATACTGGTAGCCTCCTCTTGTGTCCCATTGTCGTTGATTATGTATGATTAATGATTTCAAGGAATAAAAGGGAAAGGTCAATTTCTGAGTTCAAGACAGAGCAGCTACACCGGGAGTAATTAAGATACTTGTGTAAGCATGATTAATAAGCACAAACAGGCATACTGTGCTGTAAACAAGACACAACCAGATGGTTTAGGAAGAAATTGGTATTTCCTTAAAAAGAAGGGAAGGCAATTTTTCAAGCCCCAAAAGTTGGCTTCCTCCCCACTCAACCCCCACCCTACCAACATCTTAGAAGCTTATTATCTGCACAGCTTACAAAGAAAGGAATAGTAACCTCCTTAAACATTCATCCATTCCAGTCTCTCTCTTTTAATTTTAAACACAGATAACTAGAGTTTGCATGTAAATGGATTCAACTCATCTTTGTTTAACGTTGCCTTTTATGTCGAGTTCCATGAATTGCTAAGCCTGACAAGGTTCACTGGGAATCTTTTTAATTCCCACCCACAAGCTCTCGCTCGCTGTCATGTGACTGGCAGTATAGAGGGATCAGCCGTGGCATTTATCGAGAAAGCTGGAAGACAGGTGTCAGAACGGTCCAGCAGGCAAACCTAACGAACACTAATCAGCTCTGGTGTTCTTTTACAATCCATATCTAATTCGCAAGTTTCATTCTTTCTGAAAAACAATTACTAGGTTTTGAAGTTCATTGTGCATTTACTCAACTGTCTCTTCACATTAATGTAAAGTGGGAACAAGGAAAAAATAGAGTCAGCAGGGAAGGGACATCAAACGAACTTAGGATAGATGAAGGCTTTATTTTAAAAGTAATATAATTACAGATTTGTGTAATGTTTTACAATACATTTAAATGTGAAGTTGCATCCTTACACACCAGAAAGGTATTAGCTGTTCAGCTCTGGAGCTGAAGCTCTAATACATACAAATGACTAACAGGAAAACAACCAACAAAATCTCTCATTGATGACTTCAAACAAAAAGGTAAGTATTTTTAAGCCATTGCTAAAAGTAACTGTCTTTGAAGAATCTTCAAACACTAAGCCAATACAGCAATCACACCTTAAATTACAACTATTTTCTACATATAAATATCACATAACTTGTGTTACAGTCAACATTGTTGTGAAGTAATTCTATTTCATTTACATATTTTTCTATGTAATAATATTTTTCTAAACTCTGTATTTGTCACACCGACAAATCCTCTTACAGTTGGGAGTATATAATCTGGTAAAGCTTCACCTAATCTTTGCTGGCTATAGCGTTACTGACTCATATTAGAAAATTTGCTTTTGTACTGTATAATATTATGAGGCATCTTAAACTCAGGCACATTTTCAGATAAAATATGGATTTGCTTTAGATGTTATTTTCACACTTTTGCTTTTGTCAACATTAACCTTGCTCCCCGATAGTGAACTTCCTTCTAAAGTGATTATTTTATTGGAAGAAGCATATACCACTACTCCATGCACCTGCCATTCTCCTTTTCTTTTAAAACAACAAGGACAGGAAACATGTGGCCCTCCAGATGTATTTGGACATTGGACTACAACTCCCATCATTCCTGATCATTGGACATACCAGCTGGGCTTTATGGGAGTTGAAGACCAACAACATCTGGAAAGCTACAGCTTTCCCTGCTTTAAAAGAAAAACCATAGCTCAAATGCTCTAAACAAACTCAGTAGCCTGTCCAGAACAGCACTTAGCAGAGGGCTGGAAATAGCAGTAGAGAGGCCTTTCCCCACCTCAGTGCTGCTTCATCTGTTCCCTAATATTTAGTCCCTGAGCCATGTCAGCAAAACTCTTGGCCTGTTTCTTTCCAGACTGCCCCCTTTCTGTCCAATGACTCCTGTTTCCATGATCTCAAAAGCAAGGAAGCAAGCATGTACTTCACCAAATCCGTATCGAGCATCTGATAAGAGGGGGAAAGAAGCTCCCTGTAAGTTGTACCACTTAAAAACTATTTTCAGAGGCTAAATAATGTGGTAGGTATTCTTTTATCACTAATTTATTTCCTTCAGCCTGACTAAATTTTTTCTTTCAGTTTGAACACTGAAGTCAGGTTTTTCCTAGCCACAGGATCTAACCTCATCCGGTGAACTAACAATTTGCTCAGGCTACAGATTCTTGAGGAGAGAACACTAGCTGCCTATAATCAAAGTTAAGAGTGCTAAAAGTGTCTGTCCATCTCTCATCACTACAGATACTGCAAGTCAATGTTTCTCATACAGATCTATGTGCTTTATAAAAAGGTGGGGGCTACCGCCTCCCAGCCTTTTCCTTCTTGAAAGGAAGGTGGGGATACATGGCCTGGGTTTGTCACAGGTGAATAATGCAGAACACCGGTTTCTGGTAATATCAGTGGGTGGGAAGTAGGTGGCACACCTGCCACAATCAGTTGATTTTGTATACAATCACAGTATAGATTAAAACACCAAATTTGTTATGCTTTCTTACTGTGAAATGCTTATTAAATACTTTGTGCAGCTTTTGGAAGTCAAATACTGTCAACTGCTATCGGGATCTGCACAGTCTGTAGTAGGAAGAAATAAAAATTTGTTAAATTTAATTAGGTTGGGCATAATTTATATGCTTTCTGCAGTCTTACTAATTTAACTCTTGGTCTCTTCAAAAATGTTTTTTTAATATAAATTTTAGACATTATCCTACAGGTCAGCATTAACTGAGACACTAATGGAATGTTCCTCATAAGTTTTGATGTACTTGTTTTTAATATTCCAATCAACAACATCATATGCAAGCTCATAATAGCATCCCAGTCAAGCACATGGTAATAGCATTTATAGCAATTTCAGAAGAAATCTCTATATTTCAGTTTTAAAATTATGTGTTTAGTTACTTTGTCCAGACTGAGCACGTGTGGTCTTACGTGTTCATCTTCAAATGACCCAGTTCTTCCTCAGCTACATTGAGTCATAGAATCATAGAACTATAGGGTTGGATGAGGGTCATCTAGTAACAAGTCTGTGAACTTTATACCTGGTTTCCAGAGCTTTGGAATTTTCACATGCTGCGAACCCATTTTTCAAACAGACACATTTTGGCAGATCATATATCTTGGTGCAATTGCAGCCTAGTAGATAAAGCATAGACTCATGTGCTGGCGAACCCCACTACCATCCCCAGTATATGGTGGGTATAATTTGACATGATCCAAAGCATAGTCTGGGCTGCACACTTACAGTTCTTTTATTCATTTATACATGCCTTGAACATTATTGGCATGGCAGGGCCACAACAGGGTAAGTTTTATATAAAGTATATGATTACACCCAAAATCAAGTGATCGCTGCAGGTCCAGAATTAACAGGGAAGTAGCATGTATATGTGGAATTGCATTCCAATGTACTTGAAACTACATACAAAAATTGGGCATATTAATACAAATCCTCTAATTGCCAATGATATGAAAATAATGGCAACCAAAACTCAGTTACTATTGTGTAGCTTTGATCTCTGCAGCCACATTAATGTCCAAGGAACAAAAGTAAAATGAAAAGTCAAAATATTGTTTGTAATTGGCTGGTTATACTGAAAGTGTTATCTGGCTTGGTTTATGCTGACCACCATCTTCAAAAGCTAATTTGCTTCCATTTACAAAACTAGTTAAATGTATATTTCCTGATGATCAGGGATTGATATAGATATATGTGATCTAAAAACCCCCCAAAACCTCACATTGATAGCTTAGAAGTGGCCAGCAACTTCTAAAGAACAAAGTGTATGATTATATTAGGTATGTTTATGTGTTGTATATTATTTTTATCTATCTATCCTGCTTTTCTGTCCTTAAAAAGCTCAAGATGCCTCACAAAGCATAAAAGCACCCAAAAAACAAGATGAGTATGTCTGCAGAGACATACTGTAGATTTAGAGGCTTAGGATAATTTTATTTACTATTTTAGCATACTGATGTCAATCACCGCATCAAATTGCCAGCCAAAGCTTGTTTTAATGTTCAAAATTTTGATAGATGAACTAAGTGATGTTGTAAGAAAGAAACTAACCATAAAACCTTATCTGCATAAGTCAAATTAAAAAAAACCTGAAAACACAACCTATGCAATACTTGTTGCTACAGATTTGAAATGATACCACAGGAGACTGAAGTCTACACAAACTTTCTTAAAATTGCTCAAGTCTTGGTACAACTGATCTGAAAATAGCTTCTGTTCTCTTCTAGTCTCTAAAACCGCTTCCTGCCACACACCAGCAAAACATTCTGATTCCTACAATCACTGCAATATAAGTATCTGAAGAAGTGTACATGCACATGAAAGCTCATACCAATAACAAACTTAGTTGGTCTCTAAGGTGCTACTGGATGGGAAAAGTTTTATGCAATATAAGTATCTTTATCACTGCAATATAAGAACACTCTTACTTGCCATAAAATTACATACAGTAGTGAAGGAAGTACATCCAAAATTAGTGCAGGTCTGCGTTTGTGTCAGGACCCTCAACCCACTGATCTTGCAATTCACTGTGGTGGACTCGGATGAGATTCAGGCTACTTCCTCAGGGAGAGAATCTCCAATACCTTATTCAGGGCACTTCCAGCTAGAGGTCACAATCCTACCACCATCCTCTGACACAGAGGATACCGCCCCCTGTGGTACCTGTCTCCTCAGTCTCACAGAAGCCAAAGGCCAAAAAATAAGGCAAGGTTCCTTTAACCAACCAGCTAGCTTCTCCAGGGAGGCAAGGCCTGGCTAACCTACATGAGGCTTTCAATTAGTTCTAGCTGTCTTCAGAGACATCATCTCTCTTAGAATTGCTTTAGCAGGGGACCCTTGGAACTGTCCGAGGTCCTGTATGCTCTCGGCTGGACTTGGATTGGAGTTGGGACTTGGGACTGGATACTGCCTGCTTCCTCTGTGAATTCATAGAGCTGGATAGTTCGAGAGGTGTGTGTGTGTGTGTGTGTGTGTGTGTGTGTGTGTGTGTGAAAATACAGTAACAGTGTGGAGTATCTGTAAAGACAGATTTCAGCAGCATGCTAAACACTAGCCTGTAATACTGGACTAAATGTCTTTCGAGTGCCGTTTTATTTTTTCCTCAGATAAATACATTCTGTTGACAAAATCGATGGTAATTTTGAAAGACTGAAAAGCAAATATCAGGTCACTTCTGTCTACTTTGTCTATCTAAGCCAGGCCCAAACTGGCAGCTTCTATAGTTCAGGCTAATTGTGAGTGACTTTAGACATCAGGACAATGCTGTTCCATGCATCAACAAAACTGAGAACTGTCAAGTAGACTACAAACAATGACAGTCACCCAGCAGCCAGTAGGGTTAACATTCTCATTGTTTCCCACCTCCTTAGGAGGCTCTGACGGCATAGGAAATATTTCATAAACAACAATAAAAAGTGCAGATTTGCTCCATATGGTCAGCTATCCAGGCATCAAAATACTGTATATGCATACAGCAAATAGATCTCTTTCGCTAAAATGCCAAACTGAGATCTTTAAAATGAAGGACATTTCTCACAAGATATATGAACAAGGCATTTTGGTCCTTGGTCCACATACCTAGGTACAACATACAAGTAGGTGGCCAGTTATAAAAAAGATAATGCTTCTTACCCCACCAGCTTTCCCTTTTAGAATACACTGCAGTAGGGAACCTTTCCTGCCATCCTCACTGTGTGGGAAAAGCTATGCCTGAAACCTGTATGTGGACTTTAAACTTAACACAGGACGCATATATTTTGACCTCTGTTTCTGCTCCAAAGTACAAAATACCTCATGAGAAGAGGCCCTTAGTGACACAGAAATGTTTTGAAGAGGCACTTCAGACATGTCAAAACTCTTAATGAATCCTGGAAGTAAAAGGAAAGTCTGTTTGCTTCTTATATTGATTTAACCAGGATTCCGACTGTCATAGTGCTTTTAGTTTTAACAGAAAATGTACAAAGTTAGAGCTGCTTGTTTTGACAACTACAAAAAGATTTCAGTTATGTGTTACCTGCTGAAGTATCTAGATCTTCCACAGTGAAAACCTGTTCATGTAAGTTCTTAATATTTCCATCTTTATAAGTGCATACAAGAAAAGTCTAGGCAGTCAAATTCTGACGCTCACCTGACAAAGTATTTTGCCGTTTTAAACCTAGATTCCAGAATATGATGCAAAAGTTAATTTGCAAAGTATTATATAATAAGTATAATTGAGAAACCCTGAACACAGATATCATACCAAATTTAGATGGTGCAATCCAATATTTAAGCAATTTACAAGTTGAGAGGACAACATTGGCCTAGGCCTTGAGAGGGGAAATCTTTCACATGAGAAAAGCAGAGACATTTTTATTTAATATCAAGAAAAGAGAATGCTCAGAAAGCATAATATATAGTTCTACTGCTGAAACTGATCAGGTTTGAACCTTTAAGCTTTCTACTTTGGAAATGTTCAACCATATGTAATCTGTGATGAACTTCTTGAAGGAAGTCTGGGATATAAGTAAATTAATGTACGACAACAATAAATAAAGACCAGGATCATATTAAGATTACGAAGAGCAAGTTTTACAGATTCCAAGTCCTGATAACTTTTATCCTTAGAAAATATAAAAACTCTGTTGGATGAGACAAAAAGTTCATCTAGTCAAGCACTGTTTGACAGCCTAGAGGTGGGATGTAGTCATAGATAAACCTATTCATGAATTTGCCTAAATTGCTTTTACAGTCACTTCACCTAACAGCCCTAATCAACTTCTTGTGGCAGGGTATTCCATAAATCAAAGACTCAGTGTGTGAATAAGTACGGTACTTCCTTTTGTCTGCCCCTGAATCTCCTGCCAAACAGTTCTCTCTTGGATGATCCCGAGTTCTGTACTGAGAGAGGGAGAAAAATATCCCTCTTTCATCAGTACAGTACATGCATGTATTTTATACAGCTTGGTCACATCTCCACCAACAATTTTCCAATCTAAAAAGTCTGAAATACTAAAGAGCACCTTTGTTCATAGGAAAGGTGTGCCAGCCTCCTGGTTAATTTAGTTGTCCTTTAGTTGTCCTCACAATATCCTCTTTAAGAAAAATCAGAACAAACAGAAATGTACACAGATTTGTCTATGAGCATTGGAACAAAGGCAGTTTTGTTTTCTATTCTTTTCCTAATAACCCCTAAGTCCTTGTCTTGGAACACTATAAGTGGAACACTTATAGGGAGTCTTATCTCTCAGGCTAACTACCTTTCGACCCACTAGCTCAGTAAAAAAAAAAAAAAAGTAGGGCTCTAAGTGGTCCTACCACCTACTTTTCTGACCCCCTTGGTGGGGAAAAGCAAGAAAGAGCACATTTTTAATATCTACCCCCAAAAGCTAGCCATTCATTTCTGTAAGAAAACACCCTCTTCAAAATGGAACCAGCCACAGAAAAGCTTCCTCTTCAGTCTAGTTCACAGGTGGGAAGGTAAGTTTGTGTTTGGGCTATGCCACTTCAGATGAGACATGAGAGCTTACATGACTAAACGCTCTTCCATGTCTAAAACTGAAACACTATCCAGATCAGATGGAGAGCTTGATGGTGGAAGTTTTACTGGAGAGTAGTGCCTAGCCTTTTCTGGATAGAGTGGTATCTCCCCTAAAGTTCATGTGAGCAATCTGTGACCCTTGATCATTCTCAAAGCATCCAGTTCAGAGAAGTGCTAAATCTCAGAGGCAGCTGGGTTCTAATCTACACATGAGTCCAGGAGGTATAGATCTGGTCAGTTTGTACTGTAATTTGCAAAGACTGAATTTCTCACACATCCCTAATTTATAGTACACTTCTTCTTATAATGTAGCATAGTAGGCTGTTGCTGTTTTGTTTTTTTGTTTTGTTTTTGAGGGAGGTGGGACACCAAATGCCAGGCTGGGCACAAAGAGCTACTTACGTAGGTAGTTCTCTAACCATAGGAATTGTAAAATAGGCTTCTAGCTTCTCTGGATAATATCAGGAGATTGTATTTTTGGTAGTTACTTTGCTCCCTAAAGAAAGTTGCCAGCAGTTAAGTGGTGCTTGAAATTAACATATATAAAGTTTACAGTGGCAATGTATTTCCAGCACAGTGCAATTCTGGAACTAATAAAAAAGGATAAACAGAAAATAGCATCAAGCAAATGAAATTTACAGTTCCAGACTTATGTTTCATAATGCTCATTTAAATCTAACTGACAAATCCTAGAATAGGAACGCAGTTAAAAGATCTTTTTCCCATGCATAAATATAAACAAAAATGATGGTTTCACCACTTGTAAATATTTATGACACTTTATTAAATCCAAGTTTAAAAATCTCAAAGTGCACTGAGAATCTAAAATTTTAATCCCTCTTCGCTTAATAGGATGCTCTGCAGCAAATTTAATCATCACATGTGTGGAAAGTGCATTTCTCTGTAAGGTACTCCTATCTGTTAAGGCTGCACTTCCAAAATCATAGATGTGAAAATGAAGTATTTACCACTATTCATAGATTCTGTCAGCCCAGCATGGTAATTAGCACTTAAACCAATAAGAGCATCTAACAAGGAATGTAAGTCCAGTTGCAGATTTTTGCATGTAATACCCCAGCCATTGCTTGAAACAGATCCTTAATTTACACCTTATTCCAGAAATAAAGGGGATTTTACCTGCAGTAGTTAAAAGCTCATCTCACAAAATTCTAAAATAGGACCTGGTTCTCTCAAAATCAGATAAGCCCATGCCTTGACAGTACCACTCCTGACTGCTCCACCATTCCAAAAAAAAGTTACATAGGCAAAATATTACCATCCACACATAGATACAATATGGCCAATATTTGTGCTCACCACCAACTCTGCTTCCTGCACTCAATCAAAAGCCGCGGAAGCTGCGTGGGAGGTTCAGCTTCTAAAAAACATTCGCAAGCCGGAACTCTCATTTCCGGGTTTGCAGCATTTGGGAGCCGATTTGTTCAGGAGCCAAGCCATTCCACTACCAAGGTACCACTGTACATGGTAAAAGACCAGTAGCCATGTTGAAATAGAAATTAAAGTGCCTCTCCCTCCCCTCCTTTATTGAACTCCACTTCTCCACTTTAACTTCTGAAGAACCAATAATGTATCACACCACATGGTACAGTATTAATTTCCACATCAAATAGAATCCATGTAGTTTTATTCTTTATTCTAGCAGCCCCCATAGCTTTTGAGAACCTTAATATCACTGCAATCTTTCACGTACAGTCCTGCCAACAAGCATCTTCCTGAAGATTTTTTTTTAAAGTATTTGTAAAAAAATTGAAATAAGATCCAGACTGGTTTTTCATTCCGTTTTCAAACAATAATATTCTCAATGGGCAAGGAAAAGCAGAAAAATCTTTCAAGCGATCTGTAAGGTAAAAGCCAGACTTTCTTCAAAGTAAATGCACGTATCCTAGCTCCAAGCAAGTTTTGCTTGTCCATTTGACTGCACTGATGTGACTCATCAAGTAAAAAAGACAAAGCACAGATACTCTCCTTGAAATAGACCAATTTAAAATTTAATATTCATACTGTATATCAAAATGCAGTGACTCTGTTTTCCTAGACATTGCAAAAAATTATGAAATCACGTATTTTAATATCACTTAGAAGCAGCTTAAGTCACCCTAGTAGACTGCATCCCCAGGGTTGAAGTTGAGCACAACAGGACAGGTAGCACCATTATTATTCAGAAAACATATCCTAATAGAACCTATAATAAATAGGCATCATTACTTACTTGGGAGTAAGTCCCAATTAACTCAGTTACATTTTCTTTTGAGTCAACATCTACAGGATTGCAGTATTAGGATGTTGGGGAATTATCTGCTCATTGAGTTTAATGTGCAAGGGAGGGAGTGCTAAGGGGTTGGGCTCTTCTTTCCCTTTCTCAATATTGCAGTCCCTTCGTTGAAGGATTATGAGGTTGGAAGAGGTCCCTCCCAACACATCACTTCTCCACATCTTTTTATACATCTCAAGGTGAGAGGGAAACAGCTTCATTGAGAAGTGGATGAATAGGAAAGTAAAGAAAGGGCTCTCTCCTCCAACTTTCCTAATCACCAGCAATCCAACCATGTAGTGGTTCCACAGTGACTTGGTACACCAGACATTCTAGTGTGCATTAGAGGGAGTGCCATGAGACCTAAGCAAGAAGATTTTCTAATAAGAGGCTCCAAAGCTGGGCAAGTATTCTGCATCACCATGGATTCATTTCAAATATTGTGGTTTAAATGCAACACACACACACTGTTTAAATTAGCTAGTTGTTTGTGGTCTTTGAAATTCAGTCTTCCCATGGAACCCAACACATTCTGTGCCCAGGTTGAAAATTTCTATATTAAAGCAACTGAGTTAATAGAACTATAACACCAGGGGCTTCTGCTCTTTGAGGGGTGGCAAGTCTAGGTCAGGCAGTCTGCTTCAATGCGAAAACAACAGAATCCACCTGTGACGTCTGAACAGACCTGGCAAAGAATCAAGATAGGTACAGAAGACAAGGGAGTCAGCAATCCAGAAACAGATTCTGGACATGGGACATGGAGGGGGACCATCAAGTGAGGATTTAACTGATACCTCACGACCTGCTATTCTAGCAAGCCGTTGTCGATTTCTTCAGAACTTGTAATGTATAAAATAATTATAGTTATTATAGTATAAAAAAAGTAGAAGTGATGGGTGGTGATCTCTAGATTTTCCTACCATAGCAATTCAAACAAACAAACAAACAAACAAACCCATGCATGGTTCAGATATTCCTGCCTGTATCTCAATAATGAAGCACAAATTTGTAACACGCAATACTGGGTTAGATGGACTAATAGCCCAACTCAATATTAAAGGAGTTTCATGTGTTCATAAGCCCAGGCTAATTCTCTGTACAACAGCCTACAGCTTGGCAGAATTTGCATCTCTCCCAAAGCTTCCAATCGGTTCCTTACGCCCTACCTTAAAGGTGCAACACAAATTGCTTCATATAATTGCCTTAATCACCAAGAGTCAACAGCTTTACAATACAAGCTTTAAAATGAAGAGTCATGAACTCTGCCATTTGAGCAAGGTAGCCCACCAAGTTGCTTTTCTTTTGCACAGGTGTAACAATGAAAGGATAAGGGAATGGATAAGGAGGGTCACTTCATTTATTCACTTAATCTGCCTTGCTGTTGCTGGCCAAGTTTGCTCTTGGAACAGTGAAAAAGGCCAATTAATTTATCAATCTGCACTCTTTTCTGCCATAACATATTTTCCTCTTGCCAACAAAAAATGTGTCCATTATCAGCCAGGTCCCTGTCCTCCGAAGGCGGCTTGTGCAGCTGTATAATTACACTTCTTCCTTTGACAACTTGCATGATTGTTTTCCTAACAGTATATTACTTCGTTAGTATTTTCCAATATACGTTATTTTTAAACTGTCACTTTTGCCCAACTCATCCCAATTCGCACTCGTCTGTTTATCATAACAATCATTAATAACTGTCACTCCACGCCATCAATTTAACGAACTCACTCCCTCATTAGCATGTTCTAGCATTTGTTCCGTAGAAAGCCTGATTATTTTCTACAACAGGCCAAGCCAATTACTTTAGTGAAATGGAATCACATTAATCAAAACTTAACAAGGTGGCAAATTTAAAGATATCTGATTGCAAAAGACAGCATAACTAATATGTCAATGTCAGAGGTACTATGTAGGTATGCAGCAGCTGTACTGAATGTATCTTTTCATGGAGAAGGCCCTATGAATTTTGACACTTCATATGATCTGACAACTACCAAAGTGATATCAGAAGGCTAAAGGCTGGGTTGAGCTGCTCCTGGTGACTTCTGTGGATTCTGGCAAGGGCAGCACAGATGGGGGAGGCACAAAGAAAGCAAAAGCAAAACGGTGACCATCCGTGTCTATAGTGCCTGCCAGACGGCAGTTCATCATGTCCCCCTATGCCAAGACATTTTCTTTTACACTTTAGAGCGATGATGCTCATCAATCACAACTTGACAAATGCACCAGAACCAGCTGCAAAACATGCATAGCCCAGCAGTCTGAAATACGCTGACGCAACTCACTGAAATCTAATATTTTTTCATTCAAGTCTATTCTGCATGGGAAAGACAGAGGGGACAATCTTTACACTCCCCCCCCTTTAGAAACAAACAATCAGGTTTAGCCTTCCGATATATATATAAACATTTTAAATAATAGTTGCATCTTTGTTATTTAAGCCTCCTTCTTTATTTCTAGAGCAAACGAGGCCTAATTTTAGAAATAAAAAATACAAATATTCCTTGTTACTTTGAATGGTATGGCAGTATTGGAAATAGCCAATTTCTCTTCATTCCACAACACACACAAAAAACAATGATTCATATTAAAAAGAAAAAATAATGGAAAGATTGATACATGTTAAAAGGGAATATAGCATCAAAAAGGATTACAGGTTTTGCTGTATAATGTTATTAGGCTTGGTTATATCATATACAGTTCATGAGATTGCACTATGATTCATTTTTACAACTTAAACAGCTATTTGGTTGGGTTGCCAGGTTGAACGTGATAAATGTGTATGATAAAACAGAACAAAGAAAGGCCATTGCTTGTAAACCTACCACATTAGTCAGTGTGTTAACCCATCCTGTACCAGCCTCACATTCTAAAGCCTCATCATGTTTGCTCTGTTCATTATGACATACCACATTAAAGTCTTCTATTTCAATTAACGCAAAAAAGTTGAGCATGGTACATTTTCAATAACACACACCACATGGGTGGAGAATCTGTGACCCTCTCAAAGTTGTTATTTCCCCACTCCCAGCAGCCCAGCCAGCATAGCCAATAGTTGGAGAGTTGAACAACATCTGGGAAACCACAGCTTCCTTACACCTGCTTTGGGATTTAAGTATAGGAAGTTTACCTTGATACTTTATAACCAACGTTATAGCTACTTACATTGAAAACAAATTGAAGAGCTTTTTTAAATTTTATTTTGCAACTAGTCCTGTACCTAGAAATGTAAATAAACTGAAAACGTAAATAAATAAATTCAAACATGAAGCTTTCAAATCAGGCCTAAGTGTGTTATTGGGGGCGTGAGATGTATTTTCAAGACATAAGGCTGAAATTTCACAAACGCAGCACAGTGTTTCCTGAACTCTCAAAAGAATAGACAAGAATAGAAGCCAGGCAATAAATGCCACCAGGCACGTATATTATTATAACCATAAGATATTCTCTCGTGTCATTCATTCAGATAACATAAGGGACTCTGAAAAGCCCACTAACAATTCCTGAGAATTCTAAGGAAATCCTAACGTCTTGCAAACATTGCAGGTTATTGGAGACAACTTCACTATTTGTTACAAACAACTATATCAAGCATGTTGGTACAACCAAGAGTAAGAAAAACCTAGTCATCCACTCTGATGTTGGTGTTCACTGTTGCAAAAATCATGCACCCTTCTCAATTCTTCTCCCCTCGCCCTGGGACTCCTCTCAAAAGTTTAGTGTGTGTTCATTTGAAAATTGTGTGTTTACCCAGAGATTAATTTTTGACATCATAAATTTCATTTATTCCTTATGTATGTAAGAATTGTTACCCTATATTTCACATGCCTGCATGATATCATTTCATATATATTTTTTGCCCATGTGTTTTTGTTAATTACATGTCAGTGACAAACTCCACCATGATGTCATGACATTTCCACACTAGAGCATTATGGGCTGTGTAATGTCAAATAACATTTACAAAAGTTACTGCCAGGAATGGAGATTTTTATCAGGTAGCTACTGCTGTATATCATTGGCATCATCTATACACAACCAATTGCAGGAAAATGGGAGCTGAAGCACCTCAACCTGTGGCCTGAGAAAGGGAGTAAAATACATCTGTCTAGAGAAAACTCTTGGAAAACATTCATATCAAGATATGTGCATGCAATCCTAATGAAGAACTTGAAGCACAATGGGAATCAAAGTGTGAAAAAAAGAAAAGCACCAATCATATAAACCAAAAGCAGCCATTTTCAACACAAAACCCATTTTTTCCTTCAAAACTTGGAAATTTGACAAAAACAACCCCAACCACTTCAAAAGAAACGGAACATTTTCATTGAAAATCATTAATCATGAAAATTTGGCACAGTGTTAAATGAACACATACACACAATGCCATGCACACACAGGTTTATAATGTGTAATGTGAGCATTACCGAGACAGTATGTGATTCTGGCAGTAGAGTGCCCAAAATGACTCATTCTAAATGGAGTAATGTAAAAAAGGAAGGGACAGCCCAGAACTGTTGAATGGGGTGCAAAGGCCAAGAGAAGTCAGAATCCACAAGTTGACCCAAAACAGTCAACAATACAAACATCAGCATTAGACCAAGAACACAAATGCAGGGCATAACCTTAAAAACCTTAACTGCAACAAGACATGGCCAGAGAGTCCACAGAAGAGAGGTATCAGGCCATTTGGGAGTTAAAAAATGTCATTTGGGAGTAAGAACAGAAAACACTTCAGTGACTAATTTGGGTCTGCATTATATATCTTCAGGGTCTATGTTTCAGTGGCACAAAAACTTGTGCAAAAACGGCCAAGTAAATCCTGAACATTTCACCATCTCCCCAAACACTGCAGAAGTTCTTGCCACACTTGTCCTAATTAAATGAAGAGACTAACAAAACCATGAGAGCTATAGTTGTGGCTGTTACAATTGTGCATCTGCTCATGTTTTGTGCATATTTTTATTTCAGCACAGTATTTTGATTTGAGCAAAAGAACCCTCATGAAAGAAGTGGAAGGAGGCAAGCAGAAACCAAATACGGTGGGTTTAGACAGAGTTGGACAACGTTTATTGGTTCTTGGTGTAACAATGCACACTCCTCATGAGATCCAAAATATTACAAATGATATAATGTAATTTTAAAATACAGTATGATTGTCATATTTTTAACTTTTCTATTTGGATCACTTATTAGATATTTTTCCATTTAAATATGGTATGCTTTATAAAACTGGGGGTGGGGGGGATGAAAAATCCTCATCGTGTTTTGGGCTGGTAATTCTCATGGATAGGTAGGAATGTTATGCATATCACAGAAGTTATGCATATGTAAAGGGAAATTTAATCACATGTTTTTGAGGGGCGGGGGGAGCTAAGGTATTCGCGATTAATATTGTTCAGGTGTTTTCTGTTGTCAAATACTAGTGTATCATCCTATCAGCAGTGTATTAAAAGACCCACAGTGTACAAGGAGTAGCTTTCTTGTTTTATTCCTAGGGAAAATGGCAACATACATATTAAGTCACTATGAGCATTAAAGGCAATTAAGCTAAACTGATCTGAACGAGTCTGATCTCTTTAAGATACAGCATGTGAAAGCTTTATCTTCTTGCCTTTTCCCCTCTTGTGCGGTGTACAGTGCTCAAGATTAATCCCAGGGGATTTTTTAAATTTTATTTTGTTTTGTTTTGTTTTATTTCCTATTCTACCTATCTTTCATCTTCACCCCTAGACTAAGCAGATGGATGTGAATTCAAAGTTTTCTGATCTTTAGCACAAGTTATGGAGGGTTATCTTTGACTGTATATCTTTCTGCTGGCAGCGCTCCCTTGGTGATGAAGGATTAACCACCACAGCTGTCTCTTCCCAGAATGATGCAGTGCAGTTCTCCTCGACACGACAGCATCACTTAATCTTAATGTCCACTCTTCCAGTGCAGCCACGCAGGACAAAGCCAATCAACATCAGATGCCACCAAGATGGACCTACTGCTTGGCCCTGGAGTCTTTCACCCTCACACACCTATTAATCAACATCATCCAGCCCAATCCCAGAGTTTGGTTCTCGGAAACTACACTTAAAGCTAAGCAAGGGTGTATGTTTTCGGTCAGAGGTGCTTTTTTTTTAAGGGACTATGCATATGAACTGAACTGGCCAAATGTTTAATCCAAGAAATAATTACTTTTCTCCCAAGAAGTTTATCTGTATAGGCTTTGGTCTGTATTTTTTACTTTTTCTAAAAAAAATATACCCAGTAATTTTGTGCATGCATAATCCGACAGTTGTGACACAAGAACATATTTAGTATTTATGACCTCACGGCTTGAAATACTTGAAGAGGGATAATAACTGTCTCAAACTGTGAAGTTTTTATGAGGATCTGTTCTGAAAACCGGAACAGCTATTTTCAACAGCACAATATGGTAAATGACGACAACAACAACAACGAGTATAGTGAGTGTTCTAGTGTTTAGAGCATTACTTTGTTATAAGTATTCCAGCAAGCCTGTAACGTAGACCAAACTCCATATTGAAAAGGAAGGGGTTGGAGAGAAGAGTGTCTTGTCCATGGACACTTTGTGTTTGTGACAAAGGTGACATTTGAACTGGAGACTTCCTGATTCATACCTCAGTCTCTTAGACACTGTACTAATAGTGCTCATCTTGTTGAGACTCATCCTTTGCTACTTTAACTTATCCTATGCAGACTTGCTTGCTACTTTTACTTGGACTCTAATTACAAAGCAATTATAATTTAGTGCCTTCCCTTTTCTTCTGATACAAATAAACCAACAAAGTCCTCAAAGGCAAATGCAATAAAATAGTAAATTATAGCTGGAGTTTACTAAACAAATGCAACCTAGTTAAATTTAGAAAAATCTTCACTTTTGCTTACATTTGCAATTTTACTGCTGAACTACTGGTATTTCTTACTTATGCAAACATTAAAATGTATAAGAAACCCTCTTGTGTACTATATATGCAGCAACTACTCATGATTTATAATACCCAATTTGGGGAGGGGGGAACACACACACAACTAAACCTGATTTAAATCACAGATTACTCTGTAAAACACAAGCAAGGAACTATTCCAAATCCTAAATGTAATTTAAACATATTTATATTTTACAGTGATGTATTTTCCCCTTTCCTTGTCTTACAACTGTAAACTTTATGTAATTATATAAGCAATTTCCCTGAGGTCACAACATTGATCACAGTAATATATGGTTCAACTATTACAAAACAACAGCTAGCTATAAAATATCACTGGACATCACTACAGAGTATATGCAATAAATGCAAGACTGGGGTGCACAAACACATACATTCCCAACAAGGCACTTTAAGTAGTATACATGATTCTTTTCCTACCTCAAAGCACCCCGATCCATGATGAAGATTAGATATTAATATCAGGGAAGGGAGAAAAGAGTAGAATAATAAGAGGATCATGGTAAATGGTAATGGGGATACCAGAAAGTTTACCAAAAAACATTTATCTGCTTTAATCAGTATTATTTCAATGCAACCACACCAAACCAAGTAAATTGGCCACTGAATCAGTAAATTCCATAGCAGGGCAGTACTTTTATTAAGCCAAGCAAAAGTGTCCACCAAATGGAGCAAGCTTTAGAGTTCATCAGGTGGGGTGTTGAGCAAGGTGGGGAGAAGGGAGGCCATTCTAGATTGCTGAAGAAGATTGTCAAGTCTTACATACTGCAAACCAATGTAATTTATGAGCCCTGATAACATTTTGGCACCCTGTGCAACTTGACTGATATTCCAGCTGCCTGGATCACCTTCACTCCTCCAACTCTACCATTCCCGAGCACCAAACAATTTTCAGCACAAACCTAATCATGAAATAGTATGGCTTGAAGCAAATATGGCCTGAAGCAAGCAGGCAGAGGCAGCCCTTCTCCCTCTTTTCATGTACACTTTCTCCTCCTTGAGGAGGCTGGTCCCTTCCAATGCTTCTTTGTGCCTGGGCAGGGAGGTGGGATTTATTTAAATAGAAAGTCAGCTGACACTCACGTCAGACCAAGGGCATGGGGGGGGGGGCTACCAAGGTGATTGCCCCAGGTGCACTGGGGGGGGGGCACTGCTCACGCTGCCACCCCCAAGCCAGCCCTATGCTGCTTTGTGAGGCTGGGATCTAATGAGCCCAAGGCATTATTAAAGCACGCTCCACCGCTGCTTCCAACCAAAGGGGCAGCACTAGTGTGCCTGCAGTGGCTCCCTTGACTGGCCACTGCAATTGGTTCAATTGCGGAGGCAGAGGGGAAACCTTGTTTTGTGTGCCTTCCCACCCTTTGCTCTGACTGTTGGTTTGTTTGTTTCAAGCTGGGGCGTCTATTTCCATTTCCATTGCTTTCTGGCCATTTACTTTGTTATTTTCTATCTGCTACATGATCCTGTTTTTCACCCCATTTCCTCTTCCTTTTGTATTTTCTCCTCAACTTCCTCTCCTTTTCTCTTCCTCTCCACTTTCCACTGTAATTTCTGCCAGTCTTTCTCCTCATTTTCATTTTTCTTCATAAGTCCACTATTAAAGGGTGTGGTGGTGGTGTGTGTGTGTGTTGGGGAGTGATATACAAAATAATTATATGTAAGTCTCATTTCAGGTTCCATTGGGTGGAATAGAACTTAAGCCTCATTAAGTAGGCATAAGATTGAAGCCTTAGAGATGGAAGGGCACAGTAGCAGATGAAGGCAAGCAACAAACTAGCAGGGTGACTGGTGTAACAAGATATTTTTAACAAGCACGTGAAGGAGAGACACACCTACACCCACAATCCCCATGAAGTACACAGGGCCAAAAAATCCAGTTGGCAACCCTGTGGCAGAGTGTATGGCATTGTGAGTGTGTGTATTTCACTTCACTGGATCAGAAAAACAAATGTGGTTACAAGGCAGAGTGTAGGAAAACACACAGCCTGCCCTTACTGCTTTGACAAATACAAACTGCATTTTAAGTATCCGCTGCTGTAAATCTATCAGTCATAAAATCTCCTTTAAAGGAGCATTGCTTTTAGATGTATGTCTGAGGTTGCAAGTCTATGCACACTTACTTGGAAATAACTCCAGTTGGACTTAGTGAGCTGTCCAAATAAACATGCAAAGAATCATGCTCCAAGTTTGTTAGGTGTACTACAGCTAAAAATGTAGTTATTAAAATGATGTTTGAAAGTGCAGGCATAATCGCTGGACAAACAACCAAAGTTGCAGGTGGCTCTCTGCTGATTCTACACCCTGTTGAACATTAGTTCTAGAATACTTCTAGGTATCAACATATCAACATCAAGCTACATATCAACATTTGCCTGCCTCCAATTCCACAACAGTTTTCCTATTATCCATGGATTTTCAAAAATTACAGACAGTGAATTGCATTAAACTAACTCCTATTCAGAGCACACCCAGTGAAGTTAATGAACCTAAGTTAGTCATGTTTATTAACTTCAGTGGATCTATTCTGGGTAGGACTGATACTGAATACCACCCAACCTGGGGCTCAGATTACAATGGGAAGGTCCTTTAGTGCCTTAAGACACAGTTTGTGGGATTCATTTAGAGTGGCCGGGGCCACCTCTTCATCTATTGTGGGCTGCAACTAACTTCCTCCATAATTTGATCTATTTTTTCCCATGCCAAGCACTTTCCCTTGGTATAAAATTAATTGTTTCTCAAGAGGACAATTTGCTAAAAGACAATTATAAAACTTAAAAATTTGTCTGTATATATCCTTTAGAGGATGGTCTGTTTGCATAAAGGGATGGATTATTTTCTGGAACTTTCCTGATCGCACAACTCCACAATGTTCAAGCTGAGATGTGGGAGAATTATCTATCCTTAGAGTAGGTTAACTACTGAATCTCTGTGTACACTGATGTTTTGAGTAGCACTAGCCCCAAACAAAAATTTCAGAGATTTGGGGAGAGAGATACATTGGGGGGGGGGGGGTTGAAAAATTCTCTCTCTCTCTCTCTCTCTCTCTCTGTGTGTGTGTGTGTGTGTGTGTGTGTTTTAATAGCTTGAAACTACCAGGAGCTACTGTTGATGGTAAGCCAGGCCTATATGTTCTCCCAGAATGCAGCATTAGAATGACAATGTTTCATGATGTAGCATCTTTCCAGCATTGCATCAGAGTGTCCTTGTGCATTCTTACCTTCTCTCTTTAGTTGAGGTCATTTCCCATATACGGGCAGAGGGCAAGATAGATCAGTGCTGCACTGAGTGGCGGATGTATAAAAAACACCCCAAGTTTCCCTTTCCCGGGAAGCAGAAAATTTAATGAAGCAGGGTTGGGGAAAGAAAATTAACAGCACCAAGATGCCACAACACTCTTCTTTTCTTATTAGACATTATTAATGAGGAAGAGGCAACATGGGTCTCGTCTTTTCAGTGGCAACACTGAAATGTCTGCTTTCAGCCTCAGTGTCAGGGAGAAAAAGGAATGGGCAGGATGAGGTTGACAAGTGAACATCACAAGGCACACATATTACATCAGTATTCCAGAAACAGGTAAAGTAGCTATTTTGATGGCACTGACCTATTTTATAGCCACCCTAATAGCCACCCTACTGTCAAGTTTACTCAAAATTTCAATTAAAAATAAAGCATCTTAGAAGATGGACATTATAAAATTTACATCATTTTCCTACTCAGCCCTCTCCAGTTTGAGCCTAGTAATTTATATGAGCTGCATGTTAGGTGTTAATAGAATTACACATATGATATAGTGGATGTTCTTATACAATCTGAACTATAATAAATTTTATAAATTCTGATTGCCGGTTACTCAAGCCATCAAAGCTCTGCCAACAATAGCCAGCAGAGGTCTATTACTGAAGTGGCATTAATATAGAAATCATCACCAATTCTAAGCAGATAATAAAGGACTGACATATTTATTATCATTATTAATTAACAGTTTTCCGAGATGGAATTAAATCAATATGCTGCTCTGATATCATTTTAACTAGTTATGCAAATCAAACATTTAAAGCCCATGAATGGATATAAATGCCATTCAAAATTCACTTCACACTTATTACTGTAATATCAGAACTTTCAGGCTTTGCTAGTAAAAAAAAAGACTTAATGCTCATTTAATTATGCTCAGACATAAAGCTTATGGAACAAGAGTTGAAATAGCTGATTAGTTAGGAAGTCACAGTAAGGCTGTAACACGAGGGATAGACAATGAGATAATAACGTTGAACATCTCGAGCTTTTGCTCAGGAATTTTCCTGGCAGATCCTATTAAAAAGAACAATGAAATGTGTAGGAGAAAATGTGTTATTTTAAAAAAATACAGAAGTTAAGGAGTCTTTTTTAAAAATGAAGGGGGGGGAGAACCATTAGCTGTCATTAGTATAAATAGGAAAAAGTTATGTTATTTAACCTAACATTTTTCTAATTGCACAATTATGCTAGGTGCCTGTGTCAGGATGGGGAGGTGGTGATGAGGTAGGGGGTTTAACTCATTGTCATAAGTGACAAAATCTAGTTTGTCAAGACTAGATATTTGAATAGAATGACTAGGTATTTGAATAGCATGAATGACTGACACAGACTGACAATTAGCAACAACTGGCCTGAGATAGGGTTTTGGCCTGATGGTATTGGAGGTGACATTTTGACAGGCTCTATGCCCATGGTAAGGTCAGTCAAGAGAATGCCTTGGCTAACCGAATCAAGCCATTGGCAACCAAACAACCAAACTTAGAGTTTCAAGCCAAGCCCTTCAGCATTATGGAGAACTAACAGATCTGAAGAGACTGTAATTTCCACTATGAGAGATTAGAATAGAGAAGGCGCATTAGGGAGGAAATGTGTGAGATTATTAATGAATGTAATCTAAAGTTAGCTGCCAATTGTGGTGCTGATCAGGAGAAAAAGGAATAGTTACATTTCTACTATTCCAGCTAAGACTGTTCTTCAGACACTTCTCATTTTTGGAGATTGCATGGCATTTCTGACCTTTGATCTCCAAAAGTAAAATCATTAAATCTGTCGTGCTCATGGATATGTCTTCCTTCTTTTCCAAAGAATAGTATTTACGTAACTATCAAATAAATCTACACAACATACCGGTTTAAGGTTTATAGTTTTTCTTACTGAAATGCACTGGTCAAGGCAAAAGATCCAGTATGTTCTGGTTTATGTCATGTGAGAAATTCACTTTGAAAAGGCCCTAACATCTATATGAAGACACTGTCATATACATCAAGGATCTCTGAAAACTCGGTAGCAAAATATAGTCGAGATGAAGGAACTACAAAATTATGCCTAGTCCAGCTGTTTCCTCCCCACATAATTAAGTTATTATTTATTACATTTGCATACCGCTCTATACCCGCAAGTCTCGGGCTGGTCCACAGGACCATCTCTAGGATGGTTTGGGTGCAGCTAGAGCTACTGCAATATTCCAACACTCCACATGGAACCTAAGCTTGGTTTAGGGGTTATGCATGTTTCCTTTTGTTTATACATTGCCTCTGCACAGTGTTAGAAATAAGTGATTCAGCATTAAAAATACGGGATCCAGTAAAGTGTGCAGAGACAGGCAGCTTTCCTCAGCCTGAGGAGATCCTGCATGACAGTTGGGCCACAATGGTCACTGCTGGAAAACGAAACGGAAACATTTTATTTCTTGCAAGCATACCAAATATGGCCACATTGTTTCTCCAGTAGAGATTCACAAGATTTATTCACATGTCCCTTTTAAAATTATTAGACATTCATGCACAAAAGTGTCTTCAACCTATATTGCTGCCCAAAGGAAGATATGGCCTTACATCTAAGAATGTCTGAAATGTGAAGTAGTGCTTGCGTATGTGTGCTATAAACATGAATATCTATGATGATATTTAATGCAAAGGTAAAAATTCAAATATAGCAGGTGCCATCTTTTGGAAGCTTAGAAGGATACTGGTTTCAGTGTTTTAGAACGTTAAAAATGGCACACCAGTAAAGAAAAGTCTTAACATAGCTAAAGGCTACTTACTGCACACACATGCCTTCAATATACTGGAAGGCTATCCACTAAAGAGAGAAAGAGAGAGACAGAGCAACACAGAGACACAGAAATGTGGCAATCTTAATTAGGTTTCAATCTTGAGTTGTATACATAAGCAGTTTCTAACACTGCACACTCCATTTTAGCATCTGACTTTGACTAGATTGTTATTAGCAGTGCTTTAGTAAGGAAGGAGCAATATGATTCTTCTCTGACAAGAAATACCAGCATAATTTATTGCATTATTACTCCCCTGAACTGAAAGCAATTAATTACCTCCAGCAGGATGCACAAGTGAAAATTCATCAGAGGAAAGTGATGAAAAATGTACCCACCACTTTAAAATAATAGGTGCTTAATAGCTTTTTTTGTTTGCTAGCTAATCTAGAGCATCTTATAAATGCCTCAGGATTGGTTATCTGCTGCAAAGCCAGATTTTCCCTTCTTCATATTACTCTATCATCTATAATCTTTTTGTAGGACAGGAAGAAAAATCTGCAACCTTCAACAACAGCAAAAACAAGAACACTTCATAAAATTAAACCTTTTTTTGCTATTATAATATCCACACACACAACACCCTTGTATGTATGTCTTTAAACCTATGTATATATTTATTGCCCTTGTTTGCATGTAACTTTAACCCAAAACATAGCTTAGAACTAACAAGCTAACACTGACTTCTGTAAAGATTGTGATCCACTTTGTTCCTCCCTGGTCATTTTATAGTTGTACTACGCTAAGTTTTGGTAAGGCTTAATGCATTTTCAAAACTTGGGCTCATGGTTTAACTCTCTCAGACAAACCATAAGCTGTAAACCATAGGGCAAAACCTGCTTACAGCTCATGGTTTGCTTACAGAGATCTAAAGCACATTTTATAACAGAGACAGCTTTTAAATTCATAAGCAGCCTGGGGGAAGTTACAGTACAGGCTCCCACCATCTTTCAGTAGAAACCAGATCTGTAATGAGATTGTGGACTTATCTGCATATCTGTACTAAACTACACCCTTTTTCAGGTGTTACTTTCAAGTGTTAAGTGGACAAAATAGGGAGCAGCAAGGGATGAGCATGTTAACTCTGCCTCCTTCTCTTGCTACTTTAGTTGCCTTCCAACTGGTAGAAGGCAACTGTATCAGCAGGGACCCTTTTGTATCTGAAGAGGCGCCCCATGCTTTTTAGGACACTGGGGAAAAGTCACCTGTCCTTAAAAAAGGTGGAATGGTAATTCTCATGGAGTTTTAGAGGTTTTAAATTTACTCCCACCTCTTTAGCTACAACAACTTCAAATATATCTCTGCACCCACATAGTCACTGCACATGTAATAGTAAGCACCTGAAAACTATGGTTTGCAAAACTGGAGGCCAGCTTTCAGAGTTCATGTTCTGCTCCCCTCTGCTTCTGTTTCCAGCATTACCCATTGCTTCACATTTTAAGTTCACCAGTGTTAAACACTGGTTTCCAAACTCACTTCAACCTGTAGTTTCAGCCTCTGGTTTGTGAGGAAAATATGGATTGTGTTCCTGTACATGTAATAGCAAATCATGGTTAATGCCAAGTAGGGAGAAAGACATTGTTCTAGAGAGGTCAGAAGACTTGTTCCAAAGACTGGCTCCCAATTTACAAACCATGGTTTGGAGGAACTAGTGTTGGAATCAACCCCAGGCCTTTTTGCATTTGTAAATGAAAGCTTCTACTCTGGTTTTGCATTCAGTGCAAATGTGTGTTAACTCCATCACTTGCTCCATAAAGTCCACATCAGGTTAGACTTTATAACGCAATGTTCCCCTCAAAGCACTGCAAACATCTTCCTGATAGGGACAAAGGAAGAATGTTTCTATAATTCATAAAAATGTGACTGTGATGAAAAGATAAAAAATAGGGAAACTCATTGCATTTATTTTCTTCTTTTCACAATTATTCACATCGATATGATTCCGTAATTGTTTTTTCTATAAAGTTATTGGAGTAATTTTGTTCTATATATTCCTGATCAATTCCTCCTCTCAAGGGCACAGTTGAAAAGTGATATTTGAAAATGGCCCCTGATAGACTGCATGGTTAGTCAGCAGCAGAGACAAACAACCTAATCCAGCGCAAATTAGTTCGGCTGCCAGCAATAGTTTTATACAAAGATGTAAATTATGTTGTCAAAATTGGTCGCTTTCTAGCTTGCTGCTCAGCTAACAAGAAACCACTTTGGCTGATAAAGATGAACACTAAGCTTTTCTCGCTTACAAATTTGCAAATCTGCTTTTTCAGCATTCTGTTAGCCACAAACAAACAGCACAGTATAATTGCTTCCTTTTTCTGCAATGGTATTTCTCTCATATAATACCATTTCTCTAGACTCTTTTTTAAAAAAACCCAACAACAACAACACAAGCAGAAGCTTTTAAAAATAATGCCAGCCAGAACTGCCACAGTCACTTATTTTTAACATTTGCAATACTGCAACACACAAGGCCTGGTTACAATTGCAGCCAGCTATACCGACAATTTACAGACCTATTATAGATGGCATCTAGTGACTTTCCACAAATGAAAGGGGAGAAACTGACAAATATCTATTATAAAGTAAATTAACACACATTAAGACAAAGGTATGGCTCAAACACACTTTATCTATGTTTTATTGTGCAAGCTTAATTATTAGTTACGTTCATATCCCGCCTTTCCCTTCAAGGAATTCAAGAGCCCCTTATTAGTTCAGAAACAGCATACGGTTGTTATTCTACCTGCCTGCTTAATTGTATGCAAGATACATCTACATCTAACACTGGTATGAAAATAATAATGCATTATAACTGTAATTATACTCAATGTTAGCCAAATAAATAAATTACAATTACCCTTTAAAGTTGCTAGTCACACTATTTGCTTTAAAATTAATTGCAGGTGCTCCTGAGTGCTTTATTATAGTCCCAAAGTTGTATATTTGAAAGAACAGTACAGATGATTCCTGTTTATTTGTTAAATTAAAGCTTTGTTGATAAAATTACAGTTTAATTAATATTATGGGTACTGTATAGCAAAACAGCTTACCTTGTGCATAATTTATTTCCACACGCATATCTCAGTGCAGGCCCTATTACAGCTCTAAGGCAGCTAAAATAAAATATATTCCTCCTTTGCTGGCATTTTTCTAAATAGCAGCTCACTAAATCAATATTATTCACTTGGTATTTTTAAAAGCAGTGTATCTTAATAATTACATAGCATTAGAGTAGGCAATAATTTCACTTGCTAAGCATATTAAATTTAGCAAACCATCAGTCAAAAGAGTTGTTGTTCTTCAGAATTCTTAAGCAGTGAGCGAATGAGTTTGGAATCATGTTACTTTGGTATAAATGTCACATATAGTTTAAGAGTGTGTGTGTGACTCCCCAAGCAAACCCAATGCCATATATCTTTATTAGTTTCATTGGTCAGTGCAGTGACCAGTTGTTTATACTCATTACTCAAGACAAGGTGAACCATTTGGCACAGACTGCATTCCCAGCTAAAAATGTATGACTTTGCAGAAAATAAAAATCATAGGCAAGGCTACCAAAGAGAGAAAGGAAGTGGTATCTAATACACCACTGGAAGGACTTTCAATAAATGTCCCTAGTTTTTTCCACATGCATCAAGCCTTCATCAGCTTTGTTTTCCCCCTCCACGCTTCTCCAAGACATTAAGAAGGATAGGAATAAAGTACATAGCATGTCCATCATCCATCAAATTTCAGCTTCAGTCACCCTTTTATTTGAGACAATTTTAATTCTGGGTAGTACTACAGTTCAAGACACTTTTCTTTCCAATGAATACATCAAATCACAAAAACTGAGAATGAAATTTGACTATGTTTTCTCCAGTTCAGTATCGCTAATATTAAAATTTCAAATGCTAAAACCTGGAATTCAAAATTGCAACATATTGGATGATTTTAATTTGCGCAAATTATTTAAGAGATAATTTAGCAGCTGTATTTGCTACTGAGGGTGGGTGGTGGGTTGAGTTAGACATGAAGAGGGCCCATAACACCAGAAACTCCTGACTTCTCCCCTCCTCCTCAGGTAACAAAGTCGGTACCTTAGCAAAAGGCAGGAGTCAAAGGGTGAGAACTAAATGGTTCTTTAGTTCTTAAACTGTAGTTTGCGGCCTGAACAAGCTGGGTGTCTAAGGATATATTTTCCATTTCTACCACAGTTGGAGACCAACCAGCAAGCACATAGGACATCAGCTGACATCAGGATGGATCATTATCAAAGGCTGCTTTGGGTCATTCTGTTGGTGTGGCATAACAGCAAGGGCCACATCCTTTTTATCTGAACTTTCGGAGGGCTGTACTTGCCTAGAAACCATGGAATAGGGTACTGGACTCTATTCTAAGTATTCCTGTTAAATATTATTAGCTGAAAAATGGATTACTTGCTTGCTGAATAGGTAGAATGGGAAGTGAGAGCACCATAAATTCTTCTAGTTGGGAGTCAGCTTTTGTAAAAATAAAAATATAAGCAGGCATTTCTCTTTATTCCCAAACCCAAAATGTGCAGCATGTATGGTTGGTGAGAACACCTTTCCCCTCCAGCTTGGGAAGACTTTTCTCTGGACCTCCTTTGTTGTGATTGCTTGCTGATTGGTTTTGGGGGTTTTATTGTATTATATTTTGTTTTCCTATGTTGCTTGCTGTTTTGGGAGCCTTTGGACCAGAAAACATTATATAATATAAATAGTAGTAAATGGCACCGATGGTGGTGGCAGCGGTGGTGGTGATAGCTACAAGAACCACAATGCATCATTTCCCCTTCAACCACCCATAGAGACTAACATTCCTTGCAAACACTCAATCCAAGTGGAAACCAAGATGCAGAAACAAAATCATTGCTAATTCTCTAGTTAATCCATTATTATTGAGTATGGAATAGTTAATGGCAATCACTCAACACAGATTACTGCAACCTTGTAAATAGGTTAACAGAAGTCACTAGCTCACATTAACTTTTACTAGTCTCCCGTACACAGGTGCTTGTGTTACAGCCTCACCCTGTGGTCCTGTTATGCTGTTGGCTGCTCTGTCACAGGTGCAAGCCAATGCTTGACCAGCAGAAACAACAAATGCCTAAGAGTCTGGAAAAGCATGCAGTAATGTAGTAACATATACATCAACTCTCATGACACCCATGGAAGCTCTACTGCCATCTAGCAAACATGATATTTCACTCACAACAGCACAGCACTCATGTAGGAAAGGCCTCAATTGGTATGTGGCAACAGCAAAACATAACCACCCTACTCCAAGGCAGGGAGTTGAATCCTTCTTGCAAGTAAATATGAACAAACCAGGGCCACACAGAAAGGCTACCATAATACCACAACAGTTACCACAGTCAGTCAACGCCAGTCTTGTCTGGTGGTTGGGAGGAGGTTTGCACATAGAATCTATATCCCAAGTTTCACCCCACCCCTCCAAGGAGGCAACTTGAGTCTTGGTGGGGTATCAATGTTTCTACAGTCACAACGTTGGGAACATGTTTGCATTGGTTTTTGTTTTACAAAAAACAAATGCTTTGCAACAGCAAGGGATGAGGGTCACTTTGCAGCCATTCATGTTACAGTGGTACCTCGGGTTAAGAACTTAATTCGTTCTGGAGGTCCATTCTTAACCTGAAACTGTTCTTACCTGAGGTACCACTTTAGCTAATGGGGCCTCCTGCTTCTGCCGCGCCACCATCGTGCGATTTCTGTTCTCATCCTGAAGCAAAGTTCTTAACCTAAGGTACTATATCCGGGTTAGCAGAGTCTGTAACCTGAAGCGTCTATAACCTGAGGTACCACTGTATCTGCATTCCTTATGGTGCTTGGAAGAAGGGGCTCATGGATGCTTTGAGACTGTTTTCTGAAGCAAGGCCTCTCAACCTCTTGTCACCCACTCTTTGCTTTGACACTCTCTTGGGTGTCATGTTCTTGAAGCCTCAGTCTCAGCAGTGGAGTTAGCACTTCTCATGGGTGTTTGTGCCTGCAGTCTTGAGGCAGGGTACCCGCAAAGCTTATGATGTTTATCTACACTTTGCTTCTTATCTACACTTTGCTTATTCTCCCTAGCACCCGGACGTTTGCGTCTTATTTATTTATTTAACAAACTTTATGTACATTATTTTCAGAAAACACCGAGAAAGAATGGAGCTGAGCAGGCACTTTTGTTGCTCATTCTATAGTATTTACTTTGAAGGGTTTGTGCCTTCCCCCACAAAAATTGCAGTGCCGGGTGGGTTGGGCTAGGATGTCTTTTAATTTTAGAGGGAGGAATTCAGCATCAGACTCTTCTAATCTTTCTGTCATTTCAAGCATTTCTGCTTGTCAGACAAAAGGGTTCTCCCTTCACACACTGTTCCTGGGTTTTTCCTGACCCTCCAGAAGGGATTTGGAGGAGGCATGGAGGGTGTGCTTCTGCTAACATGCCAGATTAGCTGAATCTAGGCCAGAGAATCATATTTAAGACTCCTACAACATGGAAGACTAAACTCATCCCCATCCACCAATATTATTGTTTCATTAAAACCCAAGCAATGTTTGATTGAAGGAGTTTTTCATTTTCACCCCAGAATTAGGAGATTCAGACACACACAAGTGCCACACAGTCACCTGGCAATAGTTATTTCCTTTACCATATACCACAGAACCACGCCACTTAGGGTGTGGACACACTGTGTGATTATGTGCATTCAGTGCTGGATGTAGGCACACTTTTGGGCGTGCAGTTCACATGATGTCATTCCCATGTCATCTCTGTCTAAAGCACATTCTGCAGAAATGGTTTTAATCTGTTTTGTATTGAGAATGCACTTCTCCTAGAGAGTTCAGTTGGTTAGAGCATGGTGCTAATAATACCAAGGTTGCAACTTTGATCCCCATATGGAACAACTGCATATTCCTGCATTGCAGAGGGCTGAACTATATGATTCTCAGGGTCCCTTCCAACTCTACAATTCTATGTTTCTCAAGTGCTTGCTGCCATCAGCTGTGCACAGATAATGTTTTATTAGATCACCTCCTATTAGGGCAGACCTAGGGTTGTGCTACTCCCCTCTCCTTCCAGACTTCTGGTATACTGAAAAACACACCAGAAAATATTTCAAAGTGAGGAAAGAATTTTGTGTACACAGGCGCAGCGAGGTGTTACATCGTAAGACTAACTGAAGGGAGGGGAGCAGAGACCATTGATGCATTCTACTTTGCCAACAGCCTGGACAGACAGCATGGACAGCTACTCATGCTTTAGACAACAACATCGGACAAAGGTATGTACAATTGCAATGCACTGTGTACAAAAGCAGTCGGCAAAAAAATGAACCCTGTGCATTTCAAACCCTACATGCTGTTTTTCTAGAAAAAGAGGTGCCGGAACTCACTATGAATGCCTCCCTTGTTCTCTTAGAAAGGCAATGGCATGCACCTGAGAGGTGCCAGAACTGAGTTCTGACGAGTTCTGGCTGAAAAAAAGCCCTGTGTACATGGTCTTAAACCATTGCTTTGCAAATGCTTTATAAGTCAGAGCCCTGCTACCCTTCCAATGTTCCTGTGATTGCAAGTAGCCATGGGAAAATCTTATAGAACACTTTAGTAAAAGACAAAAACACTAACAGTACACTGAGCATACAAGAAAGCCACTACTGAACAAACATGCCTTAAAATCCTGCGGTCTGTGATTGTGCCACTGGATAAGTGCTTACCCATAGGCAGAGGTGGCCAACTGAACTCTGTTTCCCCTTTAGAGCAGGGAAATTCTGGCAGAGGTGGTGGTGGTAGTAGAGGAGTATTGCTGATGGTTCTCCCCCTTCCTCTGGGTTGTGGCATGAAAAGAACACAATGGCTTTTCTGACGCAGTGTGCAGACAAGGCAGCTCTGGGGGGAAAAATCCCTAATAGCTATGATTAATGACAATGGGCTAGAGGAGAGTTGGGACACAGCCGCCACATATATCATCCTTTCCCATCAGTCTCTGCTCCTCCCTGCCCCTCTTTCCTACTACCAGCAAGGCATTATAAAAATGTCTTATCGGCTTTAGAAGGGTGTTTTTTCTCTCTCCAGAAACAGCAGCTCTTCCAACAACGAAAATGAAGAGGAAGAAGAACAAACAAAAGAATGAAATAAAAAGAAAGGAGAGAAAGAGAGAAAGAAAGGGGGAAGAGGGGACAGGGTGAACAAGAGAATGGCATGTATAATAACTGTAAGATATTCCAGAGGAAAATGCACCGGCTGTAATCATTCAAGATTTCAGCAACTTGACTGTTCACATGCTGAAGCCACATTTTCAAGGTCTTATCTGCCATATGGTTCCCTGCTTGGATGATTTATTAGGTGTAGAAAGCACACTGATAAATTTTACTGCATTTCCCTGAATAGGCAACCTATGGTGTCAATAACAAAGCTCAGGCCGCTTTAATGAAAACTGTAAGCACCAAAGGGTAACCATTTATTTATGAGTCACTATAGTATTACTAGGACAAAATTTATCTTCTCATGAACTCTGCAGAAACCAAATCTGGTCAGAGAATACAGAGATCGTAACCATATGCTGACATCTCTCCTGTAAAAGGTAATACTAGGAGGGGGGAACAAAGGGGCATCAGTGGGGGCACGTATTCTTTCAATCTATCAAATGAGAATTTTAGTTTAATAATATTTTTAAAGGTTTGAAGAACTTTGTTCCTCATGGTTCCTGATAACTCTGGAATGCATCCAACCAACTGCCCATTCCATTGTGGTACTATGGATTTCAATGAAATAAGCAACTTACTTTTTAACAAAAGCCTGTAGCACAAATTTTAGAAGGTTAAGAAGAGAATTATCCAACGTAAATGTCTTTTGGTGGAGAATTAATGATAATTTGGTGAAGGGATCCAATGAAAAATGATACATTATTAGAAACATTTGTGAGGATATAGCTTTGTTTGAACTTCAGCAAACACATCCATTTTTTATTATTATTATTATTATTATTAATAATAATAATAATAATAATAATAATAATAATAATAATAATAATAGTTGTTGTTATTATTATTATTATTATTATTATTATTATTATTATTATTCCCTGCTCCATCTGGCTGGGTTTTCCCAGACACTCTGGGCGGCAATTTCATAGCAATTTCTCTGCAGTGGTTATTTTACAGCCATCACTTTTAAAATATGTCAGATTGTTTATCACTTTACATGCTTGACTCAAATGTATCCCCATGATCCAAAAAGTACTTATTAGGCATAAGGTATTACCCAATACTGCTCTTGGAAGAAAAAGAAAAACACTTTCTTTTCCACACTGTTGACATAAGACACAACTACAGGCCACATGCAATATATATACCTATCAGGACTTACCACCATCATCTAAAAATAAACACTGGGCTCTCTAACCCTTTCACAGTAACAATGATTACTTGGTTAGAAGCCTTGACAGTGCAAAAGCTTCAAAACTGCTTTAAATGTGTAGCATGTAACTAATTGCAAAAAGGTAGGATACAGAAAATACACCTACACTACCAACATAAAATGGTTCTATACCAATTTAATTTCCTCCAAAAAGAAAACTAGGAATTATAATATGGTGAAGGTACTGAGAATTCTGTTAGAGATCTCTAGGCCTGTTGACAGAGCTATTGTTTTCCCAGGGCCCACCGGGGCAGGGTAGGCCTGTTTAATTTAAGCCTACAATGCAGATATGACCAGATTGTGCTAAACGAATTATTCTTCCAATAATTTGCTTCTTAGGGTTTTATCAGGATTAGTTACACTGCTACCATCTCTCTCACAAGCAGCATCAATAACAAAGCCTATGGAAATGTCCTTTACAGGTTTGCCGTTATATAAAATCCCACACATCTTGCTCAAAAGTGTAACACAGTGGCTTGTTTGCAAATATACACAATATAAAAAGTAAGGAGTGCCATTGGTTGTTCCCCAAGTTGGTGAGACCTCTCTCTCTCTCTCTCTCTCTCTCTCTCACACACACACACACACACACAAACACATCATCTATATCCTTTGAGGAGAAACAGATGAAAAACCACGCATCCTTCAAAAAACCAACAGAAAGAATTTTTTAAAATGTGAAAATAAAATTGGTGGTCTGGGGGCCTTGCCAGGTGTCAAGGAGGTGTCCATGGGCACCAAGTTGGGGGTCCCAATCCTATAATGACTGATATGGCCTTCCATGGATTCAGACAGGGTTTTTTCCACAACCACATGGAGATAGCAGAAGTTGAACCTGGAACATTTTGCATGCAAACTATGTACTTTACCACTGAGCTATAGGCCACGTGAAGAAGGCAGAAGTAGTATGTGATTATGACTTATAAACCTTTAGTTAACAAGCAATTTGTGCTCTACTGGGCAACAATTCAAATGAATAGTAAGGAGAGGATAACTCGCAAAATTTCAGTTATTGGGGGGGAATAACATGACTTGTCTGACTGAATTTCAGCAATGAAGAAAAGGTGTTGGTAAGTAAGCAGCAGAGTGTTAAATGACCATGCGGTCTTTCACCAAGGTTTTTCCAGATAAACAAATTAATGTATCCATAAGCTAACTGATTTAATGAAAGCAAAAGCATACCATTATGTAATGTGACCTGTTTAAATACTAGGATACATTTCCATAATAGAAAGCATAATTACCACTTTTCACTTGGGGGCGGGGGGATCCCAGAAGGCATTTTTCTGAGCAAGGCCTATTGAATCAAGTGTGCCTTTTTTCAAGAGCCCATGTGCATTCAAATACAGCTCCCACTTATGTGAATACACTTTTCAACCTTGAATAGTTCCAGTCTTTCCAACCCAAAGATTAGGTGTATGTATGTGTGTGTGTGTGTGTGTGTGTGTGTATTCCAAAATTTGTAAATTTGAAATACCTCATGCATCTGTATGCATTAAGTGAACAGCAAAACCACAAAATGCATTCAAGGCAGCTACATGAAGGAGCCATGGCTTTCCCATTCAACTGCTTGCTTTCCCCAAAATTCTAGTTTAATAAAGGACATTTTGCATACATGGTAGTATTATACCAAGATCTGCAAAGTTGCTCAAGAGAGTCTGTACTAATGACCTCCAGATATCTGCCACATGTAAACCTTGCTGTATTCTCGAGCCTAGTACCCAACAGGAATTGAGGTAGAGATGCAATTGATAATTGGAACTTCAGCAGCTGTTGAGAGCAGCAGAGGTCTGCAGAGAAGAAAGCAAATAATTCTGGAATCGCATGACCATGTCTTTTGAAGCTGCTTGCTAGCTTTTAGGCTTATGGTTTTGCTTTTGGATCTAGATGGGAAGAATGGGATATAAGTCCTCACACAAAGGGTTACCTGAGATATATACATTTGTGAACAGAATCTTCATGTCCTTACTTTGCTTGCTACAGCAGAAGGAGGGAGAATCACTTTGGCTGCAGCTTTCCTGCCTTCTTTAACATCTGAATCAGCTTTAAGAGAGGATTTATTGTTACTCATTTATAATAAACACTGTATCTAAAGCTGAAAAGCCATATATATATTAGCGGTTTTATTATTTCAAAGAGGAGTACTTCATACAAGACAGAATTGCAAGTGCCCTAAATATGTCTGTCAAGAATATCAAATTGAGACCTTATGAGAAAGTTTGCTGTACTATGAAGTCTTCATTGGAGCACATGCTGAAATAAATGCAAAAAACTAAACCTACTATAGCAAATATACATTAAAATTCTGTTTTATAATGTTGCAACTCCTTACATAGCATATTTTCTATGAAATATTTGGGAAATGGTGTCACGCCACACATCTCTGTGTTCCCATCGTTTGGATGGTAACATCAGCAATCTCCATGTTTTCTCGGTGAGGGGAGCTCATCAAGGGACAATAAACGGGCACTTCAGGAGAGTCTCCTGCAGTGAACAAAACAGTATCACTCACCCTCAATTTACACATTCAGAATACTGAACCATAGGCTGAATCTTGAGTGCTTTCGATTCTGTACTAGCTGGAACATCCTTGGAGCATGCGGCTTGGAAGCACCTTAAGTGACATTCGGTTTTAGTGGTAGCAGTGTGAGGGAACCAATCCATAAACTTCTGGGCAGATACAATTTTGCCAAAGTTATCCTCCATGCTTTCTAGGCTCAACAAATCCTTTCTGAGGTAGCACTCCAACTGAGAAACTCCCTCCCCCAGGGTTAACTCATTTATTCTATTATAAAGTATTTCTAAATTGCTTAATGCTTTTAAAACTATTATACAAGGAATACAAGCAATACATCCAACACCCTTTTAGAATGTAGCTTTTTTGGGGGGGGTATTGGATTACTGCTTTTGGTTTGATTTATATGTTGTGGTCTTGTTGTGAACCACCCTGAGACCTCCGAGTATAGGGCGGTGTATAAGTAGAATAAATAATAATAAAATAAAATCAACATAAAAACAGTATCATGAACAACGATGATAAAAACAGAAATCCAGTAAAACAGGGCTATTGTAAACTGAACAAAGACTCATGTGGGAACATCCAAGGTTTGAGGAAAATGTGTGGAACTTATTACACTGATTCAACTCAACTGTACACTAAGTTCTGAGCCAAACAACATAAGTAACCCAATGTTTCATTAAATTAGCAATAACTGGAGAAAACTGAAGTACATTTTTTAAAGTTGTATTTGTTGCTCATGTTAATGGTGACTTGACTGAAAGTACATTTTTTAACACAGAAAAGTTGGTAGAATAAACTTACCATATTTTTCCATGTATATGGCAATGTTTTTTGCTTTAAAAAATTAGTCAAAAATTGGGGACCATCTTATACATAGATGGTGAATGCACACGGGTTCCAGCTCAGGCTCTGGTGTGGGCAGCGCAAGCTCAGGCTCTTGAAATATGGCAACCCTAACTTTGGGATGCAGGTGGCGCTGTGGTCTAAACCACTGAGCCTAGGGCTTGCTGATCAGAAGGTCGGCGGTTCGAATCCCCGCAACGGGGTGAGCTCCCGTTGCTTGGTCCCTGCTCCTGCCAACCTAGCAGTTCAAAAGCACATAAAAGTGCAAGTAGATCAATAGGTACCGTTCCGGCGGGAAGGTAAACGGCATTTCCGTGCGCTGCTCTGGTTCACCAGAAGCGGCTTAGTCATGCTGGCCACATGACTCGGAAGCTGTACGCCGGCTCCCTCGGCCAATAAAACAAGATGAGCGCCGCAACCCCAGAGTCGGTCACAACTGGACCTAATGGTCAGGGGTCCCTTTACCTTACCTTTAACTTTGGGCAACCTTCCCCAAAAAGCTCAAAGTGTTCTGTTTGATGTTTAAAATACCGATTTCTTAATTTTGGGTTAAAACAAATAGGAGTCATCTTATACACGGGGGCATCTTATACACAGAAAAATACAGTAATTCCCACTAAGTCAGCAAATGTGTATCTATCTGATCAATACCATTTTGGAATGCTCATCCACAGTTATGCGCGTATGTAAACACACACACACACAAACACCTTGCACATAGAAGGGAAATTTCCAACTTCACTAGATTTCTAACTGCATGAAAATTTGTTTTATAGGGGAGCATTCCATCATGTGCTGCACTATGAAATGAAACAGTGCAGACACAGATTTACCACTTCGGTGAGAACTAGGTCACTGTCACATGAAACTGCTTTGCTGGATCAGACCAAAGGGTGCATCTAATACAGCATTCTGTTTCCAATAGTGACCAGCCATGTGCTCTTGGAAATCCTCAGAAAGAGCATGATTTAGTAGCCATGCCAAATTATCTAAAGAACACCCATGGCTCTAACTTTTAGAAAAATCAATAAAGATGGTGCATGTTACATATTACATGTCTTTACATATCAGAAAGTTCTTTCTTTCCAAAACAATGAATACACAAACTAATGTGGAAAAATATGATTTGCATTTTCAAGGATGTTGTAAGCACATTAGTTATAATGAGCAAAACAAGCATTGTCCCCCCTGACAGCTTCACTTGACAAACCCTTGAATGTTTGACAAGAAAAAGGTCATGTTTTGTGAAATCCTTGAAAGGTCATTCAACAACAAATCACATGAATGAAATCACAAGAGTTCAGGGAGGTTAACAGAAACACCACAGGCATTAAAGTGTGTTTTCAAGATAAACAAGGTAAAAAAAGGGTGGGGAGGGGGGGACAGCTTATGTTTCAGCACTGGAAAGGGTGGGGGGAACAAAGCAGTCTCTAATTTGCCACACACTATAATTTTAAGACATTTTCTCCGCACTAGGCAGTTAAGATAAAGTATTATTTCTCATGTTCAATATGTTTAAGAAAGGATTATCAGATAAAAAGCTGCCGCATTTAAATGTCTTTTTTAAAAGATACAGGCTGACCTTAGTAGAGTGGGGCGTTGCTTTTTGCCTATTTTGATAAGACCCTTAAAAGAAACAAAATAAAGCAATGACCATCTCAACTAGAATCTCAAAACAGAATGGCATGAAACTTTGCAGGATCTTTCCACTAAACATTTTGACCTGCTTGTGACCTCTTATTTTCAGATCTTTCTTCCCCCTTTCTTTACCAAGAGCACACAACGTTTTTCACAGAAGGAATTACAAAGAGTTGTTTGTATAAAGCAATTTAACTACAGGACCAACGCAGGTAGCAGCGTGATGTATTGGATCTTGGGGCTATGGGGTGGGGGAGGGAGCATTGCTCAACAGTGCTAAAGACAAGCCTATTGGAAGGTTTTTCCTGGGGCAACCAAGCAAATTGGAGCATCATTTCTGGTAGACACAAACACAGAAGCAGCATTCTGGAAAGATCTTGAGTTGTCTTTTTATCTAGGAAGTTGAATCTCATTTTTTCCCTACAAACTGAGACTGTAAGCTTGACTGACCTTTCTACTTTTAACAGTTTCATTTCTAGAATATGAGTGGTTTTACAGTTGAATACCTTTAAAGAAATTAGCACATGCAGACAAGCAGTGGGTGGGCTTTGTCCCCTTCTCTTGGGTGTGTGCCTACATGTAAGGAAGGTGGGTTTTATTTGTGGTTTTCTGCAACTGTCCTCTTTTGCATGTTCCAGAAAACAAAACTCTTGGACCAGAAACACATTTTAATCAGTCTAATTTAAAACATTGCCTTCCTTTCCGATGCACCAGCCTCATACATAAAATTATGTCAACTGGTGGTAAGGAAACAACAACAAACATATGTTTTCTTCCTTGGTTGTGCATATACATCATGCACCAGTAACTTAGTCTTGGGGCATTTCTAAACTGAAATCAGCAGGAAGACTTTCAATTTTGCTTTCTTAGATCTTTTTGAACAGTAAAATGGCATGACAGGCATTCCTAAGAGACAGTTTTAGAATGGTGGCTTCAAGAGGATATGCCCCCACCCTGATCACAACTTTCCAGCACACCTAAAATGGTACTTGAGAGTTAACTGAACACAGGACTTCTTTCCAGAGGTTCAGCCATACTTAGGTACTAATATGCTTTCAAGGTCAATCTCTAAGAATGTGAGAGATATCTGAGAACTCACCACCACAGTTAGATGGGGAGATCTATGTCATGAGGCCATATACAGGTTGAACAACATTATAGTAAAGAAAATAACACATTTTTTATGGCTAGTAATTAAACAATGGACCACGAAATGCTTATTTTTTACGGCAGATGCAGTTGTGTCTACTATCTAAGAATGGGCTTACTCTTCATATATGCCATAAAAATCAAGGCCTATGTATAACCATCTATGATAGTAACAGCAGGAGAGATGAGCAAATATATTTACTTCATGATGTGTAAATCGGGAGAGCTCTAATATTTCATATAACACACAGGCATAATACTACTACTAATGATAATCAGAGACACAAGTTTGCATACTTCTTTTGGTAATCCATCCCTGAAAGGATGGTAGTACTTGGATAGGAATTTATCCCATGGGGCATTTATTTGCTAATGTATATGGTGTGGTTTCCTTTTCTGGACCTCGTTAATATCTTCATATATAATTTCATCTGTTATTCATTATATATATATATATAGTCCTGAGATAACAACAGTCAGATAAAAAGTTGTATATATGAGGAGGTTCTAGGATTTCTTCATTTTATGCCCATTGATCCCAAAGTTAGCATTTCCCTTTTTTTCAGAAAAAGAAAGTAAAGCAGAAATACAACCACCCAAATTTCCCAGTCAGATTAAAATCAGTCAGGCCTCCCACAGCAAACTTTGATCTTCATTTTACTCCTGACCAACCTTGCTTAAAAGAAGAATTCACCACTGAATGATATGGGAGACTCCACCTGCCTTTCTCCTTTGTTGAACTCATGACTAAAACCCACACATCAAGTTTACATAGCAAGAAGTGTGAAGAACCAAGGTGAGATTTCAAAATATAGATACAGTTTCTCAAAAGGCCATTACACACAGATATACATGCAAACAGAGACAATATGAATACTTCACATTCAAATGCCAAGGAGCAAAACCACAAAAACCAAGTTCAAAGGAAAATTACTTTCCCTTGGCAAAACCCATACACTATACTTGGCTTGCTTTAGGGCACATTTCCCACATTTCAGACCCCCGTGTGTTTAAGGAATAGCTTATAGCTCTGGTTATTATGTGAGATACAAAAAAAGACTACACAAAATCTGAAAATAACTGAATTTGCCATTTAATCTCAATATACCCAAGACCAGCTTATTGAACTTTTGCTGTGAATCTTGTCTTGCACTCCTACCAAATGAAATCTGAAATGTCTTCCCTGTTGCATAAAAGCAGGAGGATAAAATTCACCACCAGAAAGCCAAGTGTTATGAGTTCAGTCCAAAACAAGATATTGGGTTTGTGTGTAACATTAAACCTGGGACAAGCCTCAGCAAGCCCAAGTGAATTATCAGGCTTCTGCATCTACCTCCTCCAATGTGGCCAGAAGAAAGACTACTGCCAAGTTTACTTCAAGTTTCAAAGAACCTCAGCATTGCGTACAAATCAAGAATCCTGGCTTCAAACAAATAGTTTCCAAAAAATTCAACTTCAAATCATTTTTTTACTGTAGACTTGGATTCCTGGTTCCAACATAAGGCTAGTGGAAGTTCTCTGAAAGCATACTCAGCAAAAATGCTCTTCCTGGCCACTTGGTACATAGCATTATGTGTGAATTGCATCAGTGCATTTCGTGTACCCATTTAGAAGCAGGAACCATGGACAAAGACAATAAAAGGAATTAGAAGTAGCCTCAGTTTTCTTTCAAAAGCAGGATTTTTATCATACACTATAATTGCTATAAAAGGGACGTAGGTGGCACTGTGGGTTAAACTACAGAGCCTAGGACTTGCCGATCAGAAGGTCGGCGGTTCGAATCCCCGCGACGGGGTGAGCTCCTGTTGCTCGGTCCCTGCTCCTGCCAGCCTAGCAGCTCGAAAGCACATCAAAATGCAAGTAGATAAATAGGTACCGCTCCGGCAGGAAGGTAAACAACATTTCCATGCGCTGCTCTGGTTTGCCAGAAGCGGCTTAGCCATGCTGGCCACATGACCCGGAAGCTGTATGCCGGCTCCCTCGGCCAATAAAGCGAGATGAACGCCGCAACCCCAGAGTCTGTCACAACTGGACCTAATGGTCAGGGGTACCTTTACCTTTATAATTGCTATACACCCACACAACACTTCTCCATTGAAAACACACACAAGCCATATAGGGCTTTGTAGGTCATAACCAGCATTTTGAACAGTACCAGACTTTCCTCACTGTTATACTATTCCATTTACAAATACAAGGAATGAATAACTGGGAAGAGTTTGATTTTTTCCCCTTCAGAAAACAGTAACAAGTTGCTTCTTTTGCTTTTGTATCAACAAGTTTTCACCAAAACCTTTGAAACTGTCCATGTAGTCAATTGTTACCATGACCAACTGTTGTTGTTTTAATTGTTGTTGGCATCTGTCTGTCTCTAGAGACAATGGAGTGTGCCTCCAGGGTCAAGGGCAAGCCACAGCATTAGCAGAACCAAAGTGACCTCCCCAGGGCACAAGGCTAGGCAGTGTGTATGGAGGTCCTTGGCTGCCCTGACGACAAGACCCCACTCTCAGCAATATGTCTGGCACCAGCTTGGCTGTAGAAGTTGCCAGAAGGAGGCATGCAAGGTGGCATTCAACCATCTTAGGAACTCCACTCCAGATTTGTGTAGGGTTTACTCCATAGTCTTTTAATATAGCTTTGCTTATGCAACTAACTTTTTATCCCACTAGACCCCCACAGTCTAAACAAATTGATGCCATCAACTGTTGTTGTTGTTTAGTCATTTCGTTGTGTCCGACTCTTCGTGACCCCCTGGACCAGAACACGCCAGGCACTTCTGTCTTCCACTGCCTCCCACAGTTTGGTCAAACTCATGCTGGTAGCTTCGAGAACACTATCCAACCATCTCATCCTCTGTCATCCCCTTCTCCTTGTGCCCTCCATCTTTCCCAACATCAGGGTCTTTTCCAGGGAGTCTTCTCTTCTCATGAGGTGGCCAAAGTATTGGAGCCTCAGCTTCATGATCTGTCCTTCCAGTGAGCACTCAGGGCTGATTTCCTTAAGAATGGATAGGTTTGATCTTCTTGCAGTCCATGGGACTCTCAAGAGTCTCCTCCAGCACCATAACTCAAAAATGCCATCAACTATGAACCCCCCAAATACACAGATGTCTGCATTCTACACATCTTTCACACTGGCACAAAACCAAAGGCTCATAGAACCTCAGCTTTCAATTAAGAGACAAAACAACATTGCAGAGAAGACACAGAATCCTAACATTTTCAGCCAGCAAGTTCCCTAACCACACAATATGCAAAATGGTGCTATTGCTTGACAATATGACAAGACCAAACTTTGTTTGCAAAATTCATGTGCATTTTAATATTTCCTTTGAAAGCAGGGATTAGGTTTGGTCAGTGTGAGAGCCCCTAGGAAAAGTCTGTTCAAACTCTAGTTATCCAATGCAGCAAAGACAAAGCAAAACAAAAAACCAATGGCTCAGCTGAAGGACTCACTTGTTTGCTACAGGCAGAAGCAACACATACCATACTTTCAGTGTCACCTGCAAGAAAAGAGGTAAAGTTGCCCACCCATCCTACTAAAACAACCAGCAAAAATAGAGTGTGGCATGATTGACTCATAACTGTCAAAATCAATCAAGGAGAGGCAGAGGTTGGCACACAGTCTCTATGCTGAACTTGTGGTAAGGAGACTGGACTGATCATTGCTCAATCAAGGCAGACCAAAAGAAATGGGGGGAAAGATTCAGAAATAGCTTACATCTCACAGCAAATGTAACTGATCTATAGAAAAAACAACCTATAGAAAGAGACAATGCATGTGCTTTTGTAAACAAGGAAAATATTTAATAAAAATTATTTAAAAAGAAAGAAAGAAAGAGCTGAAGCAAGCATGCACATTGCTTCAGGGAGATTCACTTTGCACTTAGAAACACAAGTTTTTAAAGCGCAAGCACAAACCAAGAATGCTTAATGAAGAAACACCCTCTTGTCCATTAGTGTTAGCTCTTTTTTAAAAAAAAGATACAGAAGCTTGTACAATGACTGATCCGAATGACTACCAGAAACAAGACACCTCATTTTGTCTTTCTTGCCAACTATTTTAGCTTATTTGCCATGAGCACAGGGTATAATTAATATCGCACAAGGAGCCAGCATTGTCATTTTTCAAATCATTTCCCTGGAAATGTTCTACACCTCTTAATGGCCCTGCTAATGCTGTAGCTGTCATGTTTTGGACAGCTGTGTTTTTACAAGACAAACTCAGCTGCGCCGTGTACCTCTCTGTAGACTTTTTAGCTCAACGGCTCAGAGGCCATGAATGCCAGCTGGTAATGGCTGTATGGAAATCTTTGATTAATTTTTTTTACCTCTTCTTGCTGATTGGTGCTCAAATGTCACCTTCCCATTTTTTTGTTTCCATCCAGTTTTACTTTTTCCTGGTTGCTTCCCAACATCACCTGATAAGTGAAGGATCAAACTAAGTGTGCCAAAAAGTAAAAAAGATGGCATGACTAATTAAAGGCTGGACAACTGGTCCAGATGTGAAGAGAACACAAAGTCAGGACAGCAGCCAGGTCAATCTTGTTTAAAATGCAACATTGCTCAAGAGACTTGGTCCATAACTAAAGGTAGTAATAAATTTACTCAGTATTTGGCACACACCAAAAAGCAAAACCCCCTGGACAAATGATATGTGAGCCAGGAGAGGGGGAAAGCAAACTGTGCACAATATTCTCAGTTACTATCTACAAACTTTGAAATCCATGACTTTTGCAATCTAGTTAGACATCTCTGTAAATAAAAGGTTACTAATCAGCTTGTCTTCCAGCTTAGTCATAGGTTTTAAGTTACATATATCGCTTGCAGGCCAGTATTAATTTAGTAGCTGTCTAAATTATGTATTTTAGGGTACTGTTTGTTAACTTTGCATATAAATCAACACTCAATTTAAAAATAGCTGCATTTGTCTGTTGCAGCAACATGAAGAGTCTCATGGTACCTTAAAAGAATAACAAATTCATTGTGACAGAAGCTTTCATGGGCAAGGGCCTACTTCAGAAGATGCACTGAAATGTTTCTCTATTGAGGCAAAAAACTGGTGGGTGAAATTAATGATGCAGCCAAAGGCTGCATTAATAATAAGCCTTCTTAAGGTTACCAGATGTCCTGTAGTCCAAATTACCACAGCCCAAGGAAGCATAATTGCTACCCTTATTTCAGACACTGCAACTCCAAGATGCCCTTTATTATCTGAAAATTTTGATCTGGCCACCTATAGTCAAGAAAAAGCATGCATATGGTATGTTAGATATTGATGCTTCTGTATCTTTGAAGTGCTGAGTTTATTAGCCATCAACCTGCCTGAGAAAAGGAGCCAGCAACATTTTCCCCTTTCATGCTGTGTCTGCAAAATGCTACAGGAAAGTGGTGCTCATCAACACAGAGGCAGCAGGTCTCCAGTTAGGAACCAGCCAGGCCAGAGAAAAGTGACATGAACAGGATGCTGCTAAAACATGCAGCACAATTCAAAACACACACACACAGTATTCTCTTCTGCATGATTTGCTGCCATTTAAGAGACAATAAACAGCAACTTTAGATTGCTAACAACATGTCATTTAAGGTTTGCTGTTGCTCAACATCAAGGAAAATCAATGCCAGCTCTACAGGGGCAGAAAAAACCAGAGAAGTGAGCTCCATTTCAGGTCTGTTTGAACTCATTTCCTTTCTCCATGGTTGCCCCCTTGTACACCCCCTCAGGCATCCCCTCGCAGCAGGCATGACAGTTTGACACATTGACAGCTTGCACTGAATGACAACTGATTTGTACAAATTTCAAGCCTTATAAATCTACCTGTCACAACAACAACATAAAAGAGCTTGGACCCAGCAGGTAACTCAGAAAAAATCTTCCCCTGACGGCACTTTCTGAAAAGCAATGGCTTGCCTCCTGCCACAAAATCCAACTATCATCCTTGTATAACTTTGAATAAAAATTCAGGGCCCATTTTCTTGCCAACAGGCTACCAATCGTCTTATTTAAAGATTAAAAAGAGCAAACAGAAGGGAAACACACACACACACACACACACACACACAGTTTCATTTTATACTGATATGAAAGTGGTACCACCTGCTATTGCAGGCTTTACCACACCACTTTTCTCTATAGAGCTCAGACAGAGTAAATGAGCAGAGATTTTTACGGTATTTAAACAATATTCCAGATTGCAATGGTCTTCTGCATCCATTACACAGGAGCTGTTTAGACAATGCAATTGGCTACTAAGAGTTCAAGGGGGTTCAGTCTGTTGACTATTGTTGCCTTTTTTTTTAATCAAGTGCACATTTGTAAAAAGGGGGTTAAGGCAGTCTTTTAATATCCAAATTTATCAGAGTTAGGGTGCCTAATCCTTCCACATGGCTTTATGAAGCAGTAATACAGGCAAAATATTTTAATATCAACTAAACATTCTCAATCATCAGCTTGGTACACAAATTCGAATTGTGTCTTTGCCTTGAAAAGAGTCTCTGACTCCTTGCCTCATGTGTCCTCTTGGAACTTGCATGGCTAGCCCTTGTTAGGAGATGCTTAAAGTTGCAGCACATTATCATAAAAGAAGTGTGCTTACAATTTTAATATCCCCACCCCTGGGGGGGGGGGGAGGAACAGAACACACGTCACAGCCTTTCCATTCAATAAGGCCTACAGAACCAGAGTTAAACTTCTCACTGCTGAAAAACAGAGCTTTACTTATTACGAGTTTGTTTGTTTTTTCTTTCACTTTGTATTTGTTAACTTGATTGAGCATTTGTTTGGTGAAGACTGTGTCTCAATGCGTATTTCCACACAATCTACACACGGTAAACTAGACTGATTCCTTTACCACTATGCAACATTTCTTGATAATGTAATGGTCTTCCTGAGAAAGTTGCAATCGTTAAAATAAAATAAAAAGTTTCATAAAAAACAAAGCATTACCAAACCCCACCTGTGCTTACATAATCAAAAATTTGAGACTATACTGCTGATTAGTACTGAAATCACAGAAACCATTAACCTCTTCACAATAAATTAAGCCAGAACCCACCTCACTCTCCAACATGCATAAGCAGATAGGGCATTGGTGTGCATAGTTGTTGTTTTTTGCAGAATACAAGTTGACAAGCAGAATTTCCCTCAAAACAGCCCAATTTCTCTTGTGGGGTGCTAATTGAGAAGGTCCCCCAAACATTGGGTTTTTCCCCAAGGCTGGGGGGGGGGGCAGAAAAGTGCCTATGTATGAGCACAACCCTACCCACAGTCCTTTGGATCCTGTCCATGATTTTAAATTCTGCACAATGTCCTGCCCTTGCTATTAATCAAAGACATAAAAACAATGGTTTTTTTTGGGGGGGGATGCCACAAGTGCCTTAGAAGTGAGTCACAAGGCCTATGGTAGAATTGCTCATCTATTTAGATTCATGTCCCACTTCAGTGGCCAATTATGCCTGACCCTCTAAGTAGCTTATGAAATAAAATAATAAAATAAAACAATAAAAACCCCCAAGCAGCACTAAAATAGTGGTTTGGGGCTTGTTTAGGATCCCAGGTTCTGTCCCTGCCATCTCCAGTGAAAAGGGTCTCGGGCAGAGCTGCTGCCTGTTAATACTATGTTTAGGAGTTTTACTGTATTTTTGGTTTTTATGGAAGCCGCCCAGAGTGGCTGGGGAGGCCCAGCCAGATGGGCGGGGTATAAATAATAAATTATTATTATTATTATTATAGGAGCACAATAGTGGGTGCCAATTTGCTTTAGGGGTTCCTTGGAAGAAGAATCAAAGTGGAAGGGGTGCTTTGAGCAAAGAAAATGCAGAAGCTTCTGTCGCAGGGTAAGCAATTTTATCCAGGAGGATAAAATGGGACTTTAAATTTTAATTCCTTTACAGAAAAGGCTGCATCTTCAACCTTTAAAGAGATCATAGATGTGCAATAAGATCTTAGTTCCACCTAGTTCACTCATCTCATATCTAGGGAGTCCTCAATAAGAGACTGACTAGTTATGTGCAAAATAATGCACAAGGAGGCCCAAATTCTAGGTCCCCATATTCTGGACTTGCACAAGTCAATAAATTTTTGCTGTTTGAAACCATCAGTGTTATTTGTAACTGTCAGAGGAAGGGAAATCTGTAATTGTTAAGAGAGAAGAAGCCTGTGCAAATTCCTCCCTGTGCAAAGTGAACAGTCAATCACTTTTATAAGGACAGGAACAACCGAAACTATCCATTCGTATACTTTCCTTTAGTCAACAATATTACCTTTAGTAATCTGGGGAATGTGCATCCATAAATTACAGAAAGTGTTATTGCATTGCTGAATAAACAGCAACATTTCCATCAGCAGCTGTGGCAGCCCCACAAAGGTATAACAAACAGACTCAATCATTTTCTTGTCAAGCTTTGCAATGAGTGCAGAGTTTACTGCTGGAGATAATGTTGCTTTCCTCAGCATTGTGTGCCAAACGGCAAACTGCTTATTAAAACAAAACCTCTCTTTTTTTTCTTGAGCTCTGTGAGTTGGATAATCACATACTGCACTCAAGGAAACAGGGTGGGTGGGGGGATTTGATGCCCCAGAGTTAGCAATCAACTATAAGAGTTAACATTTGGTAAGTAAAAGCTGGTTGGGGGAAAGAAGATAATAAATTAGCCTAAAAGGACCTACTGGAAACAATGCCCCAGGTTGATCGATTTCCCCGTCACTGCAGACAATAGGGTAAGAATGTAAGAGCTGCCAGGACAGGTCAGGCCAGTGATCCATCCAGCTCAGCATTTTGTCTAACCAGCAGTGGCCTGCCCTGTGCCCTAGGGAAGTTCACAAGCAGGGCACAATGGCAATATCCATCCTCCTATACATCTTGAGCATCTGGTAATCAAGGGGAAGTGTCTCTGAAAATAGGAAACTGACTTCCATGACTAGTAAGTAGTAGTGCCACTAACACAGCTCTTACTCATACAGTCACCTAACCCAATTTTTAACCAACTTACACCAACTGCTTCACAACATCACACAGTAATTACACCATAACCTCTTTGATTAGATTTATTGGTGCAGAAGTGTGCAGATTTTTTAATTTACATGGAGTTCTTCATCAGGCAGAACTTAACGTCTGTACGAAGTTAGGCACCTACTACTCAAAATACTTTAGGTTTCCTGTTGCACTACCAGAAGCTGGCCTAGTGGTTACCACCTTAGCTACTGGGTATCTTAGGAAACACAAAAGCACAGAATCACCTGTGTATACTAAGTTACTTGTAGAACTTGTAAAAACATGTAACTGAACCCATGTTGAAATGAATGAGGGTTGCAAAGCAGAATTGTCTGGGCTCATGATAACCCTAGTGTTTAAGTGAACTATGAAAGCAATAGTGAAAATGTTCAATTCTTCCAGAAGCAATACCTTAAGAGAACATAGTAAGCTAAAACTGTAAATTGTTTAGTATGCAACTTTGAAGAAGCAGAGTGGTAGCCAATGCTACAAATGTCGAGTTCTACTTACACAAATGGGATTTTCGTTTCCTCTCCTCTCCTCTTGTGCTCTCAAAACCTGCTCCAGAAAGTCCTCCAACCTTCTACAGCAGATTTTAAGGGTAGATTAGGCTCCAGTTCAGAGGAGGAGCAAGTTCTGCTATCCAAGCAGAAAACTGCTGTGCTAGCAGATCAGGAGCAGTGGGTACGACTTATAGAACCTAGCACATGCCCTTGACCTTGTGGGAAAGGAATTAGAGGCTTACTGACCAAACTGTAAAATTGGGAAAGGGAGCTTCTTCTACAGCAAAAATCTTGAAAACCTTCAGCAAAAGCAAGGAAAGTAGGCACAGACCAAAGGGGAAGTTCTGATGTGGCCTTCTGCATCTGCTGGAGATCCAACAAAATTAGTCGCAGCTCATGTAATTGCCAATGAGTAAATTGCAAGAGTGATCCTGGCTAATTAAACATTTCACATAAATGTATCCAAATGAAATTCAGCTTCAATACCACAGATGCAAATGTTTAAGCAGTTCACTCTCACAGTCCATAGCTGGCAAGGTCAGAGACAGAGCACAATCTCTATTGAGTTTGGCCCTGCCTGAACTTAATATATACTCCAGAGTTCCCATAGCCAAAAGGGTCTCCTTTCGAGTGGGGCAGAATTGCCTTCAATTGACACCAACGGTGGCACAGGCTCTCTGTTTGTGGATCTGGACCTTGGCAACTGCACAATCCCACTGACCTCAAGCATTAGCCATGCCATCAGTTGTGTTCAAGTTGATTGAGAGAGTTTTGGCATTTCAATAATACAATGCAAATACTTTGTGGGATGGATCGTGGGGAGTAAAAACTGTCAGAATTGTTTCTGCAGCACATATCTGCTACTAGTGTCTAAAGAAAACAGCTTGGCATATCTAAGCCAGCCAATAGTCCTGTAAAACCCAGTTCAATTTTCCTAGTTTAAAAGAGAGTGACAGCCATTTTACTTGGCTGAACAACAAGAAAGCCTGAAACACAAATAAACAAACCTCTGCTGGGTCAAGAAATCACACTTGTTAAAAAAGCCATTATTCTTGACTTTAGAAGAGCTTCTATAGAACTTTTCCCCATAATTATCTATAGATCAATTAATGTCATGGCAGGGCAGCAGTTTTCTTCTTTCTCTTGATACTAACTATCACTTGCTACGCAAAAGGAAACCTTGTGCTTTCTATATCCTGGAAATAGTGCTCTGAAGATTTTACTAGAACTTTTTGCGACCCAAACCTCAGTAAATTACCATATAAAAAAGACATCAATTTCTGCACAAATATATAAAATTTAATACTAAAAGAACAAACTTCCTAAACACTCATCAGCCTGTTCCCTTAGTGCACGCACACACAGAGAGATGTAGGATCCTGCAATCAAAGTAGCTTGCTCCAAATTGATTGTTAAAATTCTTCTCCTCTCAACATTCTTGTCAGTAGTGAGGTCAAAAATAGAAGCTTAACCAAGGCCATCAAGGGATTTCATGAATGTTTTGCATCCAGAGCTTTTGAGAATAAAATATTTATTTATTTATTTATTTCATAAAATTAATATACCATTTGATTGTAAAACAAACAAACAAACCTCAAAGCTGTTTACAAAAGATAGAACAATAAGATCAGGAAAAATTTACAGCCCTGATTTAAAACATAGAAAAGTTAAAATACTAACACAAATCAAACTTTTGAAGCATCTGAGTAAGCTTATCTAAACAGGAAGGTTTTCAGCAGGCACCCAAAAGAGTACAGTGAAGATTTGAATTGGGCACTTGTGTAGATGGAAACCCAGCCAGATGGGCGCAGTGCAAATAATTTGTTGTTGTTTCATTTCTTTTATTTTGATCTATACTTTTGATTCACCTGAGGAGGTACCTGGTAACTGATCTAGATGTATGGATATTCAGATCTGACACAATTTTGGAAGTGGGTCAGTTTGAACTTCAGGGTTCCTCAAACTGTTAGCCACACTTCTACAGAATGACTGATCCAAAAACATCTAAACATTTGTATCTGACATTTGTGGAAAATTGTAATTCCAGGGTTATACCTCTCTTGGTCTCTGCTTCTTGGCCCAACACGTGCAGTCTGACGCCAGACTCCCTGAACCACTAAGGGCTGGGTATGTGTATTCCTATTTGAGAAATGCAGTTTCTCAAACTGTATTTCACAGAGAAAAACTAATCTTTCTATACACTACTGCAGCAATTATTACTAGCATAATGGATACAGTTGTGAAGCTTTACCTATTACAAGAATATATTCTCTCTTCATTCAATAATGTCTATTCAAACAAGTTAAACATGGCAAAGAGCTGTGTAAAGGTTTTTTGCAAGTTCATACCTCATGCCTCATTGTTTCACCACCATACATATATGCTCTCTGATATTGAGATTTTCTCCTATTATTATTTTATATAATATATAAAAAATATGTGAATATTTTTATATAATGATTGCTAACAATCACCGTATATTTATTCCTTGAGGGCAATGACATGTGATAATATCACCACCCTCCTCCTCCTCCTCCTCCCACAGGATAGCTAATTTGGTAGCTCCCAAATGTTATGGTCTACAACTCTAATCAGCTCCAGGCAACATGGCCTGAGGTATACTTGCATTTTGTGAGCAAGGAGGTACTGGGCAGAAGGGTGAATGAGCAGCAAAGCATTTGATGACAGAACTATGTGTGCCACATTCCTTACCCAATGCTCCTAAGCTAGCCTGCTCCTCTCAAATGTTGTGGAGGATACTATCGTACTGCCAGTCTTGAAGCTAGACTCAACTGAGTCCAGTTGGCTTCTGTTTGCAGAATGGAGGTGGTCATGTTGTTCTTTACCTCAGGTAGCAAACTATCTTTGGCTAGAATTGCCTCCAAATGTTACAGCATATCACAGCAACTCAACCAGTGTGAAGAAGCTTCCTCACACTGCCCTTTTGGCCTCTTTCTCCCACTTCTGAATGCTCCAACCCTAAACTGTATCTCTCCCCTTAGGTGTTGTTGTAACCCTCTGAGCAGGACTTCTTCTCTTTAAAGCACGGTGCATTTCTGTCCTCATAACGATGTATTCCAAGCAGCGTGTGGACTTGTGAGAACTGCTTGTGAGCAAAATCTTCCTGTGGGGCTTACAGACTATAGGTTGTGGCATTTCTTCTTCAACCAGATTTGTAAGGCCTGTTTGGAATACTGGCGAGATAAGACTTTGAGTGCAATCTTGAGAAAATGTATTTTCTTTGCCTGTTCTGACACAGGACTGAATATTACAAACTCAGCCCAAGCTTTTGAAGCATGCAGAAGAGACCCAAGGCCTTATTCACATAGCCAAAAACCAAAGGAATGTTTGTGGTTTCTTGTCTAGAATTCCAGAGTGCTTCTTCCACACATCCCTGTCTTGATTCTTTCACAGTTGTCTGTGAATGGTGTTTGTACCTCAAAGTCAACTCCTTGGGGTCACTGTTCCATGGTCACTTATCCTGGAACACATGAGCGACATCCTCAGAATTACGAATGAGAATTAACAAGACTGAAAGACCCACTACTACAACATAAACTCATCCCTTCATCATGTACATCAACCAATCACAAGTACCCTCTGGTCAACCTAAAGTGTAGCTTTTTGCACTTCTGTTACTGAAGCCTCACATTGGCCACCAGAGTTTTATTGACATTGTCCAAACAAATAATTTGAAACAAAACCATACACTTTGCAACAGTCCAAGTAACAGCTCTCTGAATTACACCCTATGCTTCACAGAGAATGGTGAATACAGAGGAGGATTTTACAAATCCCCCATGAATGCCCTGCAATAACTCTTCAAGAGGCATGATTCTAAAAGTCATATTTTATGCAGTTAGAAGTGTAGTTCTCAAAAAAAAAAAAAAGGCAGCTAAGAGCCAAATCAAAAGAGGATTATCTGTTAGAAAATATTTTACAAATATTTTTCAGTGTGAAACAGTAAAACCACCTATGGGGAAACACACACACACAAAAATCCCTGCATTTTTATGTCCTGAAAATAAATATACCAGCACACTACTCAGTTTATTGCTACCAACATTATTATAGTCATGATATTATCATTCCCCCTTTCCAAAATCTAGCTGATGTGTTTAAGGCAGTCATTCCGAACTGTTTGCTATGGGAGAATTGCTTGCATGGCACAATAAAAAAAAAATACAAATAAAGGTGTCTGTGAGTCCAATATGCCCACCCACAGAGGAGGCTACCCACTCAGTCACCGCATGACTGACTGCTCTGGTGTTTCCTTCTTGCCTCCACAGGCACAAGTAATTCTGCCCACATGCCTGCCTCACATCTGATTGAACGATCCTATCTATCTACCGTACTCCTGATGCAGGGGAGCAACAAAATTACCTGCCTTGGAGAAGCTTGCCCAGGAAGGGAACTCATGCAAAAATCTAGGAGTAGGCTCCTCTGAGTGCAGGTTTATTCTTTCACAGGCTACAACTGAATATTTTGAGGTATAAATGAGAAGTGTGACTCTTATTTTATTTTGGGGGGTGGGGTGGTAAGGAGGGAAGTCTGCCTCTGCTATTAGAAGTTTAAGAGAAACTTTATTATGTCTCACCAGTTTCATTGGTTTCTGTTTCCTTAGATCATTTGCAACTAAACGAACAAGAGAAAGCCCATTGATGTAGAAGAGAAAACACTAGTGACCTTCAACAATAAAGCTTGGCTACTGCCCCTCAGTAAGCCAAACAGCACAAGATGGGAGATTGGGCAGCCCCTCAGAATGTTCTAATACAAGCACTGCTCAAAAAACACATCAGCAAGCTTTCTAATGGCCAGACAAGATGACACAATAAATTTATATGCACATCTAATATATCTGTTTTTTATTTAAAAACTGGATTTGATTGTCAATCAGGCAGAGCCACAATTTGATTCAGGTGTGGGTGTGGGCACACGCACGTCCCCACACACAGGAGAGAGAGAAGGGTTTGGATGTCCTGATACTCAGTATCAAATTCCAAGAAATGGATTATCAATTATTTCAAGAGGAATTGCATCACTTCTGTGCTAAACCTAATCAGTTGAGAAAATGTAGGAGTTGTCTTTTGTATGCATAATTTTCCCACAAGCACTTTAACAACTTGTATCACAGTTCAGCATTTTGAGCTGTATAAATAAAACCATGATATGCTTTAGTGAAATGAAAATGGAAAAATGTTCCAAAGGATTTTAATGTCTTCATACTACTTAAATGTAAGAAAATTCTACATCCATTTGCATTGCATCCATATTTTAACTGATGAAGATGGGAGAGTTAATGTATCTTCAGATTTACCTGCATTTTCTCATTATACACACATACAAAAAAACCCCGCTCTTCTCAAAAAGATAATCTGAAAACAGAAATATCACATTTACATTTGGGCAGAATGCCTCAAAATTATTTTAGAGCACCATGGCATAATAATGACAGGCTTTGGTGAAAATAAACTTCTGATTTCACATTCTTCCAGTTTAAAAAATACAAATATACTTGATATATATTACTTAATACTGTACCTGCAAAACCAAAGTTTATGAAAGAGTTAAAGGTTAAAGGCCTTTTCCACTATAGTTATAGAATGAAATCCACAAAGGGGCAAATCCATGAACTTTTATTTTTATTTTAAGGGAGTAAATATGCAAGAGGCCAAGTTTATACTTATTTAGATTGGCTTTGGTATATTTTTATACTGCTGCCATTTCAATTCTGAACATTGAAAGAGTTTGGATATAAAAAGCAGTGCTTTCTGCCCTACCATCTCAATCTGAAGTTCTGCAACCAAGGTTGGGTTCACAATTATTTGCTATCTTGAAAAATAACATGTATCCAACAGGTATCCAGCAGGTATCCAACAAGTATCCAACAAGGCCAACAAGTGTCTCATTTTCACACCAACATACTTTCAAGATACTTCATGACACAAGGAATTGGGGTAGAGCAGGACTTTCCAAACTTTTCATGTCAGTTACACACTTTTTAGACATGCATCATTTCATGACATGGTAATTCAGTTTTGCATCATTTCGCAACACAGTATTTCAGTTTTACTAGCAAACCAGAGGTTAAACTAACCCCTTTCCAGCCCCAGGAGGAACATGGGGAGCATTCACGTGACACACCTATTCACAGCAGCTGACACACTAATGTGTCGCAACACATAGTTTGGAAAGTTCTGGGGTAGAGGAAGAACAGCAACAGAGACGTGAACCCAAACCATGGAGTCCATGGTTTAGCATGAAATTGCATGCTGGTTCCTGTGCAGCCACTTTGCCCCTCCTTTGGTCCTGTTGCTAAACCATAGTTTGCCATGTTGTCCAAACCCAGGCTTCTGGTTTGTCTTGCTCCAATCAAACCATAAGCAAATAAAAATAAACCTTAGTTACAATTTGCCTGGTACGAAACAAACCGGAAGCCCAGATTCAGCTTGCACATTAAGTCAAACCATGGCTTACGCAGCTGCAGCACAGGAGGAGGAACCAAGCTGCTGCATCCTTCCCTTTGGGCATCCATGTGTTTGCACTAAGCCATGGTTTAGCTTAGCACTACTGAGTCATTGCTCAACCTTTCCCTTTGCTGCTGTTTCAGCATTAACTACCCTTAAACTGCTTTTCCATCCTTAGACAGCAATATATCTCTCTCACCCAGATGGAAAAAGCAGTTCCGCAAGAGGAAAAATAAATAGTAGGGGAAAGAGTTAAACAGCCTCTCTCTGCCTATCATTTTTCTGCCATGACTTGCAGCCTGTCCAGGCTGATTACGCTTTTTTTAAAAAATAGGGGGGGGGGGATGCTGCCAACTCCATGTAACGTGGACACCCAAGTGTCCTGCATTTTCTATAAACTATCCCATGGTGCAGTTCTTCAGGTTATAATGCAGCTCCCAGCATCTTTCTTTCCTTGTTTGATTAGGATTTAGGCTGTGCTGACAGATTATCTTTGGAAAGACCCCTCGCTGTGCCAAAAAGGACAAGTTAAGCAAAGGATTAACCAATAGGCTCTCCCTAATGCAGTCAAACTGTCACCAAGATCAAAGGCTTTCACAAGAGACAGAAAGTAATTTAGGCAAGTGTCCTTCGATAAATTAATGCAAAAGAAAATGAACAATCAAATCGTGCCCCAGTGAAAAAGGATATAGCATTCTGCTTTCACTTCTCTGAAAGCAGTCTTTGTATTAAAAAAAACCCCACCAAAAACGTTTTAAATCCTTGATTTATATTTCTTCTTGGCATGTCTGTTGAAAATAAAAGTGTATAACAAACTATTCTAAAACTTAGATGAAAATGTTTTCCTGCACCCTAAAGAAAGAAAATCACTGAACTTCTTTCCCCATTACCTTCCCCCGACCTGTTTATTAACACATTGAAATCTAGTCTGAGAATTCTAATAATATGATTCCACTTTGAAGTTACAACACCAACTGGGCTGGGAAATACAATTTGGAAGGCAAGAGGTCATGCACACTATGTTTTGCTTCTTACGCATATCATCTGTTACTGTCACAGAGAGCCACAATCATGGAAATGTGTTAAGAGTTTAAGAGGACACAACCCAAGCTTAACCTTCCTTTGTGAGTGATGCATCAGTATAACCCTCTGCAGGGAGGATTATTCACAAGCCAGGAACCGAAGCAGCCTACACCTACTGTAGCTGTTGCACCGGTTTGCAAAAGAAAAAGAAAAAAGTATTAATAGTGTTGTCTGCCTTCAAATATCTTATTCAGCCTAGAGTTCTACATAGCTAGCCCAAGGGAGTGAGTGAGCTGTACCCTGCTACTTATGGTGTTCTTTGATGATGCCAGGAGCCAAGATAAGAGTGCCCTTCTCCAGCTTTTCACATAACTGAACTGTTAGTAACCTCAGAGTTGGGTCAAAATGCTTCTCAAAAGAAGAAGAAACCAATCTTGCCTCAATCAACAAAACTAGATGGATAAGTACATAAACATTTAATGGGAATAGAACAAATGTGCAAACTAAACTAAAATACCTATATGTACTCAACAGAGAGTAGATATCATGGATAAACCTGATACTGTATGGTACATATCTAAAAATATTTTTATATCAAAGGGAATCAGAAACCCAAACATATTTGAATCTCAAAAGGTAATCTTCAGCAGTAAATTATACAACAATTAAAAACCTGCAACTCGCTACCTCAGTTTGGTCCCTCAATTTAGGAAGGCTCCCACGGTCACAATTTTTAAAATTCTAATTTAGAGAAACATTCCTGTGAACAAACATTCTCTCTTTTGCCATACAAACAATAAAGTTAATCCAGAAAGTAGATAAGAAAACAAATGCATATCAAAGCTAACAAATCTCAGGTAAAGCAAACATCTTAAAGTTCAGGGCAGCAGGCCCCAAATCTCACTGGTGGAGGAGCAAGGCATACCAAAGGATTGAAATTAACACCAATTATATTCAAATTGTTATCACACACACCTGCAAAAATAGTGAAATACAGTACTGTTTTGCTAATACCCATTAGTAACACAACCCAATTTAGCTACTATTATAACTTAAAAAAATCAATCCCAGGTTCTGCCAAACTGCATGTTTCTCTTTGCTTCTGCTCTGTGTCTTATTGGGGACTTGTGTACTCCAATTAGTGCCAGAGACAGAGCTGAACAACAGCTGGCTTTGATATGTCAAAAGACAATATCCATTGCTCCTTCAACCCAGCATGCCTTGCTGCACCCTAAGATCTTTTTGCATCAGGCACAGTCTAACCTGATTAAGTGTCTGCATGAGACTTTCACCATTCCATCTTAAAGCTACTGCAAACTGCAAGCTCAGGCTTTCTATCACCCTATCTCCCCTCCAGCTTGAATACTGTTATTGAATTAGGGAAGAGGGGAGAATCCAACCTAAAGAAGAGTTCTGGTGAACTCAGAAACTTGCCTACTCATTTGTGACCATTTTTCCTTGGTCCTAGGTAAAATAACTATACTATGATTGTTGTCATATGGGCACAATACTGTATCCAGTACAGATTATTCTAAAGCACAAATGGGGAACCACCAGACCACAGCCTAAATGCAGCCCACGAGGCCCTACTGCCTCCCGTCAGCCTTGCCCCCTCCTTGGCGTGCAGCATGAGCTGCAAAGCCCCACTGCTCAACTGATCAATACGAACAGCTGAGAAGCAATGGAAAGGGGCAGGGCTGCTGAACTGCTCCCCACCAGGTACTGGGTGAGGCGAAAGTTTAAGCCTTCCCTCCCTTCTGCTCTTAATGGCCAATCGCCTCATTCCAGCATATGCTGCTATAATATAGTTTAGGAAGAAGAAAATAGTAGCCTGAAGGTGGTCATCAAGATTGCAGAGAGAGAAGGGTTAAACCTCATCTATTATTCCCTTCACACTACTCAGATCATCAGCCAGAAACAGTTGAGAGGCAAGGAAGAAGTGGAGTGACTACAAGAACACACTGCTTATGTGAGCACCAGGATTACTGATCAGTGAGAAACAGCTCAACAGCAGGGAAGGGGGAGCTGTTTGCACCCCAATTTGCTTTTCTCTGCTGCTGCCCACCACCATTCAGGTGATGAGCTATCATTTCCCCTTACCTCTGGTGATCCCAACTATTGAGAATCAAGTCTCCTGCTATCTGCATAGTTCTATCCCAGGTTCTGTTCCTCACAGCCATGTTAAGAGAATGTGACTCAGTGTTCACAAGCGGCTGGCTAGATGATTTCCCCATCTTGCAATATTGTATGATTTGTATAATAGAACAGAATGGTTTCGTTTTAACAGCAGCCTCTTGAAGAAAAAAAACAACTCATTTTCTCCTGTGGGAGGGACATATGGCCTCATGTGAGAAAAGCAACATGCCTAAGTTATTATTGCATGGAAGGCAATCTGTCAAACTCTGGCCGGTTTTGGCATGGTGAATACCACTGGTGAGATCAGAGAGTCAGATTCTGCTTGCAATTACTGCTGAAGGACCTTGGATACAGCCTGCCTGTTATCAATTAGTCCCCTGGCCTCAGACACTTGGACTTGTCAAGTTCCTGGTGTCTTCTGTTTTGTAACAGTGAAAGAGAAGGCTCCCCATGACTAGTTCTCGGGGGGGGGCAGAATTTCATGTGTTGAGTCATTAACAATCCAATTAAAAATTTGCAATGCATTATGTGTGCTTGGTTCCTTGTGAACAGAAATCGACGGCAGAATTTCTTGAAAAGTCTGACTATGGAAGGCATTCATTTGAATGGGGCTCATGCAGACAAACGTTAAGTCTGTATGAGTATTCCAAAATACTCTGCAAAGTATTCCAGAAACTGTGTTTGTTTCTTGACTGAATTAAGAAGTGGCTATGCAAATTGAATCTCCTTATTCACTTTGTTCGGAAGGCCAAGTCTCCTATTTTTTGTGTGTGTTGTTGTTGTTGTTCAAATAAATTGTTCCTACGCATGTCCTCTTCAGTTTCATCATGCAGAGGCAGTGGAAAACTGAGAGTAGTCAGACATACATCCTGAACCAATATTGATTTCAAAAAGTTTAGGGAACTACTGGATGAGATCCCATGGTCAGAAATACTCAAAGAAGGGGGCATGGCCACAAAGGTAAGAACATGGCCGCTTAAATGCTGAGGCATAAATGTCAACTTTCAGATTTGAAAATGAGGGATCAGCAGCCTCGAAAATAAGGGATCAGCAGCCTCACCTGTCCCGGGGACAGTCTACAGGATATCTAACAATCCGGGATAGCAGCGGGAAGTAGCAGGAAATGGCGCTAGAATAAGAGAATTTCCCGCCAAAAAAGGGAAGGTTGACAGCTATGTTCTGAGCTCTGCTCCAAAGCCCAGAAAAACAGCTTGGAGCAAAAGCTCCTGCTGTCCAGAAAAAGATCCCCAAACCTTGAGGAAAGGAGAGGGGAACGCAAAAGCATTCAAAAAAGTTGAAAATAAAAGACCTCATTCAATTCTTCCTGCCCAGAGACAGAAGGCTCACTTCAACAAGGACACTGATGCATGCCGCAGCCAAGATGGCACTGCCCTCAAAAAGAGGCCTCTTCTTCACTGGTGAAAGAAAACGGTAACAGTATTTTAATAGAAAACTTTGCAGCTTTAGCAACAAAAGACTTCAGCCAAATCCATGACAAAAAGATGAAAGAATTAATAAAAGAAAATAAAGGTACACACAACAAGTTTGAAAATGCAGAAAATCAAAATAGGATAATTAATTTACAATTTTATTTTTTGAAGAGGGATTGGAATAGAATGGTCCTGAACAATTTGTTGCCTTATGACTTAAATCACTGCTTCCAGGCCTCATAATCTCTGCTGATGATTTTGAATGGGCACACAGAGCACCTGGACCCAAACTGAGGAGCTTCATCCCATGATATAATTGTCTGCCCTGCCCATTATAGGAAACAGGTAGAAGTGTGGAACACACTGAGGACTCTAATATCCCTAACTTAGTTTTAGTAAATAAATTGGTGTTATATTACAAATATAAATATATTACAAATATAAATATATTACAAATATAAAACTTCCAAAAAGCAGATAAGGGGAAGGAAGCTTTATAGGTAGCAACATTTAACAACAACAAAAGGTTAAGATTTAAGGGCAGCAGTACTTCAGGCTTTCATCAAAGAAAGCATTTCCTGGGCTCTTGGTGCAAATGGCCTTTTTATGTTCTTGGTCCACCAGCAATTCAATAGCAACCACCACCACTCCAAAGAAAAAGCAACCCTTTTGATAAGGTAAGAGGTAAGTGTGAAGATTACTTTCAGGAGACCAATTGCCCTGACCATTTCTTGTCCAGGACATTCCAGAAACAAATGTCATTTTACTTTAAGAAACCAGTATTTAAGGGTGTGCCATCTCTACCCTTATTATTGTACAGAATTGCAATATTCTCAAGAGATTAATACTAGTGCTAGGCAGTGAAAATGGCAAGCTCCACATTTCACCCAAAGTACACTGCACTTGCACAGCATCTTCAACAGCAAAGGCACCGGGAACACTGTAATGCCTTCGTGAAAGTTAACTATATCCTGGGGTTTAACTTTCAAACCACGTGAAAGGTTTAGGAGCAGATTTTGAAGAAAATTAAAAAGTTTTAGTGTGAAGGCTTGTTAAGGCAGCTTTCCCTTTAAACTTTCAATGGGTTTAGTCATGCAGGAAGAAGAGTCTTTAAAGTTACCAAAGACTTTGTTGAAAGCCCAAGAAAATGTGAACTGCCAGAATCCTTTGTGTGGATTTTGCAGCTTAAAATCCAGTCCCTGGTACATCTGTGACCCTCAGTCTATACTCTAACCATCTGGTTTCTTTCTGAAATAAATAATAATAATTCTCTTTTAAAAAATCGGGATTAGGGGTTGATTTTCCTTCTAGGCAAACACAGCATGCAACCAGTGGCAGGAGAAAATTAATACTTCTCCCTCACCATCATATTTACCAGAATAGCCATCTTCCATATACAAATACATACTATGCACCAGCAAAGGTCACGGAGGGTGAAGAACTAAAGGGACCTGCCCAAAGAGTATCACACACAGAAGCTGAAGTGTCACACATTCCAAGGCAAGAATGATTTGTATGTAAATCCTGATCAAAAGGAATCCTGCACCCTGATGTTGTCAGGCTTTGCTACCAAACTGACACTTAAATGGGCTACAGCAAAACTTGATTTAAAACTGAATAATTAAAAGACATGGCAAGCCAATTGCTCACATGAAGATCAGATCTGGCAGTTCAGGTCAACCCTCTCACCCTGCCGTTTGTCAATGCCCAACATTTCAAACAAATATGTATTCTTCTTACAATGCTGAAAGCTCATTTCCTTTAGCTCTCCACCATTCATTACTTTAAAAGAAATTTTAGTACAGTGTTTCTAGACAACCTTTATAAATCTTTATTTCCAAATAGTCAATACCTAGAAGAGTTACTACATAGACTTTTATTTCATTATTTTATGTAAAGATGCTCTCTTTCCAGTTCCCCCCCCCCCCAATCTTTTTATTAGTTTGCATCTATCATAGAAACAATTTTTGCAATGAAAAAGCATTCAGTAGTGGAGGTTTTCATGTAAAATGTGGTGGAATAAACTGTTACAAATAAAATAAACTCTACCAAGTTACGCAGGTTTTTCTTTTGATTATGGTCTGAATTAAGGAAATCTGCTTATCTATATAGATGCTGCCCCATGTCTCCAACCATTTTGGGCCCAAAAGCACATTTGGAATTTTGAAAAAAAAACACGCTGTGGGTGTACGCACAGGCTAGCTTCGAATCACAAAATGGTTGCTACAGGATCAGGGCCAGTCCCATGTTCTTGGGAATACCTAGATTCTTTGACTTTCTTGCTTCTGTCTATCTCTTTGCCTGTTTCTCCCTTCCTCCCCCTCTCCCCCCTCTCTCTCTCCCTCCCACGGCAATTTGACTTCTTTTTCATGAGCCCAACCATGGGTCTGACCCCTGCACCACCCCAGCTTCTCTGCTCCTCTCCCATGCAAAAATGTAACTCAGAAAGGGAAATCCCAGGGGTAATGGATGGCTGTGGCATGAGGAATCAACAGTAGAGAATGGTAAGGACAGGTCAGCATTCAACACTTTCACTCGGGAATATTTGAAAGATACTATTTCTCCAGACTTGATCATTACATTGGTTCTAGCACAAGAAGAAACAACTCCACATAAAATCTTCTCCAGCCACATGGTCTGTTACAGGAAAGGACTTCCACTCTGTTTTGTGGGCATTTCCATTACTTGAAATCTATTTTACATTGGCATCTAGCCCTTTCCCCCATCAATTACATTATGTTGTTTATAAAATTGTGACCCATTGGATCCACTGGTTCCAAATGCCTAACTTTCCAGGGAAATTGCTTCAGAGAGTCATATTAGACTATACTGATTGAGCTGAATCAATCAGTCAGTCTGAGTTTGAGTGTGAGTCTGAGTTTGAGTCTGATTTCAAGGCTAGTTTTGGAACGGAATCAGCCTTAGGTGCCCTGATGATAACCTGTATTGAGAGTAAGATAAAGGGAGTGTGACTTTGTTTCTTCTTTATGTCCCTGCAGCTCTTGATACCATCAAACATGGTATCCTCTTGGACCAACTCTGTGGACTGGGTAGTGGTGGCAGTGTGGTCACATCCACACTATACATTTAAAACGCTCTTATACTATTTCAACAGCCATGGGTTTCCCCAAAGAATCCTGGGAACTGTTATTGGTTGAGGGCACTGGGAGTTGTTAGGATTCCCAGCACCCTTAAAACTACTGTTCCAGGATTCTTTTGATGAAGCTTTAACTGTTCTAGTAGTATAATAATACTTTAAATGCATAGTATGGATGTGACCTGTGTCTCAGTGATTCCAATCCTATCTGCAGAGAGTAGCATTTAGAGACAGTGTTCCTTGGCCCCTTGGCATTTATGCTATGGGCTTCCACAGGGCTGCCTGTTCTCCCCAATGCTATAACACCAACAGAAGGCATTGCGAGTGACCATTAGCGATTTGGGGGTCCTCCATAACATCTGAATCAGCAGTGGCTGTGCAAGCGCTGTACCGGTGCCTGGGTGCAGCGATGAGCAGGATGAGGGACATTAAACTGAGCTTGAATTCTTTGTAGAAGGAGGTTCCCATGCCAGTTGCCTGTTCTGGATGAGGTTGCACTCCATCTGAAAGAGCAAGTGTGCAGTCTGAAGTGTTCCTAGATTCACCTCTGTTGCCTTAGGTTCAGGCGCCTTCTGTGACTAGGAGTGTCTTTTACCAATTTAGATTGGTAAAATAGCTTAGCTACAGTGATTCATGTACTGATGAATTTGTTAATGGGTTACTGCAATGTGTTTTGTATAGGACTGCTTTTAAGACTCGTCCAGAAGCTTCAGCTAGCACAGAATGTGGCAATTCATCTGTTGACAGAATACAGATTATCAACAGCATATACTGTGTAACCTATGCTGAAAAACCTGCTAATACGTCACTGAGACAAATTTATGGTTCCGTTATTAGTATACAATGCCCTGAACAACCTGAGGGACCATCTTGCACCATATATTCCTTTTCAATCACCACAATCATCAAAAGAAAAGGAACTATTAACAATGCCACATAGTGTCCACTCCTGACTCCCTACCAGGAGCAGAGCACTCAGTGTATCAGCATCTAAGGTATGAAATTCCCTCCCAAACAATGTTAAGTAAGCTCATTCTGTATTACGTTTTAGATGCTTTCTAAAAATGTTATTGTTTAAGCAAGCTTTCCCCCTAATGTTACGAGCTACGTACTATTAGTTATTTGAAAGACTGGACAGTTTTAAATGTCTGGATCTTATATTGTTTTATGTAACTTATGGGGGGTTTATTTTGACTGAGCAACAAACAGGTAGAATAAATGTGGGAGCAGGGCAGAAAAAATGCTGTAACACTTTGATGGAAGTACAGTGGTACCTCTGGTTACGAACGCTTCTGGTTATGAATGCTTCAGGTTACGAGCTCCGCTAACCCGGAAGTAGCTGCTCCTGGTTGCGAACTTTGCCCCAGGATGCGAACAGAAATCACATGCCGGAGGCCCCATTAGTGAAAGTACGCCTCCGGATAAGAACGGTTTTAGCTTAAGAACAGACCTCCAGAATTAATTAAGTTCGTAACCAGAGGTACCACTGTATATCACAGTTTAGGGCATGGCCAGGGAATCAGTGACCCTCCAGATGTTGCTGAACTACAGCTTCAACCATCCCTGACCATTGGCCATGGTGGCTGGGGCTGATGGGAGCTGGAATTCAACAAGTTCCCCATCTCTAGTTTACGAGATTTAAAGTGAAGCCTTTGTGACATTAGAACCCCTGCCCTCTTGCTCTAGTTCCTTTTTGAGGCGAGAACAAGCAGATAAGGGAGTTTAGCACCATTTCAACACTCTGAAGTATTCTGGAGTCTTGCCTCCTTATCCAAGGCAGTAGAACCAAGTGTGCAAACCTAACTGCAATGCACATGCAAATGACAATTTGCATAGCTAAACATACAAATAAAAAATAGTTGCATATGAAACACTTTTCTAAGTATAACTGCACATACTGCAAGTGATAATCGTGAATGGTCTGCTACAAAAAACGAATACTGTTTATTACTGAAACCATAGACTGATGAAAACAATATATAGCTCATTTTCACAGAAGAGAATGCCAATTAAAGACATGAAACACGTTGCATCTCACCAAGGTTGTATATGCACACATTTATTTTTACAGATTTATAGACCACCCTTATCCCTGGGGCTCACAGACAGTTGCACAGCATTCCCCATTAAAAAGAAATAAACAATGCAGCCTGTGCCCTGAGAGTTTGCAGCAAAATTAAACATGTAAGAAGCAAAAGGTGTGTTTCCATTCTCTCCCAGGTTGTGTCTATAACCAAAGGGAACCCTATTCAAACTCATTCCTCCCAAGCAAGATGATGCACTTCCACACACTGCTGAGCCAACCCTATCAGAACACTTTAATTCTTCCGAGTCCTCACATACATATAGTGCTTTAAAAAATGGTCTATCCCAGGAGTTGCCAGCTATTTGGGGCCAGTGTGGAACATTTTAAATTTCCTATCACAGAATGGCTGCTGTGGGTGCATGGCATCACACAAAACAGCTGCCGGAACTATAAGGGTAGAAAAGGGGGCAGAACTGAAAAGTATTGCATGTAAGCCACCCCCATCCATGGAAAGAAAGCTACCTAGCGTATTTTTTGCTCTAAAAGACACACATTTTCCCCTCCAAAAATTAAGGGGAAATGTGTGTGTGTCTTATGGAGCGAATGCAGGCTCCTTGACTTCAGCAATAGCAACGCGAAGCCTCCAAAGCGCAGTGGGAGCGCTCCTGCCACGCTCCAGAGGCTTCACGTTGCTTTCGCTGAAGCCTGGAGAGCGAGAGGGGTCGGTGCGCACCGACCCCTCTCAGTCTCCAGGCTTCAAAGATAGCCACCTGAAGCTTCTGGAGCTCAGCAGGAGCTCCCGCTGCGCTCCAGAGGCTTCGGGTTCCTTTCGCTGAAGGGTAGGTGCCCCTTCAGCTAAGGCACAGTGCCCCTTCAGCTAAGCGGGAGGAGAAATGGAAGGGGCTCCGTTTCTCCTGCCGCTTCGCTGAAGGGGCGCTGTGCAGAGAGGGGGAGATTTTTTTTTTCTTGTTCTCCCCCTCTAAAACAAGGTGCGTCCTATGGTCGGGTGCGTCCTATAGAGCGAAAAATATGGTACATCAACCACTCTCTGCTGGTTCACAGAGAGAAACTCTTTGCACCGATCCTCAGTTCCAAATGGAAGGAAATTTGGGCATTTTCAATGTAAGGGAGGCTGGGCCAGTGCAAACAGTAACTGAGAAGGGAAAAGAAACTCTCTCTGATGAATGGTAGATTTTTGAGGAGGCATTTGTTGAACTCCATTCCATGCACCGTTAGAGGTACAGTGGTACCTTGGGTTACAGATGCTTCAGGTTACAGACTACGCTAACCCAGACATAGTACCTCGGGTTAAGAACTTTGCTTCAGGATGAGAACAGAAATCGTGCTCCGGCGGCGCTGCGGCAGTGAGAGGCCCCATTAGCTAAAGTGGTACCTCAGGTTAAGAACAGTTTCAGGTTAAGAACAGACCTCCAGCTCCAACTTTGGCTGATCTGCAACCCAACAAGACAGGTATAACTCCAATTACACCCCTGCAAAAACAAGCCTTAAGCAGCTATAACTGGGAAACAAACCAAATATTGCAGTAAGGTAAAGGTAAAGGGTACCCCTGCCCGTACGGGCCAGTCTTGACAGACTCTAGGGTTGTGCACTCATCTCACTCTAGAGGCCGGGAGCCAGCGCTGTCTGCAGACACTTCCGGGTCACGTGGCCAGCGTGACAAGCTGCATCTGGCGAGCCAGCGCAGCACACGGAACGCCGTTTACCTTCCCGCTAGTAAGCGGTCCCTATTTATCTACTTGCACCTGGGGGTGCTTTCGAACTGCTAGGTTGGCAGGCACTGGGACCGAACGACGGGAGCGCACCGCGCCGCGGGGATTCGAACCGCCGACCATGCGATCGGCAAGTCCGATATTGCAGTACAGCTAGGTAAAGGATAATATTGGCACTGACTTATTTGTCTCCACAGCCCTGCAGGAATTGAATGCTGCAGGAACATACAATAAATACACCCAGCAATGGAAGGCTCTCCTCATATTAGCATACCCAACCTGTCCCGGTCAATTAATTTTCCCAAGCCAATATCTGTAACTTTTGTGACTGGTTTAGCAACAATTCTGTAGAACAATTCCAATTAGTTATGATTTGAAGAACAAAAACCATTAGATCTTGAACATATATCAATGCTTTTTCATGCAAAAAATAATGAGGCATCTGGGCAGTAGGATCAAACATACAGTCCTGTGGTAGTACAGTCATTGTGGAAGCAGGGGGAGGCGACATTTGAATTCCTTTGTCTTTGGTGCCAAGCTCCTAGCTGGCAAGGTAAGCAAACCATCTGATAGGGATGTTCTTTTCAGGGGTGCCAGACACACACTGGAGGGGGGAATCTGTCGTGCTATGGTAAGCATTTCTTACTCAACTATGCTTTTTAAAAAGCCCAATACTACTAAATAGCTGGCCATTCATAAGTCTGAAGTTTCAAAGTCTTAACTATATTTTCTTAGCTTAGCATAATTCTTCACAAATCCAAAAAGGTTCCCACCAACCTCCACTACCAATTGCAGCAAAAAGCTAAAATCAGATTTACAACAACTGTCAAAGCTGAGGATGACAGATAAATTAATCTTCCCTTCATGAGTTTACATCCCAGCAGCATCTGGGCTCCTGATCTGCCCCTAACAAGCACAGGGTCTCTACAAGCTGTCGTTTAAAGTTGATGTTTTCATGACTGGAGATGAATTATTCTGTCATGAGAATCTATTTATTCAGCAGTTGGAGGGTGCGGTTTTGGCTTTCAGATAGAATGATTTAATGGGTTAAGGTCCCCTTGAAGCATCATTTTAAGGCTCAGAATAGCCAACCCTGGAACAAAAGTTGAATCTTTGCAAGGACATTTTCAGAAAGAGTTGAACTGTCATCTTTCTTACCCATGAAATAAACAAAAGCTATCAAAGCAACAGTAGGCAGGAATAGTTTTCTCTACATACAACTTCCATTCCTTATTAATCTTCTTTCTATGGTCTTGCATTATGCAGAATCCAAATCTATTGTAGGTTTAGATCATTTTTTAAAAATCTGGGAATAAAAAGATTGCCTTGTAAAGCTATGCAAAAAATATGCACAATCCCCCGAGGAGCGAAATGTTCCAGGGACAGTGCTACCCAGGTTTGGAAGGGAGATTCCTGGAGTTAATCTCCATTTTACTTACTAATATACATGGATGTAGGCTCCAATTATGTAATACCATATTCCTGAACTAGGCTTAACATTCCAGTTTGGCTCTCTGAGTTAGTTTTCTGTCCAAGATCATGCAGTATGGCAAAGGTGGGGGTTGCCAGCTCAAATCTGCATGGGTAGATGACTGCACCGCTACACTGCATATGGATGGAATCACCCAGCTCTGCTCCTTAGCAGGCAAAGACAGGCAGGGGAATGATCTGGCTGGATCAGTAATGGCTTCTCCTTGTTGCTGGGGGAGAGCACATGGATTATTAAGCAGTCCACAGGACAAAAATTCATCCATGATGTGATACAGCCTGCCTGACAGCTGAAGGAGAGACAATGGAACGGAAACTCAAAAAGTCCGAGCCAGAGGGAAGAACTAAGATTTTTGCACTCCCCTGGGCCTGGGCCCTTGCAAGGGGCATACCTGACCAACCCCTAGGTATGTCCCTGGTGATCCTTAATGAGACATGGAAATGCAGCATTCAGTTTCCTATAACCTTGAGTTCTAGAGTAATTTGTTTTAAGTTGTGTTAGCAGTGACATCTATTTCCTTGGAATATTCACAGAATTTAAGGATCAGTAGGTGAGATCCCTTGTAACATTAACCCAATAAGCGGGAGAGTTGTCATGGTTGTGCAAGTAGTAGCATAAGTGGTGTTGTTAGTGCAAATGTATCTGTAAAAGTTGGTGTGTTTACTTTGAAATAAGAATAATGTTACTAAAAGATTTTTCTAATCATCTTGACCAATAATTCATTATGAAGACAAGTCTCTTATGGTGGTCACAGACTTCTGGAAATCACTCTTATATTTTGTGTATCTGCATCAGATGTTGCCTAATTACAGCTGGTGAGTCACACAGAACTGGACAATTGGAAAATGTTGATAGGGAATTAAAAGAAGATGCCTGAAATCTACATGTACCCGAGGAACAAAAAGGGATTTCATCCTGAGTACAGAAGCAACAGGTTCTGAACTGTGATAAGGAATGGAGGGGTAAAACCACCCGCAAAGTTTGTGCAGTTGATTAGCAGGAGAAATAACGGATGAGTACAAGAAATACAGGAACACAGGACATGAGTTGGAGCACAGGCCTAAAACATGCACACCTGGTCTAAAGGCACATGAGGCCACCACTTTGTTGAAGTTAAGCATGTCTGCGTCTGATCAATGGCTGGACTAGTGACTGCTTGGGAACCACATATGTATTCACATCTGACGCTTGCTGTCCCACAATCTTCCCACATATACATATGGCACGCATTATCATGTATGTTTGGTAAACAGTGTTAAGTCCCTGCCACATCATACATACAATATTTATACACTTCCAAGCCAAAAATAATAATAACGCAACTGCCTTTGAGGAAGAGGAAGTGTAGCAAGAGTGGTGGTGACCACTGATGGTTGAGAACCTGCAAGGGTTATGTGGAAATTAATTTCTGGTGACAAAGAAGTCACAGCAGCTGTGTGCCCTGTACCTCTGGCAATACAAATATGGTTAGTGGGCTCTTGGTACATTGGCCATCCCTGAGCTATATTTTGCTCAACAATGACAGATAATTCTGCAGATATTCATGGATTTTAGTCATTCCTGCAAAACAAAACAAAAAACAGATGAAGCAAAATGCATGACATTCCGAAGCAGGGAGTTTCTTGTGTAATTCATCTTAAAATGCAATATTCTGTCATCTCAAGTAACACTTGCTGAAAGCAGCCATCAATACTTTTTGTCAAAAACTGGCACTCTGTGTAAAGTGTTCCATCAATCTCTATTTACATAAAACACAAAAAAACTTTCCACATGGTTCTATAAAGTAGAACCATTCCAAGGCACTGTCACCCAGTTTCATGCTCTACTGAAATATTATTTTGACTAGCACAAAAAACTCTGAATTTATGATGGGAATGGGATTTGTTTTTAATATAAAGTTGACACATGCCCTGTTGCATAGATAGTTTCAGAAAGAAAGACAGATTTTGTCTGCCAATGCAAGTTAAGGGACAAATTCTGCTAAGACAGTTCATGGGTAAAAACATTTGTAAATAAGCAGAGTTGTCAAAATGGCAGATGCTTATAATAGTTTTTTGGAGCTTTTGGGGAGAGGAGAGGAAATAAATCTAGGAAAATAGAAAGCAGGTCAGTGAAGTCAAAAATGTGGCTTGATTTGGTACAAAAAAACTGGATGCTTTTCTCATATGACTAACATTGTAGCTAAAAGGAACTTCCTTTTAAAATTCCAATATGCTTTGCCATATGGGAAATCCAGCACACTGCACATGTGTGTGGACACACAGACATTAAATAAAAACTGTGCTTAATTAATCTAATTTCTTTCTAGTAGGCATGTTCAGTGGTAAGAAATCCTCATGTAGCCAAAACAGCACTACGTACTACAAACAAGGAGGTCATATCAACATGCATGGGAGAACCCCAGGTTTGCAGAACTACAAAAATACTTTATTTAAAACTGTGCAGAAGCAAAAAAGGAGAGAGAAACCCACAAAGCAGCCCAATGAGGAAGAAAATCAGGGAAGGGGGCTTTTTTATGGAGAAATCCATTAAAAGTCACAGATATGCTGACAATTTGTTTTCACTACCAAGACCTGCCAAATTTTGTTTAATAACAGCAGCAAATGGAGAAAAGTACATTTCCCACATATTACTCCAGATATGAAAAGCACCCAGTTTTTTTTTGGAAGCATAGCTTTGCATGAAGATGGAAGCATGTCAATGCAGGGCACAACTGGAATAGTGCAACTTTTGTATAACTTTTCATTTTAGTGTGGCTGAACATTTTAGAGTGGCTGGGGCAACCCAGTCAGATGGGTGGGGTATTATTATTATTATTATTATTATTATTATTATTATTATTATTTCCTGTATATACATCACTGAAGTAAAGAGAGGTTCATAGAAGTAGCACTCTATGGTTTGTGCCGTTAGCAGGCCAAGATGCAAACAATTCCTCATAGAACCTAAACCTACCAAGCCCTGTACAGCTGGACTAGTAGTTACTAAATGCTCAAGTGACTTGATTTGGGTGGGGGAAAGAACAGTTCATAAATCAGTAGGTAAACCTAATTCTACTACAAACTGCTTGCCTAACATTAATAGTGCCTTTGTTGTCAATAAACCTATATTTGACTTCTCCTATTTTATTTATAAATTACTAATGCTTTTCCTGGGGCAAAATGGTTGAAGCAATAGTCTACACTAAGCTATATCTCTTGTCAGCTAAAGGGGGAAAAACACAGTACAAATTGACTCAATGAAGGGAAGCTATTAGCTGCAAATAGACCATACCCAATTCTGCACAGTCATCACTAACTACACAGCTGAGCACTTACCATTTTACCTACAACAAAACAAAGCAAAACCCAAGGGCTGCCTAACTATTTCACAGGCAGTCTGAATTAAAATATACTGTGTGGCTGGAAGCAACAGTTGCCCATGTGTGTGCAAGAACACACAAATAACTTTTGCGCTTAAAGCAGTTCTCGCTCCTTTCTTTAAAGCCTGATTTATCAGGCTACAGTTTACTCCCTCATCCATGTAAGTATTCCCCCATCATGTTGAAATGCCCTTAAAACATGAGCTGGTCCATTCATAGGAATGTGAATGGTATGCTTGCAATCAATAGCCTCAACTTGTATGCGTGAAAAGCAGCACAAAAATATAATAATGAAATGAAATGAAATGGCTAGCTGATATGGTAGATACAATTAAACATAAAATGAAATGCATGGAATACTTTTACTGCTTTGGGTCTACCCTTATAGAATCAGGCATGAATTAATAATAGAAGGGTGCCACACCTTCCTCTTTGCAATGGCTACTTGGGCAGTGTTGGTTCCAGGTTTTGGGAAGACATTGGGCAATATGCTCTCAGTGGGAAGCACTTTTACCAGTACCTCTTCCTCGTTCGTCTCTAGTCGCTTTCTTTTCCTCATAGAGTGCGAGGTCAAGGCATGCTAAGACTACAGCGCCTCCTTCATAAGAGAAATGCAAATGATGGGAGTATGCAAAGGCATTTCTCCCCAGAGTTAGCTGGACATTATCCACTCAAAATCTATTATCTCATTCTCAGAACAGACCCACTGAAATTAATGAACCTAAATTAAGTCAATTGATTTCAGTGGGTCTGCTCTGAGTATGACTAATGTTAGATGCCACCTACAGCATGGGCATAAAAGACGGACAGGTCAGTATTTACTTGAAAAGTTCCCTAGTTTCACTGTTCGGCTGGATGAAATTTAGGTAGCACCAAACTCTAAACCAGTATAGGACTGCAGAAAAATGACCTTGTCTTCCTCCTCAGAAAACAGAGGCATTAGTAGTTCACACTGTAGATGTTTTGAATAACATTTTAAAGGGGGCTAGCTATGTTTGCTTTGCAACAAAACGAAAGAGTTGCAGCATCTTAATAAATACTTTTCTCTACAAAGAGGTAAACTAAGATATTTGTAATGTGAACAGATTCAAAGCAATAACCAAATGATAAAGAGTCTTGCAGTACCTTAAAGACTAACAAACTTTTATCGACTACAGTAGACTTCATCATATGCACAAGATGTTATCCTCCACTGCATATAACATACACACAGATTATAAGCAGTGAGGTCTGAGAGAAATGAAATGCAAAAAGTACAGACAGTGACAATTCAATTAAAGCCTGAATGTATACACGAAATAGCATTATGGCCCCACCTGAGCCTTATTCTTTTGCCTTTATTGTTTTCCTACCAGCATTAAGGGGCAGCTGATATCCACATTTCATCTCAAGTAACCAAGATGAACACTCCTTGCCACAGCACAGCAAAAGTAGATGCCATAATTCACACGAACGTAAGCAAACATACAGGTACAAAAATCTTCCATTAAAGTTTGCTGATAATTTTGTGTTCTCTCACTACACCATTTTCATTGCAAGAATTGTCCTGTATCGCTGACTTCGCCTTTTCCAAACATTTTCTCTTCACCCGAGACAATCCTTTTTTTACCAGAATGTGTACTGGGTAACTCTGGTGTGCCTTCAAAACTCTTCAGGGGTTCTTCAATAAGGCTAATAATAATGGAAGATAATCTTCTGAAGAAACAGCTCATCCACTCTTCCCTGCACAGCACAGCTACAGGTGAACACTAAATGTGCTCTGTAGTTCAGTCTCAATTCACTCAAGGCAAAACACACAGAGGTGAAATAGGTCCGACCAACAAACCCTGTGAACTGTAAGTGCACCATGGAACACACTGCACCAGAGTACTCTGAAATAGATACAAGTTCTGTGGCAGATGCCTTGTGTAATAGTTTACTGGCAGACAGGTCAGTGTGGAAAGGGCTCCTTGGAAGTATGAGAGCAAGGGAGCCACAGTGCTGCCAAAGACATGCATTAGCAGCAACCAGAACTGTATCATCAACAATTTAACTAGTGGGCTGCGGGATCCCTTGGCAGAAACTGATATATTATTTGAGTGTCCTTTATACTGGTAGTTAAACCATATGTTTTTGACCTTGATTTTTTTTAAAAAAAGTTATCCATGATTCACTAAACTTCAGCCTTGATTATGTCCCAGTAGTGCTCCATCATCTGCAACAAAGTTCTTCTTGTGTTTTTTTTTCACAAGCTTGACTTCCTGGCTTGGGTGAGGTTTCAGCCAACACAGACTGAAGTCATATACAAGCCACATATAGATTAAATGCAGATTTCCTTCTCAGCAATCATATTGAAAGTTTCCAAACAATATTATTCAAAAAGCATTGGCGGGGAGGGGGTAACACTGAACATTTTAGGATATTGAGATATCCTTGCTTTACCAAAGCCACTGGCACCAGTGTAAGGTTTCTTCTTGTTGCAGTTGATGGCATAATACTCTTGATTCAGATCAGGCAATGCAAAAGATTAAAGCTCCTCCCACACACTATGGGCCTTATGTGCCAGGTGTGTTTTTATTTATTAAATCATGCACACCAGGGCTAGACATTATCATTATGTCTATAGCTAGTCCCACTAATGCTATTCAATTTGTTGCAATCATCCTCCAAGGTGAGAGAGGGGATGAGTCATAGTTCAGTGTTAGAGCACATGTTTTCCATGCAGAGCACTCCAGGTTCAAGCCCTGGCATCCCCAAGCAGGGTTGACAAAGCCCCTGGAGAGGTAAATGGCAATATGTATCCTCCGTTTTTAGAAGTAGCATGCAATGCCTTGTGCAAATAGGGCCTTAAGTACAAGTCTGTTAGAGGTGCATCCAGTAAACACAATCTTGATTTTTTTTCTCTCTCTCAACATATTCATTCTGTGTTTTGCAAATGTCTGCCTAGTCTGCCTAATTGGCAAACCCTTCCATCATTTGGAACTGGTTGGTGCCCAACATATGAAGAGACAGCACTGGCTAGCCCTCCCTCTAGACAAGGGCACCAGCCATGCCCTTGGCCATTGCATGTTCAGCATCAGTTTGAGGGGGGGGCACGTGAATACGTTTGTATGAACATAGGCCCCTTCAGGCTGATGCTGATCATTCATCAGCATTTAGAGCCTCAGCTAGCTGATACATTCTAGAAAGCCTCTTGATTCACTCGCTATCTCCTTCCTTTCTCTGCAACCAATTTATTTGCCAGAGGGCTGGCTATTACCCTATGACTGGTATAATCAATTATAACCATTCCTGGACAAGGATAGCTTAGCTGTTGTAATCCGTACTTTGGTAAACTCTGTGCTATTTTTTTTAGAAAAAGAGGTGTTGGAACTCACCATGAACGCCTCCCCTGTTCTCCTATAATGGCAATGGTGCCTACCTGAGAGGTGCCGAAATGGAATTCCAGTGAGTTCCAGCTGAAAAAAAGCCCTGGGTAAACTCAAAACTGGACTATAAGGCCCTAACAGCTTAGGACCAAGTTACTCAAATTATGCCTTCGCTTGTATAGATTACTACATCTACTCTGTTAAATACGGTCATCTGACAGTAGTGCAGAGGTGGGACCCTGTGGAACTATTTCCTCTTGGATATCAGGCAGGCATCAACTATGGAGTTGTTCTGCTGCCTATTAAAAACAGATCAAAATACCTGGGCATTTCAATATACTGGCTCCTGGCGTTAAAGTGTTTATTGTTGTATTTTGTTATTATCCAATTGTCTTGTGAACCGCCTTGGTCCTTCTTTTGAACTGAAAGGAGACATACAAATGATTTTAATAAAAATATAAATAAAGTGGAAATGCATGCAGTGCAACACACACCAATAAAACCATATTTCTTATAATGGCAAAACAACAAATCCTTTGTAAGTCATCCCTTCACTGTAATAAAATGAATCGATGCTTCTCTTTTACCTTTTCTTAACTTTTTTGTGGGGAAGGGGGGATATGTACCTGCTCTAGTCATTCTTAAAATCGTGAAAACTCCAAATCCATGCTTCCAATTACTCTGTTCATAATGCATATCTGCCACATGGGATTCCAAAGTCCATATTAAATCTGAGGTGAGCGTGGGAGGAAGGAAGTGACAGCAAATGCAACATATATTCATGTGCATAAAGACTAAACAATGACCCTTCTCCCTTTGGAAGTTTCTTAAATTAAAAGCTCTATTTTATCCAAGGAGAGGCACAGATCTAAAATCTCACAAAACCAAACAGCACCTCCCTCTTCAAATCCTGTGTTTAGAGAATATCCAACGAGCACACACATATAGCAGCACACTATAAGAATTCAATTTGGAAACCATCATCTAAAGCACAGAGGAGAACAGGAAAGTCATATTGCTATAATGCTTAGATTATCAATCATCTTGACAGCTTATTGGCTTTATCACCACACATACCATTAAAATGATGTCTGGCCTAGAATGTCAGGAGGCAAACATTAAACAGACCCGGATTAAAAAGCAGATCCCAAACAGCACTCCAGTAAAGTTTCCCTTCCACTCTGAAATTAGTTAGAGCTGACTAAGTAACTGGCGCTAGACTTTGAAGAAATATACAGCCTAAAAGGCTCAGAGCCTACACAGGCTTGACAAGCTGATAGGTAATGTCATGTTGTGGCAACTCTAAAGCTCCTCCAGTTGATTTATCACATGCTGCGTGCAACAGAATGATTGCTAATGGAGGGTTGGGGGAAGGGGGGGACACATAATTTGCCTCTTCTGAGAACTAAGGACTTGCATCAAAAGGGCCAAGGAAACTCCTTTAAGTCAGGTAGGAATGGTAATAATTTCCTATTACTGAGCAAACATTAACATTACACTTGGCATTAAAGCAAAATTTACAGACTCAGGAGAATTTAATCGGGAAGAGAAGATATTCATAATTCAATAGCTTCCGACATGGAAAGAGTAAGAAAAATACATTTTAAAAAACCCATAAAAATAACTACACAAGCCAAGCCAGCAAACTGAATCTTGACACAACAAAAAACATTAGCCATCAATAGGTAGAACAGAGAATCAAGCAGCAGTCATATGGCAATTAATTTGTGCTAGAAAGACTTTCTAGCCAAAGATAGGAATGAGTAGTGCAAGTCAATATTAAACCAAGAGCTTATACATTACTCATTGGCCCTTCTGGTCAACTGCCCTGTGCCCTCAAGCTTCCTAGTCACCAGATGTCCACAGACTTTGGCATCAATCAGTAGTCAACAATTATTTGTGCTCTTCACCAACCCTTCACCTCCCAGTTCCTCTGGCACAAAGGAAAAGTTGGAGGAGATAAACCACCTCTCACACTTCTCATGTCATTACCTCCTTCACATCCAATTTTTCAATTTTACCACACGGTCCTTATCTTGCTTCCTGGACCTCTTCCCCATGGAGGCAAGGCAGAGTAGGGTTGATTCTAGCCCTTTTGCCACCCTGTGCAACTGCAGTTTCCAGTCCAAAGTTTTGCTGGGGGTCCTGGGGCACACATCTTGCAACAAATACTGCAAGTAAAGAGGTACAGTCCTGCATGTCCCAGAGGAAGTTGAGGTACACTTCTCAAATGAAGTGTTTATTCTGGCATCATATGCAACTTGAGAGGTATGCTCCAGCATCCTCTGGAATATGGAAAGGAAGAATGGATACGCATTTTGTATTATGTAGTCATACTGGTACATTTCCAAAGAACAGATTTACCAGGTATATCTTGTGCATTGGAAGGCATACATTACACACATCACTGTTCTTGCAAGTTGGACAGCATATGGCATAGACACAGTCAATAGGTGCCTCAAGTTAGTCCAATTCTGGTGTCTAATCCAGTTATCCAACCTGTTGCCTAAAAAGATTTGGGAGTCACATCCCTGACCAAACCTCACACTTTTCCACATTGCCAACAGATCAACACACACTAAAGTACTTTCTGAAGTATGAAAATCATTGAACACATTGTAATGGTATTTGTCCTTAAGCAGTTTGACAAATGGTAGAAGAATCCCCAAAGAATATGGTATTGTTGTGGTATTATGCATTAGGTAGTTGCAAACTAGGAGGTGACTCTTAAACCCATGAGGCTCCCGTCTGCATGCATTTGTGTATTTTAAAAAATAAAATAAAATCTAACAAAGTCTAACATTTTAGACAGAAGACAGCAGGCTAATCATAACCACAACAAACTTCTCCATCAATACACTGAACCTCAACTGTCATCAAACTAGCCTCTCAAGAGTCCTTCCTCACTTTCAATTCTTTTTCCTGCACTCTTTTCTTCACTCTGCTTGTCTCATCTCTCAAATGCCACTGGCAGATCTACTCTAAAGTAGGCTTACCGTATTTTTCACCCCATAGGGTGCACCGGCCCATAGGGCGCACCTAGTTTTTTGGGGGGGAAATAAAGAAAAAAATTATTTCCCCCCCAGGCGCGGGGACCCCAGCCCCCAGAACAGGCTGCTATCCGCAAGCCGTGGGAGAGGTGCGTGACTTCACGCAGCTCTCCCACGGCTTGCGGAGAGCTGCACAAAGCCCGAAGCCTGGGGGGCGCTGAGCTCAGCGCGCCCCAGGCTTCGGGGTGCATGCAGCTCTCCCACGGCTTGCGGATAGCTTCTTGAAGCCTGGAGAGCGAGAGGGGTCGGTGCGCACTGACCCCTCTCGCTCTCCAGGCTTCAGTGAAAGCCTGCATTTGCCCCATAGGACACACACACATTTCCCCTTCATTTTTGGAGGGGGAGAAGTGTGTCCTATAGGGCGAAAAATACGGTAAATTAGTAGGAGAGCCATGACCAGTCTAGCTGCTTTTGGCTTAGTTTATCTGATGTCACAAGATAACAGCATGCTTTACCATGTGTTTTCTAGTGCTTAGGAAGTACTTGGAGACCACAGAAGCTGAACTCCAAAGTCCATTAACCTAGGCAACACTGAACCACCTCATCTAAAAGACTATGCCACAATCTTCCTACAATATGTTTGAACAGATTGGCTAGATAGTTTCACAAGCATATACAGCATCGACAGGAAGGGAGAGGGCTAGGGACACACTATGTGTGGAAGGTCTCATGCCCCATTTGTCTTGATGTTGCAGCTGTCTGCAGACCTCTTTGATGATCACCTTCTCCCATATGAGGTTTTAAAGCTGTGTTCAAACAAACCTTCTGTGAGACTGTGCATATTATATAACATCACATCAATTCAGATAGGGAAATAAGGCCAAAATACTATGGCCTGTGTCCCATGTGAAATGAGTGTGCACTAATGAACATTCCCCACAATAATTTGCGGTGGGTAAGTGTCCACAGAAGACAAGTAAAAATGGACAGTGCTCCCTGAAGGCAAAAAGTTTGAAAACCATTGCTCCATGTGTTCCCTCCATTCTCAACAAGATCTGCAGGTACAGTCTTGCTGAGTGTCGTCCCCTTATGAAGAGGTCAATTGTCAGGGCAACATGAAATGTCTTCAAAACCAGAACTACTCTCTTCCCCATCTAGAGAGAAAAGCTGGACATACACATTCCATAGTTTGGGAAGGCTGCCTAATTCTGACAGCCTTTAGAGGTCAACGAACTGGTATTGCGTCCGATGGTTTTATTGCCTTACAGTTTTATGATGTTTTTACTTGTGGTGTTATTGTGGTTTTATGGTTATTGGTTTATTGCAAACTGCTGTGGACATCCCTCTGGGTCGTAAAGGCGGTCTAAGAAGTTTCAGATAACATAAATCCCATGTTACTTCATGCACATTTGTGAAACGCTCCCTGTATTCTTTCAGTTGCTCAGATGCAGCCATAGGATTGTGGAACTTGAAGGAACTATAAGACCTCCCAGACAAACAGCCTGCAAGGTACTAACTTGGCCCTCCCTTCACCATCAGTTTATGCAAGCAAAAATTTCGTGCACCACAAGTAATGAAAAGGGAGAAGTAATTAACTATAATTAATTGCTGTTGCCCCTAGAGATGAGAACTTAAGACTCAACTCTGCAGAGAGAGTCTATGGCTAAAGCAGTGCAAGTCTTGTAAGCTATCTGGATAGGAGAGCTTCTGAGAATTACATGGATCCTGTTTTGAACACTTTGAAGGAAGAGCTAGGTATAAACCTAATGAAAAAGATACTACAATGATTTTTTGGTTTTGATTTCCTCAAAGAGCCCTCCACTCCATGCTCCATGGCAAACCACTTCTGGTACACATGTGTGTATATGCATATACACACATACATAGAGACAAAAGAGAGATTAAAGAAAGAAGTTTACAATGATATATAACATCTGAGGAAGCAACTAAGTACGATCCATCTGTACAAATTATTCATAAAAATCAATCTCCAATCAGAAAGTTAACAGACAGCACCCTTCACAAGGCTGAACACGACCGGAAACAAACTATGCTATCATAAATAACCCACAGTATTCATATTACCATAAGCACACCTAATATCCAGTATAATAATTGTAACAGTTACCACACAATGATAAATACCTCTAATACCCAAACACTATGAAGCAATTTTATTTCAGAAATTCCACCCAGCAAGCTCCTTGTACAAACTTACACAACTCTTTGAATCCTAACCTGTGTTACCAATATTTGTGCCTTAGGGAAAAAACCCCATTTCCCTTCCATACTACCAGGTGTCTTGTGCAGGCCCAGACTCATGTACTATAATGCTTAAAATAGGTCTCTCTCTATGAGGACTTTGGAATTATTAGTCTTTATTCTCCCCATCTATCAGACAACTCAGTATTATTTCTGCTTATAGATGGGGCTCTCCAAACCACTTCTTATATGACTTCCTGAGCAGGAAGTTTGTTCAGCTTTCCACATTGCTTGCTCCAGTACCTTAAACTTCACAACATGGAGTGATGGTTATATGCTGCTGCTGCTGTTGCTGCTGCTGGTGGTAGTAGTAGTAATAGTAGTAGTAGTAGCAGCAGCTAGAAACACTGCAACACTGTACTAAGATTTGCAACATATCTTTAGCCCAAACATGTACAGTGGTACCTCAGGTTACATACGCTTCAGGTTACATACGCTTCAGGTTACAGACTCCACTAACCCAGAAATAGTGCTTCAGGTTAAGAACTTTGCTTCAGGATGAGAACAGAAATCGTGCTCCAGCGGCACAGCAGCAGTGGGAGGCCCCATTAGCTAAAGTGGTACCTCAGGTTAAGAACAGTTTCAGGTTAAGAACGGACCTCCAGAACGAATTAAGTACTTAACCCGAGGTACCACTGTACTGGTAGGCACACCAGCACCTACAAATTCTTCTCCTGTTTTTGAACAAATTCTTCTCCTGTTTTTGCACAAAAAGGAGAAAAAACACCCCTTAAAGGAGCATGAAAATGGCACAAAACCAACACCTAGCAATTACACCAACATTTGCAAGTGCAATCCCAGGAGCCCTTGAACCGACCTTTGAGGCCGGTGGAGAGTTGCAGTTTGAGCAAGGAGGTTTGGGGGGGGGCGATTGTGGTGGAATTTGATGGATTTTTGGTGGAGTTTAGTGGAATTTGGAGGAAGTTTTGGAGGAGTTTCTGGGGTTTTCTGAGCTTTTGTGATTTTTTGTGTTTTGTTTTTTTTAGATGGCACCTAAACGCACAGCATCGCGATTTTCCTTAGGTGATGACAAACCCAAGAAGCAGTGATTAGCGCCCATGCTGGAGGAGAAACTGGACTGTTTACAGGAAGGCATGGCCGTGTGAGCTGTGGCAAACAAGTCTCGCAGGAATGAGTCCAGGATATGCCATTAAGATATGGGAGGGAAAAAATCCAGGCATCAGTGGCAGCAAGTACATCTACAACTAACCAAGGTACTCAGCCAGATGCAGGATGAGACACTGAATCTGTGGCTAGAGGACATGAAACGCCAGTGTATCTCCATTGATAGCAGCACCTTGCGCAAGAAGGCTCTTAGGTTGTATGAGCACTTCAACCAGCCAGCTCCAAATGATTGGTCCATTTCAGACATTGCTTCAGATTGAAGAACATTGGCACCAGTAGTGAAGCTGCATCCACAGACCAGGCAGCTTCTGAAGCATACCCTGACCAGCTAAAGAGACAAAAGCACCAGCTGCCCATTACCATGTTCCTTTGCAAGATACCATCAGCCCTACCGAAGACTGGGTGCCATCACTGCCACTATTTCTGCCTGTGTGATAAGGGTTTTTTTAAGGAGTTTCCAGTAGCTTAGAGGGTGTTTGCAGGCTTTTTCAGTGAGTGTTCCCAATATATGTGAATTCATGTGAATGCACAGTGCCTCGGAATATAACCCCTGTGTAAATGGGGAGTTGCCTGTACAAATAAACTCAAACAAGGGAAACAGGTTCATTTTCCTTTATGTAAATTACAAACCACTTCCAAAAAATGGTGATGGTGAGGATTAAAAATGCACAATACATTTTAAGCTTGTTATTTTTGGAGGATTTCCTAAATTCTGCTTGCAGAAATAGTTCCTATTTAAAAAGAAAACAAAACACCACAAAACTCAAATATTGGAAAATACATAATAAAAGTGCACATCAACCAATGCAAAAAGAAACAGCAAATATTTATAAGAAAGCAAGTTTCACTGCTGCAAAGTATTTAAATCCTGGCACATTGCCTCTTCTGAAAGCCACATGATTTTAAAAGTCACTGACTATCCTGCATGTGTTTGCTTAGGTTAAGGAGCAAATAAAATTGTGATGACAGATACATCCAAGAACTAGTTAGCCTACTAAATCTGGAAACAGAAAGGAAGAAAAGAAGGGAGGAATAGAACAAAAAGAGAATCTAGCTATATAAGATGCTCTTTGTTGCTTGCTGCTTGTTAAAGAATCCCTCTGGTACAACAGAGGGGATTATGAATTCACATGTGAATTTATCCCCTATTAAACTTTTAGCAAAAGGGTCAGTTAGCAGGAATGATAAAGCTCACACACAGCAGTCACATGCTGGCAGCTCAGTCCTCCAACTTTGGGAAATGCAGACAATTGGACACATTCTGTTTTAACAAATTTTCCCACCACATTTTAGATGTTACTAACCTAAAGTAGGAAATAATTTGTTACACAGTACTGAAGTGAGACTCCGGTTTTGGAACACTGCATAAAATTGTGAACATCAACTGTGCAAATATGCCTACTATATGCAGAATTTAGGCTTTGAGACTCCAGCATTGGCATTAATGCAAAATTCTAGATGTTCCTGCCACTAGAGAGGGTATATTATGGCAAAGGATTTCGTTTACCCGTCTTCTGTATTTAATTGAGGATCAACTTTTAATATTAACTATTTCAAGACTTGCATATATACATCTCAGAATTGCACCCACACCATTCAACTAAGTACAGAAGGTCAATGTCTAAGAAATTTATACCTCTTTGAGACATGATAAAAGCACGGTTCAAACCTTTACAATAAGTTATACATGAATAGCTGCTTAAAAATATTAAATGACTGAAATTGTTCGGGCCAGAGTGTAACGACCCATTCTTTACTCTCAAAATAAAAGGCATGGCAAGTTGGTTTCCAAACAGTCATTAAAGGGGAAGTGTTTTCAAGGATGTTGGAACTGGTATCTGAGGGCAAGCAGGTACCAATCAGGCTGGCAGCAGAGTTAGGAAGCAAGTAAGCCATCAGTCCAGTCAGTCAGAATTTAGATTAGCTCAGTCTGTACCACAGCCATAAGCCAAGCAAACAGACAGTGGCAGAGCTTCATGCTCCGGCACCGGGGGTAGAGAGCAGGCGGGGCTGGCACACATCCTGGGGGCAGGGCGCCCAGCACGGGCGGGGGGCAACCGCGATGGCACTTTGGGGGTCATGCTGCCGGGGGCGGTGCACTCCCCCCGCACTCCTCTTCCTCTGCCAGTGCAAACAGAGATGCCAGTCTAGAGTGCTAAACATTATAGACCAGTGGTTCCCAATTAGCTAAGTAATGCAAAGTCCGTTTTTCAAAAGCTAAGCCATGGACTCCCCACTTTTGAAATCTTTGATATCTCTATGGTAGTTTTTGTTATGTGAATGGTGCCACAGGCCGCCCGCCCCTCAGGTGGGTTACATGGACACCCTGAGGTCTGCAGACCACCAATTGGGAACCACTGTTATAGGCAACCTGATGCACCCCCCCCCCATGTTGTTGGGCTGTAACTCCTGTCCTACTGGACCATTGCTCATAGCTGAAGCTGATGGGAGCTGAAGTCCAACAAAATCTTCAGGTCACCACTTTGGCTACCCCTGCTTTATAGGAATATGTATTGGACCTATTATGTTGCTTGCCAATTGCTAAGCTACAGCTGCACTGTTATATAGTGGCCAGCTTCATTGGTGGGGCAGCATTTTCCTTATCTAGCAAACCAACAGGATGGAGAGAGAAAGACTACCACTGTAAGAGTGTTTGGACACCTAGTACCTTACACAAAGATGTATAAAGTATTGGGTGAACAGAATGCTATCATATATGCCCCACCCACGTATGTGCTACCACTTGTACAGTGTGAACAGCTCTGCCTGCTTACACAATGTTTTTTTAAAAACCCACTCTTGCATCAGCTATCCCTGATGTTGCAGGTGCCACCATTGTAACAGCCAACATTTAACAACATCCTTATTTCAAGAAGCTCTGAATAGCTGCACATTCCCTATTGCTGAATATGCCCACCAAACAGGTTTTAAAACTCAGCGGGATGGCGTAGGGTGGAGAGAACCAATAAATGTAAACCTCTGATTAGCCAGTAATATTTTGTTGCTGCTGCTGTTGCTGTCCCCCTAATTCATTTAGGAAGAAGTGTACATGGAAGAAGAGTGGCTTTATCATAAAAAGCAATCAGGGCCAACAGACAAATGGCTGGCAGTGGAGCAGTGGAGGGGGAGTGGAATCACCCCTTTCTATGAAATAAATATGCATGAAGCTTTCAGACTATTTTCATCTAATGTTGTGAAGCAGCTTTCAGTTCACATGAAGGGAAACCACTGCAAAAAGGCAGGAGAGAAATAAAAGAAAAATCACATCAAGTGAGAACATGCACACACTGAAAGTTTCCTTAAGAGGATCTCTTTAAGTTGAGCAGCCCTTCTCCACTTCTATTGTGCCCAACTGACAATATATTAACAGTGTGCATTGCAGCAATTGTGCAATATATTGGAAGTGTACATAGTAGACCAGGGGTGGCCAACATCTATTATTGGGGGGCATTCTATCCCCCAGATAAACACTAGTCCAGAGGCTAAAACTCTGGAACTTTCCATTTATCAGCATCTTTAAAGTGGCATTTACTCGAAGTAAGAGTTTCATTTGCACAGTACAGCTATGCTTATATAGAAGTTAGCCACCAGAGTATGAAGAATGGAGGTGCTTCCGTAAAGATTCACACACACACCAGTGTTCAAAACTCGCATTGTTCTAGGCACATTTTGTGACTGGGAATTTCATTAGCACAAGCAGTTTCTGAGTAATGGGCGCAGTACTGCACCTAAGGTTTCAGATTAAAACTGCAGAGTGGAAGGAAAGGAGGACCTTTTTCTGCCTCCCCACTTCCAGCTACTCTCTGAAGACTGGAGAAGAGACCCTCTTGAAAATAGGGTGGGCAGGGGAAGGACAAGTTCATGTTCATGTAAAAAATGAACATAATATTTTAGCTGTTCATTCATTTTCAGCTTTGTATTCTTATAAAAAAGCACACCTAGACATTCCATTGTTGCACCTATAACCTAGGTTTAAGGTGCCATTTAAAAAGGTAAAGGTAAAGGACCCCTGACAGTTAAATCCAGTCGCAGATGACTCTGGGGTTGCGGCGCTCATCTTGCTTTACAGGCTGAGGGAGCCGGCGTTTGTCCACAGACAAAACCAGTTTTTCTGGGTCATGTGGCCAACATGACTAAGATGCTTCTGGCGCAATGGAACACTGAAACCAGGGCAGTGTACAGAAACACCGTTTACCTTCCCACCGGAGTGGTACCTATTTATCTACTTGCACTTTTGGCATGCTTTCGAACTACTAGGTTGGCAGGAGCTGGGACTGAGCAACAGGAGCTCACCCCATCACAGGGATTTGAACAGCCGACCTTCTGATAGGCAAGCCCAAGAGGCTCAGTGGTTTAGACCACAGTGCCACCCGCGTCCCCAAGGTGCCATTTAGTTCCTAGCTTTCAGATCTCAGTTTCTACCACTGACACACACAGACAAACACACACACCACAAGACACAGTTGAACAGCAGTGCTTTTCCTTTGCAGAATGTAAAATATGATAAAACATTTATGAAATAAACGGATACTTGTTTTCAAAGGGAAAGCTATGTTGGTCAGTTTTGCAGCAAACACAAAGTTATGTAGTACTATAAAGCCTAACAAATTTATTATGGTATTAACATTTCCCCCCTTACAAGTAAAACTAGAATTCAAACTAGGCAAAATTTTACATGCAGATTAGATTTTGGTAGTTCCGCCAAGGACAGCGGCTTTCCAGGATTTCAGATATGAGAACATTCCCAGCTCTATTGGGAGATGCCAGGGATTGAACCCGGTGAACCTGGGACCTCCTGCATGCTAAGTAGATGCTCCACCCCTGATCCACAACCCTTGTCCCTTTGCTCCCTCACTCCATAACTGGAAGGCACAGGCCCAAGGATACACAACATCTTGGGTCATTATAGGGCACATAAAGCCTGTGCAAGTCTCCTATATTCGTGTCCTACCCTCTTCCCTTTAGTCAAAGTACACTAAACCAGGAACTCATGTTCCTTAATCAACTGAAAGCAGGAGGGCTGAAATGGAAGGTGCACACAGGCCTCACATTCCCTGCAGTGGCCTGGTAAGTGTCATTTCATGCACATCGGCTATGGAAATCTATCCATACATGAATGCTGGATGAAAATGTCTGGATTGTGCCTAACATTTCCCAGCCAAGTTATCCTAAAAGAGAGCTTTTTGACCTTGACAAATTACCCAACGAGATTACTCTAGTATTGGCATCTAAAGCTTGCACTGAGATGAATGCCTTGCAGCTCATAATAAACTGTGCTGAAATTATGCAACATACACAGAGATTATGCTCAAGTGAGTTCCAGTTAACGTTCACCACAAAGCCACATTCAAGTCTCATTACATTTTGAATTGCATTCCAAATTTACTTTGGTTTCAAGAATGAATCAGAAGTGCTAATATATTTGCAGTATTGGGGGATTTAAAAGTAAGTGTGTGTGTGTGTGTGTGTGTGTGTGTGTGTGTGTGTGTGTGTGAAGATTAAAGCAACCCTGCAATTACACAACTGCCAAGAATCTTTGCTTTCTAGATTAGGAAAAAGCACTGTAGTTTTTCCATAAAGGGGTTCCCTTACTTCCTCCTACTCCCACAACTAAGGCATACCTTTTCACTGATACAATTACACTTCAGTAGCTCTGAACTCCCAGTTCAGACTAATCTGTCTAACGATGGAATGCACCTTTCAAGTTTCCATTTGACAGAAATCCATCGTTCATCGTTTGACAGTGCGTATGCTTTTTGCTGACAGAGCTCCATTACTGGAAAAAGCTCAGTAAGTAACGCTGATCTGAAACAACTATATATTGTAGGTGGCCAGCAGGAGATGTACTGATTTTTAAGTGAAGAAAGTCACTGTAAGGAGAGGCAGCTGCTTAATTATTTATGCTCTACCCAAACTGATTACAGTGTGGTTACTGGCGCCAATTTGCAGAATTATCACTTATGTCCTCTATATAAAAGACAAACAAATATTGTGTTGTTAGAACCAGTCTGATACAGTGGGCAGGCATCAAATATGGGCTGAGGTCACCTCAGTTCAAATCCTAATTTAGCCACAGGGAGCTCACTGTATCTCAGCTAAGTCTACCTCACAGAGCTGTTACACAAATGAAACTGGGTAACTCCTTGTACTGTACTCTGTTCTGAGCACCTTAGTGGAAGGGGGTGGAAAATACCAAATGTAGTGAAATGGATAAATGAAAAGTTCTCAAATATTGCAACAAAGTTATCAGTTTTAAAATATCAAAAAGATGCAGATTTTTTTTTAAAAAAAGATACAAAGACATGTCAACTATAAAGAAACCTCACTAAAATATTGTGCAATTCAGTCAGAAGTAATACAATCCCTTTATCACAGCTTCACCAGGTCCTAGATGAAACTGAGAATTTAAGTATTCGAGTATCCATCTTATAAGTTAGTTTAGTCAAGTTCTGACCTTTGTTACATCTCCAAAGCACTTCATTTCCTGTATAGCCTGATGGGTAGGCCTAGACCTTTCAGCCCTTTTAAGGAATAAGCCATAACACTTTTAGTAAATAAACCAAAACAAATAAAAATTCAGTTGAAAAAAACCATCTTGAAAAGGAAATAAATCCTCTTAAGAAGCAGGGTATTACCACTCATAAGTAAGGCTCTTGGGAAATGACAGTTTGCATCAACAGGACCTAAAGCGAAAGCAAGGCATGTTCAGACTGGCAATCAAAGAGGCAGATTGAAGACAGGGTCATTTAAAAATAACTCTGCAAGCAGCAAACAATCAGAAAACGAGAACATTTAAGAGATTCCACCATGGGATTCTTCTTAGAAATAAAATAAACTTTGATATACTTGTGGAAAGGGGCAAATAGGTTGTGCTTTCACAACCTAGAGACCTAGGTGCCTCCCAACTGAGGAAAAGGCTTCAGGTGTTCTAGGTAAAGCAAAATTAGTTTTATTCAGATTTTTCTCATGTACTTATTCAAGAATACAATTTATTTTCCCAAAAAATAACAAGTAAGCAGCAAGGGTGTAAATTTCTATACAAATTAGGGTTAAATCCAAATATAGCAACGTGAGATTTAAAAAGCATACTAATCAAATGATAAGGAATCTTGTAACACCTTAAAGATTAAAAAAAATATATGAACACATTTCTTATGGCATAAGTTTCCATCGAGTAGAACCTACTTCTCCAAATGCATTAGCTGGCAAGATGTATGCTTGTGTGATACGTAAACACACACAAATATTTTTGGAGGAAGAGGGATTGTAAAAAGTAGGATTAGTTGGCAATGGAATGCAGGAACTAGTTTGTGACAGTTCAGTTACAGTTTACAATGTATACAAAATAAGTTCCGTGACCATTCTCAGCACTGCAATACGTAATCGGTAACACCAGTCATCTCAGCATGGCTGACTAAATAAACACCTATAGCAGGACAATAAACCATTGTTTCTCTTCAGATCAAACTGAACAGAATCAAGCATCCTTATTAGTTCCAATTCAGCTATTTCCCACTGGAGTCTCCCTTTGAAATTCCTTTGTTGGAGAATGTCAAGGGAGTGCCCAGGGAGACTGGTGGCTTAAATACAGTATTGCATACAGCACTTTTCAAGGAATTTCATCCACCTCCTGCTCAATCTAACTGAGCTCTGGTCATACAATCATTCCAGGCCTGCTGCAGTTCCCACCCCTGCCACACTGCATTGTTTTTCCTTCAAGGCGGTTTGCTACATGGTCCAGACTGCCTCTTCAGCAGTGCACCAAGGCAAAAGCTCTCATAGCTCTTTCAATGCCTTCTTGCCGAAAGCAATAAGAAAAGAGTCAGGCAGAGCTGCTACCCTGGTGATGTACTGCTAGCCTCTGCATTCTCCTTCTAATTTGTCCCTGCCAGTGAGGGAGGGGAAAACCTGCCTTCGTTCGTGACCAAGTAAACACAGAGGAGTGTCCAGGGACTGGGTATCACCATATTAGGCTGTGAAATGGCTCTCCAAATTCCTCCTTCTTCAAAGGGCTAGTAGCCATGAAGCCAATGGAAACCCAGAACCACATGTTCATGATTCTACATGTATAGTTCTGTCACGACATAGACAGCCAGTGACATAACTTGTTTGGCCATACAAATGGCTTGCAGAGTTTGCCCACTTGGGTGCTCGGACTGGAGGCAACTACTGCTCACCACAGCTGAGCAGGAAAGTATACGCCTCATTTGATGTTTGTGCATAGATGAGAATCTTTGCATTCTTTACCCCTGGGGAAGTTAGTTTTACCCTGGAGTCACTGCTGTTTTATGTTACTGGCAGGCTACAGTAGCCCCTCAGGAGACAATCACTTACCACTAGTAAATTACTATCTGTCACTTTGTAGAGACAGAGCTTGCGCCATACCTTGAGGTATACATTGCAATTACCTCTTAGTACAGCAACAAGAAGTAAATCATATTGTGTACTCAAGCCCTGAGACTGCTCATTTATGGAAGAAACTTCTTGGAGGCAAGGGAGTATCTTGTTCAGACTGCTCATCCTGTAAAGCCACATGTGGAGCATCGGGCTCACATTCGAAACCTCAATTCCTCACAAATGCAACATACACTGTGGAAAAATAGTTTTGTCCTTGGCCCATGTTCTACAGCAGAGTTCGCATTTACTTGGAAGCAGAAGGGCTGCTCACCCTCTTTAGGGAAAGGCATAATATGGCAACTCACCACCATGACAATCAAGTATCATGATGCAAAATTCACAAAGGGCACTAATAATTATCATGATTTGAAAACTAAGCCTTCCGACTGATTTAATAGGAATTAAACCAGGCCCACAGATTCCTGTGCAATCAGCAACCAGTTTTGCAGAGAAATACACAGAGGTAGGGAGACAATCGTGGATTGCCTTTCATTTAAAAGCCTTCCATAACAGAAAGGGTATGTCACCATAGGTACAATGCAAGACATCCTAAGAATTGTGGTCAACCATTAGGAGATAGGCTTACACCAGTGGTGGCCAAACTTGGCCCCCCAGCTGTTTTTGGACTACAACTCCCATCATCCCTAGCTAACAGGACTAGTGGTCAGGGATGATGGGAATTGTACTCCCAAAACAGCTGGAGGGCCAAGTTTAGCCACCACTGGCTTACACAGTATAAGGTTTGTCAATACAGTGGTACCTCGGGTTACAGATGCTTCAGGTTACAGACGCTTCAGATTACAGACTCCGCTAACCCAGAAATAGTACCTCAGGTTAAGAACTTTGCTTCAGGATAAGAACAGAAATTGTGTTTTGCCGGAGCGGTGGCAGCGGGAGGCCCCATTAGCTAATGTGGTACCTCAGGTTAAGAACAGTTTCAGGTTAAGAACGGACCTCCAGAATGAATTAAGTTCTTAACCCGAGGTACCACTGTATACTATTCAATCATAAGTCATTTTATGGAAAGACAGGATACGTGTGTATGTGTGTGTGTGTGTACACACACACATTATACACAAAAATATAAATATTGCACACATATGCTTGCCTTTGGGTTATCCATTGTTTTATAGTTTATATCAGGGGTGGCTAACATAGAACCCTCCCTGGCTTTTGGACATGCTGATGGGGCCTGGATGTGTGGGGCTTGGAGCCCAACAACTTCTCGATGGCACCAAACTGCCTATTCATGGTTTATATCATCAATAGTGGCTAGAAGAGAATGATTCCCTGGATTCCAGCCAGAGGAATCACATGCAATCCATTTTTTCCTCTACCCTTTTGCTGTAACAGAAAAAATATAGCATCATTTTCTCTTGGGTGAGGGTGTTAGGTCTCCCTGCTAGATGGCTTGTCTAGTTTGTTACCATAACGAAACAACACATCAAAGGCAGGATACATAATTAGAGAAAAGGAATAATAATTACTTCTAACATGACAAGGCTGACCACAGTAGAAGGGAGCTCTGTCAAAGTCAATTACTCTTTTAAAATTAGGGGCAAGGCAATTATTCCAATGTACTCCTCATGAATTATACTGTTCATTAATGACGGCATGCAAGCAAGTGCTTCATCTATGTGTTGCTCAGACTGGATGGAGGTGTTAATGTTGCAGCCTTACATTGTTCCATATGATTTTTAAAAATGCTTGACACATTTGAACAGCTGGAAGGAACACATTACAAATCACAGAGAAGACCATTTTCTAAAAGAAGCCTTAAAGGACTGACCCCAACATTAAGTTTTCAGCACAGCATGTCAATTTCATGTAATTACTTTTTTTATGCACTTAAATTGCTTTTATAGGGATTTTTATGTCTAGAGCCTCAAACTTTGAACCATGAGCACCTACCAAAATATATTTTAAAAATAAGCCTCCATAGGGACTTGCTGAACATTCATATCATGAGAATATTTATTATTATTATTATTATTATTATTATTATTATTATTATTATTAATCATCTGTGGTTCACAACAGAAAAATAGAACTTGAGAATACAAAATACATAATAAAAAAGGGAAAACAACAAAGAGCTTCCAAAGAATTGGAAAACCATGGTGGTAGTATACAAAACTAAGCGCAGCCATTTCCGAGATAGAGTAAGCCTGGTTATACCCTGCTTCTGGCTTCATTTTATGTTAACCATTAGGAAAATACATGCCATTTTTACAATACCGTCTCCTTGGCTTATTGGAGAAAAGTGATTGGGCCAGATTCAACAAGTAGTTGCACTAAAAAGAGCTAGCACAATGAGCCTCACTAGAAGAGGGGGGATAATTTCATCAGGCAAACAGAAATCCTTAGCGCTATGTTAAATTTCACCTTCTGTATCCGTTTTGTTGTGCTTAGTCCTCATACATCAAATTCTCAAAGGACCATCCTAACTTCCCTGGCAATCTTTGAGATGAGTCTATTTTTGTTCCCTACATAGTTCTTCATATTCTGCCACATGTAACCCGGACTAGGGAACTCAGCTATATAGCTGCAAATAAAACATTTTAAATATGTTATAAAGTGCAATATACATATGTGACACTAGATGACAGTGAGCTATGCAAAATTCGATGTATTTTTCAAAACTTTTTAAAAAGTATTTTCAGAGTTTTTTATATGTGTGTAGATTCCACCTAGTTAAAATTACTGTTACCTTTAAAGCCCTTCATGACTTGGGAGCCAAATATACTTTAGAGACTACCATTCACCATATGAGCTTGTCACTACTCACAATCAGCAGGTTAGATTCTAATACGTGTACCAACACCATGAGGCAATGACGGTTGTTGTAGGGCCTTTGCAGCAGGTGCTCCAAAGCTATGGAATTATCTCCCAGATACAAGTTCCTCCTTTGTAGTGTTTCAAGGAGGAGGCAAGACTTTGCTTTTTCAAAAAGCCTTTGGCTGTTGAGCTTTTAATTTAAGCTCAATATTGCTGCTGCAGAAATTTACTGGTTTTGTTGCTTATGGGAGGCATTTATATCTATTTTTATCATTTGAAATTAATGTTGTAAGCTGCCTCAAGCCTGGGAGAGACAGCAGTTTTGTTTGGAGCCTAAGGCTCACTTTGCATATTACCTTCATGACTGTTTGGAGTCTTCCCCCACTTATGGGAGTCCTTAATTTGCAAGTGTGTGCAAACTGGTTGCTCACACATCTCTACCACAGCAACTTCCATGATTTGGGTCACCCCAAAATACAGCTGAATTGGGCAGAGTTTTCAGGAAGATGGTCAACTACTGTCTGGGCTGTACCACGGCAGAACATGAAAGGAGAGGTCTTGTGTGATTATATGTACTTTTGTACAAAACAAAAAAACAAAAACTTTGCATAGAGGAAAACAAGCAATGAGGAAAATTGAATGTCTTCTCCTATACCAGTGTATCCTGTCATAGGGATTATCAAATGAGGCTTTCTTCCAGGTACCCTTGTCTCAGCTTGAGTGGCAACTGGAAGGAGAACATTTCCAGTGCTAGCTACCTGCTTCTAAAACATCCCCTTCCCAAAGGAACCTTGACTGGTGCTTATGCCGATGTCATTTAGGTGCCAGAAGAAGACTGCTGTTGTTAAAAAAAAAAAATACCATTCCTGGGGAATTGTACTGCTTTTTTAGTGGCCTTATTTTATTTGGAGTTTTGCTGTACAAGCTGCTGCTGAAACTTATTCTTTTTCCTGTTATTGTGTCCAATTCTTATAGTTTATTTTATATTTTTGCATTTTATCATTATAGTCTGCTCTGAGAACCCCAGTATTTAAAGATCTGGCTTATAAATGTTTTGAAACTAATTAAATAAAAAATGCTACAACCCAGCCTTTCCTCAACATTTCAGGGATAGCTATTATTAGTGTTATGTCTGAGCAACCCAAGAGCCTGGTCCATTTACTGCAAGGGTTTTTCACTTGCCTAAGCCCTTACCAATAAAGCCCAAGACACTGTTCTGCCTGGGTATCATGCCATACCATTCACACACCAAGGGCATAACTACCGTATTTTTCGCTCTATAAGACGCACCAGACCACAAGACGCACCTAGTTTTTGGAGGTGGAAAACAAGAAAAAATATATCCTGAATCTCGGAAGCCAGAACAGCAAGAGGGATCACTGCACAGTGAAAGCAGCAATCCTTCTTGCTGTTCTGGCTTTTGGGATAGTTGCACAGCCTGCATTCGCTCCATAAGACGCACACACATTTCCCCTTACTTTTTAGGAGGGAAAAAGTGAGTCTTATAGAGCAAAAAATACGGTATATTAAATAAATGAGAACAGTAGCAACAACAAACCCTCCCCCATGTCCTGAAGTCTCCTATGTTTGTCACAAGTGGACAGCTGTGGCAATCTATGTCGTGGCTCAGAGGTCTCGGTGCTCTTACCCTCAAACGATTTGCTTATTTAGTTTTATTACATTTCTGTACCACTCATATAACTAACAAGTAAGTCAGCCAGTCTCAAATGTGCTTGAGAACAGAGCCTGGAGTTACAATGTGGAACATTAACAGCACTGCAGGATCAGAATTTCCTATCTTCCAACAACATTCCTCTTTGCTCCTCATAGTTCGTTTAGATACAAGGATGCAGTTCAGACTTTTCACTGGCAGACTGCTCTCTATGCAGCTTAGCTGCACCCCATATATCCTAATTACAATTATTTAAATTCAAGATTGCAACAAATTAGGGCTTCTCCGCACTTCCACCTCATTACCACTGAATCGGAGCAAACATCAACTGGGTTTGCGCCGATTCAGTGGTAAACAGTAGGATTTATCAGGGAAAGTGGTGGGACACAGGTAAAACTGCTAAGTCTTGTGCCTAGAAAGCTGCTGGATAGCTCAGTTGGCTAGAGCATGGTGCTGATGATGCCAAAATTGCAGGTTCGATCCCCATAAGGGACAGCTGCATATTCCTGCATTGCAGGGGGTTGGACAAGATGATCCTCAGGGTCTCTTCCAACTCTACGATTCTATGAGTCTATGATTCTCTCTCAGTGCTTTCTAGGCACAGAACAAGTTAAGTGTGGAAGAGCCCTAAATCTCAAATAGGAACATTGCTGCCCAACCAAACTCCTCAGATTCTTCTGCATTTCCTCCCAGTAAGCAAATTAAATCCTCACAGCCTGATAGCATGCACCGGTAGTGCTTCTTCCTCTAGAATCCTTTCTACAGGCATCAGCTGTGCCAGCAAATGCCCAGTGTGGAACTCACTTGTGCAGACTTTCCAGCAGGCTTTGGCTAGTGAAGGGTGGCAGAGCCAAAATGTGCTTCCCCTTGCCAATGCACAGTCAGGAGCACACTTTAAGACTCCCAATGGGCACTGGCAGCTGTGTCTATACCTGCCCATACCTGGCATCATATGTGTGTGTGTGGCAGGTAGGTGTGACTTGACGGAAATGGCTTCATGGGTCAAATTTGGACACCTGGCTGGTCAAGTTCACCCCATGGGCCAGACATCCCCCAACCTGGCTCCAGATGGCTTTTTGTTCCCTGAGCGGTATATATGAGCATCCACCCCCACAAAAGTCTGAAATGGTACAGCCTACAAACAGATTTACTACCCATGAGAACTATGCCCTAGGCCAGGGGTGGCTCAGACATTGCTAAACTACAGCTTTCATCATTCATGACTATTGGCCCTGCTGGCTGGCACTGACAGAAGTTCTAGTTCAGCAACATCTAGAGGGCCACTCATGTCATTGTTTGGATTTGATAATTGTGTGTAGTCTCCTTCCCCCAGTAAGAACTCATAGAAAAATATTCTGCATTTACTGTTCAATCCATCAGATTTAAGTAAAAAAATGTTTTCAAAAAAATATTCTCTATCCCTCTCACACACCTATCACAGGCACAAAGAGAAACTCCATACATATTTTTCTTTCTGCTTTATAGTTTTTTGTTCTGTTGTACAGAAGCCACACATTTTAAGATCTCCAGAGCAAATCTCATCTTTCAACATTTGTTGTGAAGTAACAATTCCTCTAGTAACGAAGTAGGATTAACAAGCCATGCAGGGTTGTTTTTTTTTCCAAAGAGATTTAAATTACTTACAAAATGGGAAGAGGAGGGCTGCTGCAGGAAAGACTGGTGTTACTTTCAGTGCATTTTAGAAATGAGATCAAGTTCAAGTTCAGCTATAAATATCTTTCCAACTGCACAGAAAAAAAATATTAATGGCAACATAGTTCTTCTGCTTTTAAAAAAATGATGGTTGCATATATAAACAGAAATGGAATTCCACAAAAGCAACTTTAGCCAGCAAACCAACCCACATCAAAGTCACCATCAGCTGTTTTGCATGGCTACACCAAAATATGTAGATTTACACATATGAAGAGCAAATGGAATTATGATTGTTTGAAATTTAACTTTTAAAAATGTCAAGTTTCTAGTCCTTATAGCTGCAGAGAAAGCCCCCTGAAGTCACATATCTTAGAAACTAACAAGGTGTTTTGAGGGTCGAGGAAGAATCTCCAATGGTCGGGGTAAACCTACTTTTGGCTTTTCTGCTTCTAAACAAACTACCATTATATTCCCATTGTGCTCTTTTCACCACCAGTGCCACAGTTTTCAGTGTACAAAAGTACTTTACTGTTCTTATTTATAGTAGTAGTTCATGGGGTCAATGGACAAATCCTTACAACCAACCATTTAAAATATGATTGACACAGAGAAACAGAGACACAGATTTTTAAAGCCTGCCCCAATACACATAGTATGGGGGTCAGAAATGGAAGCTGAGCCACTGAGCAACATTTCTGTGGAAACAATCATTACAACAGCAATCCAATAACTTTGAACAAAGATGTTTCAGTTAAATAACTCTTTCAGAATGATTCAGTACTTCTTCACTGCATCATCCCATAAAAAGCTACCCCCCCCAAAAAAAAAAACACATACGGTTTGCTTGGATAACATGTGGTGTCATAATAAATCATGTTTTTCTTCTAATAATGTCAAAAGTTTTCTTGGAGTTCAAAAGAGAAGCAGAGCAGAACCATTACCTAGTTCTGGCAAGGCAAAAAAAAATCCCCAAGATGTTTGCCTTCACTTTTTCCTCCTCCTGATCTCCTGCAGAAGTTGTGCAAAGACAAAGATGTCACACAAAGCACACAAAGCCACAAAGCCAACATGAGCAGATGTTTCCTTTCTGCATTTTTTTTTCTCTCCACGAGTCTTTCCCCATCAATTCCAGTTTATACCCACAAGGATTAAATATAAAACAGCACACATTACAACAAAAAACTCAACAGTGCCCATTTTGTTAGTTAGGAAGACAGCATCATTGATAAGAGTATGAGTGAAAGTAAGCAACATTTCAAATTAACAAGATGCTCATCACGACAACAGGGGTGTTAGCATATCACAATGTGAGCTCTCTGTATAGACACACATTGCATTTCTCCACTCCACAATCCTTGCCAACAGGGCCAGGGTGCCAAGCAACAGGGCTGGCTTGGCCTTCACCATAACGGCATTCACAAAATGCTGGAGTAGATGGCAACCAATCACATAGACAAGGAAGAGGTGTACTCAGGGACAGCACCAGGATAGAGGTAAAACCTGCTGTCTCCCTCGGGTGATCCCAGCTTGAGAATCCAGACTTCCCCTAAATCTGTATCATGCCATCCTGAGTTTCAGTTCTTGGTCACACTTGGGAGTGTAATGGAATGTCAGAAATTGGCTTATCTCACTCTACAGAGATGTCTACTGTTTCACCTGTTCGAATTTTGCTGGTAGGTAAAAATGCTTTGTAGATATGAAGGCTATGAAGAGTCACCCCTACAAAGTCAGGTACACTGGCCAACTTATATATACCAATAGCTACTCAAATCTCCATGTGCTTCTGATAATGTTAACCAGAACTGTACCACCAACACACAAAAGAGAAACACTGAACAAGCAGATCTGGGGTGCTCCAATGTACAAACAAGCACAACACATCTGCGGGGGTTAGGAGCACTGGCAGGTTGGAAAGAGGGGGGAGTAGAATAAAATTACTAGAATTGGACAGAGAAACTACACGAGAGAGAGAGAGAGAGAGAGAGAGAGAGAGAGAGAGAGAGAGCGCTGCCTGCAAACATCAGTGGAGAAATTAAAAAGATTAACAGAGCTTGGACAACAAACCCAAATTGGAGAAAAAACAAAAAAGGAGGAGGGAATCCAAGGAAGACAAAGCTTACTCAGAGAGCATGAAGTGCTCACTGACTGGTGGCAGTGGAACCAGTGGCGTAGCGTGGGGGGTGCAGGGGGGGCCGGGCGCACCGGGCGCAACATCTGGGGGTTAGGGCAAATCCACGGGATAGGGGGCGCAAATCCATGGGTTGGGGGCGCAAATCCATGGGTTAGGGGGTGCAAATTACTTGCCTTGCCCCGGGTGCTGACAACCCACCCTACGCCACTGAGTGGAACTGAGGAGGAGGGATTCCGCATTGACACATTTTGTTGCAGGGCCCCGTGTGTGTGTGTGTACGTGCACGCACGCACTCACGCACGCACGCACTCATTACATGATTGTATCTTGGTCCTCAGTGAAAACTGAAAAGGAATATTCTGCTCATATGGCAATGCATAATGTAACTTTCTATGTTCTGGGGCAAAGTTCCTTTCCAGTCCTGCATCTGGAGACCAAAACATTTAAAAAAATCAGTCTGGGGCCTCATATGCAAAATGCATGTGTCCTTCCCATAAAATACCCTTTTAAATTTCTACTTTAATTCATAGGAAATTATTATAACATATAAATTAATGTTCCTAGTCAGGTAAAGCAGAAAAATTCAATGAGAAGAGAATGAAGAATTGCATACACAATCAAGAAGGGAGAAAGGGGGAAATCAGTGTTTGCACCAAAAGCAAGAAACAAAGGGCTTCCTTATATATAGGACAGCCTCTGTACCAAAGTCCTTATTAACTCACTTAATGTACATTTATAAAAAGGTTTTGTTTCATGTAATAACGACTGGGAATTAAAAACAACCATTGTTATAATATATTATTCCAAATCAAGTGTTCAGCAACAGAAAAAAGAACACAGAAAAAAACAACTCACAAAATTTTGAAATTTAAGTTTTCAAAAGTCTCCGATCTTGATATTGAAATCTGACAATGTTCAAAACTCACCCTCACTGAATACTCACTGAATTAAATGGCGTATTCTGCCAAATACTCTGCTATTGTGTGCAAACTGTCAAATATTGTCAAATTTTGATGGCTGTTTCCGCTGCAGAATCTTTGTTTGCTACATGCTGCCAGACAACAAATATTTGCCAATTATTATTCTGAAAATATACTCCAAAAATTGTGAGCTAATTTTGTGGAAAATTGTGGAACCCAATTTTGTTTTCACTCTTGTAGGATAGGCCTGGATAATTTTTGTCCCCTAAATATCTTCTCACAAGCAATGAATTATATCAACAGGAATTTGTGATTTATTGCTACAGTATGATTAGATATTTAAACCCAATTGTTGCTCACTTCCTACCATGGCAATTGACAAGGAAGCACTGTTTGAAGAATTACAACAACTAAGGCATGTCTGAAAACATTCAAAACCTCTCCATCAATACAATGCAAAAATATAATTTGCTTTTGAGATTAACATTTTCAAAGGACTTGGAGCACAAAAAGGGAAATAGCAAAGGGAAAAAACTTTAAAATCCCTATAGTCAACCCCCCACCCCAACTTCAAGTCTTGTTTTTCTGCAAAAGAGGTACAAGTAAATTTAGCATGCACTCTATTATGTTATATGCACCTAAAGTGTATCCAGATGCATTCAGGACTGGGGATAGAGGAGAAATTCAATTTGGTAGGCAATTAAAGCCAAATCTATAAAATTCACACTTTCCAAAACATGCAAACTGAAATCCAGCTATCCTTCAAAATCCACACTTATCTGAATTTTGAGATGTAGTTCTCCAACCCAACAAAATTTACAAATAGTAGAGGGAAGTGTGAATAAAAATGAAGATACTAGTGAAAACATATAAAAATGCATTATATCAGGGAAATTTCCTTGCAAAAACATGTGCCTTAGTCAAAGCCACATATAAAAATCTGCTTATTTTGAGAAATTTGCACTAAAATACTGATATTATTATTATTCCACAAATTGCTGCTAAATGCTAAATGCAGGGAACTGAATTTAAGATTTCAAAAATGAAAAACGGAGAGATCCAAAATAGACAGATCTTTCCATCCCTACTCCACTTTTTATGTTTCATTTCGTTTCTACTTCTGGATGCATATCTTTGAATGCTATCAAACTTTCACTCACAAAGGATCTACAGGGTCAGAAGATGTTGCCATGGGAAAAAGAAGCCAAAAGTGTTTTAGTGCATGTGGAGAAGCAACCTTGCAGTTTCTGAATGCACAGTATTAGAACTCAGTGCTGTTTTGAAGCAATAAAGATGTGTGAAACATCTTCATTCCATAAGTTCAAAGCTTTAGAAAGTTTCAAATGTGTCGAACCACAAGAGCATTATCCAAGCAGCAACTCTTTCTGTCTGCCCCCAAATGGATTTGGTATAAGTTCTGAAGTTTCAAAAACAATTACTTTGAACAACCTGTCCTCTGTACCAACACTGAAGGACATGATTTCAGTTCAAGTGTCCTCTCCATAAATTCCAGTATTGCCATGACACTAGCTGGAAATCAAAATGTGGAGTTTCAGAGCTATAGGTCTGAGACAGCTCTTTCAAAAAGTATTTTTCTTGCCAGCACTAAAAACAAATGTTTCTCTACATAGGGAGGACTTTTTTAAAAAAAAGAAGGCAGAAAAGTAAAACCTAAAGAACCCTTTTTTTTTACTGTTTGTGTGGGATAGTCTTGTCATGTGCCAGATGTGAAGGAATAAAAAGTGAAAGGCAGCAGCCAACAAAGCATTAAAATAAAAAAAGCACAATGCAGTCTCAAATTTTTGAAACGTGATGTCAAGCCCATTCAGAATGCCTACAAATACATTACATTAAGCCTAGATTTAGTAGGTGATAATTGAAATCAGAGCTTCAGCTATTACCACCAACATGTTTCTAAATAGTACCCAATAAATTTGCCTTCTGTTACCATTTCTTTATGACAGCTGGCAAAGTGCAACAAGAGAGTCTACACATGGACATTGTACTTATTTTTGGTAGTTCTTGTCCTGTATTGACCACTCCACTTGCATAATCTTATTTAGTCATGAGCCCAAAACACTTTGGAATCAATTTTGCAACATATCACTTGATACTCAAACAATGCAATACCCCTCTTTAAATACCCCTCTTTCCGTTTCATCCCCACCATCTCACCACCAATATAAATTCCTGGTCCTTACCTTCATAAATTTCCATGGGCCTCATATTTCTGCCTTTTCCCGATATATCCCTGCCTGTGATATTTAGAATGGCAATTTACAATCCACAGCCATACGAAGGTCTGTTCTTACAATTGATTCTTGCTGTCACTTATGTCTGGTACCTTATTCCTGAACATGTATCTCATGGTTGTCTCCTCCAGATCCCTCTTCAGAACTCAGATTTTCTACAAAGCCCTTGGGTTTAGATATTTAGTTCTCACCCTCAATGCTAATCCAATTCAAGTATGGTTCAAAAGAAGTCCCTCACTCATAAACTGAACGAATGAACGAATGAATTAATGAATGAATGAACAAGATGGTAACAGGACTTCCCCTAAATTGGTTGCTGTCAGAAACAGGACGCTGGACTAGCCAGGCGTTTAGTCTGATACAGCTGTACTATGCTTATGAAAGTGCCCATTGGCCATGCCCCGCACATTCAGTGGTAGTGAGGAGTGACTGCAAGTGCATGCAGTTGAAGAGGGCTCCAGCTGATCAGAAACTGATTTACTGGGGTTTCCAATCAGGTGGAGGAGCTGTACATGTGTTGAGCTCATTTCTCACTAAACACTGAATGTGCACCTGCAAGGTGGGCACAACAGGTGGTTGTGTTAGTTTGAGGGATGTGTGGGCAGTGGGCACTCTCACGTTAACTATGAAGGTGTGCCTTTGGACATTCTTTATGTGTAACTGTGGTTTTGCACATCTATCTCATGGTTCTGTCTTCAACACCCACTGTTGTTGTCTTCCCTAGAATCAAGATTCACATTAATGGGCCCATTCCTCTAGCAAGCTTACCAGAGGAGGAAACCTCAACCCATGTGCACCTCTGCTCGCTTTTGAAAACATGCTTGTTCAGAAAGTCCTTTGGTTTCACATAGGACTAGAATTTTTTACTGGCTTCCATATTAATTAGCAAGAATCGATTGAAACCACACATATATCTGCAAGTTTAAAAGAGTAATAAATTACAGATTGCTTTAAACTCAGAAGCATATGGGAGATCCAAAATGATAATTCTGGCTGTTACTGGATTATCTTTCCTAGCTTCATAAGCTTTATGAAGCTGAGGATGAGCTTTGAGATCAGGCATTTCTTGCTTCGCATGCTAGCTATGATGTTTCATTCCTGGCTTAATGCAAACCAGGGTTCACTGTTTTGTCCAAACCAGAGAACTCTTAATGTCAGCTAACAGAGCAGGAAAATTTGCATGGTTTGCGCTTAACAGGGAACTCTGGTTTGTATTAAGCCAGGAGCAAACAAAACTGGCATGCAATGAGGCAAAGCAGGAATAGTCAACCTCAATGCTCACTCTTGACTTAATAAACCATGGTTTACGAAGCTGGGAAGGATCATTCAGATCCAACCATTGTGGAAAACTTGTATGTGTAAGGAACCAAATTCCAAAGAAGTAGGGTATTAGTCTGTTGCAGCAAAAAACAGCAGTCTTGAGGCACCTTAAAGCACTACATATTTATCATGGCATGAGTTCATTAGTAGAATCCAAATAATCAGATGCATAAAGTGTTCTCCTAAAATTGGCAGATTATATATGAACAGAAGTATTTTTTTAAAAAAACTATAAGCATTGATGTCAAAGCAAAAGGCCATTATAATTATATAAAAGCTTAAATGTATGTAAAAAAACTGTAATTTCAGTGACCATTCACAAAACATCGTGGCATTGATCAGCTAACTAACACCTGTAACAGTCCACATGTTTCTGTACTTCCTACTGCTACGGCATAGAAGAGCCATCACATCCATTTATCCATCACATCTTAAGTCACTCTAGCCTTCCTCCTCCCTTAGGCATCTAGTTTTGCCATTTGCTGGTCCTGTTTTGTAGCAAGAACTCAACCAGAAGAAAATGGAATGTACCACAATTTAAATGTTGTTAATTAATACCCCCAAACAAGGGCTTCTTTACTTACAAACAAACAAACAAAAATGACAGGCACAGAAATTTATTTATTTGTAGCATTTGTGTTTATTTGCAAGTCTTACTTTTAAGCCTGTCATCCAAGTTGACCATTTCTTACTTTTACACTACAAAATCCAAATCCCACTCTTCAGCACAAAAGCAAGCAACTCTGTCATAGTTGTATGTGCAGATGTATTCTGTATGCCTTCAATGGTCCCTCCATTGATAACCTTCCAACTCCCATACAATCCAGAAAGAACCCCTTCTTATTGAGAAGCATTGGTTCCCAGTTTACTGAGAAGACAATTATCAACTTTTGATCAAAAGGTACATAACCCTGTTACTTCCTGTCTACCTTCTTAGGTGTCCCTCCTGTTCATTTCCTTGTTCATTCAGATGCTTTTCTTACTCTACATAAAACCCATGTGTTACCGGTATATGTTATACGTTACCTTACAAATGAGATTTTCTGGTTTCCACAAGTCCAGATTCCAACTCTGTCCCCATATTTGCTCAGGCAACAATATCAGTGGACTTAATAGCATAAACCATAGCATCAAGAGTTGTACCTGCTTATATTCAAAGGTGTTATATGCTATAACACTTGTGTCCTATATAGGGGGGAAATGGACAAAAATCTTACATCACAACTGGCATTATTAAAAAAAAAAAAAAACAGTGGGAGAGTTCCGTCTCTGAAAGGCCAACTTTGCCCATAACCTAAAGGTGGCTATTTTAAAAGAAAGGGATTTGAAAAGCGAGAGTGCAATGTGAAACTGCTAAATTACAATGAATCCAGAAGTTTAATTCTATCACCTGTAGTTTGAATCAAGCTAACGGGTTTTTAATCACACTATATGCATTGATTAGCTTTCCAGTGCCACTATGTACAGTCTGTACTGTATTTCTTTTCACTCTGACCTCCTGGTTTACAACCAGGTTTACAACCTCACCCTCCAAACCATGTGTGGTGGCGTGTGGTGTGTAATCAGGATTTGAGGGTAATATTTCATGCATATGATGAAGTGGCCTCTAGTCTACAAAACCTTAATAAATTTGTTTGTTTTTAAGGTGCTGCAATACTTTATATTTTAGCTGAAAAAACTAACATGGCAACAAATATTATGTATTTTGATAACTTTCATGCACTAAAGAAACAAAATTAACTGTTTCTCCTTCCTTTTAATTGTTGTATCAGCATGCGACCAGGTCTCTAGCTGTTATTTTTTAAGCTTCATTATATTATATTTCAATGTCAAATTGATGAATAATAGGACAAGAAATTGCAGAAGAGGTAATTTTAAAAAATAGATGCAAATCAACAGGAAAAAATGCTTCGAAGAATATCTGTATTGGGATGATTCTATATATGTCTGATAATAAATGAGCTTGTAACAAACAGGAATCTGCAAAGGTTCCTTCCTATCCTATAAAGCTAATTATGCCAATGCAACATTACATTTTCCTAAATGCCTTATAAACTGATTTAGCTACTCAGGAAAAAAAATATTGTTAAATAGATGTGATAGATGCAAGTTGAAATATTCAAATTTCAATTCTGGCACCAATTCCCAGACCCCTTTCTCCAAGTAATTTAAGGACTTCCTGAAGATAGTTTTTCATATTCCTTTAAACTGACATTTTATCTTTCTACAGTATCTCACCAGAATGAGCATGCTCTAAAACAATGACAGGCCTTCTTTGGCTGTCATCTCTCATTCTGGCAAAGACAGATGTCTTACGCTGGCTTATGCCAATAATAGACCCGACAGGAAAAAAACAACAGAGACTACCTGCCTCTGATGTAAAGGCACCAATTCACATTTGTGACACTCATTTGTCAATTAACAGATTTCTCCCATTGTTGACACATGGGACTTAAAAGATGTGGGCTAGAAAGTGATGAATTAAAAAAGACAGATGAGTAAGCTATGAGCTGCAAAGTAATACTATAATGTGCTTTAGATAGGAATATCAACTGACACCCCTGACAGGCCATACACGGTTTTATTTCATTTTCCACTGTATCTCAGCTTCATACTTTGTCTTCTTTGTTCTCTTTTCATCAAGCTCCTAACATCTCATTCTGACAGCCAGAGACATTTAAGGCACTTTCGTTTCAAATGCAAGTTAGCGTACTTGATTTGTCATTAAAATGCAAAACGATTGCCATCCGCAGGTAAAAATGTAGGTAAGCTTAAAAGGTTGTATCTGCAAAGTATAAAAGCTGAAAGTGGTTTCTGGCTGCTTGGCTTAACTCTTTCACTAGCTGTTCAGAATTTAAGGGAAAGAATGATTATGTGTCTGAGAGAGGTCCAGCAATGCATGCACTTTTAAACTAAGTGCAATTTTGTCAGTGGAACCACTCTACAGAGCTCGATAACCACTTTGGTCACCTGTACTACATACATTATCCGAAACATTACCAGTAAGGATTTGAATTGGTAACAGAATAAATTCATGTGCACCTCTGTGCCTCATGCCCAGATATTGTGCCGTGCTATATTGTTCCCTTTTAAGAAGTGGCACACAGATTCATGGATGTCAGGTCAATCACAAACTATTTTCCATAACAGCTAAATAGAACCACTGGTATGCACCTGAATACCAGATGCTAGAGGATGGCCAATGGGAGAGAGCCGGTGTTTTCATGCTCCACTCACTGACTTCATGGAAGCAACTGGCTGGTCACTTTGGGTACTTGACTACATGGATTCTTAGTCTGATTCAGTAAGACTCTTATGTCCACAATGCTTTCACTGATGAAGCAATGTGGTACCAATTCTCTATGGCAGAATATGAATATACTTATTATGCATATCTTCCCCAAGATCACCAAAATCAGTTTCGATTTTCTGTTGGTATAGAGTTACCATGAAGTTACTCCAGGACCTCCATCACTCTTGCAATTTTTTGATACTTTCCTCTTCTTCTTCTGCAGTGTTCCCCACCCCACCCTACTTGCAACAGCGCGTCTTCAGGAGCAGGTGTTCAAATCCCACTGCAGTTAGCATGACTCAGTCAGTGGATAGAATGTCAGATTTCAGCAGCTTTCAAGTAGGTGGTTCCTTTCACTAATCACTGCATTTCCACTGTAGGTAACAAGTGATCAACTTTCCAAACCACTGGGCATTCTGCACTTTTTGTATACGTATCTTCACTCCGTTATGTTCAGCCAATGCTGTAGCTGCTGTGAGTGGTGAAGGTCCAATTCAAATAAGCAGCCATTTTAAGCTCAGCACACATTCACTATGCTACCAGTTTATCACCTGATTCACTTCTTCGTGCTTTAATTAGCACTAAAACACTCTTCCAGTTATATAGTTTTAAAATATTGAAATATTAGAAAAACGCCACTTTAATGAGTTTTACAGTGTTGTAACACTAAACCACAGAGCCTAGGGCTTGCCGATCGGAAGGTCAGCGGTTCGAATCCCCGCAATGGGGTGAGCTCCCATTGCTCGGTCCCTGCTCCTGCCAACCTAGCAGTTCAAAAGCACGTCAAAGTGCAAGTAGATAAATAGGTATCGCTCCAGTGCTGCTCCATTTATCCTTTTTCATGCGCTGCTCTGGTTCGCCAGAAGTGGCTTAGTCATGCTGGCCACATGACCTGGAAGCTGTACGCCAGCTCCCTCTGCCAATAAAGCGAGATGAGCACAGCAATCCCAGAGTCGTCCACGACTGGACTTAACAGTCAGGGGTCCCTTTACCTTTACTAACACTGTACTACTATTCTTTTCAAAATGATGATAATGTTAGGATATTTCCGTTCCTGGTCAAGATGCTTAAAGGCCATGACCTGAAAAGTTTATTTCCTCAACAAGAGTGTCATAGCACTACAACCCTTTAATAGCTATTTCACTCTTGTAAAAACAATATAGCTGGGAAAGTCTGTTAGCACTAAAAGACTGATTTAAAATAAAACAAGGTGGTAAATTGGTTCCAACTCCATAGGTTGAGTGTGCTCTGAGCTGCAATAGGTTCACTTCTCCGATTATGTCACTGTCCATAGCAAAACTCCACCCTTTTTAAAAGATGAAGGAGCAATGTTGTAGGAATTTATACCTGTGGGAACTACACTAGTCTTCAGTCTCTCTCAAAAAAGGTTGAACTTTCTATGGTCAAAAATAAAATAAAAGAACTAAAAAGAACTAAAGGGAAAATACAGGACAACAATTAATGGATCATGGCATCATGTGGCTTGCCCTGTAAACAGTTGGTGAATACGGCATGGCAACTCTAGACTAAATTTTTGAAGTGCTGCAATATGGAAGCATTCTTAGAAAAAACATGAAGCTTACATTACACACACAACTTTACATTACATTACATTACATTACATTACATTACATTACACACAACTTTTCACAGGGTTAATTTAAGAATAAAAGGAGACTGGTGCATGTATGTCATCCTGAGTTCCATAGAAGATGTGGGTGTTTTGGTTTGTTTGTTATAAGTTATTCCTAATACTATGTGAATGTGTTTGTGTTGCTTTTTCACTCCATTGCAACTGATGTTTCACTTCAAGCTTTTGATTAAGGCAGCAGGGAGGAAGACTGATGCAGAGTCAAAAATGTTAGCGAAAACGCAAAAAGGTTAATGCACTTTTAATTTAAGAACTCTTAACTACACAGCCATAAAAAGAGAGATGAATAGCTCTAAGCTACAGATTGGGATGTGTGCAAATTTTAATTTATTATGATACTCAGTGTCCTATAGAGCAAATTACTATTTCCAGCTTAACTTCATTTAGACAGGCTGTTCTCATTAAACACACACACACACACACACACACACACACACACGTTGCAACCATGGACACACACAACTAATATTGGCAATTTTCATTTTCAAGAGTAAGCTGGCAGTATATATTTGCAGCTGCAGGTAAGTGTCTTGAAAACAGCAACAGGCTTCTTAATAGTTATGGCAGATTTGCAAGAAGAAGCTGTGCCTTTGTTGCAAACGATGTTACACAATTAATCTTAGTTTGTTGAGCAATAGCCAACACAGTAGAAAGCTGATCAGAGCTTTGAATGAGGAACTAGATGTGCATGAGTAAGCTAAGCCTTTGTAAAACGAACCCTATACAGATAAGTCACATCTTCCTAATTCAGGAAAGGGTTCAATTTTAATTTTCTTTAACAAGAGATATATGTGTGCATGTTTGACATTCAGGAAGAGCCCTTGTATTAATTGTTTGCAATGTGAACAGATGCTAGGATCCAAAGTAACACACAATTGGGGCGGGGGGGGGGGGGAGACACCAGAAAATCATGCTCTTTTGAAAATTTCACCGCCGTTTTTGGTGAAAAGTACCAGGATATACAATGCCACTTTTCAACTATGTGAATAATCCATGAAAAAATAAAAACAAAAATTTCACACATATTTACACTTCAAATTTACACAACCTTGTTGATAAACAGATTCAGCAGACGAACTCTTAGTAATCCAACTGCCATGCAAACCCAATTATCTGTTATCTTGACAATGTTGAGGTAGTAAATGTAACATTACAGAGTTCTTTCTTAGATTGTAGAGCAAGCCAGAAAAGAGACGTAGGTAGTTCTCAGTAAAGTTTTGTTTTGAAGCACAATGTGAAGTTGGAATTTGCTGTTCTTTGCACTAACTTCCATTGAAATATATATGCCATTTTTATATCTTTTCATCCAGAAGAGAACATTCTGAAGCTCCGCACAGGCTGCTTGAAATGATGCCATCTTGAATAGTTTGGGGGTCATTGATTAAGTTAGTCTACCTACTATTCCCCCCCAATCCTGACCATCTATGAATATTAAATGCAAGCCATCCAAATAAAGATATTTGAGAGAGCACACTAACTGCTTCTAGACATTGTGAAAACTAATGTTTATTGCTACCTTTCTCTGATGAGCAGTTAGGTCCTATTTTATCCCATGACTACTGAATTTTTTTTTCTTTTTCTGAAACTTTTGCCAACTGATTATGTCAGGCATAGGCAAACTCAACCCTTAAGATGTTTTGGGACTACAACTCCCATCATCCTTCGCTAACAGCACCAGTGGTCAGGGATGATGGGAGTTGTAGTCCCAAAACATTCAGAGGGCCGAGTTTGCCTATGCCTAGACTATGTCAAAGGCTTTTTGAAAATTCAAGTATTTGGGGAGAATTCAGCTAATGAATCCTGTCAGCAGAAACCCTGCACTCTTCCTCTCCTTTCTCTGTGCACCCCCTGAAATTGGCTCTGCTGGGAGTGATCAGGATACCCTCAGAAAAGCACACAATAGAAGAAGAGGGTGGATCATTCTGTTTGGAAAGCTGAAATGAAATGAATTATCCTGGCAGAATAATCACCTTAGTGTAGCATTCAATTACTTTCATAGTGACTTTATAGCGACTCTACATGTTTGCATACCACCCTTAAAATACTCTAAGTTGGTGATCTGATACTTCCTTTTTTAGAAACCAAAGTGATCCTCTGTGAGCAAGGCTTGGTCTTCTGTGCTGGATAATTTATAATGCTTTCCTCTAGTTTACCTTTGACACCAATGTTGGGTTGACAGCTGTGCTGGAACTGCCCTTTTTTGTCTGGGTATTATATATATATATATATATATATATATATATATATATATATATATACAGTGGTACCTCGGGTTACATACGCTTCAGGTTACATACGCTTCAGGTTACAGACTCTGCTAACCCCGAAATAGTACCTCGGGTTAAGAACTTTGCTTCAGGATGAGAACAGAAATCGTGCGGCGGCAGCAGAAGGCCCCATTAGCTAAAGTGGTGCTTCAGGTTAAGAACAGTTTCAGGTTAAGAACGGACCCCCGGAACGAATTAAGTACTTAACCCGAGGTACCATTGTATATATAAGATCTCTCGTGTTTTAATGGTTGTAACCTTCCCTGAGGCCTTAGGTGAAGAACTTGTAATATAGTGTTATAACAACAACAACAAAACTCAGTGTACCAAGCCTCAAACAAGCTTATAGTTTGAAAATCAACAATATCACATATATCTGACAAGCATGTTACCAGAAATTATAAACTGCACACTACATATGAGTATGTTAAATGATGGTTCAATGGCCCCCTTTAAATAACGAAAACCCTCTTCTGGTGAAGGCAATCAGGAGTGAAGAGGTGGCAGATGGGGAAGGGGGCACAGTGCCATTTCCCCATGCCAAATCAGTCCTCAAGCAGCTTAACCCCAGAGAGCTTTAAATGCAGCATTTAAAATCAAATTGCATGTCAGTGCAGTCAAGAAATCCAAACTGAACGGTTGAATTCAGGCTAAAAGTTTTTCCATTGACATAGAAATTTCAGTATAGCACAAAATCTATCAAATGCTTTTTAAACATGTTTTCCTAACAATTCTCTTGTCTTTTGTTCACAAGCTGAGAAAGGAATTAGCAAAGAGGAAGAAATGCAAGAAGGCATCATAACATAAACTAAGATCTTGGCCAGGAGTCCTCTCACTATTGCCAAAATAACACTGAAATAAGAGCAACCAAGACAAAAATAACTGCTCAGCCACCAACTGACCACATAATGGAAACCAACCACAAAAACTCAAAGCACAAGCCTTCCCTGGTTGTCAGTGTCTCTTCACTGAAAGAGACTCTAACTTGAATTACAAACCTATATTAACTATGACCTGGATGACAGCATAATTACTATATATGCATGTCTAATCTGACACACTGGCTCCTCAGCCTGAAAAAAAATGCACTGGTCTTTGATGCTGTCATGATAATCAGGTTTTCCTCATTTTGCTCTATGACAATCGTCTGCGCCACTTCACGTAATAGACAGAGTGACATCAGAGTGGCTCTTTTTAGCATGGCTAACACACACAAAAATAGCAACCAAATTGTATTGTGCCTGCAATGTTACCAAGGTTGCTACCTCCTTTTTGCAGCACATTGGGTACTTCTTCAGCACCAAGCAGGGGGAACAAAGTACAGAGTAAAAGACAAAGGCTTTCATGATGTAGCAGTTTCCTGCTCCTCTTATCATTCTTCACTGTGTCAGCATCTTGAATGGTGATTTTAGAGAGAGCATTTGAGTGTGTCTGGACCAGTACCCTTGTCACATTTGATTTCAGAGTTATCCCTTGCTGTTCTAGAAAAATCTCTGTGCCTTTTCAATCTCCTCCTTCTGCATATACTAGGGATGGAAGAGAAATTCTTTCAGGTCACATTTTAACATGAACTCTACCTACTCTGCAATTCCTGAACCAATAAGCAAACCAAAACATTTATCCTTTGAAACTCACAGTTCTCTTCTCCAACTGAAATATTTGAACACAGAGATATGCATATACACACACCAACACATACAGTATGCAAAAAAATGCCTGGATTAGGGAAAATGTGCAGATTTTTTGAAAGAAAATTTTGCAAATTGATGCAAAAATGGGAAAAACTGAGCATTTGGCTAGAAAAAAAAAGAGAAATCAAAAGCTTTTCCCATTCCAAGTTGATAGAGCCAAAAACTTTCACTGTTTTTAGATGTTATTGTTTTAAAATGCTTTAAGTGTGTTTCTAATGTTATTGCTTTACTACTTTACTGGGCAACCTTAGAAAAAGGGGCAGGATAAAAGTTTGTTTATTTGTTTGTATTTATATCCCACCTTTTTCTCCAAGGTGACGTACATAGTTTTCTCCTCCTCTTCATTTAAACCCCACAATGTTGTGAGGTACATTAGGCTGAGGGGCGGAGACTGGCCATAAGTCACCTAGCAATCTTCATGGCCAAGTGCGGATTTGAACCCTGGGACTCAGCTAGGTTGGTAAAGAAAAAGTGTTTTATATGTGTTGTATATGCATTATAACACTGCAACACCAGATGGCGCTGTGGAGTTCCATTTCTGCCAATGCAATTTCTCAACGTTTAAAACACGTTTAACTGAAACACTTCTTTGATGTGTCTAGATGCAGCCCTGGTCTCCCAGCTCTTAGTCTGATCCCCTAACCACTACACCACACTGGCTCGTGTGTGTGTGTGTGTGTGTGTGTGTGTGTGTGTGTAATATAGCTTCTGGATTAATTCTAGAGGGACCTGCCTATACAGGTTACTTCCAGGCAGTACTTCGGTTACTCGTTTATACTACTGACAGTAGCCCTTCACACTTTAAGGAGTGCTGATACAAAAGGCCCATTATTTTCAGGGACAGGGGAGTTATAAGATGCCACCAGGAAGAGAGAGCTGGAAAGCTCCTATCAACATGCTGAAAATCATGCATAGCATTTTTTCATTCCAGACCCTATTTTTCTAAACTGTTTGAAATAAACCCATACTTAAACACAAGAAAGCGTTGGCACCCTCTGAAATTTCTATCAGAGTTTTCAATCAGAACAGCTTTTGATTCAAGTGAGAAATACAGGCAAGCATCTCATATTGGATGATTTTAGAACAACAAACTACCGTATTTTGAGCCAGTCCTACGGTGGGTACCATGTGCATACAGGAAGGAATTACCGTATTTTTTGTTCTATAAGACTCACTTTTTCCCTCCTAAAAAGCAAGGGGAAATGTGTGTGCGTCTTATGGAGCGAATGCAGCCTGCACAGCTATCACAGAAGCCAAAACAGCAAGAGGGATTGCTGCTTTCACTGTGCAGCGATCCCTCTTGCTGTTCTAGCTTCTGAGATTCAGAATATTTTTTCCCTTGTTTTCCTCCTCCAAAAACTAGGTGCGTCTTGTGGTGCGTCTTGTAAATTGTACAAGTTTGTTAGTTACTTGACGCAATCTGTGTGAACAAGCCACGGGGAAGAGAATTACAATAAGCTTCAAATACTTTACGGCAGAAACAAAATCTATATGGATGGATAAGCAAAGGCAAATCTGTTTAAGAAAAATAAAATTACATGCACCAAATTCAATGGGTTAGTTTTCGGCAATAAAAAAACACCTCAGTATTATGTAAGGTGGAGGAAATTCCCCCTCCCAAGTTTCAGTCTTTTAAAAAAAATCTAGAAAAGTATGCAGAAGAGTTGCAAGACAGAACGTCTTCGCAACAAGATCCAGTATGTGTAAACATCACTTTATTTCCCAAGGAGGGGGGGGAAGGCTACAACTGCCAGTTGCAAACACCGAACAAGATAAATCAATTAGCTTGCTAATTTCTCCCCCCTCTCATTTATTTAGCTCTGCACTGTATTTGTCATAATTGACTATAATTATGTTAATTACTAACTCCAGTATAATTACTGTATTTGTCATTTAGCACACTGTGTACCCAAAGCAAATCTGGCAATTGTCGGGCATCAAAAAGAATGCACCATCCTCCAGGAGGGGTTCACTCTGAAAACTGGCTGGTATACATTCAGCAAATGAAAGGGCAAAGGAGAATTTCATGCAATGCTAGTCTAAAGCGCTGGTTCATTAAGGATATTAATTTTCTGATAACTACACATTTAAGCATGACACATCAGAGAGTACCTACAGGATTTAGCAATTATTAATGCGTGACAGTTTCAAATGCTAAGTGAATCAATTAAACAGCAGCATTCACAATTTGAGAAGAGATAACTGCTTCATAACTGCCTAAGACTACAATTTTCACATGACAAAAAAGGGCCATTCAGGCTCCTTCAAAGCCTGACAGGTCAAAAAAGAAGTTTGAAACAAAAGCACCTTATAACCATCATCTCTCCTCTTTACTTGTCAGATCAAGTTTGCAAGTGTCTCTGCTGAAATGGCATCGCCATGCCAGCTGACACAAGGTGATTTTTCATGTCTTGTCAAAGAAAATCTTTTATTCTATTTGCTCCGCATTAACATGTTACGTTTATTGATCAAGCCCCTTCTGCAGCCGCAGCAGGGCACTGGGCTCTTATGCCTAAGGGGGGCTTTGATGTCCCGGTGACATTCCAGACCGAATAATGCACATACTAAATGGATTTCATGCAGAAATGTGTTTGTGCATGACAGCTACATTAATAACAGCCTCTCACACTGATAAATATGCAATTGCCACTATTAAGATTTACCCAATTACAGTGAAAATATTCCCAGTACCTAATAAATGTACCCATAAAGAAAAGTTTTAACAATAGTGCATTTTTCTCACATATTAAAGTGAATGAAGATTCATCTTAAGGACTATAATGAGAATGTCGTGCTTTATCTTAAATCTTTCTTTTGTCGCTACAATAATAAGCCACGCAAAGAGATGTAACAGGGATGGAGTAAGTGGTGTCCCAGGCAAATCTTAAAAGCTTGAAGGTACCTGCAAAATGGAATCCAAATGCTGTCTGACACTTCAGCAGAAGTAGCATTCACAAGTGCATCCTTGTGAAGAGAGTTTTGAGTTCTGACCTCAACAATGGATTGACTGGCATCACCCTTGGAAAATCATCAACCCTTCTTCCAGCTGTCTTCTAAAATTATTGAGCACACCCTAGAGAAAATTAGGAGTCTCTCTGAACTGTTCAGATATGCAGATCCACCACTGACAGACTTGCATGCATGAATGAGCCGTAAAAGATTAACCAGCAGCAGAGATAAGCCACCTCAGACAGAAGTTTCCCATCACCCTATTGTTTATTTAAACTCAGTATTTTCCAAAGCACGCTGTTCACACATTCACCTGAAAGTCACCAATTGTTCTGTTGGCATCCGTCTGTCTTGGGAGACAGTGGAAGAATGCACATTTTGGTCAAACCATTGGAGAGTTACAGCACCTGCTATGGCTGTAGAGACCAATATGGGAGATACATGTTTTACTGCAGGTGGGCAGATGAAGGCATCCAAAAAGCATGTGGGAACCAACCCTAAAGTCTATTGGTATTGGCAGCAGACAAATAGATTAGGGATTCTCTCTAGAGAATCTCAAGGCAACTAAGTGATATGCCAAACACTCAAATATTTCATTTGAAGACTGGCCATAGCATTGCACCCTACCAACTGCATGACTGTTCACTCTTTGGCAGCTTAAAAGAGGTCTGGCAACCTCATAGCATCATAATTTCACAGCTGTCTCTTGAAGCTGTATGTTTTAGTTTCCAGTTCTCCTTTCTGTTCGAGCAATACTTCCATCTCTCAGTCAGCAATCATCTCATTTACCGAGATCTAGGAGACTTAAACTATGGGTAGAACCTAAAGATCTACCTTAAACAGTCTCAGATTTTCACTATTTGGGTCTTTGAATTGCAAACTCCCCGAGTCACATCACAAGACATTTTTGTAAAGGCCTCCCACTTCAAAAATTGTTTGCCACTTCAAAAAGTGTTTGCTCTTGAAACAGCAGCTGCTCTAAGGACATATCCCAAATTTCGTTTGAATCCAATATATTTCTTGAACACAAGACAAAAGCTGCTATGGGCACATAGAGCTAACAGCACATTTTTTTTTTTTTTGGATCCTTGGCCTCTGTTCTCATGACCACTTAGTGTCCCCAACCTTCTCTGGGTTGCACCCCTTGTCTCTCAAATATATTTTTTTAAGCAAAGCAGAGAATTTCATGCCTTTATCAGCTCAGTTCATATGCCCCATATAGCTAGTGCAAGATACAAATGAATTTTAGGGTTTTTTTCTTGTTATGCTCATCAAAACATTCAACGTATTCAGCTGCCTTCTCTCCTCCTAATTTTTTAAGTAGGCAAATGTGTCAGAAGATTGTCAACCTAATTCATTTCAGCTACTCCATTGAAAGCAAGGTCTGTTTACTTCCCCTAGAATAATTAGATGGAGGAATCTGCATAGCTGCTGTCAGTAATTTTACCTTACATTTTTCTACTTAAAATTTTCCAGGAACCATGAGAAATCTCTCATTAAAACCAGATTCTCATAATATTTCATGCTATTTTAAAAATTACATTTAAAGATTTATATTCACATAGGAATTACCATAAAAACGAGAGAGAGAGAGATGACAAAAAGTCCTTAATTAATATAATCATTGCTACTCAGAAAAGAACCCAAATTGGAACAATGGGAAATGCAAGCTATTTTAATTTCCATCAGCAGTCAGGCGGATGGAAGGAAGAGTGGGTAGGATTAGGAAGGACTGTGAAGCCACTTGGTCAACAGAAGCTACACAAGCCTATCTCAAGAAATCCACAAGAAACAATAAGTACAGGCAACAATGACTGCATTTGTCCTGGCCCATCCTAGCAGATGCAGTACTCAGCTTACCAATTTCATTTTTGGCAAAGGCTTTAATGTATAGGTCAGTTCGATACACAAGCCAGCGTAAAAAGCATTCAGGTTAACAGCTGTCACAGCTCTCTTAAGTCCATGGCTAGGCAAAAGCTAAGACATTGTCCCAACATTTTATATGCCCCCCAAAGCTTTCCTTTGGAAAAGTGGGGCAGACACAGTCATTTGTGCAGTTGGCGTCCCAAGCCACAGGATGGGGCAAGCAGACAGGCACTCCTCCAAGTAGGCTGTATTTGCAGAGTTTGTTTAGGATGGCACAGTCATCTTCTCACCCTTTTTGACAGGGAAGGAGGCAACAGGCTTGGTTCACTGATTTTTCTACAAGTACTTTGACGAAGATGGGAGGCTCTTCACTGGTGAGAGGCAGCACAGGGGTTACACAAGCCAGCTGAGATTATGCTTGGTGTGTTTGGTGACACTGGGGCAGACCTCTCCTCTGACAATCTGCTTGGCCCCTCCCTTGGATCCAAACTAAGATCTCGTAGCATATTGGACCCCTTCCCAAGATCCTGTTCCTCTAGTTCCCCATTTTCTCCCTATTTGTCATCCCCCTCTGACCAATCCCACCAAAGCAATTTCACAAGACTCATGACAGCATGTATAGTTGAATGGAAATCAGCGAACCTTGGGCTAACATCTTCTCTTCATGTATAGCAATTTATCATAAGTGGTGAACCACAATAAAAACCTGTGCTTGATCCTAGTTTGAAGGCAACCTGTGGTGTGAAGAAACCATTGTGTGCCAGATTCATATAGAATGTCAAAGTACAGTTTGCCAAGAAACTGGAAGCCAGTTAGGAACAAAATAAATAATTCTAGTTGGTTGTGGAAATGAATAAGTTATATCTCTTTACTTGTTTCTCTTGAACCTGCAGAGCTGCCAGATGAAATGGACTAGGACAATATGATACTGGGTGGCTCTAAGGCACAAAAAGGCACAAAACTGACAGTGTGACAAAGGGATAAGCGAGTTAAAATCTGTAAAGCCCTCTTGGTAGACTGGGAGGGCTGTTCTTATGCCTTGAAAACCAATCAAATACAGCGGCTGAAAAATGGTGTCTGAGGACTTGGAACTGAAACTGAAGGACAAAAATTGGAGGAAGGGAGATTGGCCTGAAGGGGATTCCAGAGAAAGATGAGATGGAGTGTAATGGTGTTTGCCAATCCAAACTTTTTCTATGGTTCATTCAAGCAAATCATGGCATCCATGAAGTTGGTATAACTTGATAGAAAAAAGACTCTCATTGTGACCTGTTTTGACCTTGGTACCTTCCTTCCTTTGCTGCCCGCTTATATTGCAACATTGCTGTCTGAAAGCAGCATCCATTTACTCTGTCATTTCAAGTAATAAAATTATCTTTATTTATTTATTTGGTGCATGAACTTCTTGTGAGCATAAGGTCAATTGTAGGAACACATAACCATAACAGTCACATGTTTAACTCCAATAAAAATCCTAAACCTCTTGGGAGTTTGTATGAGTCCTGGACATGTATGTGGATTTAGACACACCTTTTAAGGGGCGGATGTACCTCAGTTTCTTGTGGAATAGCATGGTCCTGAGTTCACTCCTCTTTCTGACATACACAGAATGTGTGCATAGAGTACATGGCACCAACTCTCACTCATCTGACACACCCAGGGACACAGCAGTGCAATTTGAACACCATTGGGTCAAAGAAGCAACATGACCCAGATCATTTTGACCATTTATAATAGCCCTGAAAGAGGAGGGAATTCCCTACTGCTGTGGGTTCCCCTTCAAGTTGGTAATGCAACATAAAGGTAAATTATTCAGTATGGGTGATAAACAAACATAGAATTTATAGTAAACCTAAAATCTACATCTGCCAGAGGGCTCTGTGCAGACTAATTGATAACCCCAACAATCAACCCTGCAGCTCCAAGAAGGGGAGAAAGGGCAGGCTGCAACCAAACCCACATTTTGGATATAACAGAAATCTGTTCAAAGAATAAATCAGGATTACAGTGCTGAAGCAGATGCATGATGAGAAGGCATGATCCCAAACCATGGTTAAGCAAGTTGGGGATGTTACATCCAAACCAGCCCAGATTCTCTTAAAATAGCCTTCTTTAAAAGGAAACATGAAATAAATAGAAACAAGTTGAAGGCTTTACTTATAAGCTCTGAATTGTGACCAATATATACATTAAGTTAAAGGCTTTCTTATCCAAGGCGGGGGGAGAACATGGAGTGGGGAAATATATCTGAGGTTAAATACTGCCAGGATCAGGAACTAACACCATATTCATGCGTTCCTTCCTCCCTGTGTGTGCTCAGTTTAACTGAACAATTTCTGGTTTGATTAAACCAGTTTGCTGTTACACATCAGAAAGAGAGGTTTGAGCAAGAGCTCCAAACAAGGATTGCAAGTAGAGTTCAAGCCACAGTTTGTAGAATTAAGATTGTGACATGCAAGTGCAGCCAGTAAGTTACATATAGCATTGATTAGTGTGGGTTTTCTACTAGAACCAGGGACTAGAAATTCATCGCAAACACTAGGATCCAGGAGATATCATTCTGTAGGTCACCAAAATAATCCACTGAGCCCATTCAGGTGGACAGCATAGTAATGTACGCTCTCCAACTTTAGCCCTACAATGCTGTCTTAAATGATGACTATTTCTGATGACCACTCATTTAATATCCATTCCATGAAAAAAAATACTGATTGCACCATTATCTTGCTCCTAAACACACATTTTACTCAGAAGTAAATAACTGTTTTTATGTCCAAGTATTTGTGCATTGGATTGTAGCCCTAGCCTTCAAGTAAGAGATAGTGCTTTGTATCCTGGCATATGTACAGAGAAAGGCATACAAAAATGTATCTCTTAGCAAACATAATTCTGCCGTGCAAAAGGCATATAGAATATATGGCTTTTAGCTTAAGCGCCTGTTGTTAAAAGGCTATATTTGGTTGTAATCCAATACATTCCTATTGCTACAGCAACCAATTAGATAGGTAAATTGGCACGCTTGTTCAAGAAATACATTTCATATCTGAAAATAGGAAAGTTGAGTTTAAAAATTATTCTAAAGCAATCCCACTCTGGAAGAGACTCAGCAAAGTCTCAGACAGTTCAGAGAACTTAGCAATTCCTGATCTGTTCTGAGAACACATTTTCATTCATCTCTTCTTTCAGCAGAAGCAGATGAAAAATAGTGCAAATTTCTTGTACAATGTAAGCTGCATCCATTACATTGCAAAATGATACTTGCAACTGATAATCTCCTCTTCATTCTTCTTCCAAAGAAATATCCAAAGAAAGTGTTAACCATAAACTCTTTTCTGCATACAGACTAGCTCTATATTAATGCACTATTCGTATAATTGGGTAAACAATACATCAGTACAGAAATTGATGACGTGTAGTAAAACTAATGCTTTCTTTAAAAAATGCAAAAGGCTTCATTTGTGTTGCTCCATGGTCAAACCCAAAGCATGACCTACCTTAACAAGTTGAAGCTAAGATCCAGTCTTTTTGCAATGCGTCCATAGTTTCTTCCTAGGAATGCTGGGATTTCTTTGCAATCTTGACCGATATAAGATACCTATAAGAATTAAGGGCAAAAGAGTTTAGCAGCTGGGTGATTTGCGATCTTCAGACATCTATTGCCTTGAAAATCTAGATATGCAGGAAACAAAATGAAAGTATTCACCCAATTGTCAGGACAATAAACTGCTAGCACTGTTGAGATTAGTCTAGCTCCACCTGTCACATTATGAATCTGTTTTAACAACTTCCATGGTCAGCTCAAGTTGGATATTTTGCAGTTTCAAGAGCAACTTATTTACTAAATTGTAATTAACTTTTCCAGAGTTAACAGCAGAGTATCTAAAAGAAAGCATTTTATAGTATCCTGCTTCATAACATCATTAGTGTAGTGCCTCAGTTTTATTGTCTAGTTTATTTTGTTCAGATGCCAAGCACCCTAAAATTTGGGAGTAAAGGGAGAGGGTGAAGAGGAGACAGGCAACATTTCTTAGGGCCAATACACATTAAAGTATCTTGAAAACAGTAACAATTTATTTCTATAGTTCGTTTTCATGTGGTCATAGTACTTCACTTAAATTACCTCAGGATATTACAGATGGAAGAGATTGAAACGGACAGATAACAGCCTGCCTAAAGCCACCTTAGTGTGTTCACAGTTGAGAAGATTTGAATCGAGGGCTTCCTGGGTCTCTTAACCACTATGGGCTGGATTGGATATTACAGAGCCAGATCTTTCCCCTACACCTGGTGGAAAGCAGGAGTGTTCGTACCTTGCCTCCAACACCAATGGTTATCCAAGCAATGGAAAAATGTTTCAGTGGGGCCTGCATGCAGAAAATCCAGTGAGTGTAAGCTCAGAAGACACTACACAATTTTATATGAGAAATCAACTGTGTAAAGTGAATCTGTATGCTTTGAATTTTGCACCTGTAGACCATAAGTGAATATTTTATTAAAACATGGATAAACAATGGTATCTGAGGTATATGCATGAGCAGCGAGAGAAGGCGCTCTCTCACCCCACCATTGCACATAGGAGAGTGATCAGTCTGTATCATCCAATTCAGCCCAAATTATGTTTGTCTCCCAACTGTTGTCTTTCTGTCTGCAAACCTACTGTACAAATGTAAAATGTAGAAACAGTAAATCAAGGCTCTCACCTGGAAACAAAAATGTGTACTCGTTCCACACCCAGCCTACCAGTAACAACTCTGCATTAGTACACTGTCATATCTGCAGCTGGACCACGACAATGGGTTGTAGCCAAATAAATTCTACTCAAAGTAGATTCACTGAAATTAATGTACCTAAGCAAGCCATGTCCATCAATTTCAATGTGTTTACTCTGAGTCTGTCTATCACTGAATACAACCTAAAGGGTTCTCAAACAGAGGGGAGAAATCAGGCAGCAATCTTCAGGAGAGCTCATACCATAATACCCTATCAGTTAAACATGAACCTAACTGGACGAGACATCTGGAGTGTGGCAAAACAAGAACGGGCCTTTTCTGCAGTGGCTCCCTGCTTGGGGAATGCTCTCCCTAGGGAGGCTCACCTGGCACTTTGTTGCACATCTTTAGGCACCAGGCAAAACCACTCCTCTTCTTCCAGGCCTTTGGCTGGTTAAACAATATATGGCCTTTTAAACAGTGGGAGGTATTGCTTTTGTTTCTTACTGTGTTGTATATTTTTGTGCTTTTATATTGCAAACCTCCCTGTGATCCTCAGGTGAAGGGTGGTCTAGAAATTTAATAAATAGTAATAATAGTAATAAATACGAATCACAACTATGTGAGACAGTTGAAAAGAAACTACTATAGTGTTTCGTACCTCCCAGTGTGGAAGGAAGTTCCAGAAGCCATCTTTTAAAGATTTTGTTTCTTGTAAGCAAAGAGTAGTAAGTGGAGCATTTTTCTGTTCATGTACTTTTGTTTTCATCTACATTGTTTTTAAATATACAAAGTGAGTATGGGAAAGCAGGCAGGCACGCTGTAAATGTTTCAAATAAGTATCTGTTCTCCGAAACCAACCTTCGTGTATTTACAGCCTCCCACCCTGTTCCTTTCGCAAATCATCAGGTGCAAAATTCAGGCTTCTGTCACTTTCAACGGCTACATTCCAACTACCAAATTGCTTCTCTTTAACTTCAACCCTAAGCAGGTGTTACATTTCCAGCAGCCCCCCGCCACCAATGCACATTAAAACAAGCTCCTCCTAGCAATCAATGCCTATTAAAGCAAGATTTTTAGTTAACAACATCCCAAAAAAAATTTTTTTAATTCAATCTTTATTGGTTTAAAAATCAACATAGACACACAAAGAAAACTTAGGAAAAGGAAAAGGGGAAAAAAGAAAACAGAACAAAAAAGTACATCTCTTACTAATAAAAAATAAAATAGAACAGTACATTGTGAATATACATCTGTCAGAGCTGCCCAAGGTCCCAGCTCACAAAGGACCAACGCCACTTCGTTGTTAAATACGAAAGTCTTTATTGAAGTTCAGTTTCACTTCCAGAACCACAGCGTGCAGCTCTACGTCTCAACTTTCAGACCGCTGATGCTCCGTCTGAGTCTCCTCCCCCCATACACCAGTTTAAGACTCTAGCCTTACTCCACCTCTTCTTCTGTTCTTTCCGCCTCTGGTTCCGCCTGTCCGTTGGGGTCTCGCCCTTTCTAGACTCTTCTGATGCTGAATCCCCTGAGCCTTCCCCCTCCCTCCGGCGGGCTTTAGGAGCTGGTTCCCCATCCGGGTCTCCTGCTGTCCCCCGCGCCTGTACATTTGAACTTGGCGCGCGCGCCCAGCCAGCAACTTTCCTCCTGACCGTTTCACTGCTGCTGTCACTGCTTCCCCCTTCGGGGAGGCTAGCTGCAACTGACCTCCCCTCCGTTGGAGGCGTGGTCAGCCCTGACTCACCTTCTCTCCCCGCTGGAGGAGACGCTGGCCCTGACACATGTGACTCTTCCCCCCCACTACGCTCTGGTGGGGAAACTGGTCCTGATCCCCCGCTGCTGCTTCGGGGTTCCCCGCTGGCTCCTTGTTTCTGGTGCGTTCCCCCTGGGACCCCCCTTGCCTTGACCATCGGCGCCCCCTTCTGGGAATCTTCTGATTCGCTGGAGAAGCTCATGGAATCTCTCGGGCCACTGTCATACTCCCCTACGCTGCCCTCGGATTCTTCCCCTTCGCTCTCCATTTCCTCTCTCCCCTGTGCTCCTGCTCCTGAGCCCCTGACAACATCAACATCAAAATTTAAAGGAATACTGATTTCCCATAGATTTCGCACAGATGTTTACAGGAAGATGCCAGACTCTTAATAAAGATAATACATTATTGCCATACATAATAACTTACAAGATTAAAGGAAGTCCAATCTTAAGCTCTCACATACAGCAGTTATTAAACAATGAATGGTGTTGCACAAGACACACTGAAATTTTATCTTGCCACACATAAAACAGTTGAAGTTTTAGCACTTAATCAGAAGCTCCAATGAATCCATATGAGCTCATCCCTCTATAGCAAACCACTTACATAAAGTTTCAGAAAAGGCTGACCGAGTGCTTTTTGGAAATTGATGTATTTGCAAGTTTAATTTGCGATAACTCCCTATTTAGTCCAGAAGAATTTAAGCAGCAAAGCAATGTCTATGCTTGATTCAGAATGCACTCTTTAAAGAACTTGGTCTTAGGGAGTTCCCATTTGTCTTTTAAGTTTCCATTTCTTCAAATTCCAGATAAGAACAAGAAAATAAGAGTCAGGCAAGTTGTGTTTGGATGATATTTCATGTTCTTCAAAATACAACCTACTCTACATGACAACTTGCCACCGCATCCCCTAACTTTACAAATCACCCTTGTGGTTCAGCTGGTCTTAAAATGATTGCAGTCTGATAATGTAGCACTTCATCCCCTTTAATTCATCCTTGCTCAGTAACTTCATCTGAGAAAGAGATAGTCAACTACAGAGAAAATAGTTTTACTGTGAATACATGAGCTGAAAAAATAAAAAGCTCAGAGTTCATTCTTGCAATTTCCTCTCCCTTCTCAAGGCATCTGTCATCCCTTCCTTTGCAATAAATTCTACTTCAGGACAAAGGCTCGCTTTTAACAGTCTCCAGAAAGCAAAAGGAAGAGAGATTTCAATCTAATTATTTGGAATCCCACTCCAGAATCAGTAAACATTTTCCAATTGTCTGCTGCCATTCACCCTAAAGGATCCCAAAGCTATTTACAAGACACATGTGCATGCAGAAGCATTTAGATTAATACACACAAAAATATAACCACTTCGGGGCTGGAAAAGACAGCAGCATATTTTTATCATCAGGAGAAAATGCTGCACATAAACTCCCTCTTTTCCAGTGTCAGTTTTCAGATTTCCAGTTGCTTGACATAGAACAATCTCAAAGAGCCAGATGTTAGGCCTCCTATACTTGTGTCAAAGAGGACCTCCCAATTAAGTTATGGTTGAGTAAGGGGTTTGTTTGTTTTCCACACTGTATTTCCTGGGCAAGAATTTACATAGAAGGGGTACAACTGCATGAAATAACATGCTTTTCATAACCAATCCCAAAGGCGAACCTTGAATATCTTATTGTTAATGGATATGCTAGTAGGTCTGTGCACACATATGCATATCTTATACACATATTCACTGAAAGCAATAATCTGGGAAATTAGCAATACTGTACAGTGGTACCTCTGGTTACGTACTAAATTCGTTCCGGAGGTCCGTTCTTAACCTGAAACTGTTCTTAACCTGAAGCACCACTTTAGCTAATGGGGCCTCCTGCTGCTGCCGCACCGCTGCCGCACGATTTCTGTTCTCATTCTGAAGCAAAGTTCTTAACCCAAGGTACTATTTCTGGGTTAGCGGAGTCTGTAACCTGAAGCGTATGTAACCCAAGGTACCACTGTGTACTGCTTTGAATCTTTACTGGAGAAAATTGTGTGCACATAGAGAGGATTGCATTGGCTATGACATGACAGCCATTACATAACAGGAGTTACAGGTGGAGAAGCTTCCTGGGACAGTCTGAGCTGTATCACTTAAGCGTTATCTCAGAGATTAGTCGAATCAAAAGAGCATCTTTATTCTTGATGTTTTTATGGATACTTTTTGCTAATTTTATTCTTATATTTTCATTAAAACTTACATATTTTTATTAAAGTGTTCATAAATACGTTCATTAATACGTAAAAATAAAATAAAAATATGTTTCGTTTTTAGCAAGGTGCTCTCACCCTCTTTGGGGAAAAAGAGTCCAGCTTTGCCCTCTCAGGAAATGCAAAAAGGTGCTTGATTTAATTAAGGCAATATATGCTTGCCAGCTGGGAATCATTAACTCAGAAGGATAAATTAATGATGGAATTATAGGCACTGCTTACATTAGATATGGCACTGGACCAAAGTTAACTGGGGTAGGATGCACAGGAGGGGGGGAAATCAGTTCAATTTTAAGTAAAAAGGACACCATTACATCTCATTACTCAACAGATGGTGACACCTCTGTTAAACAGCATCCAGTCCCATATTTAGTGGGCATTGGCAACACACCCTTATACAGGTTTACTCAGAGGTAACATCGCACTGAGTTCATGGGGCTTACTCCTTGGTAAGTGGGATTGCAACCTTAATCATCTTCCTTAGAAGTGCGGGCAGGGAGAATGATTCTACTTGCCATCACACATACACAAGGCTCTTTGGTTGATACAAGCAGATGAAATGGCTGTTTGGAACAGAGCGGTGCTAGGTAAACTCAGTATTTTCTGCCAACAACCACTGCTCTTCTTGGCCAGGAAGACATTTCATGAAAAAGGAAGTCCAGCAGAAGTCCAACAGAAAGTAGTCCCAAGACCCCATGGGGCCAATTCAGTTAGTAGGATTGTACTACTAACAAAATATATTATTAAAAGGTGAGATTAGGGGCTCATTTTACATTTGTTATAATCAAGAAACTAGTTATGAAGCATAAAGTTAAAGAGTCATAATAAAAAAACACTGAGATAAGTCATTGTTTGAACACTCTAGAGTACCATAAAAGTGCTATTACAATTTCCCGCCACTAAATACATATCCATTTCAGAGTACTTTGTACTTCAAAAGGGATGCATAAAGCCTCCAAGGAACAAACACTTGCACTCCCTGCCACATCCAACCACAACTACCACAATTATATATTCAAAAGCACTGGAGTAAACAAACTTTCTGCAAAACCAGCTGTTTCAAAAATACACGGGGTCACCTAATATATACACCAAGAAAAAATGCAAAAAAGTACAGCCAGCCCCCCCCCCAAACCCAATTCAAAGTCGAAAGAAATGTTTATTTCTAGTGTGGATTCTGGCCCTGTTAAAGCACAACCAAGACTGCAATCCTATAAACGTTGGCCTGGAAGTTGAATTTTCTAGGACTTCTGAGCAGACCTGCAGAGGATTGCGCAGGGAGGCTTCCGATTCAAGCAACTATTCTATTGTCTGCTCCAGTGATCTCAAGTTAGTAAATCCAGATAAAGACAATAGCTAGTTAATAACTGCTGCCACATCATTCTGTTTGCACAACTGAAATTGGCCTGGTGAGGTCCTATTTGAAGAGTGAAGGCTCCACGTGGCATAAAAAACACTAATTTATTTCTTTGACCAAAATGTTTTGTTGGTCTAACTCCAGTCCAATGAGAGTTTATAAACAGGTGCTTTAATCTCAGTGGCCCACCAAGGATGTCAGAACTTACACACTAATGATATTTCTGGCACTGGGGATTTGTTTATTTTTTATGTCCATGATCTTTAAGCATTTGGTTCAAGCCTTGGTTGACAGGATGCCACTCTTATGTTTACACTTATAAGCGCCATCTCCAACTCCTCAAAAGATTCCATCAACAGTGCCCCCGAAAAAAATACACATCACTTGGGAAGACAGGCAAACTAATGCCAGTGTATTGGAAGAAGCAAAGATCACCAGTGTCAAAGCAATGATTACTCAACATCAACTTCGTTGGACTGGTCATGTTGTTCGGATGCCTGATTATCGTCTGCCAAAGCAACTACTCTATTCTGAACTTAAAAATGGAAAACGTAATGTTGGTGGTCAACAAAAGAGGTTTAAAGACTCTCTCAAGGCAAATCTAAAAACATGTAGTATAAACATTGACAACTGGGAAACACTGGCCTGTGAGCACTCCAGTTGGAGAACAGCCTTTACCAAAGGTGTCATGGACTTTGAAGATGCTCGAATTCAGGATGAAAGGGAGAAATGTGTTAAGAGGAAGGCATGTTTGGCAAACCCTCATCACAATCAACTCCCACCCAGAAACCTATGTCCCCCCTATGGAAGGACGTCTAGATCCAGAATTGGCCTCCACAGTCACTTACAGACTCACTGTTCAGACCATGTTCATAGAAGACAATCTTACTCAGCTATGAGTGATCACCAAAGAAGAAGATGATGATGACGACGACTCAGGGGACAAAGTAAAGGCCAATGGTTGCGAGGAAGATCTTAAAGCAATGACAAAGTTAGCTGGGCACTGCCGTGCCTAAAGACAGAACCACCACATAACAAAAGCCACCATTTCATATAGCTCTTTAAATAATCTGTTTGAAAATCTGATGTTATTGGGTGAAGCAATTCTTAAGAACTCCAGTTCATAACATGCATGCTACAAATCAGTGAAACTGCCCCATGAGTCCAAGCAGGGCTTCCATATATGTAGCAACACAAAGGGGAAATGCTAGCATCATATAGAAGTACAGCAACAGAAGTAGTGTGTACAAATGGGACCCTGTACCCTGGCACTAGGGAAAATTCACTGCACACACAAGTACTTACATTCCACTGATACTCGTGGAATGTAGATATGTTTGCATTCCCACCCTGATCATGTTTACTTACATGTCCTAGAAGGACTCACTAGTTTCAGTAGAATTTGTCCTCCATGAGAAAGCACTTAGGTTTGTGATCTAAGTACTTTTATATAGCAAAAAATCAGACCAAGAAAGAAAGCACAAGAAGAAAGATTAGCAGAGACTTATAACAGCCTGAAACTCTGGGGTGAAGTTTATCTGACAATTCCTTTAAATTAACCCAGATTAGTTCCAGCAGCTTCTCCACACAACTGCTGTTCCTCTCTTCAGAAGTTGCCTTGACTTACATAGCACAGCTGTGTGGCAGGTTTACTCACAGATTTATTCTTACAATATCCATATGGTTTTGCTTTCAACCATGTGGATATTAGAATATGGGAAAGCTGCCACACAAAGAAGTCTCAGAAATTGCATGGACTTTGAATGATTGGAGAGCACATCCAGCCAACCAATTTACAAGGTTCAGTGGGCACCAAGTAGACTGAGACAAGCTGTCCCCACCAAACAGGCACTTTGTGCAGGGATGTGCTGAAGATCAGCATGTATTCTAACCTTGTAAGATGCACAAAGGGTTAATGGGTTCTTAAAAATACCGAGTTCCCCTGCAGTCAGAATGTGTGTCCAACTTCACTATGGCCAAAGTGTGAGGCAGGGGAAGTACACTAGGAGTTTATTGTCAGTAGGAATTTGGACTCAAAAGAAAATAGGCAGGACCTCGGTGGTATGCAATTATATGATAGAGGAGCAGACTTTTAAAGCCCTGGAGTGTTTGGCTATGCAGATGAGTAAGCTGCAGTTTTATCAGTATCATTATCGCAAATCTACAAGTAGGACTATTGACATCTGTTAAGAAAATAGCACCCAAGGCTACTTCAGAGCAAAATAGTTCAAGGATTTAGAAGTTTGCTCCTTGCCTATATATAAATGATGAAGTCAGAATCTGAAGACAGCAGTCACCCAATGCAGTAAAGAAGCCTTCGCCCACCTAGTACCCTCTCAACTGCTGGACTCCAAATCCCATTAGCTTCAGCCAACATGGCCAATGAGCCAGATTTATGGGAGTTGTAGTTCAATAACAGCTGGAGGACACCAGGGAAAGCTGCAGGAGATTAACCCCACACTTTAAGTTTGCCCACAATGATGTACATCTCACATAAGTATGGTTTGACCGGAATTTGGGGAGTTTTCACCAAAGTCTAAGAAAAACTCTGCACCATTTCACCAGCTACATTGTGCAACTGTGATGTGGAGAGTGGCTTACATAATTTGTGCTGGGGTAAGTCCAGCACTCTGTTCTTAAAGTGGCCAACCAGATGTCTGTGGGAAATCCACAAGCAGGACCCAAGCACAACAGCTGTCTCCCTTCCTGCAGCAGAGCAGCACTCTTCTCCTCCATCAACTGCTATTTGGAAGCATGACTTCCTCCAACTAGGCAGAGCATAGTCCTCATGGCTAGTAGCCATAGATAGCCCTCTCCTCCATGGATTTGTCTAATCCTCTTTTAAAGCCATCACTGCCACCAGTGAGACAGAGTTTCATAGTGTAACTATGAGCTTCATGAAGAAGTAATAGAGGGTGCTACTCCCAGCACTAAAATGTATTTTGATTCCCACTGAAAAGTCATATCAAAACAACAGCGCAAAACAACCTTGACATCTCTCTGAACATGAAGCTTGTGGGACCACAAGTCCTTCTGGTTTTCTGGAAAGAAGCAGTGCGCCCTTTTAGGCAGACAGGAATTCATGCTATCTGCACTTAACATCTTCAGGTGATGTCTGGGACCCATGCACACAAATATTGCTTGTGTCTGTTACCTCCAAGGAAAGGGAGAAGAGGCTTCACTCAAAGTTGCAATCTATCACCTTCTAAGACTATGGGGGAGGGGCTCTTTGTTTATTTAATAAGTTCATAGAGAATACATGAGGCTACAGACATAAGAGATTCTCCCATATGCCCATGGCCTTGTACAGTACTCAGGAAATGTACAGATGCTCAGGCCATGTAGAGCTTCTAAGCTGCATTAAGACAGTTTAATCCATGCATAGAAAGGCAGAATTTTGGCAGGTAAAGCTTCTTAAAACTGCAGTACCTCGATGGGAGAAGTTGCATCTAAATCCCTTTAATGCGTTAGGCACAGGAGCCCTGTTTCACACCTAGTCTGACAAATAGCCTCATAGGAGAGTATACCAAACCTGTACTCCAGAGCTTTCCAAACTTTTCATGTTGGTGGCACACTTTTTAGACATGAATCATTTCGCAACACAGTAATTCAGTTTTACTAGCAAACCAGAGGTTAAACCAACCTCTTTCCAGCCCTGAGGTGAGCATGGGGAACGTTTGCATGACACACCTACACACTGCAGCTGACACACTAACGCAGGGGTCAGCAAGGTTTATCTTGCCTGGGCCGGATCAGTCCCATGGAAATCCCTCTGTGGGCAGGATTTCGGGCACGAATGAGGTGATTTTTGCATGAGGTGCGCAGACATGATTTTCCGTGTCTGCGCAGGAGCGAATTTTGGCACAGCGGAAGGCGGAAGTGAGTCCCTGCGCTGCGCTTCACCATCTTGGTTCAGGGGTGACTCATGGGCCGGTCAAACGACCTCCGCAGGCCGCTTCCAGCCCATGGGCCTTAGCTTGCTGATCCCTGCACTAACATGTCCCAACACACAGTTTGGAAAGCTCTGCCGTAATCCGGTGCACACTTACTTGCAGTGTAAGAAACTCACATAGATAAGCTAATTGCCAAATGGCACCTTAAACGGAGATTACAGTCACCACAACAGAATGTCTAGGCACCTTTTTTGCAATGAAATTTATTATTGTTGTTTAGGGTTGCCATATTTTGAAGAACAAAAAAGGGGACACTGTGATGACTCTCATTTTAAATGCGCTGTGGGTAAAACCTCAGTGCCTAGGATTTGCCAATCGCAAGGTCGGTGGTTCAAATCCCCACGACGGGGTGAGCTCCCGTCATTCGGTCCCAGCTCCTGCCCACCTAGCAGTTTGAAAGCACCCTTAAGTGCAAGTAGATAAATAGGGACCGCTTTATAGCGGGAAGGTAAATGGCGTTCCGTGTGCTGCTCTGGTGCCGGTTCGCCGGAGCAGCTTCGTCACGCTGGCCACGTGACCCGGAAGTGTCTGCGGACAGCGCTGGCCCCCGGCCTCTTAAGTGAGATGGGCGCACAACCCTAGAGTCGGACACAACTGGCCCGTACGGGCAGGGGTACCTTTACCTTACTATATGTAGGCTATAGAAGCTGTGATCTACTGCTGAGGGGGGCAGGAGAAGAGAAGAGGAAAGCAAGTCTTCAACCACCGGTCATGTCTACGTCTTATCCAGAGACATTTTGGCAAATTTAAAAAATCTACCCAGAAAGAAATTTTACCCCTGAAAACGAGGGCATGTCCTGGGAAAAGAGGACACACGCCAACCCTATCATTGTTATCATTCCTTTCATTTCTTTACTACTTAGTATTTTAAAGAAAAAAGTGGTTTACAACAAATTAAAACATCAAATAAAACAATCCAGAATAAAACCAATTCAATTCATATTCAAGTCCATATTTATTTACCTACTTAATTTACTGTAGATAGATGTCCCATAGCAGAAGTACTCTAAGAGGTCAGTGTGGTTTAGTGGTTAGTGTATTGGGGTAGGCAACCTAAGGCCCAGGGGCCGAATGTGGCCCAATCGCCTTCTCACAATGGCCCACAGACAGTCTGTGAATCAGGGTGTTTTTACATGAGCAGAATGTGTGCTTTTATTTATTTAAAATGCATCTCTGGGTTATTTGTGGGGCATAGGAATTCATTCATATATTTTTTTCAAAATATAGTCCGGCCCACCACATGGTCTGAGGGACGGTGGACCAGCCCACTGCTAAAAAAGGTTGCTGACCCTTGGACTAGGACCTAGGAGATCACTCACTCATGAAGCTCATTGGGTGACCTTGGGCCAGTCACAGCCTCTTAACCTACTTTACAGGTTCATTGTAGGGATTAACTGAGGAGGGGTGTGAACCATGTACTTCTTGGAGAAAAAGGCAGGATATAAGTGCAATAAATAAGCTCTTCTGTGCTCACCAGCTTAGGAAAGTTGGAGGGGCCAGCCAGATGGAGATGTCAGTCACCAGCCTGGTATCCAGAGATCTCCACATGGTGGCAATTGAACCCGCCCCAATTGCAAAACACACCTGGCGAATTTCAAACATTGCTTTACTTCTGAATAAATTCACACGGGCTCTGGCTTTTAGACTGAAATCCAAAAATACACTTACCAGGATAAAAATCCCATGGAATGTGTTCGGACCTACTTCCAAATATGTATATAGTCAAACTATGGTAACTGATTCTTCATTTTTTAGGGACCACGCCTTTTAAATGTTGTGACAAGCAAGAGAAAGCTCCAGGTTTAGTGCTCTAAAATGAATCTTAGCCATAATCATGAAAAAATGTTTAGCATGTATACAGTCATACCTCAGAAGTTGAACAGAATCCGTTCCAGAAGTCCGTTCAACTTCCAAAGCGCAGCTTCTGATTGGCTGCAGGAAGCTCCTGCAGCCAATCGGAAGCCGTGGAAGCCCTGTCAGATGTTCGGCTTCCGAAAGAACGTTCAAGAACCGGAACACTCACTTCCAGTTTTCAATAGTTCAGGAGCCGAAACCTTCAACTCCCAAGGTGTTTGGGAGCAGAGGTACAACTGTATAGTGAAGACCATCAAGCCTATCAAGAAAGAAGGATCACACAGGATTGCTCAACAGCACAACTTATTTTGGATAAGAAAATGGACTTTTCTACGCAACAGATCATTATCAAAAGAGACAGTGGTGATCATTAGCATAGGGTGTTAAGACAAACCTTGTGGAGAACATAGGTTTTTCAACAGCTATTAGCAAAAACAGAACATCCATGTTCAGAGGCAATAATCGTCTGGTACAGCAGAGCTCTTTTATAGTTGTAATTCATTAGTTGCTATCTCAATGAAAAGTTTTTGTAATCCGTGCAAAATGTTTCTCAAAAAAAGGAAGAAAATTGATACATAGTTTGTAGGTATCTTTGCGTATGTTTCTATCTTGCAGAAACAAAGAACAAACACACACACACACCTGAAAATGGTTACTTCTATGCTGAAAATGGAAGTTTAGGCATGGGCAGTAAATTCCATTTTTAAAAATAAAAAGAACACACAAACACCATATTTAATTTCATGACAGCTATGTGCAATTTTATTATTTTCTGTTTTGCAAGCAAAACTTCAGTGTAACTATGTCAGCACCCACAACTGATCTGAAACATGTGTTGAACCCTCCCCACAGAGACATGGCTTTAAAGTGCAGCATATTGTAATGAGGACATTGGTAGCAGCTGCAGCATAATGGCAGGAATAATAATTAGAATTACCACCTGGACAAAAGTGCATTCTACAAAATGTGTTAAGAAAGCAAGCCTTTCTCAGTGGGCTTGCTGGAAGCCCCCTTGGTCCAAATCTTACAACTGTTGTGAACTCAGTAAGTGGCCCTTAGGCAAGCCACTCTTCCTCAGCCTTTTCCCACCTGCAACAGTCAAGATGAAATAGCTGGCCTATATTACAGGGTTGTTGCATACAAAGCAATGTGTACAAAACTCTACATGTGCTCCTTATCCATATGAGACATGCACAGCCCCTTCAGCAGCAATGGGGGGGGGGGGTGACCTTAAGAGCATGCTTGGTTTTGATCAGTTTATCTGTGGGTCAGAGAAACTTAAACCTTCTGCTAGTAAGAAGAATATATACTCTGCATCCACAGTGAAGTTTAAAGCAACAATTAGAGGACATTACCCCTACAGTAAAGGGACGCGGGTGTAGCTGTGGGTTAAACCACAGAGCCTAAGACTTGCTGATCAGAAGGTTGGCGGTTCGAATCCCGGCGACGGGGTGAGCTCCCGTTGCTCGGTCCCTGCTCCTGCCCACCTAGCAGTTCGAAAGCACGCCAGTGCAAGTAGATCAATAGGTACCGCTCCGGTGGGAAGGTAAACGGCGTTTCTGTGCGCTGCTCTGGTTTGCCAGAAGCGGCTTAGTCATGCTGGCCACATGACCCGGAAGCTGTACGCCGGCTCCCTCGGCCAATAAAGCGAGATGAGCGCTGCAACCCCAGAGTTGGTCACGACTGGACCTAATGGTCAGGGGTCCCTTTACCTTTACTTTACCCCTACAATAAGAGCTTGAGGGCACAGCCCTGTTCCAAAGAGGTGATGTCTGGGAACCCATGTACACAAATATTGCTTATGTCTGTTACCTCCAAGGAAAGGGAGAAGAGACTCCACTCAAAGTTGCAATCTACCACCTTCTAAGACTATTGGGGGGGGCTCTTTGTTTATTTAATAAGTTTATAGAGAATACATGATGCTACAGACATAAGAGATTCTCCCATATGCCCATAGCCTTGTATAGTACTCAGGAAACGTACAGATGCTCAGGCACACTAAAGAGGTCTGAGGCTCCAGAACCCCATGGCCATGTAGAGCTTCCAAGCTGCATTAAGACAGTTTAATACATGCATTGGAAAGGGAGAATTTTGGTAGGTAAGGCTTCTTAAAATTGCAGTACCTTGATGGGAGAAGTTGCATCTAAATCCCTTTGATGCATTAGGCACAGGAGCCCTGCTTCACACTCAGTCTGACAAACAGCCTCATAGGAGAGTGTACCAAGCCTGTACTCCAGAGCTTTCCAAACTTTTCATGTTGGTGACACACTTTTTAGACATGCATCATTTCGCAATGCAGTAATTCAGTTTTGCATCATTTCATGACATAGTAATTCAGTTTTACTAGCAAACTGGAGGTTAAACTAACCCCTTTCCAGCCCTGGGAGGAGTGTGGGGAGCATTTGCACAACACACCTACACACTGCAGCTGACACACTGTGTCCAACACATAGTTTGGAAAGCTCTGCTGTAATCCTGTGCACACTTACTTGCAGTGTAAGAAACTCAGATAGATAAGCTAATTGCAAAATGGCACCTTGAACGGAGATTATGGTCACCACAACAGATTATCAAGGCACCTTTTCTTGCAATGAAATTTATTATTATTTAGGGTTGCCATATTTTGAAGAGCAAAAAAGGGGACACTGCGATGACTCTCGTTTTAAATACCACCACAGTGGTACCTCGGGTTAAGTACTTAATTCGTTCTGGAGGTGTGTACTTAACCTGAAACTGTTCGTAACCTGAAGCACCACTTTAGCTAATGGGGCCTCCTGCTGCCGCCGCGCCGCCGGAGCACAATTTCTGTTCTTATCCTGAAGCACTATTTCTGGGTTAGTGGAGTCTGTAACCTGAAGCGTGTGTAACCCGAGGTACCACTGTACTATATGTAGGCTATAGAAGCTGTGATATATTGCTGAGGGTGGGGGCAGGAGAAGAGAAGAGGAAAGCAAGTCTTCAACCACCAGTCATGTCTATAGAAAGTTCAAAACAGCTGTAATGAGCAGGAACATCCAATAGGATGCTGCAACAACAACAATAATAATAGTCATTTGAGAGAGCTTTCCCATACCCAGCTTGAACCCATGACTTGGGACAAGGGGGCCTGACGCCATGAGGAGAAAAGGGAAGGGAAATTCTTCCCCTTCTTCATCTTCTCCTCGTTGCGTCCGGGGAGGGAGAGAGAAGTCAGGCGTTTTGGGTAATAGGAAGCACGAGAGAGAAGTTTTAAAGGACTCCAAGCAGAGGCTGAGAAAGGAAGGGGGTGGGATAAGAAAGCGAAACTGAGAGACGCTTAAACGAAAGACGCCCCCCCCCCAACCAACCGTTTCTGTCAAACAAATAGGGTTAGGTGGGTGAGTGGGGAGGCACTTACTTGAGTTCCATTTACCACGACCCCTGACATCTCTGCCCCCAAAATGTGCTGCCTCTCTCTCCCCACACGCCCCACTGAAGGGAGAGGCAAGACTCCTGAGGGGACTATGCGCTTCTCCTAAGGTGGGCTGAGGGGAAGGAGCGCGACGGGCGGGGGAGGGGGGGAGGAAAGAAAAAAAGGCGCGAAGAAGAACGCCTCAGCCTTCCCCAGCTGCGCCTGCAATTAAATGCCCTGGGAGGAAGCCCAGCTGTCGTCAGCTGATCCCGAGGCGGAAGAGCCCGTGTTAACTGACGCCGCGCGCTATTCCGGGTTCCTCACGTGAGCGAGGCGAGGGGCCTCTTACGCGTCGACCCAAAATCGTCGGGGGCCGAGGTGGGATGCAACTTCTCCTCCCAGGATGAGCTTACCTGGGAGCAAAGAAGCCCCTCCCAAAGACTGCCTTTTTTTTTCAAACTTGGGTGCCCAGATGTTGTTGATCATTTTTATAATTTTTTCCTTTTTTAAGTTTTCATTTTACAATATTTAAATCCATCCTTCCTGCATTTTTCACGTTTTTTGGCTCATATGAGCTAATTGGCTTCCTTCCCTCCCTCCTTAAAGGTAAAGGACTCCTGACAGTTAAGTCCAGTCATGAACGACTCTGGGGTTGCGGCGCTCATCTCGTTTTACTGGCCGAGGGAGCCGATGTTTATCCACAGACAGTTTTTCCAGGTCATGTGGCCAGCATGACTAAGCCGCTTCTGGCGAACCAGAGCAGCGCACTGCAACGCTGTTTACCTTACCGCTGGAGCGGTACCTATTTATCTACTTGCACTTTGACGTGCTTTCGAACTGCTAGGTTGGCAGGAGCTGGGACCGAACAACGGGAGCTCACCCCGTCGTGGGGATTCGAACCACCTACCTTCTGATTGGCAAGCCCTAGGCTCAGTGGTTTAGACCACAGCGCCACCCGCGTCCCTCCCACCTTATGGTTGCATTAATTCTTTATTGTGGTTGCCACAGTGACACCTCTTCCTGATTGCTTTATATCATTCCAATTAACCAATTTTTATTCAGTTTTCAGTTACAATCCAATAATTGCCTCACTATAACAATACCAAATTATAATGCAATTACTAATACCAATCATAAAAATACAGAATTATATAATTCAGGTCCACACACACACCCGCGTGCTATATTTGATAGTTTGATTATTTTCTTTATTTCTGCATTCCAAAATCTTACTAATTTCAATTACATTCCGGTCAAAATAGTAATCCCTTATGCAACAACTGCAGTATTAATAACTTCCATTCGTGCTGGACACATTAAATGATTTATAGAACTACAAGTGAGGCACTCAAACTATATCCTTGTTCTTCCTGTGTGTGGCAATTATTCTGTCCGTGGTATTTATTTCCTGTCCTTGTAAAATGTTATGTCTATCTTTTCCTGGTTGTTGTTGTTCTCCATCAGATGTTGTTGGGCTACAATTCCCATCATCCCTGACCACTGGTCCTGGTAGCTAGGGATGATGGGAGAGCCAGTGTGGTGTAGTGGTTAAGAGCAGTGGACTCATAATCTGGTGAACCAGGTTCGCGTCTCCGCTCCTCCACATGCAGCTGCTGGGTGACCTCAGGATAGTCACACTTCTTTGAAGTCTCTCAGCCTCACTCACCTCAGAGTGTTTGTTGTGGGGGAGGAAGGGAAAGGAGGTTGTTAGCCGCTTTGAGACTCCTTCGGGTAGTGATAAAGTGGGATATCAAATCCAAACTCTTCTTGTAGTCGAGGAACAGCCGGGGGACCCATGTTTAAGAAACGTTTTGGAGTCTAGCCCATTCCCCCCAAAAAAACTTGGGTCTCCAGCTGTGGTCAAGCTGCAACTCCCATGATCTCTAGAGAGCAGGACTCAGTGGTCAGGGATGATGAGAGTTGTAGTCTAAACACAGTTGGAGTCCCAAGTTTGGGAAACAGTAGTCTAGCCCTTGCAGCTGCTTCCATCGAATACATTACTTGCTGTTAGGACACAGGAATAGGTTAAGGCTGAAAGAGATACTGGGAGGTCTTGCACCAGCCAGTGAGCTTCATAACTGAGTTGGGATTTGAACCCAGGTTCCACTGGCCCGAGTCTAACACACTTCCATACCGCCACATTGTCCTCCTGAAACAAAAAGGGGTTGTGGCCAGAGAACCAGCTGGAGCTGGGAATAGCACTGAAAGAAAGGTAGGGCTGGGAGAGATACTCCTGCCTGAACCCCTGGAGAGCCACTGCCAGCCAGTGTAAACAGAACTGAGCTAGAGGGACCAATGGATCTGACTCAGAATAAGTCAACTTACTACGCTCCTATGGTTACAGAGACAAAAGTAAGGGAAGATTGGTCTCCAGTCACAGAACAAGCACTAAAAATGCACCTGCAAGGGAGGAATAGCCTGGATTTAAGCTGGGTTTAAATGCCTCTTAATAACTTGCCTCTGAACTCCAACAACATCAACCTAATTTCCTTTTCATGATCCTCCGTACATTTGCCTCTTCTTGTGTGTGTAGTCCAGGCATGGGGAACCTGTGGTCCTCCAGATGTTGGACTATAGCTCTCAAAATCCTTGGCCATTGGCGATGGGAACTGGAATCCAAAAACACTTGGAGGGCCACAGGTTTCCCATGCCTGGATTAGCCTATGGTATTGTAAGCTTGCGACCAGGTCTGTGCTTTTTATTTTAGTTGTGCTGTGCCTAGCTATTAACATCATTTTAATATTCAATTCAGTGGTGCTTATGCAGAACTTTCTAGCGGTTTGTGTGCCACAGATCATCCTGTCACTCGGCCAACTGGATAAGCAGATAGCTCAGTCGGTAGAGCATGAGACTCTTAAGGTCAAGGTTGTAGGTTCAAGCCCCATGTTGGGCAAAAGATTCCTGAATTGCAGGGGGTTGGATTAGAATCAGTGTTCCCCAACCTTGGGCCTCCAGCTGTTTTTGGACTACAATTCCCATCATCCATGACCACTGGTCTTGCTAGCGAGGGATGATGGGAGTTGTAGTCCAAAAACAGCTGGAGGCCCAAGGTTGGGGAACACTGGACTAGATGACCCTCGTGGTCCCTTCCAACTCTACACTTCTATAGTTCTATGGTTCAACCTTAATGGCACCCAACATTCACCAGCTGCAGTGCAGGTTTAACCTTGCCTCATGGAATAGTTACTTCTGGTCTGACAACATTTTGTTATTGTATGTTATTAATACTGAGTCACCTGATTGTGGTGTGGTTTGCACATGGTTGCTAAAATTGTTAATCCACCCTATGCACTTGTGTACAGGACCAGCCTGCCCATTGGACAAAGTAGACATTTCACAAGGGGTTGAGGAAGGTGGGGGGGGGGAGAGAGAGGTGGAGGTGGAGGGAGAGTGGAAACTATTTGCATTTATCATGGATAGCATGCTGTCTACCCACCCCAGCTAACACAGAGACATACATATAAGAAACTATGATATGGAGCGTTTACATGGATGCAGACCTCTGCCTAGGCCGCAGGCACACTCAGATCTGGTCCTGTGTTTAAGTTTATTCTTGAGTGCTAATGCTATGCCGATCCTTAGAGAGACAAGCAGATAAGGGGATATCTTAAACTGGATCAACTTCTATTGGTGATGTGACATAGTACCATGTCATCACCTTATCTAATGTGTGTCCTGCAACATATTCTCAGTTTTGAATGGGTTTTACATTTCCTTCCTTATCTTGGGCAAAGCCCCAATACCTTAATATATAAGGTGGTTGCTGTTTCCTTTTCTACCATTCTTCATTGTTCTTACATAGCTGTCAGGCATAGTAGCCTTTTGCCTTTGAGCTCTTTGCTCTCCTAGTTTCAATGCTCACCGGGTTTGGGTGAGGGGGGGGGTCTGGAATGCTTTCTAAATTCACTTAGTCTCTCAGCTGTGTCTCTCCTGGTGGTGCTTCTTCCTCCTCCTCCTCCTTTCCCGTTATTTCCCAGTTTTTCCCATCATCTGCCTCTGAGCTGTGACCTCCTTCAAACCCCTGTTGTAATTCTGAACTGTCTCCTTTTCTGGAAGGGTCAGGCCGGGGAGGCAGTCTCCACCATTCCTCCTCTGCCCAGTCCCTGACACTGAAGAACATTCACCCCACATAGGTGAATGTTTCTAGCCCCCTCCCTAGAAACAATGGTGACATCACTGATGACTTCATAAGGAGCCTACTCTTATACTAAGGTCAGACCCACTGCCTACCCCATAAAGTCCCAGACAATGCTATTACCCAAGATCCTCTGACTGGAAATATCAGGCCTTGAACCCGGGGTTTTCTGAATGTGCAGCATGTGTTCTACCACTGAGCACAGCACTTTTCCATCTGCTGTCATAGTATGGGCTTAGACAGCAAGAATACGATATGTGATGTTGCCATTCTAAGACTTTTTTTGTAACCAAGAAGTTGAACTGTTAGACTGTTAGACCACCATCATGATGACCCCGGTTAATTCTGAACCCTGTTCCCTATTGCATTTCACTTCGCAACAACTTTAACGTTTTCCCGATTCTGTTAGTTTTTATTGAAATATTCTATGGGTAAAGTGTTCTAATTTATAAGAAATGTAATACAAGTAAATATCAGTGTTTAACAGGCCTTGCTCATTGATTGGCTTTTTTGAAGACCAGTTTTGAAAATGTGCTGTCTCAGTGTTCAAAGGAGATGGACGCCACATTGTAGTTATCTTTTACATACTTCTATCCACGTTCTCCTGGTATGCATAATTTTGCAAACCTCTCACTACACATGTCTCACTTCACCTGTGTTTATTCTGGGACTGAATCCCTGTTCTTAATAATGCTTCATTCATTGCTGTCATGGAGATATATCTCATTTGTCTTCTCCTGCCCTTTGCAACTGGTGCTTTCTGCCACACTCTCAAAAGGTGAAATTAAATGGTTTCTGGTAATGAAACGGTTTCTGAGTAACAGGCAAAGATCAAGTAACTGAGGAAGTGACTCTGGGGGCCAAGGGAGCGTTTTTTGTTAGACCAGGAAGCTGTTATCGCTTGTTACAATCCCTCTAGTGTCGGTTAACTTATGTATCTGAAATAGCTAACCAATTACAGCTGGCGAATAGTGCAGTGTGGTGGAGGAAAGCTGATTCATTTGCAGTCACCATGAAAGTGTGGTCAACATCTTTGCTGTGTAACATCAGGGCACACCTCTGAGAGAAACCCAGACTTTGAGAGGGTTCTACCATGGAAGGGCCTGAGGTTCTTGCCAGCAGATAATCAGTTAACAACACCCACTACTTCTTTCGTCAAAACTGCTTCCTGACAGTGCTATCAAATTTCAAAACTATACTGGCAATCATGATGGATTACCATTAGGTAGCTAGTGATTTTTTTCTCACCTTCGAAATCCAAAGAACTTCTCTTTTCTTTTCATATCTAACTTCACCACTGTAGATACATATAAAAATGAAACTGTAAAAAAAAAAATTGGAATGGGTAAGAAACAAAGAGTAAGGTTAAAAAACAAACACACTTTTACAGCACATCCTAAACCATGTCTAACTCAGAAGAAAATCTTATTGAATTCAAGGGGGCTTAGTTCTAGGTAAGTGGGGTTAGGATTGTAGGCTTGGTGGTTTCTTTTACAATATAAAAGAAAGGATGGAGAGCATCTGGTCCTCCAGATGCTGAACTGTAACTCTGAGCATCCCCAGCCAGATGGCCAATGGTCAGGCACAGTTGATGGGAATTGTAGTCCAACAACAACTGAGGGCCACAGTTCCCTCTCCCTGTTTTATACTTCTGTTGCTTGTGCTAGCTTGATCATCCTGCTGCCTCATTAAGTGAGTGCCAGGGGCACTATTTCATGTTTCATTGAGGAGGAGACTATCGACAAGGCTCAAAAGCTTACTCTTGAATGTATTAAAGCCTAATTTACAACACCAGCCGTGTGTTTTAACCCTATGTTGTTACTATGCAATGTCTTATAATAAGCAAAGTCACTGACGCTCCTGTGAGTGTTTCGGGTTTTTTTTTTTTCATTCACCCTTCACAATTGATGGGTATTTTGTACTTTGGTCTTCAAATATGCAATGCCTAATGAGAAGCAGCAGCTTTCAGTGCCATGGCTGCCATGGATTCCTAGGAACTTGTCAAAGGTAGAAGTCTGGAGGCATGCTGAGAAGCAAGCAGGCAGAGAACTCAGTCTTCAGCTCAGACTAATGAGCCAGGCTAGAAGCAGTTTTATAGGACAAGGTGACATCCTTTTGGCCCCTTTTTAGCATATGATCTCTGCTGGTAGCTGCAATACCACCCATCAGCAGCAATAGCGTAGTAGAAAGTAGGCCCTCCCTTCTCCGCCAAGCTACCATGATGGTGTAAAACGTACAAGGGTCCTACTGTGAGAGAGTCCCCAGGGCCTTACAGAATTGTAGCACTATGCGAGAGCTAAGGATTTTTAACAAGAAATCCCTAATCCACTTACAAGGCTGCATTTCCCCCCCAAATGTCTTTATGTTACAGTTAAACCAGCATAAAACCCATTAAAAATTACAGCGTCGATCAGGGATCAAGACCAGTGGCCCTCCAAAAGTTGTTGGACTCCAACTCCCATCAGCCTAAGCCAGCATGGTGGACGATGGTAGCTGGAGTCCATCAATATGGAAGGCCAGAGGTTCCCAATCCCTGCTGTAGATGTACTCAAAAGAAAACAACTGTAGTTGCACAAAATTTAAAGGGTTTGGAATCCAGCAGAGCAAGTGGTCTCTTTACATATCCCCTGCCCCACACCAAAGAGATGACTGTCTGGAGGAGAAAGCCAGTTCAACACAGGGTGCATCCTTTCCTTGGTCCCTGTCACACAAAAGTGGGAATCCTTTGGCTCTCCAAATGTTCCTGAACTAGAACTCCAATTAGTCCCAGCAAGCATGGCCAATGGCCAGGGATTATGGGACTTATAGTTCAGCAAAGGTTCCTCACACCTGCTGTAGTGCAAGGGAGCTGCACATGGAAAACTGAATGGGGGCATACCATGCAGAAAAAAGGTCAAAAATAAAAAAGGAAACTCAGAAAACTCTTAGATTTTAGAAATTCGATTTTGTGTTCATCATCATCAACCTTTTATTCGACCGTCAGTCAGAAAAAAGTACATTTGTCAATACACAGTTAAAACATCCAGGAAGATTTTAGAACTTAGCCAACACCAAAATGGGCTAAACAGATAGCCCCATATCAATACAGTCAATTATAGTCTTGCGACGCTTAAAAGCTAAAAAAAGAAATTTGGCCACCAAGGAAGGTATAGCTCTAGTGACATTATTCAACAAGTGTAAAAGCTGGTTTTCTCCGGGTAGGAAGCTAAATTGACATAGGTGTGGGTCTATAAAATTTTGTCTAAGCTCTGCATAAGAAGGGCAAGTCAAGAGAATGTGTTCGGTGGACTCAACCACACCCATGGCACAATGACAGGTTCTCTGGGCGTATGGTACTCCCCTGTACCTTCCCCACAATATCGCAGAGTCAAGGACATTTAATCTAGCCGCTGTAAGAAGTCTGCGGTATTCAACATAGTGGATTTCTGCAAGGTAGGGGGCTGGTATGGTCCGATAAATCTGGTCCCCTAGGAACATCCCTGGTTTTACCAGGGCTATGTCCTCTTGTCTGGCAATGTCACTCAGTCTCCGGGAGATCACAGCTCTAGCTTGATTGTACGTCATAGACTCAAAGTAAAGGTGAGACAATCCGCAGGATTGAACCTCGTTAATGACCTCCCTTTCCCACGATGATTGGAAATCGTCCCTCAATATCAAGGGGGCAATACCCACTGGTTTAAAACAAAGCTTGAGCCATAGCCAGAGCTTCGTCTTCAAGGCCACATACCGTAGAGCTTGCCAGCCGACCTCTAATCTCATAACCGCACCCGCTACCGAGGGGGGAATCCCAAGGATGGCTCTAAGGAATCGCGTTTGGATTTTGTGTTCAATATTACAAGTAAACATTGGCACCTTATGAACCCTTATCCTGAAACTGTAAAAAAAAGCAAAGAAAGGAAAAAGCTGTATCTGCAGGAAAATGGTTATTAGTGTTTCTCTTTTTCTGCCTTAGTGCAGAAAACGTTCCCTTTTTTCCCCCTTAATGTCTTCTGCTTCACTTCTTCCCAAACTTTATCCCCTGTGGTTTTGCTAAAAAAAATTATCTACAAATGAGAGATCACAAACAAATGGGTCCCTACATATAAAGTGGTACTTCCCCCACTTAATGATTGGTTTATTATTGTAATACTGCTTTGTTTAAAATACACAAAGGAGTTTTTAAAATTGTACTGCTTCTAAAGGACCTTCCCTGGGAATTTTCAACATATTCTTCGCTCCAGACCATTCTGTCATTGGCTTTATCTGCAGCGGCACAAAATGAGGCTGCAGGTATTACTTGGGCCACACAAGGGCTTAGCTCACTAGATTGGCTCCGAAACCAAATTCCACTCCTGGTCAAGGCCAGGCTCAGAGCCCATGTTATGCTGGGCAAGGGAACCAATCCAAATGGGGTGATCACCAGGAGGAGCTAGCAGGGTGCAAACACCAACAAACAGGTTAAAGACTTGATACCTTAGGAATGGGCTGCAAGTGAAGAATGCATGTGAGAACCAACATTTAATTTACTCCACGGCAAGAGACAGCTGGGCTGGACAGTTCAGGGAGCAGACCAAGAAGCAGGAGTTGGGGGCGTATCAGCAGAGGGGTTAGGAGCGGAGCGCGTCACTCTGTTGGCACCATGAAGATATATATTTTTTTAGTGTTAGAGCAGGGGTAGGCAACCTAAGGCCCATGGGCCACAAGAGGCCCACGGGGATCATTTAACTGGCCCACAAGCCACCCCTGAACCAAGCCGCCCACTTGGCGAGTCCCCACGCGCTGTGCTAAACTGGTGCAGCGCGGCACGGGGACTCGCTTCCGCGGTGCCAGCAATTGCATCTGCGCATGCTCAGACGCCGAAAATCGCAGCCGCGCATGATCACACGTGAACGTGATCTGGCCCACAGAGGGATCTCTGCTGGAGTGAACCGGCCCAGATGAGGTAAACCTTGCCGACCTCTGGGTTAGAGTGACACAGAACTTGTAGTAAAAATCAAGTCACAAATGATCCCTGTTCTTGCAGATTTCATTGAAAGCTGGAGTGGAAAACCACTTCAAGTTTAGACCAGATGTGCAAATACTAAGACGTCAACAGTATGTGACTTGTTGTGTTTTTCTATTGATATTGCTAGTACTGTATAGATGGGCAGCCTGAGAGAGCAAAGCTGGCCTTGAAGCAGGAAGTGGTGTGCTATTGGCTCTCCTGGATCACCTGACTCCCAAGCAAAGAAGGAATCTGGCTGGCTGTTGTATCTGTTTCCTAGCTTGAAATTAATAAGGAGTAGGTAATGGGCATATGGCCAGATAGCTGTCCCACTATGGTTTTTAATCACAATCACAATAATAAATTCATACTAAATGCAGCATAAAGGATAAAACTTGAGAGTTTCCTGACAGATGCAATACATGATGCAGACTCCATTTTAAAAACCTGAGCAGGAGCTTGATAGCAAGAGCACAAGTTGAGTTAACATTCCAAAAAAAGAAGAAAAGAAGAAGCGAATAAACGTTTGGTCTAAAAACCTGGTGCTTTATTATGTCTCTAAAAGAGATAGCTTTACATTTTCACATGATGAATAAAAGCTTTTAATTTAGACACTCAATCAGCTTATGTAAAGTGGTATAGATTAAGATGAAAATCATTTGTAAATGTATTTGTCAGTGTTTCAAACTACCACCCTTTTCCTAGAAGAAATATTAATCAGGGAGAGCAACACTGGTTCCCCCTATTGCTTGCAAAAACTACATAAAGCTATTTCTCATTCTAAGAAAGGACTTGTTCAATGCATTGAGTATTTATACATTTTTCTACTTATTCAAATCCATTTACACGAAATAGCAATGGCAGCCAACCTTAAGTTTACATTTACAAAATTTTAGTCATCTGTCATGTAAGGAGAATAGCTATCTCAAGATAGTACATCAGATCTCCTGAAATTTTTCCTTTTCAAAATGAGAGAGGAGGAGGTTTTATCATTTTAAGTCCTCGAAGGAACTAGAAAATTAAAGGTAATACTGTACATGAATTAAAGCTCTTGAATGGCCAAGATACAACAGCAGCCTTCTCTGAAGGTAGATATCTCTGCATTAAGTTACATTTCTGACCTAGCTTGTTCCATTCAGACTCTGCAAGTAGCAGAGTGGTCTCTATGCCACATGTAATTTGATAATTAAGTAATTCCTCACAGAGAGACAATGCAGAAGTGCCCACTGAGGAGCCTCACCATTGTATCTCTGCATGAGCCAGAATGCTGACTCATGCAGAAAATTAGAGGGGGCGGCGTTCCATTTAGGGTAGATAAATTAATAGTGTTACAGGCATAGGAGTAAGGCTGCCTTCAGTTTTAATTCAGAAAAAAAGATGTCTCAGCTATCAGATATTTGGTAAGCACTGCTCTGAAAGCTGCTTCCCATGTTAATTGCTCATCGTAGGTGAATTGAGAAACGTTGGCTGTAAAAATGGCCCCAACAACTACACAGCACACCTAAAGAAGGGGGGGTTAATAAGCAACATGCATTGCCCCCCTCAAAGCAAAACACTGAGATTTTAGCCTTTGGCTGCCTTAATCTATTTGGCATTGGGTGAGGAATGACTGAAACCTGGCACTGCAGACAGCCACCTGTATGAAATACAATGGGCAGAGTTAATCCATTGCCTAGTGGGCAGCTGCATCCATGAGAACATTTACACTGTGCATCTGGTGTCATTGAAAACTGCTTTGGAGGCTTAACCGCCCTTCTCTCTCCACATGCTTTAAAGTTACAAAACATGCATGTATACTCAGGAACTCATGTATATCTTATCTGTGTTATGTACTCCAGTATGTACAAAAAATGAGAAGTGCCTTCCAGCATCAGACCAACATTAATCTCATCTAGCATTCTTGAAAGAATCCCAGGAACCAGGTAGGAGACCACAGCCTAACATCTGCACAGCTGTTTCTGCTGCTGTCTGGTAAGTTTCGATGGAAAAGGGAAGGGGATGGGATGGGATGGGATGGTTTTGGCAACAGCAGAGAGAGATGTCACCAGATAATAGCACCAGATTATCCCATTTTGAATCAAAACCTTGTTTCAAGGCAGGGGACTGGACAAGCTTCAAAACGAGCCTTCGAGAACAGAATAACTAAAGTTGTGTTCCAAGCCCCCACCCTCAATAAGTCAGCATTGCACATACAGTTTAAAGAGAAATCTATTGTTTGTGTAGGACATCTCTCTCTTACCACTGAAAACTCCCCCACTTTCCTTACAGTAAGATTATTTACCACACCTTGATCCAAATATAGTTATAGCCAGATAAAGTATAATTATGGGCCAGAGAAAACTGCTCCAGTGACCACACAGTGTCAGTTGGTTATCCCTGCTGAATAATAAAAGCAACATGCTCATCAGCTACAGTCTTATCTTTCATGTTAATGAAAATTGCTTTCAGACATTCTTCCAACAACTCAGGTTAAAAGCAATCCTGCCATCTTGTCATCATTTACAGATTTATCTTTCTTATTTCCCACTAATGGAGTTGCAAAGGCTCACTTGCTTATATGCTTCAGTTACTTCTTCTCACCTCACCGCAGCCCACAAGCTGTTTCACAATATTCACTCTGTTTCAGTTTGAAGTTTTTGCAAGCGATCCCTTTTTATTTGTTTTTACTTAATGAGATTTATATACTGCTTAATCAAAAAATCAACAGATTTTTAAAGGTAGGCATAATAAAATTCAGATTCAAAGACCAATATACACAATAAGATTAAATGCGTTTAGATGTGTAAATCAAAGGGGTTTGTGACTTTGACATGCATAGGAAGTACACAATCTCATTTTAATTATTTATAATAATATTGATGTGTGTCAAAGAGTGAGCCAGCAGTAAATCACACTGTTCAAAGTTGGAGTTAACTATTAGCAAAAACACAATCTTCACAGACTTGGCTGAGTATTAGGCCTAATGAGCACAGCAGCTCATCTCTGGTGGGTCTTACCCCATGAATCAGTTGCCGAGACTGAAAATCCCCTCCTCTCCAGGACTTTTTCCATGCAATCAGAGACTGTGCCTGCATGCAGCCTGCTCATGCTCTGCCCATTTTATCCCTCTTCTGGTTCTGGGAGACAAGGAGGGAGGAGAGCTTGTCACAGCAGGAGGGGAAGACACCTGTGACTCATCACCCGCCTGACTCATCTCTGCCTCTTGGCCTCCCTCATCTCCTGCTTCAGCTTCTGCCTCTGATTCTCAACTTCTCTCTGGCACAGACTCTCCCTGCTCACAAAGCCCCGTTAACTCTTCAGCTTCTGACATCTTCTCTTCCCAGTCTTCTCCCTCTTCACACTCATCATCATTCCACCACTACTCCCTGGGCTCTCAGCCTTCTTCCTTTGGTGGTTCCCCAGCGGGTTCCTCTCCTCCCACCATTCCTCTATGCCAAACCAGTCCATTGCAATGTGGTGTGTAGAACCTGTGTTTGTGTTGGCCAGAGTTCAGGGGTGGAGAACCTCAGGCCTGGGCCCCAAATGTGACTATGTATCTCTGTCTGACACTTGGGACATCCCCAGCCCATGCTCCTCACCATCTCTGACTTGTACCCTCCTTGAGTGTTTTTGCCTGGTTCAAACCTGTTCTGATAATGCCTCTGGCTCCCCTCAGCCTAAAAAAGTTCCCTACCCCTGATACAGGACATTCTGAGGCATCTTTACATGTGGTGTGAAAATGGGAAGCTCTGCCAGGAAACCAGGATGACCTTGTAAAATAGGTTAATATTATTGTTCTCATAGGGATGTGGGTGGCACTGTGGGTTAAACCACAGAGCCTAGGGCTTGCTGATCAGAAGGCCGGCAGTTCGAATCCCCACGACAGGGTGAGCTCCCGTTGCTCGGTCCCTGCTCCTGCTAACCTAGCAGTTCGAAAGCACGTCAAAGTGCAAGTAGATAAATAGGTACCACTCCGGCAGGAAGGTAAACAGCGTTTCCGTGCGCTGCTCTGGTTCGCCAGAAGCGGCTTAGTCATGCTGGCCACGTGACCCGGAAGCTGTACACCGGCTCCCTCGGCAAATAAAGCGAGATGGGCGCCACAACCCCAGAGTTGGCCACGACTGGACGTAATGGTCAGGGGTCCCTTTACCTATTGTTCTCATATGAGGTCTACTCCATGCACGGCACACAGGCAAGATCTGAACAGCTCAAATACTTTGTGCTAGTCTTATTGCATTCTTGGTTTTATTTTTCTATATTGCCCTTTCTATAGGAGCCCAGAGAAAAGTGCACAAGGTGAACAAGAAGAAAAGTGCAATCCCGTGCATCTCATTTGTGCCAGAACCAGAATACATCTCTGCTTGAGGGCTTCCCAAGAGGCCCCCTGGTGAACAGGATGCTGAACTAGGTGGACTTTTTTGCTCTGATCCAGCAATGTTACATGGTTAAGAACTCCCACACACAAAAAGCAACAATGTAATGAACGATTTAGGAACGTGGGTGGCGCTGTGGGTTAAACCACTGTGCCGCTTGGGCTTCCCAATCAAATGGCCGGTGGGTGAACTCCTGTTGTTCGGTCCCAGCTCCTGCCAACCTAGCAGTTCGAAAGCACGCAGTGCAAGTAGATAAATAGGTACCGCTCCAGCAGGAAGGTAAACAGCGGTTCCGTGCACTGCTCTGGTTTCGCCAGAAGCGGCTTAGTCATGCTGGCCACATGGCCAGGAAAAAAATGAGCCCTCAAATCATTGCCTTTGTCATTGTCATTGCCTTTGAAATGGTGTGCATGTGCCGTATCTTGGGATCGATTATGCAGGATGGGGCTTACCTCCCCACCAAAAAAAATATTTTATTGAAGTTGGCACCCCAGTGAGGGACAAAGGCCTGGCGTGGTGCCCACAGTACTCTTTTTCTACTTGCAGGGAGGGCTGCCGGAGATGGCTCTGAAGCGGGAGGCTGTTCCAAAACACACCCTGCGCCTTTCGTCTAAAGCGCTACAGTGCATTCTAGCAACGCCTTATTCTGCCCATTTCCATTTCTGAAGCTGTAGCCTCCCAGCCATTGCAGAAACGCAACCCGGCGGAATTTAGGGCCTGGGAAAGGCGTCCCTAAGAAACCCCACCCTTGGCGGAAGTGTCGCCAACTGCTGCTGCGGCTGCGCCTCTCGGCTCCCCCTCCCCTCTCCGGACCAGCTTCGCCTGCCTTTCGCTTTCACGGTTGTCCCTTTGCGCCGCGCGGAGAGAAGGCTGGGGCGGTGTTGGGGTGGGGCGAGGGGGTGTCCTAAGCTTCTCCCGTGCCTACTCGATCTCTTCCCATTCGTTTGCAAACCCTCCCAGCCACATTTTTATTTTTTATTTTTTAATGCCACACCAACATCTCCAAAAAAAATCAGAACTGAATGTCCACGAAAGCATATACATTCTCCTGGTTCACTTTGGAGAGCAGTGTTTGGAAACAGACGCGCGGTAGGAAGGTGCAGGTAACGTCAGATCGGTGCCTAGGAGTGGGGGGTGGCGGGGCAACGGACGGCGCGGCAGCGGCAGGATCTTAGGGGACGATTTGTCGCTGGGGCCTCGCTTGTCGTCTGTGTTTTGCAGAGCAAGGGATGTGGCTCCGGCGCTCCGGCTGTTCACTCAGTTTGTTGCGGTGGGGTGCCTGCGCTGGGAATCCAGGTGGCGGGGTGGGAGAGGAGTCGCTGGCCCTCTTCAGACTCCCGAAAAGCTCCTTATGCAAGGTCTTCTATTTAGCAAGATTCAGATCTTTTTTATTTTACGTTATTAAAATGTGACTGGCCAACTGATCTCCCTCTTGGATCTCTGCAGATCTGCCTGAAGCGGAGGGATGAGGGAAGCGGGCGTCAGAGGGGAAATAAACAGATGCGCGTAAAATGAAACGCTGCTCAACATTGTGGGGGAAACGCTGAACTGGTTTGCAAACACATAATGCAGCAACCGTGGGCAAGTAGAGATGTTTGTCCCTTGCACGACAGACAATATACCTTTTTTCACCCTCTTCTTTCTTACCCATTTATAAAGCACCTAAATAAATAAAGCGGATGTGTTTTAACTACGATTTATAAAAGAGTCCTTTGTATATTTCCCCCCTGGTAGGTCAAGAGGTTGAGGCGAAAGTAGGAACCTACATTTTGCAGAACAATATATGTATCCTGTGAGCAACAAACGCCTACCTTGGTTCTTATTTCCTTTTTTTTTTAATAGGGAAGCAATGCATCTGGGACAAAGATTAGTGTATCTTTCATTAACCTAATAGTAACTTGGCTCAGAAGTATCCTTTTTGTCAGATCTACCTAATCAAGCCAGAATCTCATTCTCTCTCCGAGACAAAATTAGCAAAAACTTTACCTTTGACTTTATTGACAGGTAACCAGTCCTCTCCCCTTCCCGCTCCCCACCTCTCTTCCCCTAGCCAGGCTATTCAATTTAGAGGATTAAAAGAAAGTCACTCCACTAACAGCATTTGGTCCATTGCTAACCCATATGTCAGCCTCGGTGCTTTAAATAATTATATTTGCATGCAGGGAGTGATTCATAAATATGTCAGGCCCGTGAAATATAGGCAAGCATTTCAAACTTTCTATTTAAAAAACATGAATTATGGCCGCGAAAAATGTGTTCCCATTTAAGGGTGATACGAAGTATTTGGTGTCTAGTACGGAGGCCCATCCATCATACAGACAATAAAGAGAGTTTTTGCCTGACGCTGGAAATTTATGGTTGCCCTTCTCTGCCCTAATAATTCAAGCATTGTGTCAGCCCGTGACAGCCCTTGCAGAAAAACAGCAACCCCTGTTATCAATCAAAAAGCCCTTTTACATTTTTAGCAAAACTCTGATCATCCAGACACCCTTTTAATGTATATATTACATCATTATAGATCATTCCGCACTCTCCTTCCATTCCACCCCCCCTTACTGCAACTCAACAAAATGATCCATCATTCCTGGGACAGTCCTGATGAACGCGGATGTAAATTATTCTGCACGTCACTAAAGTAGAGTCCCAAGTGACAAATGTACTTTAGGTGGAATTAATTTTTAGGGTGCACGATGAAAGCACACGGGATCTGGGGTTTGAGGAGGGAGAGGAGCAGGTAGATGTATCATCTTGGAGGAGGACTGCAAAACTGGATAAATTCCCCAGTCTAAATTATTTTCGCAAGATAAGATCAAGGAGCTGTTTCGGACCCTCACACGCGCGCAATAATTTTTATGTGTGCGTATGTGTATGCATATGTGTAACAGCTTCCTGAGTAATATGCCTCATTTAGCATTTTAACCTTGGAAACAACTTTTCTCCAAGGGGAAGTATCTTGTCGGGCTCTCGAGTTTCAAACATCGGGGAGAACTGCGGAGTTTCCATAGCAAACATATTCATGAGGCCAGGGCACGCAGCCCAGGGCGCAGTTCTTCTGATCCCATCCTGCGGTCCTGACCGGGAACGGGGCAAGGAGCGCGTCACCCTGCGAAGCCCGCGTTCATGTCCGCGGGGCTTGCGCCGGAGAGCTTCCCGCTAGATTGTGCGCCTTATGTGGATCTGCAAGATCATCTCCCTTGCGTGCGGCATAATCGTAGGACATGCTCCTCTCTCTGTAACCAAATATGCGTTTAGCCGTCTTTTGCCTCACTCTGCCCTTAGGCTGGGAGCGGAAAATACACAGTGCTCCTTTGGAGAGATGTGCGCCATTAGCTCAAACGCTCCCTGAAACCGATAAGTCTTGCCTTGCCTTCCCTGGCTTCAATTCTCTGGGCAGAAATTCTTCATTTGTGTGGCTGAGAGCAGGCGTTGGGCATGCTTTAATTACAAATCAGCATTCCCGATGAATATTTTTGGTGCAAACGTTTAACGCCACTTGGGTTAGCAAACTGAGAGGCGTCACATACAGCTCTGAACTCACTTTCCTCCTACTGCCAATAAGGTGCCTACTTTTTTTTTTTAGGTAGCAACCCAAGATCTCCCCAAAATGACGTTCTGCGCCTAAAAGAACAGGGTGCTGTTGGGGTGGGAGACGCACAGCCGGGTCCGATTAATGAAAGGTTTCCAAAACATTGGCGCATAAATCCCGCGCTCAGGCCACCAAAGAAAAGGGACGGATATTAGCTGAATAAGCAGCGCGTCGAGAGGATTTTAAGCAGAAAAGTTTCATTTTGTTAAGCGGCGCTACTAAGGGGCTTTCGGATTCCACCCCACCCCCACCTCCACCTCGCGGGAAACAAAGCGAAAGGAGATTAAGCAAACCACCTTGGAACAGATTTCGACAAGAACGAAGAACGCGCCCTTGAAAGAGGGGCACCAAAGACGTGGTTCTCAGTTGCTCGGTTCAAAAGACCAGAGCCGAGGATGCAATATACCTTGCACACTGATTACTATCTAGCTGATAGGTCTCTAAAAAATAAAAGAGGGGGGGATCGTGCAATGTTATCCTGTAGCTCTTTGCGTCTACGTGCATTTTAAATGCCCCTGTAAACCTTTACACTTTTTTTTTTTTGGACCCTTAGAGAAAATAGTTTGCATATCTAGCACGACGGCTGTCCACATGATTTCGCGATCAACGCGCGCCGCTTTAAAAACCAGAAAAGCAAAAGAAAGAGGCGGCGGCGCAGGAGTGATCCAGCTCTCTTTTGAACGCACGGTCAGGCTGCGGTGGCTCCGTGTCTGTCTGCCTGCGCGTCCCCCAGCGCGCGCGCCCCCGCCCCCGTTCGGTGGGGAGTTTCTTCCTCTTACTGTAGTACTGTATTGCATTCTTCCCGGATCTCAGATATGCTGAAGTTTTATTCCCCCCTCTCTCCCCACCCTACCCCCGCCACCATGCCAATATATTTATGCATTTCCACATGTACTGAATATAGAACATTTGTGAAAGTCACAGCAACGCGGGCATATTTGATGGTCGATAGAGAAGAAGCGAGACATAAGCATAATAAACGCCGTTAAACACAAGCAGGTAGGGAATGTTTGTTACATCTGGCTACTCCAGTGAGACCAGCCGCCTTTCCCCCTCTCCCTCTCGGTTTAAAAAGGTCTAGGAAATCAGAGAGATGCAGAGGCCCGGTGTGTTGCTGGTCTACAATGATTCGAGCTTTTACTCAAAGACTGCCTACAAGATCTGACACTTAAGTGTCAAGATAGGGGAAAGCAAGATTGGAGGCAGGGAAACCGTAATCGAAGGGTTTGCGCTGTCTTTACCCGAAGGGTGGAAAAACCAGAAGTCAGTCCGGGTTGGGCTGGGGTACATATATTATTTTGTTTTTTGGGTGGTGGTGATCCTGGCCAGGTTTTGTAGCTCACCAGCCTGACCTGTCAAGCGGATTATTTTAGAAGGAGATTAATAGGGGAGGCGGGACGCAATAATAATCGTTTTGTTTGATGTGACAACTTTGATAGGCGTTGATTTACTTACAAACTGATAGGGTTTTAATTGAGCGCCTCCATCCAGCTTGAGATGAAAGGAAAACCGCATTGAAAAGCTGCCCGATTGCCCTCCAGCCTCAATACTGATTAGCCATCTCGACAGTGAATAGTTCAAGGCATTTTCAAACTTTTCCACCACCTCCTCCTCCTCTCCTCTCCGCCCCACTCTCTCTCTCTCTCCTTCTCCTCCTCAAATATCTGCCAGCCCACTCCCTCCGCCCCCCCTTCTTCTTCAGTGAAAATAAATCATTTCCATTGTGTGCAAATAAAATCGACTTGACATCTTTGCCAATAGCTGGTAGGTAAACGAAAGTGTGGACTGGCACTTGCTAATTAATCCCTTCACTCTTCTCTCCCCCCCCCCGTAAAAGAATAGCAGCTCCCCCCTTCCCTTTTGTCGAAGGTTTAGCTGCTGCCCCCAACTCTTAAACTGGGGGGGGGGGAGGGAAAGAACAAAAAACAAAAAGCATCCCGCGAAAAAAAAAAACCACCCCAAAACGCCCCCACTCCAACAGCGACCGAAAGAAACATTAACTTTGAGCAAGACTGTACAAGTAATAATTGCCAAACAGCAAGCAGGCTATCTGAGTTTTTGTCAGCGTTTTTTGCCAGTGTTTCGGTGGTGGTGTTGGGAACTGGCGCTCCAGAATTTTTATTTATTTTTATTAATTTTGAAAGCCGTCTTGGATGCGATCCTGTGAGGAGGAGCAGAATTTAAGGATCTGAGATTGACCCTTCCGGAGCTTATTCTTTGATTTTATTTATTTATTTATTTACGCAATCTTTTAAAACAACAACAGGAACAACAACAGCAACAAACTGGCTTTTGCAGACCGGGGTGTGGTTTGAAATCGCACATCAAAGGCTCTCTGCCCTTCTGAAGTTATTAATTGTCCTCGTGGAGCTGAGAATCGCCCTCTCTACAAATCCAAGGCAGCCTACCGATATTCTCTCTCTCTCTCTCTCTCTCTCTTTCTCTCTCGCACACACACACACACACACACACACACACACACACACACACGTGTCAATACGCCGCTTGTTTTACACATGTCCGGAGAATCACCTTTGATTCCCCCGGTTTAGAACTGTAACAAGGCCCCTTTTCCCGACCCCCACCTCCACTCCCAGCTCCCGAGGGGGAGGAGAGAGGGGAGGAAAAAAACCCCTTTCCCACATCTAACTCTACCTTAAGACAATTAATCTTTTAGTCTTTTCACCCTGGGAGGCCGGACAAATAACAACGAGAAAACAGATAGAAGTCTCTCCGGTTTTGTAAGGAAAACAGCTGTTCCAAGCACTTTAATGCAAATGAACACACATGAAGAAGCGGTTGGACGGGGCTTTCTGCTTCCCTTTCTTCCCTTCCTTTCTCAATTTTACTGCTCTCCATCCATTTATCAATTGGTCTCGACAACAAAAGAAAGGACAGGGCGTGTGGGGGCTGGGGGCACCCCCTAGGACTCATTTTCAAGGCATTTCCACGCGATCCACAAATGGAAATATCCACGGAGGGAGGGTGTCCTTGGGAGCAAGTGATGGACTCTTGCCCTGACTCCTTACCCTTTTCTAGATCATGTTGTATTATATCTGCCTATCCTTTTCAAAGGCATCTACCGTAAGTTCCCCCTCCCTGCAGTACTTTACGTCTCCCAAGAGATCACACTACTGATTTCAATACCTTATATAGTGGACAACGAGTACGATGGAGGTCGTTCTCGAATATTTTACTCCCGGACACACCTAGAGGGGAAAATACCCGTGTTGTTGTTGTTTATTTCTTTTTAAACCTGGGGAGGCGGGGATCCTGAGCGCAATTCCCTGGGAATTCCTGCGCAAGCCACATTGAAAGCATGCTCCCAGTTAGAACTCCCTGTGCCCCAAAGGAGCCTGAGATCTTAGGAACACTTATTTGGAAGTCAAGTCAGTTGAACAAAGTCGGCTTACTTCCAAGTATACGCGGATAGCCCTAGATTCCATAGTGGTCCTTGCCCAGAATCCTATAGGTGGTCTTTGGTAAGCCACTCACACTCCCATCTGAAATTTTGGGAATAGTAGTAAGTCAGTGCTGTTGTAGCGGTAGTTGAGACAAGGCATATGAAGAGCTTGAGCAACAATAAGATATGCAATGTATTATTGTTGTTGTTATTATTATTTCAAATTTCAAAAGGAAAACACACAAGACTGGCAGGTCTGAACAGAAATCAGAAAGGGGGAACATTCCTGGGTGAAGGCGCTGGATCCCTGTTGCCTCCCCCAAAATACTCCAAGCTTGCTTTCTTGGCTGCCAGCCCGCCCTGGCAAGTGAGCCAAGGGAAGGGCGCCTTTCCGGCCTCGGCCTCTGGATCTAAGGAGGATTCCAGCTCAGAAATTGGCCGCGACCCCTGAAAGCCCTCCTGCCTTGTTCTTCCCTTGTCAAACGTGTTTTATATCTCCCACTGACCTTTTTTCCCTATCGTTGCAATGTGCGCAAGGCCACCCGGGCAGATCCGGAAACAAAAGGAGACACATTTCTCTTTCGATCTTTTTATTTGGGGCCTGTGGAGATACATACTTATTTACATTATTCCTTCGAAGGGCAGCTTAAGGTAAATGAGGAAGTTTGAGAAGAAAATCAGAGCAGCTATTTTATTATGATGATTTTACTGCAAACTGGAAAAAAGCACTAGGAAATAGTCGACCCGGAATCTTTGAAGACAGAGCGAAAGTGGGAGACTCTTTTGATGTTCAGTCGCCTGGGCATCATCCTTAAAGCTAGCCGAGGGTAAAACGGCCAAGAAAGAAGCGCTGCCTTGCCTACAAGCGCGCAACCGACGTCTCCCCAAACGTCTGGTTTTGCAGCCCAGCCAGACTAACGTTTTACTCCGAAGTAAGCGCGCGGGGATGGCGCTGGTTGGACTCTGTTGCAAATGAAAGGCTCTTGGCCATTTGTTTCGCTAGGGTGTTGTTGTTGTTTTTTGCCGCAGGAGAACTTCCCCGCTGGACCTGCGCCGATTATTATTTCTGTTTTAAGAAATCGTCTTGGTGCGAGCAAGGTGTCGAGATACACACACCGCTCACGGAACCACGTGGTAGATCAATAGGGCAGCGCGGGGGCAAAACGTGAGGGGTGAGTTAGCGGGGTGTGTGTGAGTGGTGAATCCAGTAATTGTGGAGAAATACTTCGAAGGCTGCAATGAATCGCCTCCGCCGAGCCTTTGATCCCGGGCCTTTCCGCCTCTTCTCCCCCGCCCCTGGCTCCTTCGTCTTCTTCTCCTCCCTGCGAGCTCTTGTCAGTATTGGCATTCCGCGGGCTGCTCAAGATGTCAATCTTAATCTCATTTTAAACATTCCGCCGTGCCAGCCGATTGAGAGACGGATTGGCGATAAAATTTCAATAATGCGCCTGCCTCCTCTCTCTCTCCCGCCTCCAAATCCGGCACCAACTCGCATCTCCCTCCCTCCCGCGCCACCAGGGTCAGTCAAAGTCACCTCTCAACAACCTGAGCTCGGTACGTTTACTCGGAAGTAAACCCTGCACAGTTCCGCAAGGCTTACTCCCAAGTAAGAGCGCGTCGGGTCGGGGCCGAAGTCGTTTCGCGAGCGCGCTTACTCAAAAGTAAGCCCCACGGAGTCCAGTAGGGACTTCAAAGGGGACTCACGCCAGGGCGAGTGGATTGCCTCTGCAACGTGACGGCCTCATCCTGTTCGTGTTTACTAGGAGGTAAGTGCCCCTGAGTTCAAGGGGACTGAGTCCCAGGGTTGCAATCTTGATTAGTCAACTGAAAATATGAAACAACAACAACAACAATAATAGTGACGCAGCGATCGCCGTGGGGGAAAAAAATCTGCCCGGTCACTCGGCTCTTTCTCCCCAAGGTGCGTCCGCCAAAAGAGAAGTGAGAGTCGCTCCTTGTTTTGTTGGCATACAAATTGCATTTACTCGGAGAGCGATTTACTCTTTAAATTGAATGGCTCTTTTTTCCAGGGAGCTCGTCTGCCTGTCTGCCTGTCTCTCCTTGCTCCCCTCTCCCTCTCTTCCTTCCTTCAAGTCGCACTAGGCTTGTAATCAGCAACAAAACCTGACATAAATCAAGGGAGGATTGACAGGGGCTGACAAATAACTGATTGATTGCGGTTGGGGAGCATTGACAACTGATGAAGGGGAAGAGAGAGAGAGGGAGAGGGAGGGAGGGAGGCTCCCCACCCCAAAAAAGCGGGGAGAAAGGGAGACGAGAGCGGCTTAAGGAAGGGCGGAGTGTTGCGAGCATGTGACGCTCGCCTCTCCCAATCTCCGTCCAGAGCCTCCAAGAGTCACCGAAGACCCGATTGGGCGGTTTTTGACTCGTACTTCAGGAGGCAAGAAGCCTATTAGTTCTTTAGTTTCGCGCTCCAGAAAAAGAACAAAAATGCTGCGCGATGGGCAAAGATTTAGAAAAAGGAAAGAAACCCACGAAATAATTTTCCGGTGTGCGGAAGAAGGGGGGCTATGGGAAGTGCGCCGTCATTAATAAGAGGGGATCAGTGTGGGGTGTGGGTAGTGGGGGGACCCCAAGAATAATTTCCCTGCCTTTTTTCTTTTTACGGAAGGCGGGCGCACTGCGGAGGCCTCTAAGGTACGGCACAAAGCGCGCAATTGCGCAAACCTACCTCGGGAACTTGACCACCTTGTCGTTTTCCTAGAGGTATTTACAAGCCCCCCCCCCCCCCAAAAAAAGATCTAGCGCGGTGCGGAGGAAATACTGGAGGGGAGCGAGTGAGAAAATCAATAGCGAGTGGCTTACGTGAAACACAAAATTGATGCCCATCCACCCTGTCCTCAGGAGCAAAAACAAGAGAGGCGGGGAAGGCGAAGGGGAGGAAGGAAGAAAGAGACCATTAGAAAAAAAAGCCAAAGAAAAGCGATCGCGGAGGGGGGGGGCGAGTGGTGGAAAAGCCCCTGAAGAGGGAAGGTGACGTCACATCCCCTTGACCCTCCAATCACCTCGGGGTCCCATTTGATTGGAAGGCGGCAAAGGCTTTAATCTCCGACTAATTCAGCTGCTTTTGAAGTGAGTTCCTCTGCCAGATCCGACGCTGGATGGGCAGCGGCTCGCATCGCAGCTGAACAGGGAGGCGGAGGAAAAAAAGGAGGCGGCCGGCCGGGGAAGAGCCCGCAGCCAGCCAGCCAGCCAAGCAGCCCAGGGAAAGAAGAGGGACTGGGACAGACAGGGGGAAGCAGAGCTCCAGATTTTCCCCCCATACCTCTCCACCCCCATCGTCAGCAGCAGCAGCAGCAAAAAAACACACACGAGGATTATTTCTGTTTTGTAGCATTCTTCCGTTTTGAATTCTCACGCACCCCTCCATCAAAGGACTTTCTTTTTAAAAAATTATTATTATTATTATTTTGGACGAGTCTTCCATTATTATTTTTTAAATTAAATAAAGTGCGCGCATCTATGTGTGATCCCTCCTTCTCGTAGAGATTGGAAGCAGACGCCCTGCTGGGGCTCCTGATCCGCGCGCCGGGCGCCCCCCCACCCCGCCAGTTTTCATGCGAGGCTTTGGGTCATGATTACATCCCCCTTGCTTTCTGCCGTAAGAAGTAGTCAGCACGGAGGAGGAGGAGGAGGTGGTGGTGGAGCAGCGGCGGCGGCGGCGGCGGGAGGAGGAGGCGCGAGAGATCTCGGAAGCAGCAACAGCAGCAGCTCCGGCTCTGATCTTCCCTGGCAAAGCGGACACACTGGGATTTCTACCAGCGGCGGCAACTGCAGCAACAGCAGCAGCAAACCTTTCTTCCACTCTGTCCCACCCTCGGACCCTTTGCGCCAGGCGAACCGGCTCCCCATCAAAGTCCTGAAAATGCTTACGGCACGGACTGGACACATTTTGCATCCCGAATACCTTCAGCCTTTGCCTTCCACCCCAGTCAGCCCCATCGAGGTAAGGGCGCCGCGATCTTGGGCGGACGGGTGACTGTGTTGAGTGAGCGTGTGTGTGTGTGTGTGTGTGTGTGTGTGTGTGTGTGTGAGAGAGAGAGAGAGAGAGAGAGAGAGAGAGAGAGAGAGAGGAGCACCGCGAGAGACTGACCACCTTCCCGGACGGGAATCCTTTGTAAAAAGGCGCTTTCCCATTTCCAACCGGCGCACCAGCCCAGCCCCCACCCCAACCGCGGGCTTCCCCCGCGTCCGGGCAGCGGAATTCTGCGCGCGTTTACTCGGAAGTAAGCCCCGCTTCGTGTTTAATGGAGGTTGCATGCTCCTAGAAAAGTGCTCCCCGGTTCTGAGAGGTTTGCAAATTTAAACAACCCTCGTAATGGTTATGTGCCCATTGGTTTGGTGGCCTCCCCCATAAAGGTGATTCTGCTGCAATTATCGGGCTCCACTTTTCTCCAGAGGAACGTGCAATGTAATGCAGAGTCGCGCCCACTCTCGGGTCCTGTCTCATCGTCCCCCCCCCACCTCAATCGCCCTCGTCTCCCCGCTTCATTTCGTGTGCCTTATCATTGGAGCAAAAAGCGCCTGTAATGTAGATCTAGCGAGCATTTCGCTGGTTCCCAACGCGCTGCAGTTTGAAAGAAGCAGTTTACCGATCATTTATTTGTGTGTGTGTGTGTGTGTGTGTGTGAAAAAAGGGAAAAAAACAAGACATGTTGGCGTGACTTGTAGGTTGGGAGGAGAATTGCAAGGGAAGCAGATCAGATCTTCGGGATGATAACGTTGTGGGGTGATACTGAGAAGAACTGCAGTGGGGCGGCGGCAAAGGGAAGCGGGTGGAAAGCAGAATGTACGGAAGGAGTAGGATTTCTTGGCTATTTCACCGAAACAGCTTGAATCTCTTTGACTTGGGATCTGTTTATAAATAGTATCACTGAGGGATCCACTCAGCTGGACAAGCGTTGCTTGGGGAGAGCGAAAAAGCTTGACTTCTTACCAACAACGGCGCGGGGAGGGGGTTGCAGCGTTGGGGGGAGGACTGTGGGGAAGCGGGGGGCAAAGTTACTCCCGGGTGACCAGCCGGAAAGCGAGTCTGCTTCCTCATAAAGCCGCCGAAGACCTTTACATTTTAAAAAATGCAAAAGTATTGCCATAAGTACTATGCAATTATAAAGTAATTTGCCTTGATAAAACAAAGAAAGCATGCTTGTGTAAGCCCAGAAAAAGTGTCCGGGCTGCTGATTGCGCCTCTCGGTAATTGCCAGGGGCTTCCGGATACTTTTGCAACTTTTTTTGTTTCCTTTAAACTGGCACTCCGCCTTTTATCTCTCTCCCCTCACCCCACCTCCCAGCAAGACCCCCATACTAAACGTTTGCATTTCTCCCTCTTTCTCCCCTCGCCCCCACCCCTGGCCTTCTGCAGTTAGACGCGAAGAAGAGCCCGCTGGCTCTCCTGGCTCAGACTTGCTCGCAGATCGGCAAGCCCGACCCGTCGCCGTCCTCCAAGCTTTCGTCTGTCACGTCGAACGGCAGTGACAAGGACTCTTCCAAGTCGGGCCCGCTGAAGCTCAGCGACATCGGCGTAGAGGACAAGTCCAGCTTCAAGCCTTACTCCAAGCCCGGCGCGGACAAGAAAGAGGCGTCGGCGGGCGTCGGGGGCTCGGCGGCCGCCTCGGGGGGAGGCTCGGGCGGCGGCGGCGGCGGCGGCAACGAGAAGTCGGGCTTCCGTGTGCCGAGCGCCACCTGCCAGCCGTTTACGCCAAGGACAGGCAGCCCCACGTCCAGCGCCTCGGCCTGCTCGCCCGGCCTGCTGCCCGGCGCCGACGGCAAGGCCGGCGACGCGGACAAGAAGGACTCTTCCGACGGCTGCGGCGCCAAGGCGGGCTCGGAGCCGTCCGGGGGCCACGGCCGGCTGGGCGCAGGCTGTGGCGGGATTACGGCGGAGCTGAGCCAAGCGGCCCACGAGAGCGCCAAGGGCCTCCTGGCGTCGTCGTCGTCCTCCTCCTCGTCGTCGTCCGCGTCGTCGGACTCGTCCTCCTGCGGCGGCAGCAACACGGTCACATCCTCGTCGTCCGCCGCGGCGGTGCTGAGTTCGGGCCTGGTGGCCCCGGTGTCTCCCTACAAGCCCGGCCAGACGGTGTTTCCGCTACCGCCTGCCGGCATGAGCTACCCGGGCTCCCTCGCTGGCGCGTACGCGGGCTACCCGCCGCAGTTCCTGCCGCACGGCGTGGCGCTCGACCCCACCAAGTCGGGCGGCCTGCAGCTGGCCGGTAGCCTGGGCTGCAGCAAAGCGACGGGCTCCAGCCCGCTGGCCGGCGCGTCCCCGCCGTCGGTGATGACGGCCAGCCTGTGCCGAGACCCCTATTGCCTGAGCTACCACTGCGCCAGCCACTTGGCCGGCGCCGCCAGCGCTTCGTGCGCGCACGACCAGGCGCTCAAGTCCGGCTACCCGCTGATGTACCCGACGCACCCGCTGCACACGGTGCACTCGTCGCTGAGCGGAGCCACGCCGCCCTCGCTGGCCGGCCACCCCTTGTACCCTTACGGCTTCATGCTCCCCAACGACCCCCAGCCGCACATCTGCAACTGGGTGTCGGCCAACGGACCGTGCGACAAGCGCTTCGCCACCTCGGAAGAGCTGCTCAGCCACTTGCGGACTCACACGGCCTTCCCGGGCACGGACAAGCTGCTGTCCAGCTACCCGAGCTCCACCTCCTTAGCCAGCGCGGCAGCAGCGGCCATGGCTTGCCACATGCACATCCCCACCACCGTTGCCCCCGGAAGCCCCGGCACCCTGGCTTTGCGCAGCCCGCACCACGCCTTGGGACTCAGCAGCCGCTACCACCCATATTCAAAGAGCCCCTTGCCCACCCCGGGCGCCCCCGTGCCTGTCCCGGCGGCCACGGGACCGTATTACTCCCCTTACGCACTCTATGGGCAAAGACTGACGACAGCGTCCGCTTTGGGATATCAGTGAGTTTTTTGGGGGCTTCTTTTGAATTTTTTTGTTTTTGTTTTGGTGGTCGAAAGGGTGTGGGGTGGGGCGCGAGGAATTTCAAGCAACGGTTCTCGTTGGGCGGGGGAGAGACGGGGAGAAGAACACAAAGCAACCCTTCAAAACTTTCTTTAAAAAAAAATCCCACAAAAGAACAGAAAATTGAAATTTGACTTTTTTATATATATATAAAGATAGTGTTCATCTTGAGGACTGGATCCATGGGCACTGTATTTATTTATGTTAGCTTCAAGCGGGACAATGAATCAATAAAAGTGCATTACATAACTTCAGCTCGATAGGCTTAAAGGAGAAAAAAAAGAGAAAAAATTAAAGTGGAAACACCCGTTGTAGAATATAAATAAATAAAACGAAAACGAAAATAGAGGTCTTCTCTTTAATGTTACTTTAAAATTGCTATGATTGTATTGTACCTTCTTATTTAATGTCTCATTGGGGGTGGGTGGGGGAAAAAAAACCCTAAATGCATGTCTCTTTTTAAAAATCAGAATCAAACAAACAGAAACCCCTTTACCACTTAACTTGCAATTTGTCGTCTCGAATTTCAAATTGCATTTATTTTTTAAGATGTATGCCATCGCAGAAAGAGAATTGGTATTTTTTTGTACTTATTCTGGAAGAAAGGAAACCCAACAACGATTCCAAAAACCTCCATTTGCCTTATTTTTGTTCTTTAAAAGGAACACTGGACTATTTTTTAATTTTTAAGTCCACCCTGTAGAAGGGGCAGAAGCAAGGATGACGTCATGTATTTAAAATAATAGACAATGTATCGCTTTAAAAGATTAAAATTCCGTATATTTGATGTATTAAAAAGGTTTTACTTTTCTTTTGCAATTACCTTCTGGAGTCTGTTATAAATACACCTAAGTGTGCGGTGGACGGAAAGTGACTAGGGGAGAAAAACTAACAAACCTCTAAGCGTTGATTTAATTTAATAATAATTATATAAAGTTTTATTTGTTAACTAACGTTTTTCCTCTTCTAACTTAGAACAGTGTGTTCCTAAGAGTCCCCCCCCCCCCGCTATACCACAACTGGCAATTAAATTAGAAAACCCAGGAGTCAATTTAAACCGCTCCCCGCTTCTTCCCAGGGAAAAGCAAGGCTTTTGATTCTAACTAGGGAACTGCTAGCCAGGCTTACCAATCTTGGCAACCGGGGGGACGGGGGGAAGCGAACCTCTGTGGCTGGGAAAAGGGAGGAAGAGAACGGCAGTTTCTCGTCTGTAGTAACTTTCTGTGACTTTACCAAAAAGTTTAAACCAATAAATGGGGCGCGCGGTGGGGGGGGGGATATCCAGGAAAACTTCGGGCACAATTCGAGGAGGAGTTCTCTTGTGGAAGCCCAGTAAAAGTCGGGGGAATTGCGTAAAGGGGCTTAATGCTCCTGCGTTTCAGTAGGGCTGGCGGAGGAGAACCTCCCGCTGGATTGTTTCCTTTACGACTTAGACCTCAATCCACCATTCGGCGATTGGGACAATTCTCTGTGGAAGAACCCCTGTTTCAGTCGCTTCTCAAGCCTCCTAAAGGGGTCCGTGTTATTTCTTTCTCGGTTTTCCGAACTAACACTCTGTCCCCAAACTGGCTTGCGGCAGTTAAAAAAAGCAGCGCCATTCAGTCGACTTCAGTTGGGCTGGCGCAGACTTCTCCCTTCTCTTTCTAAACCCCGTTTAGTTTTTTGGGGGTGGGGGCACTATTTATGGATTTCAGTTTTCTGAAACGCAAGCATTTTGGTTTCTCCGGGCTCCGTCGCCGGAACCCAGCTGTGAATCTGGCTCCTTTGCCCATTCTTTCCGCGTTTCCTCGACGGCAGAGATAGCAAAAGGGTGACAAACGGGCTTTTAGCTTAAGAAAACAGTCTGCAGTCATCGCTGTTTACCTGTGCCTCGGAAGGAGGAGGGTCCCGCTTCCTGCATTGAGTTCAATGGGACTTACTCTCGGGGAAGGTTGCACAGGACTGCAGACCTCCTCCGGATCTGCAAGGGACGGACTTCGCTTCCATTTAAGGGGCGTCTAAAAACTAAAAACAAAATTGCCACATACAAAGAAACAGTCCTCCTTGTATTCAACTGCCTCTTAACCCCAAGTTCCCGTGGGGAGGGTGGCCCGGACCAGGCACGCTCTCATCCAAGCAGGCGGTGCAGAGGATGGCTGTTTAAGGGTGCGATCCTAAGGACACTGGCTATGGAAAACGGGGGGACTTTGTGTGAGTAAAAATGGGCTGTCAGTGTTTGGAAACAGCTATTCCACCCCAAGAGGGTGGTGTGGAGGCGTGAAGTCTTATCCCCTTTATCTCCTTTTAAGCAGCAGGGGGTGAGAGCCGAGAGCCACATAGGCCGAAAACCAGCCCAATGGCAGCTACGGCGGAGGGGGAAAAGCAACTTCGTAACGCGGTGGCCTCTAGGTAACCTGCTTGGTTTGTGCAGGCGTTCTTCTGATTATGCTTTCGCCCATAACGCATAGATAGCCTCCAGTAATTAGAAGTTAGCTTCGCCATAAACCCCCCCCCAAAAAAAAGGAGGGAGAGAAAAAAGAGAGAGGAGCTATGTCAAAGAAGCGACGCCAACAAATGCCCAGTTCTTGCCCAGGCATTTATGCCAAGCGATTAGGAGCAGTAAATGTGCAGAGGGTAGAAAACGAGAGACCCCGTGGTTGGAGTTTCCGGCGCTGCAGAACGTCAGGCTGTTTTTCCTGGTGCGGGGGAGGGGGGGGATGACAGTGACTTGACTCTGCGCGGTGCCTTGAGACGCACCGACGGGCAAGGGCGATCTCCCTTTGCTGTTGCTAATATTTATTCGTTTTATTTCACCATCAAGGAATTTTAACTGGGCTCTTTTGGTAATGGGTGGCAAGGAAGGAACTGGAGGTCTTTTTCAAGCCAAGAACAATTACCAAACGCAGGAGTAGGAGATCGAGAAATGTGTACAAGTAACTAGAAGTACGTGCACATTTGGAAACGAGGAGTCGTGCTTCTCTAATTATGGAGGAACCCAAACTGTTCGTTGCATGCTGCAACATATTTGTAGTGTAATGGGGCTGGGTTATTTTTTTTTGCCTTTGTTTTGGTTTTAGAAAACGGAATGAACCCAAATCTCCCTGGTGTGGCGATTTCCTATTTTCAGGGAGGGGAAAATCCGCCTTGGAAGAATTAAAAGGGAGCGTTAAGTTAAAAGCAGCAACAGTCAAGCAGCTAGGAGCGCATGAGATGAAAGGTGACCTTTCTTACAAAAGAAGCGCCCGCCCTGCCCTCAACAAAGGACCCGCTCCGGCGGAAAGTTCTCCTGCGCAAGCCTTACTGAAATGAATGGGAGCCAGGAAAGACTGTCTGATTGAGGGCGCCCCATTCATTTCAATGGAGCTGGCGCAGAATAACTTTCCGCCGGAGAGGTTCCTTTGTTATTGCTGCGTTAGATAAATATAAATATATATACACATTCACCCGGCAATAGGCTCCATTGTACTTAAAAGAACTTCTGCATGGGCATATATAGGATTCCGGAGTGTGATCCTAGAGCGTGTTTACTCAGCAGTCTGTCCCATTGTGCGCCATTGGGCTCAGCCTCTGCTAAGCCTGCGTGAAAATGGCAAGAAAGCTGGAAGTTAGTGATCTGTCTGTCTCACAGCTCGGCTAAGCCCAAATACCTTGGCTAAAGCCAATTAAACTGAATGTTAATTTTGCGATGCAGCGTCTTTGAAGTCAATGGCTCTCCTAATCTCGTCTAAATCTGAGTAAATCGGTTTAACAGAGTTGTGGATGAGGCTGGAGTCCGAGCAAGCGACTCTGGCGGTGCTGTTCACGCTAGCCTGTATAACTCAAAACTTTCAGTCGCTTTTTATAAACTTCCTGAGCTGTTCAAACATTTGCTCTGGCCCAGTGTCGCCTACATTTTTTAAAAAAATATTAAAAGCCAATAAATGGGCGGAGGGGACGAGTGGGTGACAGAGCTGACACACTCACACACAAGCAATATGCGGATAGGGTCCCGAGTCCATTTTTGTCTTGCTAATGTGGAGTTGATAGCAAGCCGCTAGTCCCTGCGACGTACGTCGGAGAATTTCAACGTCAAAACCGCCTTCAAGAGGACAGGCAACAGAAGGGCAGCCCCCTCGCCCTCCCCAAATCAAGAGCTCAGCCTCGTCTGCATCAGACAGACGCTCAAGTCTCTCGGCTTCCCTCTGTGTGGGGAGCGCGGGGAGAACACGGACCTACCTCTTTGTGTTTATTTCCGTATATATTTTGTATTTGCATTTCCATCTAAAAAAGATCCGCCTAAAACCATTATTTTGCACCTTTCCATGGCAAAGGTGCACAGACGTCAGTGCCTTTATTAGGCCCAGCAAAACATGTCGCGAAAACAGAGAGGGAGCTTTGGAGGGAACTGTGTATCAGGCCAGATGCGAACTAAAGTTAGAGAGAAAAAAGTGGCTTGATGTTGGTTAGCTTCTTCTCTAAGCTCTTCGGGCAGAGAATTTGCCTTTCTCTGTAAACGGTACGCTGGTTCCTGTAGCAGTCCTAACAGCATGACTATGATTAATTATTTAGTTGTCCTTTCTGGTTTGCAAGGGGTTGGACTGGATGACCCTGGGGTCCCTTCCAGCTCAACAATGCTATGGTTCTGATTCGAATACTGAGGGCGCAGAATGGCTGGGGGGAAAAACGTGCGTAGGTATCTCCCCCCGCCCCCCGTTTATTTTCTCCACGGGGAAACGTAATGGAACCTGGTTTTGGTGAAGCACAGCAATCCATAGAGAGGCCAAGACTGCGCGCTGCCTTTTGCGCGCTGCCTTCTTTCAGGAGAATGAGGTCAACCCGCTTACCAGTGTACGGCGCAAATGGGCAGGTGAGGTCAGGGGCTCTCTCCCAGGAGAGGAGGACTTGGGTGCTGGTGGTGAGGATGAACGCGCGTGTGTGTATGCAGGATGTCATCGAAAGCCTGGTGTGGACACCAGGATTGGAGGTCTTCAGCTTGGACTGTGTCTCCTGACTCTGGGGGAACGTGGAAGATTGGGAGAAGGTCCGACGAAACGCGCACGGTTGCGTGTTGTTCATAAGCCCCAAAGGAGATCCAAGGAACAGATGTGTTGCGTGTTGGGTGGGGCAGCGTGGGAGCAGAGGGCTGGACAAAGGGCACGAATGATCGCCTAGAGAAATGCATGTAGTTTCATACAAAAGCGGTTTTTAAAATTTCCCTTAAATATATAAGCAACCCAACGTGGGTCTCCCCCCCCCCCAATGTCACGAGTCTAGAATTTAAAATTCCCTTCCCACACAGTGGAGAGAAAGAAAAAACTTAATTATATATAGAGGGTAGTAGTCGTAGTACTAGGTGTGGGGTGTCGCAATAATGCCTTTTATTCGACGCCTGGCGTGCCACCTGTTAACTCAGTAACGTCTCAGCCTTCACCGCGCCTGTTGCGTTTTCCAGTCCGAAGCAACTTTAAGTGGTCTTTAGCGATTAGATCCGGATTGCTTTATTATTATTATTATTATTATTATTATTATTATTATTATTATTATTATTATTATTATTATTATGCCACATCCCTCCAGGGCATGGCGGTCTCTCCCTCCGCGCATTTTGATGGATAAAGAGACAAGTGGCGCTGACGGGAAGCTCTTTAATCCCTGTGAAAGCAGGTATTTGCAGTTTATGTCCCAGAAAGGTAAGCTTACATGGTCCAGGAGGAGCAGTTTATTCCTCATGTAATGGTGAATTAAGGAACGGTGATCAAGGAACAGGCACAAATTCATCAGGAAACCCCACCACCCCAAGTTGACAGACCGTGTGTGTGGGGGAGACTGAGAGACTTTATGGTTTAGAATATTACATAGCCCAGAATATTTTCCAGAATTTCCAGGGTCCTCGCTACAAAGCTGTAGCGGAGCCGAAGAAAGGTCTCGTTTCTAGAGTTAAATACTTGGTGGGTTGCATGTGTCTTGGTGCTTAAAATGCAGCTATTTTTGCGTGTCTTTAGTTATGTTCAGCTCTTTCTGCGTACCTTTAGCCGCTCTTGTGGAAAAAAGAAAAAGGGTAAATCCATTATGGCTGGCTGGGAGATCACCCTGAAAACCTGGCGTGTACCCCCCTCCCCCCTTCCCCAAATGAATTAAAGACAACCAGACAATACTGGCCTCTGCCTTCAGCGTCACGTCGAGGCACGCAAGAATGGTAACCCAGCAGCAGGAAGACGCCCATTGGAACCTGGAAGATCGCGAAGGTTGGGCTGGAGGAACGGCTGGAGAGGTCGCACGTCGAGGCCAAGCCTCCTAGCCCTGCGCACCACCAGCCTTGGCAGGTTTGCTCAGAAATCAGTCCCACTGAGTCCAAATGGTGCTTCCTTTTAGATAAGAGGTCACAGGAGCTCTCTCCTTCCTTGTCCTGTCCTCCTGGATTGCACCGCAACCGTGGTCCCTCACCCCCACCGCCCTTGTTTCTTTGCAGCAAACTTTTCGAAGGGCGAGGAAGAAGCCAATGATTTGGCCAAATAAAATAAAATTATAATTAAAAACTATTAAACGCAGTGATTCCGCTTAGATGCTATCCTGTGCGTCCCAATCGGTTCATGTTCCACTTTTATGCCGTACTGGGATGCTATACAAGGGTGCCCGAAGATGGGGAAAATGAGACGGACCCTTAATTCTCTTATTATTTTGCTTAATTCTCCGGCTTTGTTTTCCCTGGGTGCCCCCGCCCGGCGGAGTTCAAGCCTCTGAACACCGCCAGGCGGCGCTAACCATTCCATCCATAGCAAGGCAGTGAAAGCAAAAGAATGAGCTGCCACCTCTATCCAAATGTGGACTTCTGCTCTTTTTTTGTTGCGCGCGGGGGCGGGGGAAATTGAGAACTAGTTGTTTCTGTCTCCTATGTTTCTCCTTCCTTTCTTTCTTTCTTTCTTTCTTTCTTTCTTTCTTTCTTTCTTTCTTTCTTTCTTTCTTTCTTTCTTTCTTTCTTTCTTTCCTTCCTTCCTTCCTTCCTTCCTTCCTTCCTTCCTTCCTTCCTTCTGTGTTTTGCGTTGGTTTAGTTCCGTTTAAAGGGAGATGCAACGGCATGACCTCTCACACTTCGGAAACAAGAGAAGTCTGGAACCAGATAAAAATCACATTTTGTTATTTTTAAATGGAGGGTAGGAATAGGAGTAATCCTTGATGTAATCGGAAGGGAACGAGTGCAGTATAAAAGGAGGGGAGGAAGATAAGAGTAGATAAGACTGAGGGAGGGGAGGAGGAAGAGGGGGTCCCTCCCCTTCTTTCTATTCGAAATCTTCCTGGGAATCTCACTCCGAGGGGGCAGATAGAGCTGAATTTTCTATCCGAAGCAATTTAGGACTACACGTGTTCAGAACAGATGGCATCTTATCAGAGATTCCTTGTAATAGATTTCCTTTCCACCACTTTTTGGAGATAGTGGATTTTTGTCTCGCCTTTTCAAAACAAGTTGCAAAAGTTTTGGGGAAGTACAAAGGTTTTGCAAATCCTAGTGATGCAATGCAATGGAACCTAGAATTTATTTTTTATTTTTTTATTTTTGGAGGGTGTGGTGTTGCGAAAATTCAGGCCAGAAAGGCGAAGATTGACATGAAATTACATAATTCCCCTCCTGGGGGGGACGGGGACCGCCACCATAAACACTATAAACTAAGCAGCTACTTGTAGCAAGCTGAATTTGAGCAAAACTTCCAGAGGAAAAACGCTTCCCAGTTTTTGTCTCACTCCACCCCTCCGCCAAAGAATAAAAGAATCCAGCCAGCCAATGGAGAAGACCAGAGTGAGATCAACCCGGCTGTGCGCCAGATCTCCTAATTAAAACAATAGAAGTAAACCACTGAAAGATTCAATACGTTTCCTGCGTGTGCCCACCCAGGTCGTTGGGGCTGATTCGCTCCACATTTCACCTCGCTCCCTCCAAACTGTGCGGTCATATTCTCGAGATAAATAATTGCAAAGGTATTCCATTTCCACGCAACAGCTCATCCTCGCTCCCCAGACTCAATCTTCGTTCAGTGCTTTTGAGAGCTTTCATTTAATCCAATGGTCTCAGCGGTGAAGCGCGTTTCTAGAGCGGAAGAAGTCGGCGAAACCGAGCGGACCTGCCCCTAAATTTCGCCATGTAACGTAACACCTTTCTAGTGACCTATAAATGCTTTTTTTTTTTTTTTAAAGGGAGGTTGGAATTAAAACCAAAATAGGAGTTTAGACGGGGGTTTAAAAAGTTATACAAGTCGATTCTCCGGCACCGACGTACCAGTAAAATACAGAAGAGTTGTATCCATTTTAAGGCAAGCTCATTTAATGTACCGGGCTGTAATTTTAGTGTTTTTAGAGAGCTGCGGAAGAGCGAGGAAGGCGGAACGAAATGAGACTAGGAAGCGGAGCTGTGTGGATGTTCTGTAATTGTTGCAGGATCCGCTCAACGCAAACCCACTTTTGAATCCCCTTTGCTCTTGACAGGCGAGAACTAAGCGCGGGTTTAATCGTCCCATTGAAACGAATGGGGCAGGATCGTGCCCTTCCTAGTAAGTTTATTTGCTCAGCGATTCAGGCCTTGGCCTGTCGATACTTCCTTGGGGTGAATGGGTACCGAATCAAGTTAGTAGCCCTTCTCCATCCATAGTAATGGTGCTGTCCAGACTTACCGCACCAGCTTCACTATGTCTACTTAGAAGTAAGTCCTGTTGACTTCAGTGGGGCTTACTCCCAGGTAACTGGGGTTAGGAGTGCAGCCCAAGTACTTAGCCCACCGAGCAGCTAAAATAGCCACTGAGATTCAAAGCAAACCTGGGGTGGTCATTTTAAAAACCATGGGCGTAAAAGAGAGCTCAGCTATGGTGATGTTGCTTTGAGGTTAAAAACCTTTTTGGGTTTTTAAATCGGACTGTTGATTTCTCTAGCTCTAAACGTAGAGGCGCTATGCACCAGGAAGTTCTCCAGCGCGAAAGAAGATGCAAGTGAACGAAAGCCGTGCGTCCACACCCTTCTCCTCCAGCTCAGGCCCCATACATCTAAATGGAGTTAGGAGACGTTCCCGTTGGACAGAGTCCTTCAGGCCCCCGACCCCCCAATGGAAAAGCGGGCTCTGAGACCACCTTTCTTAGGCATTTTGCGCAGGGAAGAAAGGTCGTGGCTCAGAGGTAGCGAGCAGACTTTCCATACAGAAGGTTCAATCCTAGACGCCACCAGGAAGGACTGGGATGCTGGGAATGCCTCCGGATTGAAATCTTGGAGATTTCTGCTACTGGTCAGTGTAGACAATCTGAACGGGACGGACCAATGGTCTGACGCGGAACAAAGCCGCTTCTTCTGTGTGTGTACACCTGTCCTTTCCAAGCAGTTTAGCTCCGTTCTGACGCGAGCGTGCCAATACGTTTCGTTCGAGTCATCCCTGACGCGTCAAATCATTCCTAGCTCGGCAGGTCTGACAGCCTTGAACAGGCCGACCATTCCGCTATGGAGAGCTAAAAAGAATCCCTGCTCTGAGGTCCCTCTCAGATCTGAGGGGCAGGTAAAGGAAGGGAGCTTTTCCTAGCACCAGAAGTCCGAACCCTCAGTGTGTATTCAACGACAGACCCGCCAAATCTCCAGGGAGGGACAGTCCCGGCTTTACTGAAGGCGTCCTGGTTTCTGATTTGATCCCGGAATGTCCGACTTTACCAGGGTGTCCCTATTTACATCGCAGAAATGTTGGAGGAGGGTATGGTAGGATGTTCCTCTTTTCATCAGAGAAATGTTGGAGGGTTTGGAGTTATGCGACTCCAGAGCTATGAAGATAAATAACTATATATACAAACTTTATTTTTTTTTATAATTTTTTTTATTGGTTTTTCAACACATATTAAAAGACAATACAACACAATACATAAACAAACAAACAAACAAACATATAAACACGTATAATTTCTTGATCTTTCTTTCTTAAAACCTTCTTTCAGCGACTTCCCCATACCTCCCCTTTCTGCATCCCTGTTTTAAATCATTCCAGCAACCCCTAATTTCAATTTCTTATAGCACATTCTTTAACTCTTTTTTTTCATATCCAATTATTTGTCACTGCAATTCTATTTTACATTACCCAAGACATTTTAACATTCATTAATTTTACAACAATTCTTAAGATAAACTTTAAATTTCTTCCAATCCTCTTCCACCGTCTCTTTCCCTTGGTCACGGATTCTGCCAGTCATCTCCGCCAGTCCCATGTAGTCGATCACCTTGGTCTGCCATTCTTCCAGTGTGGGTAGCTCTTGTGTCTTCCAATACTTTGCTAAGAGTACTCTTGCTGCTGTTGTAGCATACATAAAAAACGTCCTATCTTTCCTTGACACCAATTGGCCTACCATGCCCAGGAGGAAGGCTTCTGGTTTCTTCGCGAAAGTGCATTTAAGCACCTTTTTCATTTCATTATAAATCATTTCCCAGAAGACCTTGATCCTAGGGCACGTCCACCAAAGGTGGTAAAAGGTACCTTCAGTTTCCTTACATTTCCAACATTTGTTATTGGGCGTATGGTAAATTTTTGCCAGCTTGACTGGGGTCATGTACCACCTATATATCATTTTCATAATGTTCTCTCTTAAGGCATTACATGCCGTGAACTTTATACCGGTGGTCCATAACTGTTCCCAGTCAGCAAACATAATGTTATGACCAATGTCTTGTGCCCATTTAATCATAGCTGATTTAACCGTCTCATCCTGTGTATTCCATTTCAACAGCAAGTTATACATTCTTGACAGATTCTTAGTATTGGGTTCCAATAGCTCTGTTTCTAATTTTGACCTCTCCACCTGGAAGCCAATTTTCCTGTCCTGTTTAAAGACTTCATTTATTTGGTAGTAATGAAGCCAGTCTCTTAACTCTGCAACTTCAGTCTCTTAACTTCAGTTTCTCATAACTCTGCAATTTCACTTTTCCCTCCTCATACTCTATAATTTCCCAATATTTTGGCCATTTAGATTCCATATTAAGTTTTTTCACTTCCTTAGCTTCCATTGGTGACAACCACCTGGGGGTTTTGTTTTCCAACAAATCTTTATATCGAATCCAAACATTATATAATGCTTTCCTGACAATATGGTTTTTGAAACCTTGATGGATTTTTACCTTGTCGTACCATAAATATGCATGCCAGCCAAATCTGTTATTGAACCCTTCCAAATCCAAAATGTCTGTATTTTCAAGAAGCAGCCAGTTTTTCAGCCAGCAAAAGGCCGCTGATTCATAATACAGCTTTAAGTCCGGCAGGGCAAACCCCCCTCTTTCTTTCGCATCAGTTAATATCTTAAATTTTATTCTGGGCTTTTTGCCCTGCCAGACAAATCTAGATATATCTTTTTTATATATACAAACTTTAGAAGACATCTGAAGGCAACCCTGCATAGGGAAGTTTTTAAAAATGTCAAATATTTTATTATGTTTTTATAGATGTTTGAAGCTGCCCAGAGGCATTGGGGCAACCCAGTCAGATGGCTGGAGTATTATTATTATTATTATTATTATTAATAATAATAATAATAATAATAATAATAGATTAGGGCATCCCTATTTTCATTGGAGAAATGTTGGAGGGTATCTCATTTTTCCAGGTCAATGTGCTGGGAATGGCAGCCTTAAGACTGAAGGGCATGATCTAACAGGAAGTTCTCCTGGTCATGTCTCACTTTGCCAAGAGCCAGCTCTCTCTTGTGACTCCCATTTATTTCATTGGGGAGATGTCTAGGCAACATGCACTCCAGCTTGAGAAACAGTGTAATGAAATTGCAACTGGCAATTCTGCAAGGTAGTTTTTTTTTTTTAACACGGAAATGACATACTTTCCACAAAATGCACCATTTTTTCTCACCTGCTGCCCAGAGTCCCACTGACTTTCCCCAAGGAACCCTCTGTTGCGAGGGATCCCATTTTTCCCAGCTGCAATATTTTGTGCTGGAAAATGCTCTCTTTTTCCCTCCTCCAGCTAGCGGCACGTACAGCTGAGTGAGCGTTAAACATTTATTCATCCATTTATTCATTCATTTAAAACATTTGTAGCTAAGTGCTGGGAAACGGTTATTTTTCTCACCATGGAAGTGCTACTTTGAGGAGGGTGTGTGTGCGGATCACTTGGCAATAATCGTGCAAGCAGTGGTGAATTATGCTGTACACATCATCTGGAAACACCCTTAGGGTCTTTCTCTGCACAATGACTGCCTTCCCTTTTGAAAGCACGTTTATCAGTTTGTACCACTCAGCTTTCATGCCTTCCCTCAGGAAAGCCCTATTGCTTGAGGGGTATTGAATCTGCCTGTCAGGAATTCCAGGAACTGAACCAGTAAGCTCAGGGGAGGGGCCGGCTTGCTGAGGCACCAGGGTTTGCATCTGTGGTCAGTCCCTGCAATTGTCAGGCAGTATAATGCCTCTGGCTTGGCTGGGCCTGGTGCTGAGGTAGCTCCTGCCCTGCCCAGCAAAAACCTACCATAATTGGTTTAGCAAATGGTGAAAATGCAGGCAATTAGAGCTGGCCCAAGACATTTTGGCACCCGAGGCGAACCACAAAATGGCAGCGTCCCTCCCTACCAGGGAAGAAGGAGCGAGTGACGATCTACATCGGGAACAAGGGGAGGATGAAGATCTACATCAGGATGTGCTGGCCCTGGAGATCCTGCCACCTGAGGGAGTCACCTCATTTTGCCTCAAGGTTGGGCTGGCCCTGGGGAGGATTTTGTGCATTGTGTGTGTGTGTGTAGGGAAGCAAAATTTTCTGCATGTATCAAGCTTCCCCTTTGGCAGTGGCGATTGTAGCAGTCCCTCTTATCCTTTCTTAAAACTTCTGTGGCAATGGTAGTGGCTGATGGTCCTTGGCTACCATTGTTTCCTTCCAGAATGCCCCTGGAGTATGATATAGCACCATAACATAGCATTAGTCTGAAAGGGTGGAAAATGGAACCCACACTCCCCAGACATGAATGCGTGGTTCAGCTAGAGGCTGGTCCATTAGGACAAGCAGCCCCCACCTACCTGTCTTCTTATTTACAACCAATCAAGGGGCTCTGCCTGCCATTGGCTCCAGCTGTACCTACTGTGGGTCTCCCTGGCTTTTGCCCAACCAGTCCCACTCCTGCTCAGCTTTAATAAATTCTAGCAGCCTGACTTTCTGCCTTGCCCTCTTCAATGACACTGTCTTTTCTGCACTTCATTGTCCAGCTTCCTGACAAAATAATCCATTCGGGTAAGGCCTGCTATTGCCCCTACACTGCCACTATTGCACACTTAAAGACAAAAAGGACAACTCTTTCAGAATTCACATTTAAAAGGGGAAATTTAGCATCACAGATATGGCTTTTGTACAGCTGGTGCCAAGGGTGGCAGGATGGGTAAATGACTACCCCCAAAACTGCTGGCTCACTCTGTCTGAATTAGAAATACAGAAAGGTTTGTGTCTGCAAAGGTTGGAACAGCATAAGAACATGAGCCAACCACAGCACTGCCATGAGAATCTGCCTCAACCCTTCCTTGCCCTTTTCTTTTCTTTCTAGACCTTTTTCTTTGCAGAGCTTCTTCTGAGATTGAGATGCAATTGGAGGCCACAGGCAGAATTCCTCCACCCTTGCTCCATCACATTCAGTTAGCAACCAGCAGCACTGAGGCCTAGAGACACTGGCATGTGCCAATGACACCATCATTGCTAGTCAGGGCCTAGGGGCCTCTCGGCATCGACAGGGATGCCCAGAATCAGATAGACCCAACAGGGGAATCCAGTCACATTAAAAAAGAAGAAGCTAAGAATTCATGAAATCATCCTTGTTTCCTGAATGGTAGCAGCCTTGTTTGTTCCAGCTTTGATGAGCACCTGTAACTTATAGCCGCAGGCATATTTGAGGGTGCACTCCTGCTGAAAGCCCTATCGGAGTCCGAAACCTTGTCATTTCTACGGATTTCCCTAGAATGCCAGAATTTGACGACGACCAGGAAGACCTTCCACCAGCTCCATCTGTCGAGGACTGCAGCCTTTTCACTCAGATTCTAATGTGAGCGAATCGCTCTGTAATTTGTAATGTGAGGAGCTCTCCGTGGGATTGTCCAGAAGGTGTGGCTATTGTAGAACTTTGCAGTATTGGTGGGCATGGCCCCTGCTTACGTTGAAATGAGATAAACAGTGCCGCTGTACATGCACAATGTTGGGGTCCTCAGTGGGTCGCCTTGGGCCAGTCATGGTTGTGGTCTCTCACCTTAGAGGGTTGTTTTTGAGGACAGAACGGGGAGGCGGAAAACCATGCACACCTTGAGCTCCTTGGAGGGAAGTTGGGCTATAAATTTATAGGGGCAAAGAAAGTGGATTTCAGATAAGCTGGGTTCTGATCCCTCTCTTGTTCAAAGGCTTTGGTTTCGCAAACCGTGTTGCTCACACTGCAGTCACTTGCATGCTTGCTGAGATACATGTCTCACTAAGTTCAGTGAGACTTATTTACCCCCTAGTAAGTATGTTTAGGATTGCAGTCTTTCTTCAAAGACTTTGAATGACAACTTTCTGCAGGGGTTATTTGGATGAATGTTGACCTGGAAAGGGCTCTCTGCAAGTGGACTGTGTGAAAACCACTGTTCTGAACAAAACATGCACAGATTGCCTTGGTACCTTTGCCCTTGCTATGTTCTCTGTGACTCAGATAGAACCCGTTTGCCACCTTTGAAATCCCCAATGTCTGTTCTCTGATTATGTATATGGAATGGGAGCTGTTGGATCCTGGCCCCTCTAGAAAACTTGCTCTCAGTAATGTTCTGAGGCAGGGAGCCATGTTCTCTCTTTTTGTGCAAGCTCCTGCATTTCACTCTTACAATAGCTGCCTTTCAATGATGGGTGAAGTGATTCATATGTATTTTTGTGTGTGTGAGTAAGTAACTGAGCACTTAGAGCACTGCTGAGTGATTTATCATCAATATAAACCATCATTTAGGAAGTCACTAGGAAGATTGGGGTGGGCGGGAGGTGGGCAGAGAGAAGACCTTCCAACTTGAAACCATGTAAGTAAAACAAACAGGAGAGAGATGGAAGGGGAGAAAATATTTGGGCACATGTAGCTCCTCTGAGATGAAAAGCAAAAATGACTTTGAAACAAATAAATATTTCCAACATCAAATGCCAGTCCATTTGAATGAAACACCTAAAAGCTAATAGATAGGGCTCTATCATACAACTTGCATCACACAAAGGAACAGAATCCAGAATGGAGCTGTGTAGATCAGAGGTTCCCAAGCAAGGCAATAAACTTGTACTGTAAGTTAACTATACAGAGGATTCTTAAAAATTGCCTGGTCTTTCCTACTAAACACAAGGAGACATGCCTAAACCTCTTTCCCAAGTTTTCACATTTTGCAATTACCATTTGGTGGTGGTGGTTGATACTTCAACATCTATCCACAGTTGGTCGTAGTTGCAGAAAAATAACTTCCAGCGACTACCTGATATTAGCTGAACCCATGATGAGTAAGATGCATCCTGGTTACTATGGGGGGAAGGAAGGGCAAACTAGAGATTCCAAGGACTCATTATCAAGGTGGAAGCAGGAAAAGGGGACAACCGCTGCCCTTTAAGACCCCAGGGATTCCTATTGCCTGGTGTCCCAACAATTAACTCCTCTATCTCAGTTCTGATTTGGCTAAAAACACTGTCAGGCAGGATAATTGCTTAGAAGGTACCTGCACACTTTGGTTCATAACTTTATTTCTAGGAGGGATAGATTCTGTTTTATAGCAAAAGTCAGAGGCCCCTGTTGGCTGTGGCTCTGGTGCCCTCTTTTTCCACTGAAAGTGGCAGCCTTCTGCAGCTGCCATTCTTTTTATGAAACAACAACAACATGGTAGACTAGTCTTCAGCATATTGCTTAGTTTGGCCTTACAGTGCAGGGATCTGCAGACTGAGGTTGCTGGTTTAGGCACTTAAATGAAGCCCAGGCTGCAGACAGGCTAAAAAAAGAGATGTGGTGTTATGTTGATGGGGACCTGCTGAGCTTAACGGAACAAGGTAAAAAGGTAAAGGTAAAGGACCCCTGACCATTAAGTCCAGTTGCGAACGACTCTGGGGTTGCGGCACTCATCTTGCTTTACTGGCCGAGGGAGCCGTTGTACAGCTTCCGGGTCATGTGGCCAGCATGACTAAGCTGCTTCTGGTGAACCAGAGCAGTGCACAGAAACACCGTTTACCTTCCCGCCGGAGTTGTACCTATTTATGTACTTGCATTTTGACGTGCTTTCAAACTGCTAGGTTGGCAGGAGCTGGGACCGAGCAATGGGAGCTCACCCTGTTGTTGGGATTCGAACCGCCAACCTTCCGATCGGTAAGCCCTAGGCTCAGTGGTTTAGACCACAGCGCCACATGGCTGCAATGTACATGATAAAGGGGAAAATATGCTTCTTGCTCTGGGAACATCATGATCAGGGGACAGGTTGGGTCCCAAAGGGCTCCTTTATTTTCTTCCACATGGCTGCCATCATTGGCATGGGTTCAAATCCAGGCACTATAATCCCTCATACTGGGCTGAGTGATCTCCACAAAAAGAGTGTGCTAGGCAAAGAGACAAACTGCACCTCCATTTCGAGGTCTGTGCAAGCAGCAGGTCCTAATGATGGGCGTTTTGCAAGTTCTTGTGAAACTAGAACTAGCATTATGGTATAATAACTCAGTCTCTGGTGTATGTGCACACACAGTTCAGGATAGACCAAAAATGAGAACAATCGTCATACAAAATCAAACTGAAAGGAGGGAGCTGTGCTACTTGCAGGATGGGAAACAATTACTGCATCATAACATTAAAGTCTATTGTTTTATTGTCTCTTAAATGCTGTAGTCATTTGTCTAACGTTATCCAAGCTTTATTGTAGCACTCATCTTTGATGAGGGACTTCTCTCTTCTTTTCAAATGTGTAATTCTCTAATATGTTCCCATCCCCCCGGCCTTGTTGCTGTCTGTTAAATTTGTAAATCAGAGGGAGGAAAGAGGGATTAAATTGCTGAGGTGTACAAAAACAGAGGAAGAAAAATGTATTTTTCACATGACAGAAACTGGCTCCAAGGCCCATTGAAATGACTGGTAGCTGCACCAATGGCCCATTCATTTCAGAGGTTTGGGTTTGTGCAGGAGAACTTATTGGAGGATTGTGCCCTCATTAATCCATGCTTTTGTGTCCATGCAGCAGGGCAGGACCTTCTCTGCAATAATGAGATGGTATTCTTCTTTCATCTGCAACAGAAAAGGATGGCATTTGGAGTTTAACTGCATCAGCAGAAGTTTGAACCGAACACTGAATTCCTGCTGGAGAAGCACACACTATTTTTGGATGTAATCACATTGAGTTTAGGGGGGTATAACAACAACAACAACAACAACAACAACAACAATTTGTATACCGCTCTATATCCATAGATCTTAGGGTGGTTCACAATATAAAATTACAGTATAAAAACAAAATACGCACATAATAAGAACAAAAACAAGCCAATAATTCCCCCTTCCACAACACATTAAAAAGGGCACCAGATGTCAATCAGCCAAAGGCTAAGTTTATTAAAGGAAATACAGTGGTACCTTGGGTTAAGAACTTAATTCATTCTGGAGGTCTGTTCTTAACCTGAAACTGTTCTTAACTTGAGGTACCACTTTAGCTAATGGGGCCTCCCGCCGCCCCGCCGCCGCCACACAATTTCTATTCTCATCCTGAAGTAAAGTTCTTAACCTGAGGTACTATTTCCGGATTAGCGGAGTCTGTAACCTGAAGCGTCTGTAACCCGAGGTACCACTATACATGCTTGATAGAACAGATCCTAGTTCTAACTACGCTGGAGAGACAAAGTTCTGTGCTCTCAGCAGCAGACATACAAATATGTCCCCAAGGTAAGGATGAAGGAGGAGCAGGAAATGATGTCAGCAAGAGTATAAATCTAGTACCTTAGGGAAGGTTAGCACAGGTTACATCAGAAAGGGCAGTCTGGGAAACCTGGAGGTTCCTTTCTCTATCTACTCTTTCCCATTGCAAGTAGAGTTGCATCCCAATACTTCCATAAGAAACAGGGGAAGGAGGATATTTATTTATTTATTAGTTAGACTTATACCCCACCTTTCTTACAAGACGGAGCTTAAGGAAATTTATGAAAAACAGAAACAGGTATGTGTGACACACCCACGTGCCCCACCATAGCAAAATATCCTGTTAGAATATGCCCCATCTTAGAGGAATAGCCAACACAAAAATGGGTAACTCAAAGGCAACACGATATATAAAAATGTATGAAATATCAGCTGAACGATAACAGCACCACTCTGGAATTCCAAAAAGACAGAGATGAAATCCAATACAAGACAGTGATGAAAATCCAATACCAAACCGAAACAGTGAACTTCAATAGTCATGTTGGAAAATGTCGATACGAAAGATGCCCAAAGGAGAATATAATCTACTTCAGCGATCCTGGCTGGCTCTTTGGGCTTTCACCCTCTTCCTTCTCCCACACCATCGCCCTGTGGCCTTTCCTGGCCATTCCCACTTGGGACATGCGTGACACTGTTGTATTCATTTATCTTTTTCTCTCTTACTTCTTTTATTTTCCTTCTACCCGACTCTTCTGCTCCTTTGATGTTCTCTTTTGTTGTGTGCGTACATGTGTGTGGCTGGATGGATAAAGGACTCAACTAGAGACAATGTGCATTTTTTTTCTCTAAAGCAGGGGGTCAATTTTGGAGTAGGACAAAATTGTTGTGGCAATACTGGAAGGGAAGAGTGTGGGATCAAGGAAGATTTTTTTTTAAATAATACAATGAAACTGTTTAAAGCAACTTTTATGGATCAATACATTTGCATTAAAATTTAAATTTAATTCTGAGGGACTTTCTCTTTGCCACATCTGGTGGTCCTGCGGAGAACCTAGCTGACTTCTGAAATGGAGCAAAGATCTAGGTGGTAGAAATGGTCTAGCCTACACTTCCTCTCCTGTCTGCAAGAGCCTGATCAGCAACCTGTTTTGTTGTTGTCGTTTGAGAGCTTGAAGCAATGCAATAGCAAGGATGGTTGATGGAACATCAATGGAGAAAGACTAGCGATGAATCTACTGGCTGGACTTCAGCAGTCCTGAAGAAGACAAGATAAGATGTACCGAAAAATCTTTAATTAAATCCTAAAAAAGCTTTAATTAAAGTTTGTCCTAGTATGAACTGATTCTTTCTGTTTCTGCTAGTTGGTATGCCTCCCACTTTTGATTTTTGTTTAGCGGTTTTTTTAAAAAAAGATAGTGAATTATCATTCTGTGTGGGTGGAAAGGTGGGCTAAACACATTACAAATAATCATTTAATATTATTTAACTGTTCCTTCTTCACCTTCTATTCCTACAGCTCAACCATGCCACCCTGCTGCCTTTTGGGAGGTTCATAGACCTAAGCCAACACAAACAACTGTACACACTGAGGAATGCTGTTTTTCCAGAGTTTCCAAACGCTTGGAGAGGAGTTGTGTAGACATCCATGCAACTGTATGTGCAGGGGTCTTTTCAGACAGTGCAAGGAATGTATACATGTCCGGGACACAGACTGCCAATGTGATGGCTCCCTGCATTCATAGTAAAGGTAAAGGGACCCCTGACTGTTAGGTCCAGTTGTGAATGACTCTGGGGTTGCAGTGCTCATCTCGCTTTATTGGCCAAGGGAGCCAGCGTACAGCTTCCGGGTCATGTGGCCAGCATGACTAAGTTGCTTCTGGCGAAACAGAGCAGCGCACGGAAATGCCATTTACCTTCCCGCCAGAGCGGTACCTATTTATCTACTTGCACTTTGACGTGCTTTTGAACTGCTAGGTTGGCAGGAGCTGGGACCGAGCAACGGGAGCTCACCCCGTCGCAGGGATTCGAACCGCCGACCTTCTGATCAGCAAGTCCTAGGCTCTGTGGTTTAACCCACAGCGCCACCCACGTCCCTCCGGGACACAGACTGCCAATGTGATGGCTCCCTGAATTCATAGTATATTCAGTAAAAATGTCCGGAAAGGACTTAGCCTTGCCTGTTGGCCCCCACGTAGCTGAGAGGCCAGCCTCTTCACCCAACCCCAGTTGAGTTGGCAAAGCTAGGATTGCTGTTTCTCTTTAACAATCTGAGGGATGGTACATGGATGTTTTGCTTTTATTTATATAGGGGTCTCACATATAAAGTACAAAGCAGCTGCTTTGCTTTGCTTTATTTATTTTTCAAAAGAATCACAGTGACTGAAACTAGCCAAAAAAGGTTGAATGACGGAAATGTAACAGCTGCAACCTCACCACCTTAGGAGCAAAAGGTTTATTAAGGTTTCTGTGGCACGGACAGGAAAATACAAATGGCAAGCCAAGCTGGTTAAGCTGGGAGGGGAGAAACAAGCCTTTATGTTTAAAAGACCTCCGTTTTGTCTTTCTTGTATGAAAAATGAAGAACTAGAAAGAGATTCTTCTTTCCTTCTTTTTGAAATGGCAGGCTCTTTTTCTCCTGTGGACTTGCCCCCCCCCCTTTTTTGCAGACTGTGCTGGAGTGCATGATGGAGTGCTGTCAAACCAAACAACTATCTGTCTTGTCTGTTCAGTGCTTTTTCCTGTCTCTAATATTGAACCTGCCAGTGATCCTGAACGCACAACATATCAAAGACACTGCTTTTTATTTTTTTAGAGCTCATCTTCCTCCAAGGGATAGGAAGCTCTGAGCAGTCTGTACAGGGTCACTTTCACCCGGAGGTGAGGAAGCTTGGGAGATCTATTGCATGGAAATCTGTTTACATGAGGCTAAGCCTGGTCCCCCGTGATGCTGAAGACTCTCCTCCAGACTGCCAGGCGAAAGAAGCTTTTGCCAAACCAGGAGAGGGGGGGGGGGGGAGACGGTTCTTTCCTTTTCCTTTCACATTATGAATGTGGCCACAGAGAGGTTAGGCTGGCCTCAGCCAGAGCCAGAGCTTTTTCGGCTGTGGCTCCGATCTAGTGGAACGCTCTGCCACAAGAGATTAGGGCCCTGCGGGACTTGACATCTTTCTGCAGGGCCTGCAAGACAGAGCTGTTCCGCCAAGCCTTTGGCCAGGGACTCCCTCCTTTGGCAATCTTCACAGAACTCTAGCCCAATGGTTGCCATCAATTTGATTTGAAGTAATTTTTTAATGAAATGATTTTAGAATGTTGTATTATTTTATTGTTGTTAGCCGCCCTGAGCCCGGCCTCGGCTGGGGAGGGCGGGATATAAATAAAAATTTATTATTATTATGAATGTGGGCACAAAAAGGCAACGTTGAGCAAATAGACCCAACTCTGTGATCTGCTCAATTACTGTCTATCATGCAGATGTGGATGGTTAGTTGGGCACAGAAAGTCAAGGCAGTTATACCTGAAAAGGAGCACTGTTCGAATTCTAAAACCTGCCCACTATTAGAACTAGCAAAGCATGGACCAAGGCATCAGATTATCCATGGCAGGAAGTGGAATGAGGGCGGAGGAAGGCATATGCCTGTGGGGACAACTTTGCTGAATTGACCAGCCATTATGAGTGACAGCTGGATTGATAAAAGGAAGCTACTGCAGGCCTGGACTAGAAGTATTGCAAGTGGCTTGTTCTATAAAACTTCTTGGAAGCCAAATGTTGCTTCTGTGCATTTGAAGCAAATGATATTTCCTAATCCACTTCGCGTGTGCTTTGTCCTGAAAGGAGGCACATAAGCCCTATAAGCAAACAAAACATTTTAATGGACTAGAAACTTCTGTTGATTGGTGTGCAGGAAACTCTTCCAGAATACATTTTTCCTTTTGTTAAAATGAAACTGATGTGACTCAGCCTGGCTGTCTGAAACCCACTTCGTTTGTACATTTCTTGACATGGTTGTGGCAGTCTCTGTTTTGGATAGGCACGAAAACATCTGCCCATGTGGTTTCGCTTCCTGACATATACATCATCTTGTAAGCTTTCTAGGAAACCAAACTGTGTGGGTAGAAGCCTCTCTCTCTCTCTCTCTCTCTGCAAAGGTACTATCTTTGTGCGCACAACACTCATAGCTCCAAAATCTACTGGTGGGAGGAACATGAGGGTATGTTGGGGGTGTGATTACAGCCAAGGTCAGGCTGGATTCTAATACAGTGGTACCTCAGGTTAAGTACTTAATTCGTTCCGGAGGTCCGTACTTAACCTGAAACTGTTCTTAACCTGAAGCACCACTTTAGCTAACGGGGCCTCCTGCTGCTGCCGCTGCGCCGCCAGAGCACAATTTCTGTTCTCATCCTGAAGCAAAGTTCTTAACCTGAACCACTATTTCTGGGTTAGCGGAGTCTGTAACCTGAAGCGTATGTAACCTGAAGCGTATGTAACGTGAGGTACCACTGTACCTCAAAAAGTCATGCTATGTTTTAGAAAGCAAGATGGGCTATTTGGTGAGCTCTTGGGGGTAGTGGCGGAGCTTCATGCTCCGGCACCAGGGGCGGGGGGGGGCAGAGAGCAGGTGGGGGCGGGGCTGGTGCGCATCCTGGGGCCTGGGCGCCCAGCGCGGGCAGGGGGACAGCCGCGATGGCACCCTGGGGATCGCACTGCCGGGGGCAGTGTGCTCCCCCCTCAGTCCTCTTCCTCCACCAGTCCTTGGGGGTGGTGTAAAAGGTGTGATTCCATCCACTGTGCTATAATACAGTTGCCATTCATTTTATCGAGGCCTGACAAGTAACTCTCTGATGCATTGCGGTCTCCATTTCTGCTAGGGAAGGAACTGGCCTTGCACTGACTGTTGCCTTATTATATAAAAGATATATATTTGAGAGAAACTACTTCAGTTCCCAAGAAAACATCCCACTTAACAGGGAATCCATAATGCTAAACACGTTTGTTTAAAGAACTACATTACTGCTACATATTATAAGTGAGCGGCTTGAGTCACACATTGCAATTAGCAGATTGGTCATAAGTAATCTATCGAGCACGTTGGAATGCCAACAATTGATCGCTTACTGGTATTTTCTTTAATCATTAGTTTGTATTGAGTACCGTAAATAGAATTTTAACATCATAAAGCAGGCCAAAATTTACCCCTCTCTATGTATTGCAGTAATATGTGGCGGGAACAAATATCCATGTAATCAACTGCTTTCAGATCCAAAAATGGAAGCACACAAATGTTTTCCTGAAATGCAGGCAGACTCAGTGAGGTGAACGGCTTGCTAATCAGCTACAAAGAAGCATTTTATTTATTTTTTAAAACTTCCACCATTCTTCCTAGGGAACTCTAGATCGAGAACATCCAATTTTTTTGGATTTAGTCTTCACGGCATTCCTGGGAGGTAGGTTAGACGACTTACCAAAGGCCATTGGGTAATTTCATGGCTGACCAAGGAAGTAACTCCCCAGTCCAACCAAGAACGGATAACTCTTTAGACCAGTGGACATTCTTTTGTTATTGTTGTTTAGTCGTTTAGTCATGTCCGACTCTTCGTGACCCCATGGACCAGAGCACACCAGGCACTTCTGTCTTCCACTGCCTCCCGCAGTTTGGTCAAACTCATGCTGGTAGCTTCGAGAACACTATCCAACCATCTCATCCTCTGTCGTCCCCTTCTCCTTGTGCCTCCATCTCTCCCAACACCAGGGTCTTTTCCCGGGAGTCTTCTCTTCTCATGAGGTGGCCAAAGTAGTGGAGCCTCAGCTTCACAATTTGTCCTTCCAGTGAGCACTCAGGGCTGATTTCCTTAAGAATGGATAGGTTTGATCTTCTTGCAGTCCATGGGACTCTCAAGAGTCTCCTCCAGCACCATAATTCAAAAGCATCAATTCTTCGGCGATCAGCCTTCTTTATGGTCCAGCTCTCACTTCCATACATCACTACTGGGAAAACCATAGCTTTTACTATATGGACCTTTGTTGGCAAGGTGATGTCTCTATTTTTTAAGAAGCTGTCTAGGTTTGTGGACATTCTTACGGCACACTTAATATTGCAAATTCAGGTTCTTTTTTTATGGATCATCTTGAGAGATGTCACCAGAACTACGTACTTCTGTATTATCACCCACCCTAAACATTTAGGATGGAATGAAGAAAAAAAAAATTGGAAGAATTTATGTTAGGCTGGCTTCTTGCTTAGGTGTTGTTTTATTTATTTATTTATTTATTATTAAAGTTTTCTTGGTTCACAAAGGTATGTGCAAGGTAACTTTTTTCAAGTTATATTTTCCATAGGTCAGTTTCATTTGTTGAGACATTAGGGTTACATTAGGAAGAAAAGGGGGGGGGGAGAGGTGGAGGGGGGAAAGGGGAGTGGGGTTGGGGTTGGGAGGCAATGTGTCTAATTTGCTTAATGTATGTGTGGGGTTTTGTGTCAGCGTCGTTTGTGCGGGTTCTCTTTGCTATTCGCTTGTGTTCTTTTGGTGGTGAGAGAGGTTGGGGTTGACCTAGGGTGTGGTTGTTTGCTTGTGATTGGCTGTGCTGAACTTTGTTTTCATGTGTGAGTGGGGTGTGTGTGTGTGTGTTTGAATCAGGTTAGCCATATTGATTCGTATGTTGTTGATGGATTCTTGTCATTGTCTTGTTGGGCTATGTGTGTGATAAAGGGGAGCCATACCAGGGTGAAGGCATCTTCTTCTATTTATCCCCATGTCAGTTTCAGTTTATTGGTTAATTTTTCTAGTAGGGCTGTTTCCCATACTATTTGGTACCATCGGTCCATGCTTACTCCTGACAGGTCTCTCCAGTGTCTGGCTATGATGTTTCTGGTTGCTGAGAGGAGGTGTGTTATGAGTTCTTTGTGTTGTTCTAGAATGTTGGCACTGAGTTGAAAGCAATTTCTCTCCCCCACATGTGGTTTTGGCAATGTCAAAAGCTCTCTCCTTTTCTTAGGAACTTTTTGGCATGCCTTGCAAAAATGGTTCACCAAACACCAGAATTGCCCTCGCTTGCCACCACTCTCAATAGTCTTCACTTGCTGTCTGTAACATCATCACACACGTAGTATTAAAACACAATCTCCAATTGTGTGGAACTATCACATGTGACTAATCCAAGAAGCAAAAAGGAGCGTCAGCCAAAGGAAAAACCAGTTGCAGCAGTAGTAGCTTGTGAAAACAACAGCACTGAACAGGATTGAAAATAAAGGTGAGCATTCTCACATTCTAGATAGTTTGGGGAGAAAGTGCTAGTGTTGACCCCAAAATTAAAAATGGCAAATAGTCAGTGCCGCGCTAGTAGTTATATACCTTTAATTATATCCATCTAAGTACTGACCTCAATAAAATATCAGGGAGATGTTTGTCCTTAGTTGAAATTCACTTAAAAATTGCCCAAGCCCTAATCTTTCACTCTGGATCTCTGCTTTTCTTTCATATAGGATCCAACTCTTGACTGATGTGTCCGGGCAATTATCTGAAAATAGTGATGAATGTTACTGCGAGAGTGTGCAAATGACTGTTTGGAGAGTTTAAGCTTGGATCTATATTAAAGGTCAGTTATCAAAGGAAAAAGGAGGCAAGAATGGATTATTTGCTGCTTGCAGTGAGTAGAATTTTAATGTCACTAATGTTGGTTATTAAGCGTAAATACACAAAGGTTTAAGGAAATCAAAGGATGAATGCAGTCCAGGCTTCTGGCAGTGTCCCCAAGGAGTGCTTGTGCTCAGGGAAGAGCTAAAAATACAAAATGAAGCTTTTTAAGGCAATTGGGTTTTAAAATATACCCTCTTTGTGAATGGCCCAATTCATTTTGCAAAGCATTCTCCTAGGGTTCAGAGACCCCTGGCACACAGGAAGCCAGGCCAAATCTATCCTCGTGGGTTCCTAAGAATCAAGAGCTAGACAGGTTTTATGTTTAAAGAAAACCACTTATAAGTCAATTAGCTTTTTAAAAGACTTTGGAACACCCTTGTGAGCTTGACCAATGATTCAGAAGATAAAAGACAAAGCAAGCCTCTCAGCAGAGTTCAGTTCTTCTGTTTCAAATTTCTGATGTGTAAACTTAAAGAGAAAGAGAGAAATTGTTTATAAAGCAAAGCATTCATTGTTCAGTAGCCAATGATACTGGGCAACTCCTGTATTAACAAATGTAACACATTACAATTGCAGACTGGGGAATCTTCAAAAGACAAAACCAAACTCAATGTCTTGATATGCTTTTATATATTGAGTGGACAACTAGCAGAAAATCCCAGTTTTAAAAGAGAGAAATAATCACCAGTATTTTTGTTTGTCTGAAAATTAGGTCTCACTGTGGTGGTTAACCTGTATCAAGGCTACACCACTTCAGACTACAGATGGGGAAAGTGGTCAAAAAATGCATAACCTATCATGAAAACTAGGTATTGTGGAAACGTGTTTTAGCCTAGTCTTCTCCCTGACATGCTAGTGTTCTATGTGCAGGGAGGGCTTGCCCGGAGCAACAATCAATTATCTGATTCTGTCCTGCTACAGTTTGAACTGGTACATGCCAGACAGAGGTTTACCAACTCTGTAAAAACCATTTCTGCTCATTACCAGGTGAGTTTCCTTTATAGAAAGTTACTGTGATAATACACAAGAACAATTAATTAGAGGGTGAATACAGACAACCAATGGATGTGGTTAACGTGGTGAAGTTTGCCTGCTTAAATGTGCAGAACATGCAGCAAAACAATAGCAGCTGGCTTTGTTGCTAAACAGAGGGACGGGGGTGGTGCTGTGGGTTAAACCACAGAGCCTAGGACTTGCCGATCAGAAGGTCGGCGGTTCGAATCCCCGCAACGGGGTGAGCTCCCGTTGCTCGGTCCCTGCTCCTGCCAACCTAGCAGTTGGAAAGCATGTCGAAGTGCAAGTAGATAAATAGGTACTGCTCTGGCGGGAAGGTAAACGGCGTTTCTGTTCACTACTCTGGTTCGCCAGAAGCAGCTTAGTCATGCTGGCCACATGACCCGGAAGCTGTATGCCGGCTCCCTTGGCCAATAAAGCGAGATGAGCGCCGCAAACCCAGAGTCGGCCACGACTGGACCTAATGGTCAGGGGTCCCTTTACCTTGTTGCTAATCAGTGAAGTCCCATATCTCCATGCATGGCTGCAATCCTTTCACTATTCTCTGGTTCTTTGTTTAGGGCAGGGTATTTCAACCAGAGGTCCATTGATTCTTGAGTTCCGTATTCCCCCAGAGGTTCTGTGAAATGTTACAAACTCTTACCTTAAGCACTTTGCTTTCTTCTCTTGCCAGTTCCCCCACCTCTGAGAGTGCCCACAATCAACATGTCGTCTCATGGCATAGTTTGCCAAAGTAACCAAATTTCATGTTGGGAACTCTCAGAATAGTGTTGCTTCAAAGAAGTCAATAACAGATTTCCTCATCTTTCCGGAGTTGTCCTCCCACCCACATCCTCTTAGGGGGGGTAAAAAAGGCTTTTAAATTTTGAGCTTGTGAAGCCATCTATTGCATGTAATTTCACACTTTCAAATCAAGAATTAAACATGTACAACCCCACCCAGTCCTTTCGGCATACAACACACCCAGAACTGTAACTTAAGAGATATGGCAATCTCATCAACAAAGACAGTTTGCTTAACCTGGAATAAAGCGCGTATGAAATTTATTTATATATGTCAGAGCTGCCCGAGGTCCCAGCTCACAAAGGACCAACGCCGCTTCGTTGTTAAGTACGAAAGTCTTTATTGAAGTTCAGTTTCACTTCCAGAGCTGCAGCGTGCAGCTCTACGTCTCAAACTCTAGATCACTGATGCTCCGTCTGAATCTCCTCCCCCCAGACACCAGTTTAAGACTCTAGCCTTGCTCCACCTCTTCCTCTGTTCTTTCAGCCTCTGGTTCCGCCTGTCCGTCGGGGTCTCGCCCTTTCTAGACTCTTCTGACGCTGAATCCCCTGAGCCTTCCCCCTCCCTCCGGCGGGCTTTAGGAGCTGGTTCCCAATCCGGGTCTCCTGCTGTCCCCCACGCCTGTACATTTGAACTTGGCACGCGCGCCCAGCCAGCAACTTTCCTCCTGACCGTTTCACTGCTGCTGTCACTGCTTCCCCCTTCGGGGAGGCTAGCTGCAACTGACCTCCCCTCCGTTTCCCCACTCTCCGATGGAGGCGTGGTCAGCCCTGACTCATCCTCTCTCCCCGCTGGAGGAGACGCTGGCCCTGACACATGTGACTCTTCCCCCCCACTACGCTCTGGTGGGGAAACTGGTCCTGATCCCCCGCTGCTGCTTTGGGGTTCCCCGCTGGCTCCTTGTTTCTGGTGCGTCCCCCCTGGGACCCCCCTTGCCCTGACCATCGGCGCCCCCTTCTGGGAATCTTCTGATTCGCTGGAGAAGCTCATGGAATCTCTCGGGTCACTGTCATACTCCCCTACGCTGCCCTCGGATTCTTCCCCTTCGCTCTCCATTTCCTCTCTCCCCTGTGCTCCTGCTCCCGAGCCCCTGACAATATATTTCATATATAAAGATGTATTAATATTACAAGGTGTTCCTCTCAAGCCAAGCCAAACCTTAACAGAATATTAAAAATAAATCACAAAAATAAATATGTCATGATATACAGGACCGGCTCTTCCATTAGGTAAGTAGAGATTCCTGCCTCGGGTGGCAGATCAAGAGAGGGTTATAGACAAGTGACTCTGACACATTTGCTGCTGCCTTTAGCCACTTGCAGGGCTGCTCACCACCATTTTGCTAGCTTACGTTTCAAGTTGCTGCCTCCTTCCTTACTCAGGCTCAGCTGCTGCTGCCTAAACCCCTTGGAATCCATTTTCAGTGCATTTCCATGCCACTTTCCAAACTCGCAAAAGTCTGTTGTTGTTGTTAAGTGGTTTTGTTGTGCTAGGGCGACAGGGCACTTTAATCTGCTTCAGTTGTGCTAACCTAAAATTCCAGGATACACCTCAATCCCTCTTACGTCTTAAAGAAGACATTTAGATGAGTTTAGTTTCTTTTATTGTATTATGAAAAAGCTTTAACAAAATCTTATTTTTTAAAGAGCAAGGTTGCAGAGCAAGATGGGACAAGATAGGGAGGGAAGGGCGGAGAGGGGCAGCAGGGGAACCTGACCTGACCAGGTCCCACCATACCTTGTTCTGAACATGAAAACAAATAAGCAGCACTTGGAACAGGAATCTTGAACTTAAAATCTGAAAACGATGATGTGGAAGCATGGAAGACAACATATCCTCCAACATTTCTCCAACAAAAACAGGGACGTTCCATTCCATAAGGATAATTTTACTATTTATACCTCACCTGTCTGACTGGGTTGCCCCAGCCACTCTGGGTAGCTTCCAATATATATAAAACACAATAAAACATTAAACATTTTTTTTAAAAAAACTTCCCTATACAAGTCTGCCTTCAGATGGCTCAGGGGTTAGATAACACCATACCCGCCAACATTTTCCCAATGAAAGTAGGAACATTCTACCAAACCCTCCAATGAAAATAGGGACTTACTAAGGAAAAGTGGGACATTCTGGGATCAAATCAGAAACGGGGACAGCTTGTCTACATTAGGGATGTCCCTGGAAAATAGGGAAACTTGGAGGGTCTGAGACAAGCTGCTCCTTAAAAAGCAGCTCTAGCTGCAAGGACTTTCCTATTGGAGGTCACCTGCCACAGATTATTTTATACAGATGGTGAACTTGCCAAGTGGTTAAGGCAGAAAAGACTTAGCATTCAATAACATAGGAAAAAGGATATATTGTTTTGCCTGCAGCACATAATTTGCTGAGGGAGAAATTCCTCTTCATACTATAACCTGCGTTACATAAGATCTGTTCCATTACAGAAAACAATCACATTTCCTTCCTTTGGTCATTTAATTATTACAATATTTATTCTGCCCACCCTCCAAGCTGCTCAGGGTTGTTTATGAGGTGTTTCCTGCCCCCCCCTTACAGTTTCACAATGTGTCCTTAAAAGAACTGTGAGGTGAGTTTGGCTGAGGGAAACTGACTGGGCCAAAGTCACCTCAGCTGAGCTTCATGGCTGAGAAGATACTTGAATCTCTGGGTCTCTGTAGGTCTAGTGCAGCTCTCTATTGACTTGAATTAACCAAACTGACTTCCATGTCAACCATTTTATTGGTGTACAAGAGAAACAAAGCTTTCACTTGCTATTCTCTGCTCTTTTGTTTCCTCTCTTTGGATCCCACAAACAAGGAAATATAGCTATCCATTTCACATGTTTTTGCAGAAAGGCATCTTGAACTCATCAAGGAAGCAGCAGCAAATAACGGCTCTTTAAGGTGTGGAATCTGTATAAAGCCCATGTTTTTGTCATACTCACTTTTTAAAGAAGTATGCTTATGTTTTAAGGTGTGTGCCAAAAACATAATGCATGAAGCGACTCACAGTCTCTTGCTCTGTTTTCACCAAGAAAGAGGGGCGGACAATCGTTACTACTTCTCTATAGCTATTTCTTTCAGCTGCATTGAAAATTGCATTAAAAAACTGGTTAAAAGGAAGCCTAAGATGTCGCGGTGATTTTTTCCTTGCTCTTATTTTTAGCAGTGATTTCAATGACTGTGATAAAGCAGATTAAAACCAGAGAGACTGAGTGTGGTTCTGGTCCTTTGCATGCAAATTTTCTTCATGTGAACAACAACCCATATTTATCTCCAGTCTTTTCATTTCCGATGAAAAAGGGGGTAGGCATTATAATGAAAATATTCAAACAGTCTTAACTACAGTGTCATTAGCATGGGCTAATTACTAGCGCCTTGTGATTTACGTGTTTTTGGATTCATCGAAAGCATTTGGAGCTGTTCCCCCCCCCCCCCTTTGTTAAGAAAACTTTAAACAATGGAGGGCATAAGAGAGGCTGATAGAATCATGAATGCTGTGGAGAAAATGAGCAGAGATCCCCCCCCCCACATTTTTCATTTAATACTAGAATGGGGTCCTCTAGTGAAAATGATTGGGAGAAGGATCAGCACAGATAAAAAGAAGTACTATTAGACACAATGAAAGGATATACAATGATGTTTTCCACTGCCACAATGGCAGTTGAGTTCTCTCCCCTCTGCTCACAGTGTTCAGGCACAGTTACTGTGGTGACATCCTATCCCATGTTTCCTTGCCTTTGCTTCTCATCGCTGGCTGTCACCAGAGAACTGCTCAGTGCGATGACATCACAATACTGGGAAGAATATGCAAATGTTGCAGTGGGGTGGGGAGGATGGGGAACAACCTGACATCCAGTGGCATTTGTAAGTAGCTTGGAGAACAGGCCTAACCGTAGGTAACAGCAATCATAGCAAAATGAAATATCTCTATATGAATATATCTCTGAACACCAGTAAAGGTAAAGGTAAAGGGACCCCTGACCATCAGGTCCAGTCGTGACCGACTCTGGGGTTGCAGCGCTCATCTCGCTTTATTGGCCGAGGGAGCCGGCGTACAGCTTCCAGGTCATGTGGCCAGCATGACTAAGCCGCTTCTGGCAAACCAGAGCAGCACACAGAAATGCAATTTACCTTCCCGCCAGAGCAGTACCTATTTATCTACTTGCACTTGACGTGCTTTTGAACTGCTAGGTGGGCAGGAGCAGGGACCGAGCAACAGGAGCTCACCCTGTCGCGGGGATTCGAACCGCTGACCTTCTGATTGGCAAGTCCTAGGCTCTGTGGTGTCAGGGCAAATAGCAAGAGATGGACAAGGCACTAGTCAGATCACTGGTCCATCTATGGTCTACATGGATTGGTAGAGGCTCTCCAGGGATTCAGGCAGGAATCCCCCTCCACACTTTATTAAGGATTGGATCTGGGATCTTCTGCATGCAAAAACATTTGCTCTAGCATTGAGCTATGGGTTTATTCCAGCATCTTCAGATATCCTGCTCATAACCTCCTGAACACTGAGTACGAGAACTGACCTGTGGTTTGAGTCCATCTGATAGGTTTTCAAACGTTTGTGTCGTTTTCACTGTGTGTATATAGTTGTTGTTAACCGCTTTTATACTTTTTATGAAATTGTAGCACGCAAGTCCTTTTTTCACCAGCAAATACATAAATTGGGGCTGTTCTCATACTGCAATGCTCTTATATATATTACTGTTATTGACCCAGTGGTTTCCAGTGGCACTGTGGGCATTCCCATAACCTCCAGCCTCTGGGGCGAAAGCACTCTACTCTTTTTAAAGTGGGCTTCTGATACTTTTTACTGAAATGCAAAAAGTAAGTAGGCAGAAAATATACTTTGCTTGCAAGCCTCCTTCATCGTAGTTCGGCTGTCACGTTTGCATTGATTTATGATAATAATTCTTGCCACACATGGATTTTTTTTTTAATAAAAAAACACAACCGTTTATTTTGCTGTCTAAATAATAAGGCAATTTGTTACAGCTAATTACTCAAATGCTTCCTTAATCTCAATTAAAAGATAGAGGGCTGATTCCCCACAGCCCCCGCAATGCTACTACCTTTCTAAAGCCGTATGCTCCCCAAAAATCTTTTTTTAATGTGTTCCCAATTACATATTCATTAAGGAATGTGCGGCCTATGGAAAACTGAACTGCTAAATACATAGCTGCAATCTTAAACAATGATTTATTGTGACATGGGATGTGGGACATTTCCACAGCTTTTGTGATTGCCGTGATGAAGCTGTAAAGCAAATAGCATGAAATGAAGCAAGGCCTCACAATTTAATCAGCTCGTAAACAGATCTACCGCATCAAGCAAATGACATTATTATCCATCTGAAGTAAATCTTGCTAATCTCAGGAGATAAAATCAACATCATTAATGGTCACATGTCATATTCATCAACACTAAACCATCCCTTTTGACAGATTAATCCTAACTACAGCTCCCACGATGTATGGTAATCGAGCCTGGAGCCTGCAATTCATTCCGCGGCAAGGCTAACCAGTACTCTTAGCGCAGCTATTACAAATAATTTTTTTATTGATTTACATATTTTAAAATGCATTTAAGGTGAGGCGCCATTAAAAATCCTGTCACTATTGCAGATTTCTCCCCCGCCCTGTGCACAGTCTGCGTTCACAGAAAAAGGGAAGCGAAACGCACTTTTGGGTACAGCCCAGCACAAAGCCCATTGAAAGGAATGCGAGCCGTGCTACAACAGCTCTTGCACGGTTCCTATTCATTTCAATGTAGCTTTTAAAACATCTCAGTTATTAGAAGTTACGTCTCCATCCTGCCCCTCCTCCAAGGAGATCAGGGCAGCCTACAAGGTTCTCGCCACCTCTTCATTGTATTCACACAACAACCCTGTGAAGAAGGTTAGACTGAAAGCTTGCGAGTGGCCGAATGTCAACCAGTGAGCTTCTTAGCTGAGTGGGGATTAAACTGGCATGATCAATCTGCTCCTAGTCCAATGCTTTGGAGGTTTTAAAGCAGAGGTTGGGTGGCCAACCTGTCATGGATGTTTTAGCTGAGATTCCTCCATTTTAGGGGGTTGGACTTGATGACCCACGGGGGCCTCTTCCTTCTCTATGATACTAAGATTCTATATGGGTTGGGGAGCCTGCGGACACCCCGCCCCCGTGATGTTGCTGGACTACAACTCCCATCATTCTAAAACCATTGGCTAAGCTGACTGGGGATGATGGCAGTTGGAGGCCAACCATAACTGGAGGGGCACAGGCTCTAACCACTATACTTTGCTGTCTTCTGCAGAATAACTTTCTGCTTGACTGTGCTCCCACTGTCTTTTGCATATCATGCTGATGAGCTGGAGGGTAGTTAAAGGAAGTATTTGGCACACGGTCTCCTATTTGCAGATTTAGGGTGTTTCCAGACCAGACAACCTGTTTATTGGCCATTTGTCCTGATTTGTGTGCAGGGAGATTAGATGACATTGGCTACTCAATGAGCACTTGTTCTGATTTACTTGCTGGAAGTGAGGGAGATGTTGCACCAAACCAAGTGTTATCCCACACTTCCCAGCACATTTACCCTTAAATAAGAGACACGGGGGAATGATTAATGGACTTCAATGTCTGTACACTAATGCGCAAAGTATGGGAAATAAACAAGATGAGCTTGAGCTCTTGGTACAGCAAACTAAATATGACATAATAGGAATCACTGAAACCTGGTGGGATAAGTCCCACGATTGGAATGTAATAATGGAGGGATACAATCTATTTCAGAGAAACAGACCAGACAAGAAAGGAGGAGGAGTGGCGTTATATGTCAGGGGTGTGTATACCTGCGAAGAGATCCAAGATTTAGAACCTCAAAGCCAAAGTGAGAGCATTTGGGTCAAAATTAAGGGAGAGAAGAATAACAGTGACCTCATTGTGGGAGTTTACTATAGATCCCCAAGCCAAACGGAGGACATAGATGATGCCTTCCTGGAACAGATGGCCAAGCATGCAAAAGGAAGGGAGATAGTAGTAATGGGGGACTTCAATTACCCGGATATTTGTTGGATGTCAAACTCAGCCAAGAGCATAAGGTCAAACAGATTCCTCACTGGCCTTGCAGACAACTTCATTGTCCAGAAAGTGGGAGAAGCAACAAGAGGAACAGCCATTTTAGATCTGGTCCTAACCAATGTTGATGACCTGGTTAGTGGGGTAGAAGTGGAAGGATCATTAGGCGCGAGTGATCATGCTCTTCTGAAGTTTACTATACAGCGGAAAGGAGCAGCCAAGCATACTAGGACTCAATTTCTCGACTTTAAGAAAGCCGACTTCATAAAACTTAGGGAAGTGCTTGGTGAGATCCCATGGACAGTAATACTAAAAGGAAAGGGAGTTCATGATGGCTGGGAGTTTGTTAAGAGGGAGATAGTAAAAGCACAACTTCAGGCAATACCAATGAGACGGAAACATGGAAGGTGCCTAAAGAAGCCAGGGTGGCTATCTAAAGAACTTTTAACTGAGTTAAGATTAAAAAAGGATGTGTACAAAAAATGGAAAAGGGGGGAAACCACCAAAGAGGAATTCAAACAAATAGCCAGCACGTGTAGACACAAAGTCAGAAAAGCTAAAGCACAGAATGAACTCAGGCTTGCTAGAGAGGTTAAAAGCAACAAAAAAGGCTTTTATGGGTATGTTCGTAGCAAAAGGAAGAACAAAGAAACAGTGGGGTCACTCAGAGGAGAAGATGGTGAAATGCAAACAGGGGACACAGAAAGGGCTGAACTCCTCAATGCCTTCTTTGCCTCAGTCTTCTCCGATAAAGAAAACAATGCCCGACCTGAAGAATTTGGAGCAAATGATTCAGCAGAGGAAACACAGCCCAGAATAACTAAGGAGATAGTACAAGAATACTTGGCTAGTCTAGATGTATTCAAGTCTCCAGGGCCAGATGAACTGCATCCAAGAGTATTAAAAGAACTGGCAGATGTGATTTCAGAACCACTGGCAGTCATCTTTGAGAATTCCTGGAGAACAGGCGAAGTCCCGGCAGACTGGAGGAGGGCAAATGTTGTCCCTATTTTCAAAAAGGGGAAAAGAGAGGACCCAAATAATTACCGCCCAGTCAGTCTGACATCAATACCAGGGAAGATTCTGGAGCAGATCATTAAGCAAACAGTCTGTGAGCACCTAGAAAGGAATGCTGTGATCACCAATAGTCAGCATGGATTTCTGAAAAATAAGTCATGTCAGACTAACCTGATCTCGTTTTTTGACAGAATTACAAGCCTGGTAGATGAAGGGAACGCAGTGGATGTAGCCTACCTTGATTTCAGCAAGGCATTTGACAAGGTGCCCCATGATATTCTTGTAAAGAAGCTGGTAAAATGCGGTCTTGACTATGCTACCACTCAGTGGATTTGTAACTGGCTGACTGACCGAACCCAAAGGGTGCTCATCAATGGTTCCTCTTCATCCTGGAGAAGAGTGACTAGTGGGGTGCCACAGGGTTCTGTCTTGGGCCCGGTCTTATTCAACATCTTTATCAACGACTTGGATGATGGACTCAAGGGCATCCTGATCAAATTTGCAGATGACACCAAACTGGGAGGGGTGGCTAACACCCCAGAGGACAGGATCACACTTCAAAACGACCTTGACAGATTAGAGAACTGGGCCAAAACAAACAAGATGAATTTTAACAGGGAGAAATGTAAAGTATTGCACTTGGGCAAAAAAAATGAGAGGCACAAATACAAGATGGGTGACACCTGGCTTGAGAGCACTACATGTGAAAAGGATCTAGGAGTCTTGGTTGACCACAAACTTGACATGAGCCAACAGTGTGACGCGGCAGCTAAAAAAGCCAATGCAATTCTGGGCTGCATCAATAGGAGTATAGCATCTAGATCAAGGGAAGTAATAGTGCCACTGTATTCTGCTCTGGTCAGACCTCACCTGGAGTACTGTGTCCAGTTCTGGGCACCACAGTTCAAGAAGGACATTGACAAACTGGAACGTGTCCAGAGGAGGGCAACCAAAATGGTCAAAGGCCTGGAAACGATGCCTTATGAGGAACGGCTAAGGGAGCTGGGCATGTTTAGCCTGGAGAAGAGGAGGTTAAGGGGTGATATGATAGCCATGTTCAAATATATAAAAGGATGTCACATAGAGGAGGGAGAAAGGTTGTTTTCTGCTGCTCCAGAGAAGCGGACACGGAGCAATGGATCCAAACTACAAGAAAGAAGATTCCACCTAAACATTAGGAAGAACTTCCTGACAGTAAGAGCTGTTCGACAGTGGAATTTGCTGCCAAGGAGTGTGGTGGAGTCTCCTTCTTTGGAGGTCTTTAAGCAGAGGCTTGACAACCATATGTCAGGAGTGCTCTGACGGTGTTTCCTGCTTGGCAGGGGGTTGGACTCGATGGCCCTTGTGGTCTCTTCCAACTCTATGATTCTATGATTCTATGATTCTATGATTCTACCCATGACTTTCCTTATGGCAAAAAGTCAGATCTTTTTGAGGAAGTGGGCTTGTTCCGCAGGAGGACCTCCCAGTCAACTATAACTGCACAGCCAGAATTTGCTGGCATGTGATCGAATCTCCCCCCCCCAAAAAAATAGCAACAGTCTGGAAGCACCCTTAGATTGCAACCCTATATGCACTTACCTGGGAGTAAGCCTTATGGAAGTCAACAGGAATTTCTTCTGTATAGATACATGCAGGATTGCACTGTTAGTTATTCGGGGGCGGGGGGAGTCAACCCACTCAATGTGTTGAGTGCTGAGCCACAAAGATTCTGTAAATTGGAAGGTACTGGAGAGCTTGAGTTGCATGGGATCTAAACGCCCCCTGGTGTCCTCTTCTGGCTGGGCTGTGAGCTTGCTGGGCGTTAAAGTTCCTAGAGGGGACTAGGAGTTGCCCTGCAGCAAGCAAGAGGTAGACAGGATCACGTAAGAAAGGCAGGCTCTGTAAAACCAGCTCCCAGGCAAGGCAGATATTGCTTTGACAGATGCTTGAGTTCAACTGCACTCCTAAATAGCAGGCATGAATATTCCCTGGCAAGAAACAAGCAGGGATTTGTACACTCATTGGAATCATAGAGTTGGAAGAGACCACAAGGGCCATCGAGTCCAAACACTGAATTAGACTATAGTTCCATCCACACTTTGACTAGCAGTGTGGCTCTCTGAGACCAAAAGCAGAGAGATCTTTCCCAACCCCAGTATCTGAGTGGCTGCCTAATGGGCCTGGAGATACAATGATTGCAAACCAGAGCATTTGAAGAAGCTGACACAAAACAGCCCAGTGATCAGCATGCCACTGAAGCATATTTTCAGGAAAACGTAGATTCTCAGCCACTTGGCAAAGAGCCACCTCCCTGCCTTAGTTTCCCCTGATGAAAATGACCATAGGATTGTTAAGAGGCTAAGCTAAACAAATTCTTGTAGAGCTACAATCTTGTACAAAATGAGCAACAAGAGCTGCATAGTCCTTCTGCAGCTTTGCTCTTCTCCTGGCAGTCTACAACAGTTCTGTCTCTGTTGACCAACCAGGATTTCCAGAGTTGAATGCAGAGGAGCAACAGACATGCTGGCAGCCTTTGGGAATAAGTTTTCCATGAAGGCACGAAGGTTGCCATATTCCTGGGCTTACCGCTCGCTGCACAAAGCTGTGGACAAGGGAATAAGCAAGGTGGATGTGCACCCTATAGCCAAGGGACGAGTACAGTTACTGCCTGAGCACATGAGAGAATGATCAAGCTCAGAAATAGACAAATGCTGCATTGCTTCAGGCAGTTGATCAGCAATGGGTAGCCAAGCAAGAGACAGTAAGCTCACCACGGACTGGCAATTACTTAAAATTAATCTGTGAATCCTCTCTCTAGAGTCCGGGCTGGAACACACACGACTATCTTCCTGGGGAGGCCACTGAAAATGACAGCCTTCAATTATTTGATATGCCTTGCACACTACCTTTCTACTAGTTGGTTCTCAGGGCAGAAAGAGAAAGAGCAAAGGAAACATTTGCTTACATTGTGACTTGTTTCCATTATGCATTGTGCTAAGCACAGTATGCCCTTTCGCCTGCCCTTAAAGGTGGCTATCAGCAGGGCTGCAAAATTGGAACTGCAACCCACAAACTACAGAAGCCTCAGCAAAAAAAGGCTTGACTGCTGATAAGGTGGGGGGTGACAAGATGAGTGTGCTGATGCAGGAAAAGGCTCTCAATTCACCAGACAAATCCCCTAAATGTTGACCTTGTTTGCATGGCCCGTTACCGTGTAATATCTTTATAGATCTGGTTGAATCATCAGAAGAAACTCTGTAGTTCTAACAAATACGTATCACTTGTTGGGTTTCAAAGCATCCATTTAAAAGAGGTGCACACAAATCACTAGATCGGTTCAGGTTGTGATGATTTGATCCTGGTGGTTTCTTCAAGCCCCCTGTCTTGTAAAACAATCTGGGTTTGGTTGAGGACGCTTTTTCTTCCAGAATGCCATGGGCCAACAGCATCCCACCACTGTAGTCTTCCCACCTTCAGGTCTCCCTCCATCTTTTCTTTCATAGCAAGGCTTTGCCTGTGATGTCAGCATGATGCAACAATGGCACTCATTGTGAAACGACTCTATCCTCACCTGCTGTTATGCTAAAGAGACTGGCGTACACAGTTCCTGGTTATGGATATGCTGTTTCATGATGATTTCTGTTTCTCTGGGCAGGTAGGACCAGCTTGAAGCCATTCCGTTTCTACGTTCATTGGTCTGTGGTCCAGAAATATATCTGTTAAGCCAACTGCCAGGCTCTGTAACAGCATCCCACATGACCTGATGCCCTGCAGATACTTTGGACCCCACCCCCCAATTTCCTTGGCTAAATACTGGCTAAAACCAATGGGAGATATAGTCTGAAACACCTGCAGTAGTGGGTAGAGTGGCAGACTAGGACTTGGGAGACCAGGGTTCAAATCCCCATTCAGCCATTAAACCTACAGGGAGACGTTGAGCCAGTCACTGCCTCTCAGCCTATCCTACATCACTGGATTGTGGTGGGGATTAAATGTGGAGGAGAAAGAACCATGTATGCCACCTTGAGCTCCTTGAAGAAAAAGGTGAGATATAGATGCAATAAATAAAATAATACTCTAGAGTTTGCCACTTCCAGCATATATGTGTTAAGGCACAGAATGCATACCAAACCCCAAGGGAGATGCTGCATTAAAAGGTATATTCTGAAATGTGAAGTATTCTATATTACAATGAGACATGATGAGCTATGATGAGATTATGATGAGATATTGTAATTAATTAGACCCACCCTTGCCAGGTATGAAAATAGATTGCTGGAGTGGGTCAAACCAGTTGGACAAGTTTAGCCTGGCATATATTCCCTTTCATTAGGAGGCTTGAACTCCACATAGGATTTATTCTTTCCAGCGTGTGAAGTTATGGGCTAACTTTTTAATTGGCCGTGCTGTTGGGGGACAGATAAAATTGCTTTGTGGGCTGGATCCAGCATGCGGCCTGCCAGTTGGCTATCCTTGTGCGAGAGGTTTGTGAACTTGATTGCTGTTAAATGTAGTAGTTGCTTTGAGTGTTTACTCATATGCACAAAGCACTAATGTAAGTGCTGCATGATTGGGATCCCGTCCCATATATATATATATATATATATATATATATATATAAAGGTAAAGGGACCCCTGACCATTAGGTCCAGTTGTGGCCGACTCTGGGGTTGCGGCGCTCATCTCGCTTTATTGGCCGAGGGAGCCAGCGTACAGCTTCCAGGTCATGTGGCCAGCATGACTAAGCCACTTCTGCCATTTACCTTCCCGCAGGAGCGGTACCTATTTATCTACTTGCACTTTGATGTGCTTTCGAACTGCTAGGTTGGCAGGAGCAGGGACTGAGCAACGGGAGCTCACCCTGTTGCGGGGATTCGAACCGCCGACCTTCTGATTGGCAAGTCCTAGGCTCTGTGGTTTAACCCACAGCGCCACCTGCGTCCCATACACACACACACACACACACACACACACACACACACACATGTCATTAAAAGCATTGATTTCTTAGAATTATGTTTATTTATTAAATTCGTACCCCACCCTTCCTCCCAAAGGAGCCCAAGGCGGGAAACAACAAGTGATAAAACAATAAAAAAGTATTAAAAACAATTCCAGGACAGATGCGGACTGGGTAAGATCTCAAGGCTTGTTGAAAGAGGAAGGCTTTCAGCAGGAGTCCAGAAGACAACAGACTTGGACAGAATAACTTTGGAATAACATTAAAAAAAAACCAGAAGCGTTTCTACTAAGTATTGTTGGTAAAGATATCCCGAAAAACTTAAGAGAAATATTTTTATACGTCATGACAGAGGTCTGAACACTAGTAGCAAAAAATTGGAAAGGGGAAAATGTTCCAACCTTAATGGAATGGCAGAATAAGCTACAAGAATATGTGGAAACGGCACAATTGACCAACAGTTTAAGGGGTAATTCAAGACAAGAATTTGAAAAAAAAATGGGACAAATATAAGAGATATGTGCAAAAATATGCCAGTGGTTTATCGTCTATGGCAGCACTGACCTTGGATAAAGAAACATATGAGAAATAAGATCAATGGTACGAATTGTTGTAAGAATGGATTAGAGAATATATAAAGAATAGAGTAATAATGGTAGGTACAGTCACTATCAAAATGAAATTATACAATGAGAATTGACAGTCCAAAGTCCTTAGGTTATTTTTTGTTAATAATTTTTGATAAGGATTTTTGTTAATAATCGCATAAAATGTAACATAAATACAGCAGAAGTTCAAGGTTTATATATAGGTAAGAAAAGGTAAAGTATATGTTCTTCTTTTCTTTTTTGCGTATATGATTGAAACTTCAATTTACTTTATGAGATGTATCATATATTTATGTAATGTATTGTAAGACTATTAATAAAGGAAAAGAAGAAGAAGAAAACAGACTTGGCAGTGGTCTAATATTCAAGGGGACGGAACTGCAAAAGTGCCACAACACTAAAAACCTGATTCCTACATTGTGCAGAATGCAGCTCCTGTTATGATGGCATCTGCAGGAGGCCCTCCCTTGCAGAATGAACCTTTTTTCCGGTTTCTCCAGTCCAGGGCAGTGTACATGGTCTCCTCCATTTTTTCATCACAACAACCTGTACGGTAGGTTAGGCTGAAAGGAGGTGTGTGGTTTAAGGTCGCTTTTGAACTTCACAACTGAGTGGGGATTTGAACCTGAGTCTTCCCAGCTCTAATCACGGTGGGTCTGTATGTATTTGCAGAGATACCTGGCCAGTTGTCTAAGGAGAAGGATGTTTAGCCTGATCACAGTATCATCCATTGTACTAAAGAAAAGCTGTATAAACCACATTCGTATGTTATATAGTGTGCTGTCCATACAAACCGCCTTCTGTGTATGTCTGTATGCATATAGATAGATTCACTCACATACAAGCCACTTTGAGACCATGGGCCAGAAAAGTGTAAATTTCTGCAACAATAAAGCATTAGGGTGTGATAGGACTTGCACAGATAACTTCTTTAATTAGTTGGCAGCCATAATGTATGTTGGTTCGGGTATTGCCTTGTTGCTGCACAATGAAAAACTTATTTATCAGAAAGCTGACCTTATTGGGGGCAGGGAGGGTCTATTATCTGGAACACTACATCCTCTAAACAAGCACAGAATTTCATTGGCAAGCACATTAACAAGGGCTTCTGAATGACAATGTGAATGACTGCAGCGGCCACAGTTGTGTTGCCAGTCATTGACTAAGTGTGTGCAAAAAAGAGAGAGAAAAAGTCTACAACCTTTGCAGATTGCAAGTGGTCTGAGCCGAGACAAGGAAAGATAGATCGAAGTGATTTATGGAGACAGCATTTATCAACTTAGTGCAAACATTACCCTTGCTAATGTACTAATTCATTAATGGCTTATTCTTCTCTCCTGAGACTTGGTGATTTTTTATTTTTATTTTTTTAAAAAAATACCTTTCCTTTATAGAAACAGTAGCCATCGTTAATATCGCGTCTATCATAATCTATATTTCTGTTTTGCTGGGGGAATAGGTGATACACACGAAGCAGGAGTGGGTGGGGAGAACAGACAGAATGCTTCTAAGAACGAGAGTATTTGGTTAAATTCCTCCCTGCCATGATGTGCAAAGTTAGATGACTACATGGCTCATGTGAGAACCAGGCTCTGCATCTGGCAAGGGGGCATTTTCAGGGGTGGAGGCAAAGATATTTGTGTGTGTGCAACTTGCGGTAGAGGGATGGCTAGGCTGCCTTGCCTAATCACCCCCTCCAATCATGTGCTGCTTCTGGCAGAAATGATGCACAGAGTTTGAGTTTCTAGCTGTAGATTCTGGGACAAGTAGTCCTAGACACTGGGAAGAAAATACGTTCCACCCGGACTCTGGGAGTACCAGCACATGCATTGCCACTATTGGAGATGGAGGCCAACCATAACTGGAGGGCCGCAGGCTCTAACCACTATACATTGCTCTCTTTTGCAGGAGAACTTTCTGCTTGACTGTGCTCCCACTGTCTTTTGCTTATCATGCTGATGAGCTGGAGGTTAGTTAAAGGAGGTATTTGGCACACTGTATTTCCTCCTATTTGCAGATTTAGGGTGCTTGCAGACCAGACAATCTGTTTATTGGCCATTTGTCCTGATTTGTGTGCAGGGAGATTAGATGACATTGGCTACTCAATGAGCACTTGTTCTGATCTGCTTTCAGGAAGTGCAGACGATGTTGCACCAAACCAAGTGTTATTCCAGTGCATTTACCCATGACTTTCCTTATAGCAAAAACTCATGTCTTTTGAGGAAGTGGGCTTGTTCCGCAGGAGGACCTCCCAGTCAACTATAACTGCACAGCCAGAATTTGCTGGCATGTGATCAAAAGTGTGATCTTTCATGATCTCACACATGAAAGTGTGGGCAGGCTGTTTTGGGCTCATGGCTGCCGCTCCCCTGGCAGCTGTGTTCATGAAGGTCATTGCCAGCTTTTCATGTCTGTGGCGCTGTTCATGCTAAGCATTTTCCATATGATCGTGCACTCACATGACTGAGTAGAGTGATTTGATACAACAGTGTGAATTAACCCTAAGGCTGTGGAGAGAGAAAAATGGGATGCTGTTGTTGTCATCTGGAAAGACCATCAGATGCCATTTCTGAATTCTGTAGAGCTGAGGCCTATTTCTCATGAAGGTGATGTTCATGTGACGGTGTTGTACCACTGAAGATGGTGGCACAATTGATTCAATGCTCCCCTGCACATAGAAAGCTGGGAGAAGGATTCCATTCCATTCCATTCCACTCTTTATTCTATTCTATTCTATTCTATTCTATTCTATTCTATTCTATTCTATTCTATTCTATTCTATTCTAACCTTCTTCCTAACATAGTAGGGAACTGTTTGAAGGCTGAACAATGAACTTTCAGTGGTTCATAAGAGCAGAAGAATTGCCTTGGATCAGACCAAAGCCTATCCAATCCTGCACTCTGCCAGCCATATGCCTCTTCATGCTTATATGCAAAAGATGAAGATGCCGGCCAACCCATTGGACTTTATGTGTTCTACCAACACAAGGATTTCTGCTTTTGCAATGGAGCTCCCCCCCCCCAACTCTCCACTCCCCATATGCACCTTCCCGAAATCTACTCTGGAGGTTAATGGAAATCTCAGAATAGATAATTGGGGGGGGGCGTGAAAGCAGGAGGGGGAGAAGTTCCGTTGCACAAGCAGAAATCCTCGCACTGACAGAATGTGTTACCCGATGCTACGTTGGCTACAACCCATTGATTGTCCACCAGCATTGGATATTCAAATATATCTGCTCCTGGACATAGAGGATGCAATTAACTGTTATAGTAAATGGTCATTGAAAGACACAACCTCTTTCAGTTTGTTTTATTGTCCTAAGCTAGTAACCATCACCAAACCACATGGTCGTGAATTCCATATGTTAATTCACAATAATTTCTTATTAGTTTTCAATTACAGTCCCATAATAGCCTCATTATAACAATACCAGTTTATAACACAATTATTAATACCAATCGTTCAAATATCAGATTATATAATTTAGATAAAGTGGCATGCTAGATTTGATGCTTTGATGCTTTTCTTTATTTCTGCGTTCCAAAATCTTATTAATTTCCATTACATTCTGGTCACAATAATAATTCCTTATACAACATCTGCAATATTAATAACTTCTGTTCTTGTTGACGCATTAAATGGTTTATAAAACTAAAAGTGAGGAACTCAAAACATATCCTTGTTCTTCCTGTGTGGGGCAATTATTCTGTCCATGGTATTTCTTCCTGTCCTTGTGAGATATTATGTCTTTCTTTACCCCAGTTGGTGCTGTTATCTGTCATGCCTTGGGTGGAGCTCATATCCCATTGTTGTTCCAGAAATTTTTCCATTACTGCGTCCCATGTTTCATTGCTTTGCAACTTTAACAACAGCTGCAAAAATCACTCAAAATTCCATATGTTACCGTATTTTTTGCTCTATAAGACTCACTTTTTCCCTCCTAAAAAGTAAGGGAAAATGTTTGTGCGTCTTATGGAGCGAATGCAGGCTGTGCAGCTATCACAGAAGCCAGAACAGCAAGAGGGATTGCTGCTTTCACTGCGCAGTGATCCCTCTTGCTGTTGTGGCTTCTGAGATTCAGAATATTTTTTTTCTTGTTTTCCTCCTCCAAAAACTAGGTGCGTCGTGTGGTCTGGTGCGTCTTATATAGCGAAAAATACGGTAATTCAGTGCTGTGTTGTACAGAACTTCCTGTTGTCTGTCCTGAGCCACTGGCCAATCAGCTACATTGGATGAACTCTTGCCTATTATGATGAGAGAGGGAAAGGACAAAATTCTCCTCTTTCGACACCATTCATATCCTCTATCATGCCTTCCTTCCTTGAACTATAAAGCAGTTTAATTCAGTTTAAAGGTGTTTCAGCTTCTTCTCATTGGGGAAGCTTCTCCAACCCCTTAATCATGTCGCCTGCCCTTTTCTGCAACTTTCCTGGCTCTTTTATATCCTTTCCAAGATGAGATGACCTGAACTATATGTCATGTACCAAATGTGGCTGCGCCATAGACTTAAATGCAGCACGACGATGCTTGCTGTATCCTCAGTCCCTTTCCTAATAATTCCTATCATTAACTTTCCTCCTTTCCTTGCTCCAACACACTGGTTTTATATGTCCAGTGAGCTGTTTGCCACAACCAAAAATTTATCCTGGGGTAGTCATACCTCCCTATCTGCTCCCAACAGGCCACAGACCTCATACAAAAGCTCTTAAATAGTAAAAGGTGCAAGGGATAAGGAACTGCAGGCTAAGGGGTGAAATGTGGCCCTCCATACCTTTCTATCTGGCCCTTGAGTATTTCCCAAAGTCACACTCCTCACTGGTCCTGCCTTGCAACCTTTCAGAGTATATCTGTCTGTCTAGAATGCTTTCTTGAGCTCTGATAATGGACAACTGCACTATACATTAAAGGCAGTACCATGCCACTTTAAACAATCATGGCACCCCCCCAAAGTAATCATGGGAAGTGAAGTTTGTTAAAAATGCTTAGAGGTGTTAGGATACCCTTTCCTCCTCACAGAGCTACCGTTCTCAGAGCTCCCTGAGAAGAGGAATTGTATCTGTATCTGTATCTGTATCTGTATCTGTATCTGTATCTGTATCTGTATCTGTATCTGTATCTGTATCTGTATCTGTATCTATCTGTATCTGTGTTGTATCTGTATCTGTATCTGTGTATCTGTGTATCTGTGTATCTGTGTATCTGTGTATCTGTGTATCTGTGTATCTGTGTATCTGTGTATCTGTATCTGTATCTGTATCTGTATCTGTATCTGTATCTGTGTGTCTGTGTATCTGTATCTGTATCTGTAATGCTGGCCCAAACCATTTAATGCAAAATGATGCCTGAGATAGGAAGATTGTGGCCCCCTCTGCCCCTGTGGGCAGGATGGAGGTGGATTCACTGGTGCCCAATTGCAGTTACAGTAAAATCCTGGATTTCTCTCCAGATTTCTAATATTTGTAAACGACCGCCCTGAGATCTGGTGATGAAGGGCGGAATATAAATCTAATTAAAATAACTAAATAGATAAATTCAGTATTACACCTCATTTACATGCATTCTTAACAAGAATGGCTATGCTGGATTCTGCCCACCCCCACCCCAAAATCCAATTTCTTCCTCTAATTCAGTAGGAAATTGGTTAGAGCAATAACATTTTGTCTGAGTGGCAACTCTAATTTTCAAAGCGTTGTTAGTTTTCAAAACTTTTGGGGGGTATAAGGAAAGAAAGAAAGGACTTTCTAGTGGGGTTCTTTCTCTTTTTTGGTAAAAATAGGAGGTGTCTTGATAAAGGGGCCATGGGTGCCAGCACAAAATGGCTGTCATGGGCAGCAAAAAAGAGGAGGTCCCAGTACTCTGCACACACAAAAACCACGGGGTCTTTCCCCATCAAGCCTTTTCTGGTGCATTTTGATTTAATCCTACAAGGCACACTGGGCTTGACCTCAGGAGCTCCTGCTCCTGGCAGAAAGGGCTCTGCCATACACTACTGCTCCACCAAAAGTGTCATCTCAAGCCGTTAGTTGTCGAAAAAGGGCTTCTGGCTATATTTTTATGCGGAAGGTATCTTTCACTTGAAGTAAATGCTAAGGCTCCAACGAGTGCACTCTCTCTTAATTGGTGCCACATAAAAGCTTTTTCATTTACTGTAAATTTGTTTCATGTACATAAAATGAAGTATGCCATTAACGTGGGCAAAGTACAGTACCTGGAGACTCAGCACATTTTATTTAGATTATTATGTGAATATTAAGACGTAATATTGTGTGCTCCTGTCATTCTCCCTGAAAGTTGTTTGATGATGGAGGGGGAGAAACAGAACCCAGGGTTAGGAAACAAATGAGCGGAGAATTGGCAGAACACGGGCGTGAATTTATTGGATGCGGTGAAGGAGGGAAGGAAAGTGAGAGAGAGGGAGAAATGTGTTACAGGGTTCGGTTTGTTTAAATTAGAACATGCTTTATGCAATCAGCATAACCATGTTACAATTATCTATGAATGGTACTACTTCAGGCTGTGGGGGAGGGGAGAGAATCAGAATTGCACGTTTAGTGATTCCTCTACAAATCAAGATGCCCTACACATGAAAAAATAGCCAGAGCAAATAGTTCTCCTTGGTGTGCTACCGTTCTATGCCCTGGGACTGTTATTTGTTTTGCAGACCCTCCCAGTGTCCCTATTTTCCAGGGACAGCCCCAGATTTACGGAAACCTTCCCGGTTTCTGATTTGACTCCAGAATGTCCTGCTTTTCCTTAGGATGTCCCTATTTTCATCAGAGAAATGTTGGAGGGTATGGAGTTATGTGACCCCCCTCAAGTCAAGGAGGTAAGTAACTATACAACCTTTAGAAGACATCCGAAGGCATAGGGAAGTTTTTAGATGTTTCATGTTTTACTACATTTTTATATATGTTGGAAGCCGCTGAAAGTGACTGGGGCAACCCAGTCAGAGGGGTGGGGTATAAATAATAAAATTATTCTGGTTATGATTATATGATGGAATAGGATGTCCCTATTTTCATGCGAGAAGTGTCGGAGGGTATGGTTTTGTTGGGGGAGCATTCAAAGATACCAGTTCTCAACATGCAGCCACAAGCAATTTTCCTAATTAAACTGCTGGTTTTCGAAGTTGGCCAAAATGTGTTAGAAGCTGTGGAAGGAGACCTTTCAAATCCCCTGAAAAAGTACTCACCTGGCTGACATAATAAAGTCAAAAAAGCAGCAGGCTTATTACAAGGGACTGAAAAAGAAAATCAATGAATGCAGCGTAAGAGCATATTCTGTTCTATGAACTCACACGAGGAGAACATTCTTAGTGTCTGTCTGCTTCCCAAGTATTGAACCGTCTTCCTCCCAGACCTGACTAAGGTTGTGATTCTATAGGGTGGGATTTGTGAATGTCAGGTGCACAGAATAAGTGTACCTGATCCCTGCAATCTGTGCTAAACCCATGCCGATTGCATGCTAAAGAGTGGGATAACAGAGGCAATAAATAAAATAATAATAATAAATGCCATTATTTGTGTTTTGCCTTTGGCAGCCTCAAAGTTGCTGAAGAGACACTCAGATTCTCTGTGTTGCTAACTGGCAACCCTAATCATGATGCGCTTTGACATTCTTTGTGATTTGGCATTCTTTGTGAGTGCATCAATAGGCTAACCAAGGTCATTTCCTAAGCTTTATCAATTATTCCTGATTGCTTTAATCCTGTAATTGCTGCAATGGGGAATGACAGCCTGCATACTATTCCCTCTGACTTAGGTCATTTCCACACACGAGGCTTAAATTGGCTTTGTTTTAAATAAGTTCCGAAAGCAAATGCAAAGACCACCGTTGGCTGGGATGCACATTTGATTTTTATTCCAGGTTCTCACAGCATCACATGTGACACAAAAATCAATAAGGAATGCAGATGTGTTTCTCGGTGCAATGTATGAAAAAATCCTTAGCCACATCGGAATCTCTGTAAAGCATGTGAAGTACAGATTAGACAAGACATGAAACCATTGCCAGATATGGCAACCCCATGCCAAATTCCCTTCCTCACACCCTGACACAGAGTGCCACTTAATGAGCTCTGCGGTTCCATCACACCATCCATTTCTCCAATCCATCCTTGCCCCAAAGCAGCCATTTATGGGCAGGGAAACACACAAGGTGCTGATGTTGAACAACCTTATGCCTGACATGAGAGAGGGGAGGACTTAACATGGTGATGTCATTTCAACGACGGCTCTGTTCATGTGCCGTCATGCAAAAGGTAGCATGAGGGGGAAGGGCCTTTTCAGAGAGAGAGAGAGAGACAGAGACAGAGAAATAGAAGAAGTAGAAGTTGGCAGCACAGGCCATAAGCTCAAGTCCCAGATTCGAGATCCAGCATCTGTAGGCAGGGCTAAGAAAGACCCTGGACACAATGTACAGAACGGAACTAAATGGTCTATGAACTGACTCTGCATTGGACAGCTTCATATGCTCCTCAATCAGGGCTGGACCATACATGAGGCATGGTGAGGTGACTGCCTCAGGCAGCAGGGTCCCCAGAGGCAGCAAATCCTGATGTCAACCTTTCTTCCCCCCTTGTTCCTTACCCCTTCTTCCCTGGTGGGGAGGGGGGACACCATTTTGGGGTTTGCCTCAGCTGCTAAAATGCAGGAGGTGTCCTCAATACCTCTTCAATGGCCTAACTTCTGCTGGCGAGAGAATGCCATTTTCCGAATTCGTGCCGATTCCTCCTTCTACAGAGTGCTGTGGAGCACACGCTGATCTTCACCAGCACAAGCTCCTTACTTGTTCATGCTCTGGAACTGACACAACGACCTCTTGATGTGCCAAAGTGGGGGTTCTTAAGGCCAGGCTCCAGCGCCAGTCCTCCTATACCTCCATACTGACGGAAGAACTTGCAGGCCGATTGGTGCCTTTTGGGCAGCATTGCAAGACCCATCAACAGACTGAGCACTGGGGCCACCTCCTCAGGCTAAGCAACCAGGCTGATTTATTTGCTGGGCTGAGCTCTTACTTGCCACCGCAGTAGCTGACACTTTGAAACCTGAATGGCTGCCTACCTGGACTACGGTTCTTGCCTCTGGCCAATCTTCACCCTAACAGACCCTTCAAGTGTCCCTATTTTCCAGGGACAGTCCTGGATTTACAGAAGCCATACCAGTTTCTAATTTGATCCCGGAATGTCCCGCTCTTCCTTAGGACGTCCCTGTTTTCATCGGAGATATGTTGGCGGGTATGGCATTATAAGACCTCCAAGCCAAGGAGGTAAATACAACCTTTAGAAGACATCTGAAGGCTGCCCTGTATAGGGAAGTTGTTCAATGTTTTATTATATTTATATATATGTTGTAAGCTACCCAGAGCAGCTACCGCCTTCTTAGGAGATAAGCAGTGACAAACCTAGACAGCATCTTAAAAAGCAGAGACATCACATTGCCAACAAAGGTCCGTATAGTCAAAGCTATGGTTTTCCCAGTAGTGATGTATGGAAGTGAGAGCTGGACCATAAAGAAGGCTGATCGCCGAAGAATTGATGCTTTTGAATTATGGTGCTGGAGGAGACTCTTGAGAGTCCCATGGACTGCAAGAAGATCAAACCTATCCATTCTGAAGGAAATCAGCCCTGAGTGCTCACTGGAAGGACAGATTGTGAAGCTGAGGCTCCAATACTATGGCCACCTCATGAGAAGAGGACTCCCTGGAAAAGACCCTGATGTTGGGAAAGATGGAGGGCACAAGGAGAAGGGGATGACAGAGGACGAGATGGTTGGACAGTGTTCTTGAAGCTACCAGCATGAGTTTGACCAAACTGCGGGAGGCAGTGGAAGACAGGAGTGCCTGGCGTGCTCTGTTCCATGGGTTCACGAAGAGTTGGACACGACTAAACAACAACAACACCCAGAGCAGCTGGGGCAACACAGTCGGATGGGGGAGGGGTAATAAATAATAAAATTATTATTACTATTTTTATGATGGAATAGGACACCCCTATTTTCACTGGAGAAATGTTGGGGGTATGCCCTAATTGCCACTCTGACACCCGAACCATTGACTGTTTTCAGTGACACCATATGAATCCAGCCTTCCACACGGCTGACAGCTTGATTTCTCCTGACCTTGAGGGCCCTGATCCTGACATTACTAGGGAAGCCATTTTCCATGGGAAAACTCTGCTATCATGGTACCAAGTTCAGCCACGAATACTAGAATCAGTTCCTCTTTCAAAGCCTTCCTGTCATCTAAAAGTAGCCTGTCAAGGAGCATTTTCAGGCCATCCTTCCAAACTATTCTAGTCACAAGATAGGCTATTGTATGGAATTTTAGAGCAAAGTTTGCTAAGTAAAGGTTGCGTGGCCATGGAGATTGGTTGCTCTGGGACGTAGGTCAAAAGCTAATTTTAGTACTCTCAATGCTTCTCCTTATAGTAGCAAGGCAGCATATCAAAGAAGCTCTTTAGCTCCATGCTTGCATTGGTTACAGGGCTCGTTTTCATGATTCCTGAAATGCCTGGCCTTCATCCCAGCATGAAATTGAGCCTTATGCCACATCTCCAGTGTGTTACTCAAAAAAAAAAAAAAAAAAAAAAAGAAGAAGAATGAAAAAGCCCTTCCTCTGCATTGTGAGCATTCATTTGCTTTAGCCAACTGAAAGCCCCCCACCCCCAAACAGAAACCAAGATGACACTACTGATTTACTGTAAATAGGTGCCACAGGCAATTTGCTGCACGGTATGGTTTTCTTGAGAGTGCTAGACCACATTTGAACAAAGACACCAAAAAAAAATCAATGAGCCCCGCTGCAGCCTAAATGCTTTGTTAGCCTTTTACTACAACATTACATATTACATGCAAATAATGGGAGAAATTTAATGCTACTAGCCTTGCCAGGCAATTCCTTTGGATCTTTAATATATATATATATATATATATATATATATATATATATATATATACACACACACACACACACACACACACACACAGATCTTGAACAGTAACATTTTTCTTTTTAGCGTGAAGTTGCTCAAGGTTCACTGGAGACTTTGAAATTGCTGCTTTCAGAAAAATAACAATGTAAAATGACATTATGATATATAGCACCTTCCTGTGGGCTTGAACCAGTGCAAGTGCCAGCTGCTAATGCCTCTGGGAATGAAGCAATCTCCAGGGCACCATTGTCCAATTGTCCTTCTAACTGTATCCTGTTTAATTAGTTGCAATTAATTTCAAGCAGCAGCCTCCTGGAACATCACATCAGGAAGCATTGGGAGTGGATATGTGGAAATGCTGGATATTCAAAATTACGAAGACTGGAGAGTGCGTGTGTTAAGAGGAGAGAAGTGAGCAAGCAGCAAAACGTGGCTTAACCAATCTGGAAGCGAACTATACAAAACTTCCTGAGCTAGATACTATGGAGTCACACACACACACACACACACACACACACACAAACAAGCAAACGAATAAGACACAATGCCACTAAATAAAAAAAAGAAATATTCTGTGTGTTTACTCAGAAGTAAGTCCTGCCCATGCTGAAAAACCAGGCCCATTAAATGGTCTGATTCACATGCCACCTTAAACCATAGTTAACTATGGTCTGAAGGTGAATTTGCAGTGTGCCGATGCAGAGGTCAAAACTGCAGGTGCTTTGCTCCTCTTCTGCAGTGGTAGACTTTCTGCAGCATTATTGCAGCTGCACCGGTTGAATTACCCTCAAACCGCCTCTGCTCCTTTGCTCTTGCTGCTGTCGTGCTGCTAGGAGCTAAGCCATAGTGTGGCTTAGTTTCCTATCGAAACCTGAGCCCAAGGTTTGTTTCAGGGGGAAATTAGGCACATCTTTGAAATGTTGGATGAATAATCAGATACCGGGTTGTTCAGAGTCGAATAAAGGGTCTCAGGTCAGGCACACTCATGCCGCTGCGGTTTTGCACACTGAACCCCTGCACACTGCTGGTGGGAGATGGGGAAACGGGGCGGGGGGGGGGGGAGATTTGGTGTGCGGCATTGGAGAGCAGCAACACTTTTGCACCACACCTTCAAGCAACAACAGTAGCCTTCCTGAACAGTGAGAACTTGTCATTTCAGCAGCAGTAACCTTTCACATCAACAGCCTTTCTTAATTCACCCTTAGGGGTTCCCAGGGGTGGAGTGGGGGCATATGATTTGAACCAGAACTGTCTAGTTATGGCACTCCATGTTCCCTGTTAAATTACAGTTGCTAACATGACTTCTTTGTGGGGAAGGTTTGGCTTGAGTTATAGCATCAACAAATCCACCATTTACACTCAATAAGACATTCTTGTTGGCAAACAGTATTAATTAAAGACATGCAGAGCCTTTAATTAAAACTCCCATGTTTTTGTGTTCTGTAGCTTTCAACAACAAAATGTCTAGCCTTTGTTATTGATTAAAATGAGCTCGCTTCTTTTCAAGATACGGAGAACGGAGGGAGAAAACCCACGTGACGAGGGGTCTATCACAGAACTGAGACTGAAAGCAGAAGAGGGGTTGTTTTTTCTCCAGAGTAACTTGCAGGTGATACAATTGACTGTGGTATGTATGCTCATTCCAGTATTGGCAATCGTTTCTTGACTTTATGGGTGTTTGACATCCTCCTGAAAAGCCTGTTTGACAGGAGGCAAGAGAACATGGTGCATGTTTGTGTATCACAGGGCGTGAAGTCTCATTTTGGACACCTAAAAGCTACTGCATGCCTCCGGCGCAGAGAACATGTTTTCAAAATGTCTGATCCCTGTCACAAACAGAATTTCATTTTGTGGCACCAAATGTCTGCTGTGGTTCTAATGGACTCCCTTACCTCAACCTGCTTGCCAACTGCCCTTCCCCACACCTGAACAAATCCCCTTCTTTCACTACTCACCCACCCCTTCACTTATCCCCTCACAGCTCGCCCCAAATCTCCCATTTTAAGGGAGCAGGGAGGTGCTCCTCAGAGCAGCTTGCTAAATTGCTCTGTGAAGTGCCTCTCCCCTCTGTTAAACCTTGCTGCAGCTGCATTTAACTGGAGCTGGCATAGCCACCTATCAGCAGCCACATGAGCTGCAGCGTGACAACAGTCTTACACTTTTATGTATATAGGAAGAAAGGCACTGGCCTGATTCACGGGCAACAAGAAACCATGGTTGGCTGCAGTATGAACAAACCAGGGTTGGTCTTGGATCTACATACACTTCCCCGATTTTTTACGCTCATAAGGAGGAAACTTGAAACTTTTGAATGTGGTTTGAAACAAGCAGCAGTTGCTCATGACATCCTGGGCTTGTGGGGATTTTGCTTTGCTTAAACCAGGGGTCACTGACCTTTTTGGGCCAATGGGCATTTGGAATTTTCAAAAAGTGCTGTGGGTGCCAGCCACAAACAGGCTGCTATGAGGGTGTGGCATAACACAAAATGGCCACCACATCTGAAGGAGTAGAAAAAGAGACAGGACTATGGAGGGGGAGAGGTTGCTGATGTTCAAATAGGAAATGTTGTGATGTCCTGAATGTGCACACCAACTTTCATTCTGAAGTCTCAATGTTCAAGGGAGATATTGTGCTACAAACAACAAGAGAATGAAAAGCCATCGGTTTCACTCAGCCAAACCAGAGTTCAGAATGTGAGAATGTCTTAAAGATGAAGTGGCCTTCAGTATTGGGCCATCCAAAATAAACACTTGTGGTAAGAGGCAAGTCTGTATAACTTGTCATTCACCTTTAAATCATGGGGGTTTGAGGGTGAAGAAATATTTGTTTGGGTTGCTTAAATAAAGAAATTCAAGATAATAATTTGACCTTTGAGGCTGGTCCATAATTCATTGCTTCCAAGACAGTCTATTTTTGTTTTGTTTTTTCCCCTGTTTTGTTTTTATTATACTGGTGCCATAAATGGTTATCTTCTCTCCACACAGTGTGACAGTAGTTTAATTCCTGATGCTATGAATCAGGGATGGAGCTGGGTCGATGACAGAGAGTTAGTGATTTACAATAGACCAGGCACTCTATAAAAACCTATGGCAAGGGGTTATGAGTTATCAAGATGTGCTGAGCTGGCATCCGTGGTCAGCAATATGCAGGGCGATGGAATCTCGCCTCTCATGGCTGCCCAGCATTCCATTACTGCCTGTTAGCCTCTTGAGCGAGAGCCAGCGAAGGACGGGCGATGGAGGGAGGAGTTCTCAGAAGGATCTGACGGCTGGAGAAATGGAGGGGGAACTTGTGAGGGAAACAAATGGCAAAACAGTCACGCTGTCAAGACCCGCTGCAGCTCATAAATCTAAAATGGGAAAATTGTATGTTCTGGAATATTAACAAAGCTGTTTGGACAACAGCAGCAGACTGAGGGGCTGAGAGAGACTCCCAATTATTATTTTTCTGCAACGGCCATAGTCCCATGTTCCGGCAGAGGGTAAAGCTGAGTTTCTAGGAGGTTCCAGGTTTGCTCTCAAAATAGCCTTGGAGATGGACCTTACCTTATATGCCCAGAGGCTTCTGGCATGATTGCCAGGATCATGCCTTCCTCAGCCTGCTGAATGTCTTTGAGCATCCGAGGCTACCCTGAAACAAACACTCATAAGTGCAACCTTGTGATGCCTTTCTTCATAAATTTGGAAGCTACCAGTGATAGCGCCATTTCCAGAGTGGACTGTGGAATCAGTTCTGCCCCCTAACCCATTTGCATGGTTTTGGTGAAGCAGAATGCAGTGCTTTTTTTTTATTTCTAAAATAATGTTTAGGGGTATTCTCATTTTGACTCAAGAAAATCACCATTTTATAGTTCAAATCAGGAAAAATAAATACAGTAAATGGACAAAAGTACAAAGATTCACAAAATGTTTAGGGGTATGCATACCCCTGTGTCCCCCACCCCCAAAAAGCACTGGCAGAATGTAGAAATTGTATTCTCTACCAAAATGTTTTGGAACAGAACCAAGCAGTTCAGCTGATCCCTTTCGCTTTTGTTTCCTCAATGGCATGAACACACACCTACGAGAGACAGTTCCGCTGTGGCTCCAAAACAGTATACAGTGGTGTTGTTGTTCAGTCGTGTCCGACTCTTTGTGACCCCATGAACTAAAGCACGCCAGGCACTCCTGTCTTCCACTGCCTCCCGCAGTTTGGTCAACCTCAAGCTGGTAGCTTCGAGAACACTATCCAACCATCGCGTCCTCTGTCGTCCCCTTCTCCTTGTGCCCTCCATCTTTCCCAACATCAGGGTCTTTTCCAGGGAGTCTTCTCTTCTCATGAGGTGGCCAAAGTATTGGAGTCTCAGCTTCACGATCTGTCCTTCCAGTGAGCACTCAGGGCTGATTTCCTTCAGAGTGGATAGGTTTGTTCTTCTTGCAGTCCATGGGACTCTCAAGAGTCTCCTCCAGCACCATAATTCAAAAGCATCCATTCTTCGGCGATCAGCCTTCTTTATGGTCCAGCTCTCACTTCCATACATCACTACTGGGAAAACCATAGCTTTAACTATACGGACCTTTCTTGGCAAGGTGATGTCTCTGATGCACTGGAGGTCGGTTCTTAACCTGAAACTGTTCTTAACCTGAAGCACTATTTCTGTTCTCATCCTGAAGCAAAGTCAGCAGAGTCTGTAACTGAAGCGTATGTAACCCGAGGTACCACTGTATATACAACCAGGACATGGAATCCTGAGCTTCAAACACTCTACATTCTGGAATCTGAAAAACAAAGCAATTGGAATAGCAGTGCCTCTGTGTATGTTCAGTTTTCATGCTTAAGTGAATGATTCAGCTAAGGATAAATACACAAGTCTAGTTCCTTTCAGCAGGAGAGATTTAGGGAAGATATCCACTTTGTGGAGATTAGGCAACGAACATTTTGCAACAAGATTGCACAATGCGCCACTGTGCACATTTACCTGGGAATGAACCGCCACAGCGGGTGGCGCTGTGGGTAAAACCACAGTGCCTAGGACTTGCCGATCGCATGGTCGGCGGTTCGAATCCCCGCGGCGGGGTGAGCTCCCGTCGTTCGGTCCCAGCTCCTGCCCACCTAGCAGTTTGAAAGCACCCTTAAGTGCAAGTAGATAAATAGGGACCGCTTTATAGCGGGAAGGTAAATGGCGTTCCGTGTGCTGCGCTGGTGCTGGCTCGCCAGAGCAGCTTTGTCACGCTGGCCACGTGACCCGGAAGTGTCTCTGAACAGCACTGGCCCCTGGCCTCTTAAGTGAGATGGGCGTGCAACCCCAGAGTCGGTCACGACTGGCCCGTACGGGCAGGGGTACCTTTACCTTTACCTGAACCTGATTAAACAGCATGGGACACTTATGAGAAACATATATTTCGGATTTGGCTGCTCTTGTTGGAAGTTTCTTCCTCTTGCATTCTGAGGAGAAACAGCATGGAAAAAAAATATTACACAGCTTTATCTTTACAAGAAGCAACTAAATTTAATTATATGACAAGAAGCTGAGAGGGTCTGGGACTATCACTGTCATCTCAAGCCTGTGCATAGATCTGAAAATTCCAATATGGCCATCAAATTCTCCTGCTCATAAGAAGATACCTCTTAATTTCAAAGGGGTGTCTGGATCCCCACACGTGTGGTCTTTGAAGCAAGAGAGGTGCACTGAGTGGATGGGGCGAGAGCTTACGTCTCACTTCGCTGCTATGCTTGGGGGTGGGGAGTATAATCTAAACTAGGCCTTGATTTATTTCATGGGTAGAAAAATCCCATGTAAACTTTTACATAGTTTCAGGGAGCTTCAGTTTATGGCTCGACTTCAGTCTTTCTTTTGCTTCCTTTCTTCTTAGTGGGGTTGTCTCAATGACTGTAATGTCTTTTGAAGGGACAAATTGGTGAGCCCAACTATTAGCTGGGTGACATCAAAGAACATTAATCTTTTGTTCTATAGCAAGGCCAATACCACATTAGTGCATTTCACCCAGTCATTATTAAGCCTGTAGCCCAAGGGTGTAATAAATGTTTTATGGCATGCAAACCAAGGTAATGGAATGCAAATTCCACAATATATCCTTACATTTATTTTCTAATAGAATAAATGATGACGTATTCTCTCCAAGAAAAAAGGCCCGAATGAGAGGACTAGCTCAGAAATTCGGAAGGGGCTTAAATACAGACTGTCCCTGTCCCCTTTTAAGAGTGGCAGGAAAACAGAGGGTGCAATCCTGTGCCTCGTTAGGGTGCGTGAATCCCATTGGCTTCAAGTAGCTCTGCTCTGTGCAAGATGCCTACTTATTTGCATTTTGGAAAAGCATTTATGCTTTTAAGTGCATCTGTTTCCCTCTAGCTCTATAATGTAAACATCCTGGATATATATGCCTGTGTGAATACTGGAATCTTACATTTTAATTTCTAATTACATTTCTCCCTCTCATTTGTTCTGTAATGTATGGGAAGCATTAGTGGCAAGCATAGTTTTAATACAGGCCAAGGAGAGGATTTCTGCCATCAGAGCTTGTCACGATACAGTGGTACCTCGGGTTACATACGCTTCAGGTTACATACGCTTCAGGTTACAGGCTCCACTAACCCAGAAATAGTGCTTCAGGTCAATAACTTTGCTTCAGGTTGAGAACAGAAATCGTGCTCTGGCGGCGTGGCGGCAGCAGGAGGCCCCATTAGCTAAAGTGGTGCTTCAGGTTAAGAACAGTTTCAGGTTAAGTACGGACCTCCGGAACAAATTAAGTACTTAACCCGAGGTACCACTGTACTAGGAGAGGCCTTTTAAAATGCAACGCATTTTATATTTCCCCACCCACCTTTGAAGATGGGTGTGCAGGGGTCGAACAGGTGTTTTAGCACATGCTGTTGTCCTCCCTCAGAGCAAGGCAGCGAGAGGGTGGAAGAGGCAGCAGAGAGCCTGGTCAGGTGGGTGGCCACTGGCTATAGCTGGAGTAGGAAGACTGGCTGGCGGGCAGGCAGTCATGTGTGCAGTAATGAGGCAAGCGAATTTCCTGCCCTGCTGCCAGTTCACAACTTCCCTGTGCCCGAGACAATTGCTCCCAGTACATTTCCAAGCAAAATTCAAAGTGCTTCAGCCCTGTATACCTGAAGGAGCATCTCTACCCCCATTGTTCATCCCAGACACTGAGATCCAGCACTGACAACCTTCTGGATGTTTCCCTCACCACAATAAGTGAAGTTACAGGGAACCAGGCAGAGGGCCTTCTTGGTAGTGGTGCCCACCGTGTGGGAAGCCGTCCCAACAGATTTCAAGGAGATGAGTCACTATACAACCTTTAGAAGACATTTAAAGGCAGCCCTGTATAGGGAAGCCTTTTAATGTGTAATGTTTCATTATGTTTTTATGTGTGTTGGAAGCCGCCCAGAGTGGCTGAGGTAACCCAGTCAGATGGGTGGGGTAAAAATATGATTATCATTAGTATTAGTATTGCCTCAGATTGACTCGTTATATTGAACGTCTTGCCTGATAAGACATTTGTGCCATTTTGGTTGGTACTAACTGAGGATTTTGGAAACTTTCCTCCTTGCTTTTGGACCAACACTTTGCTTTTATACATGGAATTGTGACCTGAATGCGCACACTAAATTTCACTCCAGTGTTTCCCTCTTCAGAGTAGGCATTGCCATATCATCAAACCTATATATAAATAGCAAACTCATGCTCTTGAGTTATGATATGTAGGCAAAAGGTGTTAGCACATTCAGAGGGACTGGAACCCCGAGGTTTGCAGACACAGAAAAAGGTTTTAGGGGGGAAACAACGAGGGTGGAGTGAAGAATCTCCCCCAAACAGTCCAATAATGACTGAACATGCTGTTGTGAGGGATGGAAAATGGCAAAGGAGGGGGAATGGAATGAAGTATGCTGGAAAAGGGCTTCCCTGGTTAGCTGGAACATGAAAAACAAGCTCTTCCATACGCAACTTTTAGTTGCAGCTCCCACTTGGTGCAATGTATTTAGTGACTTTTCCTCTACCCCTTGAAATGTGGAGTGTGTTGATCTAGTGTTTTATTCTAGGACAGAATATTGTCTTGAGCTCGTATACAGTATAAAATTTCATTCTGGTATCTCAGTTTTAAGGTGCAGTAGGTACACTGCAAGCCAACATACATAACTGCAAACAGAGTGCCTATCAGGTAAGGTAAACTTCACTTCACTGACAATTAATATATTTCCTCCTTCCCCTGGGATAGGGGAATACAAAATGCATAAAACAAATGCCACCAAAATACCCTACTATTGCTAACTTGTCAGCGGCAGCTGTTGGGAGTTCTAGTGCATTTCATTGCAAGTTGTCTGGATTAGTCTTTGGGACTTGAGTAAGTCATTTTATCGGTCCCTAAGAAATGGTTTCATTTTATCCTTACCTTGTTTCCTGATGATGTTCAGTGCTTTTGATGTGGCCTAATAGAGTTCCATGTTCATTCATTCCTGTGCTTCTCTGAGAGAAATGCAGTCACCAAGAGAATAAATTGTGTTATAGTACAGCATCCAAGTTGATCCTTGGGAGTGATAAGTGAGTTCTAAAGCAGCGAGGGCAGTCAGAGTTAATAAAGGGGGAATGGATGGGCAAAGTTTCTGAGCCGCTCTGGCTTATGGAGCTCTGCCTCGCTTGAATCCCAGTAAGTGGCAGTAACACAACAAGATCACACAGACGCTCAACAGGAGAACATTTCATTGCTCCTTTTAGCAAAACCCACGAGTACAGAAAGGGTTCACAGGCAGAGGTGTTGGAAGTGTTGTGATGCAACTCAGCTTGGACAGGAGACTGAGATGTCTGCCTGGGAAAGGGTAGAGAGAGAGAGAGGAACCTCCAAGTTTCCTAGACTATCCTTATTGACTGGCCAACAACATCCAGCACCAGGTTCTCAAGATGATTGAGAGGGCCCAACCAGTGGTGGAGGAAGGGGGCAGGGGGGCGGGCCACCCTGGGTGCCATCTCTGAGGAGGGTGACAAGAAGGCACCCTGTAGGGGGCTCGCCCTGCTGCTGCTGGGTGCGGCAGTGGCGCAAGCAGCCACCATCGCGCTGCTGAGGATCCCACCACTGCCGCCACGAGCAGAGGATCCCGCCGCCATCCGTACGGCGCTTGAGCGGCACTGTCGGCAAACCGCCCTGAGGCGATTGCACAGCGCCACTACGTACTGTGCATGCACATGTGCAGTACGTAGCGCCACTGCGCATGCGCCGCTGGGCAGTTTGCCCCCCCAGGTGCTGGCAAGCCTTCCTTCACCCCTGGGCCCGACACGATGTCCTCACGTAATGCACATGACATTGCGCAATGTCCTGATACCACACATATGACGTTGTGAGGAGCCAGGGGGTGGAGCCGAAAGCATGATGAACATTGAGAGGACATCGCCCCCTAAAAAATGGGGGGGGGGAGTGGCTCAGCCTCCAGGAGCTAACACCCAGTGCTTTTTCTGGCGGTACGCATACCCCTAAACATTTTGTGAATCTTTGTACTTTTGTACATTTACTGTATTTATTTTTCCTGATTTGAACTATAAAATGGTGATTTTTCTTGAGTCAAAATGAGAGTACCCCTAAACAATTTTTTTAGGAAAAAAAAAGTACTGCTGACACCTATTGCTGGTGGATCCTCCGCACAGGATAAGAACATACCCTAAAAGTATTTGCTTCATTTAAAATGTGAGCAGGTTTTCTCTGAGAGCAGTTTATACACCAATATTTTAATTAAGGTTTCTAAAATTATTTAGTTGAGTGTGCCAGCTATTAGATCCTATGGAAGCAGCTTGTTCTCAGTCCAATGGTAAAGAGTGCATGTACCGGTAATTAAAAACAAGCGTGCTCATTACCATCAGATGATTGTAGGAAGTTACAGGTACACAAGCTAATAGACAGGCAGCCATACAGATGACATTTTAGAGATTAGGGCCTAACCCCCAAATTCACTGTAGTTTCTCAGTATTAATGCTTTAAGTATTTGGCTAGAAGGCCCAAAACTTTTATTAACTACAGTGCTAAAAGCTATCATGAAAAAAAATCAATTAACACCTGGCGTTTTATTTCAAAATCGAACAATTAAAACAGTCTTTGGCATGATGTAACCACTCACTGTCTCAGTAGAGGATTTACTGAATATCTGATATGGGGTGATGGCCTTTGAAGCCAGCTGTTAAAAAGCACTTAAATTTACTGCCCGCTTTTAAAAGATTTTAAAAAAATAATTGTTGTAAGACATGATGCTAAGTTAGCAGTTATAAACCCGCCCTTCATATAAATTAATTCACGATGGCATCTACTTCGCCGTGAAAGTCAAGGCAGCTATTTGGGGGAAGAAGGTTTCAGTTTTGCTGTAAATTAAAAAGTGCTTAATATCCAAAAGGAATATTTGCGTCACCTTGCGCTTTGAGGGAAGAAGGAAAGTTTATATGGGAGTGAGGAATCCATCTTGACAAGATGTTGCAATGAATTCCCTGGCCTCCAGTCTAACAGCATAGCTCCTGTTTAGGGCTCCAGCCAGTCTGGGATAGGAGCCTTGGGGTGGTGTTTGGCATATTCCACCTCCTTTGCTTTATTGTGCTCTATATTGCAAAAGGCTCAGGGCTGGAGCTGGCAGCCAGTTCTCAGCATGGGAGTTGCATTGGCACAGAGCTGACGTGTGGAGTTTAGTGAGGGGAGAGAGAACTTTAAACCTCCCTGTACATGTTCCCCCATCCCAAACTATCACTTCCAAGAGCAGCATCCCAGTACCCGCCCCCCATTTCAATCTTTCTCCCCCTTTTCAAGGGACACCCTATCGGGGTGTGGCCAGGAAAGCATTTAGTCTAGATCCTCAAGTTCAAAGCGGGCCTCAAGTTTAGACACTTGTTAATTTTTTGACATTTGATCATAGAATCATAGAATTCTAGAGTTGGAAGGGACCCTGAGGATCATCTAGTCCAACCCCCTGCAATGCAGGAATATGCAGTGGTCCCATGCAGGGACCGAACCTGCAACCTTGGGGTTATCAGCACCGTGCTTTAACCAATGGAGCCAGCATCCCTATGAAGAGTTGGCGGGGGGGGGGGGATTATGTACAGTGGTACCGCGGGTTACAGATGCTTCAGGTTAAACACTCCGCTAACCCAGAAATAGTGCTTCAGGATGAGAACAGAAATCGTGCTCTGGCGGCATGGCAGCAGCAGGAGGCCACATTAGCTAAAGTGGTGCTTCAGGTTAAGAACAGTTTCAGGTTCAGAATGGACCTCCGGAACGAATTAAGTACTTAACCTGAGGTACCACTGTACAGCACATTTGAGTGTCCTTTGCACTTCCTGTAGAATTATCTCATGTTATTGTTGCAACAACCCTGTAAGGTAGGCCACTAATATGAACTCGATAATACAGGTGGAGAGGGCAGACTAAAATGAGAGGCGTTGAGTTGCTAAAAGCCACCTACCAAGCTCACGTGAGTGGAGACACTTGAATCACGAACTTCCCAGCTCAGTTTCTTAGCCGCTATACTTCACTAGCCAACTTGTTAAATGTCAGGAGCCTTTAACTAGCATGTGTGCAAAAAGAGATTTTTGGGTTTGCTTCATCAACTGTGAAATTTAAATGTAATCACCCTGAAAAATCCCTTTACTTTATTTGTATTTTCAGCAGGGCACTTGCACTTGCAAACACGGAGTATATTAATCATGGCTTCATCAGCTCGTTCCAGTGACGGCCAGCATTAACCTTTGCTAAGTGATCAGTTGAACGTGCTTGCCTTCCCAGGTGCCAAAGCCACAATCACATTTACTTTGAGGGTCTTTCCTTAGGTTCAGCAAGAAAGGAATCTTTCGTCTCCTTCTGCACCTCTGATTACAATGACATTTTATCAGTATCCACCCATGGGGATGGGGGAAGAGGAAGAGGAGAAGGGGGAAAAACCTGAAGATACAAAATCGAATCCGTTTTGAATCCAAAGGACAGTGGATTGAGTTGGTTATGGTGGACCATGGTTTTCATGCATCATAACCATGGCTCAACCCTCAGCCAACGTCTGCTGCCTTAGCCTAACTAGAGGGTCTCATGTCAGCCATGACTCTTTGTCTGTGCGATGGGTGGCTGCTGTCACCCAGTGCCGTTACTGCTGATGCCCTGGCTGTAACCCCTTTTGTGACCCTCTGATGAGGACCCACCCACTTTGTCATCATACCGTATTGGCCTGAATATAAGCCTCACTCCCCCCCCCCCAAATTCCAACCGTGAAAAGTTAAAGTGTGGCTTATATTCGCGACCTTACAAAAATTGGCTTTTATGATATCACTGCTGAAACAGACATACGATAAAACGGAAGGGGCGAGTGCCTGCAGAAATTTAAGGGAATGGCGTATATTTGGGTATGGTATTTTTTTCTCTCCCCCCTCCCTTTAAATTTTAAAGTTGCAGCTTACATTTGGGTGCGGCTTATATTCAGGCCAATACGGTAGGTGGTTGATTTCATCTCTGCTGTACTGCTCAAGGAGCCTTCAGGACCTTATGTGTCTGTGCCTTTTAATGAACTGAGAATTGTGAAAGGCTTTGAGTCATGGGGGCGGCGAGAGTGTGTGAATGAATTTGGCAGTGCTTGGTTTATTTTTTGGTTCTTATTTTGTTGCTGCTGGTCTACTTCAAAGTTGACTTCCCTGCCTTTCTGCCCGATGATGATAATAATAATAATAATAATTTATTATTTATACCCCGCCCATCTGGCTGGGCCTCCCCAGCCACTCTGGGCGGCTTCCATAAAAACCAAAAATACAATAAAATATCACACGTTAAAAACTTCCCTGAACAGGGCTGCCTTAAGATGTCTTCTGAATGTCAGGTAGTTGTTTATCGCTTTGACATCTGCTGGAAAGGCGTTCCACAGGGCGGGCGCCACTACCGAGAAGGCCCTCTGCCTGGTTCCCTGTAGCTTTGCTTCTCGCAATGAGGGAACCGCCAGAAGGCCCTCGGCGCTGGACCTCAGCGCCATGATGATGATGATGAATTGAATTTATAAACCTTCCTATACCTATACCGAGAGGTGTCAGGGCGGTTCACAGAACAAAATCAAAATAGAAAACCACAAAGCATATAATCAAAATAAAAAACAACAACCCAATACCCCCCCCAAAAGCCCCCACCCCAAGCTGGATGGCTTTCTGGACTCAGACACGAGTTTGCAGTTGAGGTGTTCAAGCCTGTTGAAGAGTGTTGCAGTTAAGGTGCTTTCAGACACCTCTGTATTATGGATTCATCCTGATTTGTTTGTGGGGAGGTTAGATGATGTTGCAGCAGAGCAAGTATTATCCCACAAAAAAGCCTACCTTTTTGGAAGTAGCCTTGTTGTGCAAGAACTCAACTACAGTGGTGCCCCGCAAGACGAATGCCTCGCAAGACGGAAAACTCGCTAGACGAAAGGGTTTTCTGTTTTTTGAGCTGCTTCGCAAGACGAATTTCCCTATGGGCTTGCTTCGCAAGACGAAAACGTCTTGCAAGTTTGTTTCCTTTTTCGTAAAACCGTTAATACAGTTGCAACTTGACTTTGAGGAGCAACTCATAGAACGCAGTGTACATAGTAGCCTTTTTTGAGGTTTTTAAAGACTTTGGTGATTTTTGAAGCTTTTCCAAAACTTCTTTTGCAGCCATTTGGTAAGTTAAGCTTTTAAAACTTTTTTGGGGGGTTTTGGATTTTGGGTTGGGGTGTTTGGAATTCAAGGACTTGGTGTTGGGGTGGGGTTTGCAAGAATCTGGAAGCTGGTTTTTTTTATGATTTTCTGTGACCATTGGGGCACTCTGCTGGTTTTTTTAAAAAAATCTGGATTTGAATTTTGAAATGCTCTTTACAGTATGTGTGACTTTAAAGAGCACTTAATAAACTCTTGTTGTACCAAATTTGGCTTTGTTTGGACTTTTTTTGACCATAGGAACGCATTAATTGATTTTCAATGCATTCCTATGGGATTTCGTGCTTTGCAAGACGAAAAATTCGCTAGACGAAAAAATTCGCGGAACGAATTAATTTCGTCTTGCGAGGCACCACTGTATCGCGCCATCTGTCCTACACATTTAAAGCAGCACTGTACCACTTTTTAAACAATCGTGACTTTCCCCAAAGAATCCTGGGAAATGTTGTTTGTTAAGGGTGCTAGGAGGTGCCTTTTCCCCAGAGTTACAGTTCACAGAGTTCCATGGGAAAAAGAGGGATTGGCTGTTAAACCACTGTGAGAATTCTAGCTCTGTGAGGGAAATAAAGGTCTCCCAGCAACTCAGCACCTTTAACAAACTACTCCGCCCAGGTTTATTTGAGGGAAGCTGTGACTGTTTGAAGTGGTATATTTCTGTAAGTGTCTAACAGAATTCATTTGATTTTTCTCCCACCTCCAAATCCCTTAGTTTCCTGTCTGTAAAATGGAGGCAGTCTTCCTGCAAATATTCAAATATGTGCAAATGTTAACCTTTGAAGCCCTAAACAGCTTCAGCCCTGTATACCTGAAGGAGCATCTCTACGCATAGCTTTCAGCCCAGAAACTGAGGTCTAGCTCCGAGGGCCTTCTGGTGGTTCCCTCATTATGAAAAGTGAAATTATAGGGAACCAGGCAGAGGGCCTTCTCGGTAGTGGTGCCCGCCCTGTGGAACACCCTCCCATCAGATGTCAAGGAGATAAGAAACTATCTGACTTTTAGAAGACATCTGAAGGCAACCCTGTTTAGGGAAGTTTTTAATATTTGATGTTTTTGTGGTTTTTAATATTCTATTGAGAGCTGCCCAGAGTGGCTGGGGAGGCCTGGCCAGATGGGTGGGGTATAAGTAATAAATTATTATTATTATTATTATTATTATTATTATTATTATTATTCCATGCTAACCCTCTTGTAGTTTTGTCTTAGCACTCATGGAATTGTCCACCCATGGACCATCATGGTCAATAAAAACCTTTGTTTCTACAGCAGCCAAGAAATGCTTTTAATATATTTGCAAAGCTAGAAATGCTCTAATTGTGTGTGTGTGTTTGTGAGGGTATATATGAAAGCACAATTACATCCGACATCGTTAATTCCTGCTACCCCTCTCCCTTGCTTTTCTGCAATTTGGATCTTTGATTATGGTCTAAAATGCTCTGTGCCACAAAATAGAGGGCTCGATTAAGCTGTGCCTTACCAGCTGTAATGAAGTAATTTAAAGTAAGAGAGATAATATGTTGCATCAACCCCCGCCCTATTAATACAGGCCAGATAAGTAGGCACCTCTGAAGACATCCATTTATCTAGAATGATAATGCTGTCATGCTCTTATTGTGCTCTGGCACAGCTCAAAAGCATTCTTGAAAATGCTTTACAAATGACACACGGCAGATAAAAAAAGTTGATACACTGGCATAGGGAAAAAAGAAAATTAGGTTCCGTGATATTGTTTACTGGTTCAACTTACTTTTGTGTAGATGTCTGATGCATGCAAGTCATAGAGATAGACCAAACTGTTCATCAGGCAGAACGCCATGATTCTGCAGCCGTTATAGCTCCCTTGGGACACAACTAATAGCCAAGAAACCTAGGCAGGCACTCAAGGCACCACCATTTATAAGGCACATCGAATGCCACTTCTGGTTGCCTTGCTCGAAGCTTTCAGCCCTTGGGAATGCTAGTATGAACATCTAATCTTGAGATGAGGGGTGGTGCCTCATAGGTCATGGGACCGAATCTTCCAGTTTCCAAAGAGAAGCCAAGCAGAGCCTGAGGGGAGCAGAGCCTCAGCTATTCCTTCTGGGACAGGGTGTAGCTCGATGAACATGAGAACAGAACTCCTTCCTCCAGAGTCCCTGAAAATGGAGGCTTGAATCCTGAAAGACAGATCCTGATATCGAAACACCTGTCGGGGGTGGACTGTCCATGACAGTCAGATTATGCTTCGGGAGGCTTTGGGCTGAAAGAAGGGATGGGGAACCTCAGACCTGGAGGTCAACTGTAGACACTTGTATGACTCTTGGGATTTTCTGAGGCCACACCTCCCCTGGTCCATTCATTTTGTCTGGCTGGAAAACCCTGCTATTGCCTGTTGTTTGCCTGGCTGAATAATAATAATAATAATAATAATAATAATAATAATAATAATAATAATTTCATTATTTGTACCATGCCCATCTGACTAGGTTGCCCAGCACGTACAAAAACTTAATAAAACATTAAACATTTATAATGTCCCTATACTGGGCTCCCTTCAGATGTCTTCTAAAGGTTGTATAGTTTCCTATCTCCTTGACATCTGATGGGAGGGCGTTCCACAGGGTTGGTGCCACTACCAAGAAGGCCCTTTGCCTGCTTCCCTGTAACCTCACTTCTCGCAATGAGGGAACCGCCAGAAGGCCCTCAGAGCTGGACCTCAGTGTCTGGGCTGGATGATGGGGGTGGAGATGCTCCTTCAGGTATACAGGGCCGAGACCATTTAGGGCTTTAAAGGTCAGCACTAACACTTTGACTTGTGCTCGGAAACATACTGAGAGCCCATGTTGTTCTTTCAGGACCGGTGTTATATGATCCTGGTATGTGTAGAAATGCTTGTGCCTCGACTGTATCCTACAGTACAAAGATAAGTGTTGCATTCCTTGTTCCACTCACACTTGGCATACGGCCCCCGGAAGGCTGCTTGTGTGGCAATGTGGCCCTTTGGGCTCAAAACAGCTCTTGTTGAAAAGCACCATATAAAAGTGACTGTACAGAATGTCTTCAGTTAGGTCTCTTAACTAACCTTACGTATATGCTACCGAATCCTTAAAATGCTGAAGATTTATTCTGAGCTGGGTTCTTTATATCATCTTGAAAATATAGCAACGGACAAAGGTGGAATGGGAAAGACGTGCTTTAAAGTTCACCTTTCTGCTAATTGCTTGCTTGTAAAAATGGTGTGTCCAGGCACACGGACCTTTTATAGACTACTTTACGATGGGAGAGCGAGTGATTCAGCATATTTCTTTTATGTCTGTTCATTCAGTATTATAATATGGCAGCATTCCAAAGGATTCAAAAATGTGCAAGTAGGTCTCTTGCCCCTCCTCCCCAGACTGAAAGCTGCAGTAACTACTCTTCATTTCCTCCTCCCATCTTGCTAGGCTGGAGACAGAGGCAACACAGCACTCTCACCCTGGGGCAGCTTGGTCATCTGTATAATTCTGCCAAGTGGTAAGGAGAGTGAGGTCTTATTCACACTTTCCTCCGCTCTTTCCAAGCACGCTTTGCGCTTTAAACCTACATGTCCATGTGCCCTTTTTCGTTTGTTTGTTCTGGAGCTTTCCCTGTGAAAACCTGTTCTTTAAAGCTCAATCGGAGCAAACAGCAATCTGCAGAAATCTTGAATTGTCATTTGCTCCGATTGAGTGCTAAAGAGCAGGTTTTTGTGGGGAAAGCTCTGGGGCAAAAAACCCCAAAATGCTTGAACAAAAGTGTGGATAAGGCCTGACACTCTTCTTCCGTCTAAGGTGAAACTTGTGCAAATGGGTGCAATGTGTTTATCTCTGCTCCAAGCAGAAAGATAATGTTTTCTGGGACCTTGTGCATGCAAATATTCTGCCACAAAGCTCTGTCTCTGTCTGCACTTCATGGCTGCCTTCAGGTGCAACCATACAGAGGTGTGTGTGCGAGGAAGATGCATATTAGACAAAAAGCCACAAGTCTCCTAGCAACATCCTGCACCACTTATGGATGCCCTCTCCTCATTTTGAGGATTCATTATGCAACTGAACCTAATAAAATATGATCAAAACCATTTCTAAAATGTTGACTGGGACAAATATGCATTAAACTACTTGTAGGTGATAGCAGAACCAGTGGGGGAGCCTTTCTTCACCAGAACACAGCTCGGAGCACAGTTAGTAAATTGGCCCATAAAAAAAGAAGGGGAATGTTTTATTGAGAGGTTTAGAAGGCCCAGATTTGTTACTGAGTCAGTTAGCAAATGATAATAGTGATAATAGCTACATTCTGTTTGCCGAGTTCAATAAATGATGAGCATACATACTGTGTGTGTTGTTATTAGATTTTCCGTGCTCATCAGAAGCTGAGTGTAGTTTTGGCTTGCTAAATACATCTTCGTGCTGCAATCTATAGAACGGTACACTTTTCATACCAATCAGACTTTAATATTAATTTGTTCTTATTTATACACCCCAGAAAGACACAGAACATCTTCAGATCCATGATAAAGCTTTCATTCAAAATAAAGTATGGCTATATCATCGCTAGGGTTAAAAACATTTTACGTTTGCTACTCGAAAGATTAATGGGTCACTCAAGCATTTACATTCTCATACATTTTTATGACGGCACCACAAAATGAATGTGATGCATGTTCAGTAGAGAATGATGGGCTTAAATATCTAACAGCTGCTCTTTGGAAATTCAGCAATGTTTTAAGTATTGGTCCCATTTAGCACTTTCAGTGAATGCTGCCGTTCACTGTTCTTAGGTATGACTTCTTTCATTTGTCTGTGCACCAGAAGGCATCCCCACTGCAATCCCACTGAAGAAGGAAAGGAGGGATACAGCCAAAGTAGAAGGAGCATCAGTGCCCCAAACTTAGGACACAAGCAATGATGCTTGCAGACCTTGATCAGAGCCGTCTTTCCCATAGGGTTTAGTGGTGCATTGCACCAGGGCACCGGCCTCTCAGGGACGCCCCAGCAAGTGGGGGAGCTGCGTGGCTTTGCCGACGGCCTCCCCTTTCCCTGCACGCTCGCCAGCTGCGCCCCGCCAACCATAAGGCTGGCAGGCGTGCAGCTTCCCTCCCAAGCCTCCTCGCGAAGAGAGCGATCCTCGCAGAGGCTTGGGAGTGAAGCTGCGCCCCTCCCAAGCCTCCATCCTAAGCCTCTGTGGGGATCGCTCTCCCACAGCGGCATGGGGGAGAGTTGCGCCCCCCGGTGTCTGGAAGTGCGCAGCTACGGCCACCCCAACACTATCCGTGGTAACTTGGGGGCGCTGGGCGGATATTTGCACCCTGGTGCCACATCTGCTAAAAATGGCCCTGACCCTGATGACACATCTCCTGTGTCTTGAGTGACTTGACATGCCTGTTTCATTCATGTATAAACCAGGTGGGTAGGAGAGTATCTCATTTTAACCTAAAAAGGGGAGTGCAGATGAGGAGAGCCAATTCCTCTTTGCTGCCTTACTCCCCAGTGGTTCTCTGTCCCATAAACTTTGCTTCCAAATTGTTAGGTATTCAGTGGTCTGTGTTTGCCTGATCTTGAGTCCGGGCTAAGGACTCTGAGCTCCTGTGTTCTGATTCGATACATGATGTCCAATCACAGAACATTTCAGGATTTGGGCCTCTGCCATTGGCCCTTGAACTCTGAGTCGTGATTCGCAGCTTGGAAGTTTAGACAGCCAATCACGTTGGGAGTGGGAGTGGCCCAGGCTTTCAGAAATGTATATAAGCAGTTGCTTTGCCCCTGTTTCCCAGCTATGTAGTTCAATAAAGGTTCTTGCTGTTATCACTGTGTTTTGCCTTGTGGGAACCCACCCACACTTTACAAATCCAGCTCACTTCTGAGATCAGAGCTGGGCTAGGAAAAAAAGTTTAGGTGACCAGCAAGTTAAACAAGCAAAGACAGAGGCATCAACTTCTATTATCTTTTGATTGTAAGCCAACAGTATATAAACTACAGTACATTGCTGATGGGTCGCACGTGACTTGGTGAATCACAAGTTGTGTTGGCTTGTATTTATTAGGGTGCCCTTCTGATCACAGGACCATTTTACACTTTATGTTGGAACTATTTTCAGAACTAATTTGGTAAAGTTTAGTGTTTTGTCCCGAAGAAATAACTGCTATTTAGAGATGAAGCAAATTTGTTTCCCATAATTCTCCTCTAACGAATGTCTATTATAAATATTCACTAGATACACTCAATATTCTCTGAATATTCACTGAAGAGCTGATATATGTACATATCTGACGTTCGATTACATTTGCTTTCAGTGTTTGATATTTTATTTCTTTATGAGATATTGGACACTTGCTATGTGGCAATACTTAGTAGATGGCATATTTTAATGGGATTGACTGTGATTTGCTAATTTATGCTAGGTCCCATGGTATTTATTTATTTATTTATTTAAAACGGTGCTAACCTGTCCTCCCCAGGCAGCGTACAAAATACACTAAAACACATGAAAATTCAGCGACAGCATTCACCCATACCAGCCTGAAATACATTTTCTCCCCAAGTACACCACAACTGACCCAAGCACAGATTTGAACAAGACTTTGTGCCTAACTCTGCCAGAGTCAGCCTACCTATGAGGCAGGGTGAAGCAGCTGCCTCAGGCGGTGGAAAAGCAAGAGGCGGTGCCCCACTTGCCCCACCGCTTCCGCCGGAATGCAGAATACAGAACCAGGCTGGATCTAGACACATCAAAGAAGCGCTTCGGAAAAATGGGTTGTAACCTTTATAAAGAAAAATCACGTCGGCAAAAACGGAACTCCACAGCGCCATCTGGTGCTACAGTGTTATATCACATCTAAAACGTTTTTTCTTTACCAATCTAGTTGAGTCACCAGAGTATACGTGGTTAAGGTTGTGCTGCAGATATGTGCCCAGAGATTCTTTTTTAAGCTCAGCAGTGATGAGGCCATACATATATCCCTGGTGAGGGAATTCCAAGGTGTGGAGTCACAAAGGAGAGACCTCCGTTTTGGATTCATTTTGAGAAACTTATATTGAAAATAGTTTTGTTATGCTGAAAAACTCAAGTTTTTGAAGATAAAAATTCCGACAGGAAGCAATAGACTTGTACCACAGACATGTAAATTGATGACTGATGATGCAGCTACTAACAGTCCAAAGTGCATTTGAAGAGAAAACGTATGTAAACATTTTTAAGAATGTACATTCTGATGTCATGTGCATTTCCCCGCTCACTCTTGTGCTATACAAAGAGATTTTCCTAGAATTAACATAGCCTCTTCATCTACAGAAAAATCTTAGCTACTTTGTATATGGCATAGTTCTATCACCTCCTGGCAAATAGAAGGGGAAGAAATGGAGGCAGTGAGAGATTTTACTTTCTTGGGCTCCATGATCACTGCAGATGGTGACAGCAGTGACGAAATTAAAAGATGCCTGCTTCTTGGGAGAAAAGCAATGACAAACCTAGACAGCATCTTAAAAAAGCAGAGACATCACCTTGCCAACAAAGGTCCGTATAGTAAAAGCTATGGTTTTCCCAGTAGTGATGTATGAAAGTGAGAGCTGGACCATAAAGAAGGCTGATCGCCGAAGAATTGATGCTTTTGAATTATGGTGCTGGAGGAGACTCTTGAGAATCCCATGGACTGAAGGAAGATCAAACCTATCCATTCTTAAGGAAATCAGCCCTGAGTGCTCACTGGAAGGACAGATCATGAAGCTGAGGCTCCAATACTTTGGCTACCTCATGAGAAGAGAAGATTCCCTGGAAAAGACCCTGATATTGGGAAAGATGGAGGGCACAAGGAGAAGGGGACGACAGAGGAAGAGATGGTTGGACCGTGTTCTCAAAGCTACCAGCATGAGTTTGACCAAACTGCGGGAGGCAGTGGAAGACAGGAGTGCCTGGCGTGCTCTGGTCCATGGGGTCACGATGAGTCGGACATGACTAAACGACTAAACAAATCATGGGGATCAGTTGACGTTACTTCACTCTACAAATAGATCACTTGCCAGATTTCTACAAACCTACTTTGCTTTGGCTAATAAAAACCAGACAAATGAGCGTGGATACACAAATTAGGACAAATATAATGTTATTAATGATAGTTTAATTTACAGTCTCAGGGAAAGTTCTAGTGAGGTATCAATTTACTCACCGAAGAAAATAAATGAAAAGATAATTATGCTGTAATTAAGGCTCTGCTTTGATGTACAGCATGTTCATAGCTACAGTGCTATTAACTCAGCATGTACAGCATTGGTCCGTCTTTCCTTGCAGCCAGGGACATGCTTATGATCGCCAGTTCAGCAAATGCTGGATTATCTTAATTTCTAATTTCTTGTTTTTTGGTTTTTTGGTTCTCATATTGAGTCGTGTCTTTTAACAGGCTATTTTATACTGTCCTGAGAACCTCTAACTGGAAGTACAGAAAGTATTAATGCGTGGATATCCCCATCACTGGGGAACCCTCTAAATGTGACATCAGTGACCTGGGAGCTGATTTTTTGTGGGTTCATTCCACGGGTGCTGCTGTAATGTCGAAAGTCTTGCAGCTGCATGGGGTCAGCCATGAGGGATCGGCCTATGTCTTTCTCCTTCTTCTTTGGCAATCTCTCGTAGCCAAGTAAGATTGTCTTCCATAAACACGGTTTTAACAATGAGCCTGTAAGTGACTGTGGAGGCCAATTCTGGACCCACACATCCTTCCACAGTGGGGACATGGGTGCCTGGGTGGGAGCTGCCAAGCGAGTCTTCCTCTTAGCATGTTTCTCCCTTGCATCCTGAGTTCGAGTGTCTTCAAAGTCCACGACACCTTTGGTAAAGGCTGGAGCGCTCACAGGCCAGTATTTCCCAGTTGTCGGTGTTTATACTACATTATTTTTAGATTTGCCTTGAGACAGTCTTTAAACCTCTTTTGTTGACCACCAGCATTACGTTTTCCATTTTTGAGTTCAGAATAGAGTAGTTGCTTTGGAAGACATTAATAAGGCATCCCTATAACATGACCAGTCCAACAAAGTTGATGTTGAAGAATCATTGCTGGTGATCTTTGCTTCATCCAGCACACTGATATTAGTTCGCCTGTCTTCCCAAGTGATGTGTAAGATTTTTCGGAGACACCGTTGATGGAATCTTTCAAGAAGTTGGAGATGGCTTTTGAAAGAGGTCCATGTTTCACAAGCAAAAAGTAAGGTTGGTAGTACAATAGCTTTGTAAACAAGCATTTTGGTTTCCCTGCGAATGTCCCGGTCCTCAAACACTCTGCACTTCAATCGGGAGAAAGCTGCTGCCAGCAAAATTGGCTTATGTAGCTGCGGGAGGCGCTGTGGGTTAAATCACAGAGCCTAGGACTTGCCGATCAGAAGGTCGGCGGTTCGAATCCCCGCGACGGGGTGAGCTCCCGTTGCTCGGTCCCTGTTCCTGCCAATCTAGCAGTTCGAAAGCACATCAAAGGACAAGTAGATAAATAGGTACCGCTCTGGCGGGAAGGTAAACGGCGTTTCCGTGCTCTGCTCTGGTTCGCCAGAAGCAGCTTAGTCATGCTGGCCACATGACCCGGAACCTGTATGCCAGCTCCCTCAGCCAATAAAGCGAGGTGAGCGCCGCAACCCCAGAGTTGGTCACGACTGGGCCTAATGGTCAGGGGTCCCTTACCTTTACTTTACCCATGTAGCTGCCAGCCTTTAAACTTTACAGTTGTATCACAGTGTGCCTAAAATGTCTCAGGATAGAAATCAGGGCACATCTATGTAGGGTGACTAATGAATGAGTACACCCAGGCACCTGCTATTGTATATTTCATGTAAAGTAATTTATTGTTCTATTTAACATAAACAGTATTCTAGGGCTGATGGTTTAAGATTAATGAGGCATTTATTCCTATCCAAGAAGTGAGTTCCAAAGGCGCATTTCCCTTCACAGATTTGGGCTGATAGTTTCGTTAACGTCATTAATGTCGCTGCCCTGAACCCCTTACATTTTGCAGTAAGATCAATGGAGGCATTATTTTGAATGAACCTGCAAAAAAGTAAGATTTACAGCCAATCTAAATACATCCTCTTGCGGCTTGAACTTATAGAACTTAATAAGAAACAAGTGATCTTAGAGCTGAGGCGAACATCCTGAGGGAGCTATTCACACATCTCTCTCACACTGGTACTTTGCCATTCACTTCAATGGGGTGCTATCTAGATTAAAAAATATTTATTTCCTGCCTTTTGACCCTGTCAGGGACTCCCAAGTTGGCTCATGTCATAAGATAAAGCATTCCAATACAGAACAGAACAAATAAAACTCGATCGATAGCGAAGCAATTCAGATTTACACAAAACAAAAACGAAAATAACCACCAATGCTTGAAGGGCACAGAAACACTACTTATTTCAGATTTTAATCACCAAGCTGCAAAGGCTTGAGAGAACGTAAAGATGTTTTGGGGTGGTTGTTTTTTGCATCTGAAGCAAATAACATTCTGCCTGTTGAATACGAGGAGTGAGCTGTGCTGTGGCAGAGCCCTTTTTTGGCACCTCAGCACCTCACCCCAGCCCCCCTGCTCCCTTAGAATAACGCTGTATGTGGTGTCACTGTGGGAAGAAATGGCGGTCCCTCCTCTTGTGGCTACCATTTCTCCTCTACATAGTGACAGAGTGTGGTTATGAAGGGGCTGGTGTGTGTATGTTATGTGGCCATTTCTGAAATGTGGGCACCGAAATTAGCTGGCTAAACAGCATTCTTAAAAAGAATGAACTGATACTACCCTTGCGGGTACCTTTCCTGGGAAAATCAGAGGCTCACTATGTCAGGTTCCTATTGGAAGACCGGACAAATGCCAGAACATTAGCAGTGGCAAAGTTTTTATCGGTGGTTGCAAGAACAAATGATCCCTATGTTCTAAACAAAATGCTTGTTTAACCTGGAGGTAGGCTGTATGAATTGTGTATTGCTTTGTAATGATTTAAAAAGGTAATTGTCAGTTGCATATAAATTTTTTTTTTTGGAAGATGCATAAATAAAAATTTTAAAAGCATTTTTCAAAAGAAGCCGCTGCTCCTCGATAAGCCCCCTCCCCTGAAACTGGCAAATTGATTTGGTGTTCTCCTTAAAAGTTTATTTTATTTTGGTAGTTTTCATTTATGATTTTCAATTGTATACATTTCAATAATTTTACAATCATCTTAGCATTTTGAAACTCAACTTCCTTTCCCCTCTTTCTGCAGTTTCTTAAACTTATTCTTTATATTTTCTGCATATTCTGAATTAACTTACTCATTTATTCATCTACTTTAAATATATACTCTTATAAAACTGCAGGTTATTGCAATAATCCTGCCAATGTTCTTTATCTGTTTCCAGTTTGTTTGTAATTATTCAATAAGCCATTTCCATTCTTTTATAAAAAGTTTGTTATCTTGATTTCTTATTCTTCCGGTAAGTTTCGCCATTTCTGCATGTTCCATAAGTTTTTGTATCCATTATTCCTTTGCTGGGACTTCTTCTTCTTTCCATTTTTGGGCAAGTAACATTCTTGCCACTGTAGTCACATACATGAATCAATTCCTCTACAGTTTGGGTAGATCTGTCCCTATAATTCCACTTAAAAGTTTAACTTGGTGTTACATGGGTGTGATCATTTTCTTTGAAACTCTCCCCCTCACTGACCTCCCAAACCTGTAAAAATATGTGTTGCTGGCACCTACAGGCTGCTTTATGCATAATGGAATTAAACATGTACAAAAAAGGTAAAGGTAAAGGACCGCTGGACGGTTAAGTCCAGTCAAAGGCAACTATGGGGGTTGTGGTGCTCGTCTCGCTTTCAGGCTGAGGGAGCCTGTGTTTGTCCACATACAGCTTTCCGGGTCATGTGGCCAGTATGACTAAACCCTTCTGCAACAACAGAACACTGTGACGGAAACCAGAGCGCATGGAAATGCCATTTACCTTCCTGCTGCAGCAGTACCTATTTATTTACTTGCACTGGCGTGCTTTCAAACTGCTAGGCTGGAAGGAGCTGGGACAGAGCAACGGGAGTTCACTCCGTCACAAGGATTTGAACCACCGACCTTCTGATCGGCAAGCCCAAGAGGCTCCATGGTTTAGACCACAGCACCACCTGCATCCCTACTATCCATGGTCAACCTTTATGCAGACAGGGGACTGAATTTTCCAATTTGATTTTATGTTCCTTAAAATTTATTTTATTTTATTTTTTTTATGCTGTCTATTCTTATGCCTTTCATTATGTCTTCATTATTGCACTACATAAAATGTTTTCTTAATGTTCTACACTGCCCTGGGCTCTTTCTATAAAGGGCGTATACAAATCGAATCAATAATAACAATAAATTTATACACTAAGCCCTCAATGTGGCAAAAAAATGCTAAATAAAACCTCAGCTACTAAATACGAGCTGTACACACTGAGAAAAAGATTAATGCCATGTACATATACAAGCATAGCCAGGAAATATTAGAGACTACCTTTATTTTATTTTTTTTGCTTAAACAACAACAACAAACAGAAAAATGAGCTCACCAGGACCAAAGCTACCATTCTCCCAAATTGTAGAGAGAAATCAGTTTTTGAGGAAATGAAATGAAATAGAAGAAATCTTTTTACAATTTCCATGCTGGTTAGAGCTTTTAAAATCCCCGGGCCAGCTATGCTTCAGCTCAGGGAGAAGAATAAAGCCATCAGTTGACTTTATTATGTTTGGGAAGAGTAAAATAAATAAATAAAAGGAGAACTGTGATAGATGTTTGAAGAGAGGCCCATTGTATGCCACATCAAGGCTCGGCTTATACTTCACACACTGTTGACCATGAAAAGGGGCTCCTCATGACTTTCGAAGGCCCATTACACAAAAGGGGGGGGGGGAGAGAGAGAGAGAGAGAGAGAGAGAGAGAGAGAACTTTTCTGGATGTGTTTTGCCCTGGGGAGGGGTGGGAGGTCTGACTGCTATCATCCTCCATGATTAATGGCTTGTGGCTTTATTGTGTGGACGCTGCTAATTAGCTTCAGACTGATTAAGGACGAAGAATGCAAACTTCAGCTCTGTATACCTCCGTCACCTCTTTTCCACCAGAGTAAACTTGGCATGTGGAAAAACTCTGACACCCAGATTTCTTCAGAACATGGAGAAAGATCTCAGCAGGAGAATAACACAGCTTTCAAGTGGTTCTCTATATGCCACCCGCCAGAACAATGGCTACTGGACAACGACCTCAGATTGTTGTGTTTTTATGCTAAGGTTCACAATAGCTTTTTTTTTTTTAATGATTTTTAAAAAATAGATAAAATAAAAACATTTGAGATCCATACAGCTTGTCTGCTATAATTATTAAACATTCTTGGCATGTTTATTGAGGATTCCCTGCATATTAACTAGTTTGTGTGTGTGTTTAAAAAAGAGCCTGAAAAAAAAGAATAATTAAGCTGTGAGCACTTATTTTTGTGTAATTATTAGCAAACGAAAGACAGTTAATTATGCTTCTGTAGCTTCACCCAGTCTTTTCAGATACTCATCAGGAATGCATTTAAGAAGAAAAATGGACTAATTGTTATTGCTGGAAAACTCTGACCACCTGTAAAAGCCTGTAATAGCAAAAGCCCCTTACCCATGTAGATGTTGTAGTATCTCGCACTTCTAAAGCTTTCTGTCTCCACTCTTTCTCTCTTGGTACTGCGTATGATCATGAAGTTGTTCTTCACACCAAAAACTACTTGTTCTATGAACATAGGAAAGCCAGACTTCCAGCACTCATCAGACTGTAAAGGCTGATCAGGGTAATAATAGATTGTTTGTCCTTTGGGCACAAGAAAGAAAATGCATTAAAAGAAAACCTAAAACAAACCTTTAGCAGTTCATATAGCAAAGTAATCAGGCATTCCAAATTTGAGGTGAAGGAAATACAAAAAAGATGCTGAGATTTCAGAGATTTTTTTTCAATAAAAACTCATAAATGAAAACTTTTGTTAATCAGTGTGAAACTATTTGTACTATAAAGCCAGATGTCTATAGGTGTATGTGCAGAAATTATTTAAGGACTTACTATAGATGAAACACTTACTGATTGCTTTGAACGACATAACTGGACCACCCAGCCAAAAAGCCTTTTGTTTGTTGAACATCTTTCTCAGTTGCCTTGATTGCATCCTATGAATGTTTTATACGGTTGCTGTCACCCAGCCAGACCTAAAATCCTTTCTTATTCCCAGATGTGTTTGTTTTGTTAGGGGTATTTCTGCTCCTACCTGGGCAGTTATCTTTCCACAAGGGCTGACATTGATGCCGAAATCCAGCATCACCTGTGAAACGTGGGCCACTTATAAATGCCATCTCCAACTTCTTAAAAGGTTCCATCAAAAGTGTCTCTGAAAAAATTTACACATCACTTGGGAAGACAGGCGAACTAATGCCAGTGTACTGGAAGAAGCAAAGATCACCAGTGTCAAAGCAATAGTTCTTCAACATCAACTTGGTTGGACTGGTCATGTTGTGTAGATGTCTGATTATCGTCTTCCAAAGCAACTACTCTATTACGAACTTAAAAGTGGAAAGCGTAATGCTGGTGGTCAGCAAAAGAGGTTCAAAGACTCTCTCAATGCAAATCTTTAAAAATGTAGTGTAAACACTGACAACTTGGAAACACTGGCCTGCGAGTGCTCCAACTGGAGAACACCCTTTACCAAAGGTGTCATGGGCTTTGAAGACACTCGAACTCAAGATGTAAGGGAGAAACATGCTAAGAGGAAGACATGCTTGGCAAACCCTCACTGTGATCAACTCCTGCCCAGAAACCTATGTCCCCACTGTGGAAGGATGTATAGATCCAGAATTGGCCTCCACAGTCATTTAAAGACTCACTGTTAATGGAAGACAATCTTACTTGGCTATGAAAGAAGAAGAAGAAGAAGGGGTATATCTATTGTATTGCCAAGATGCCCTCACACATGGCTGTTATTGGGGATTATAATTTCTAGGGGTACTACACAATAAGGTCCCTGTGCACAGCACCATCAACATGTAAAGTGAAAACTCATGAGAATGGTTACTACCCGCCCCCCATGTTGGATACTCAATAAGCAAATTTGTAAATACAGGTGGTGACCATTTCGTATTGCTGTGCTCATCAGGCCTGATGATCATGTGTCAATCATGCTTTTGCCAATAAAGGGTTAATTCCAACTTGCACAGTGTGATTTATTGCTGGTTCACTCCTGACACTTGAGTGGAATATCTCAACCATGAAGGAACTCTCAGATGCAAGGCTATTTTTCTATAGCCCCACTCCAGGCCCTTAAAATGTGGTGTACTGGTTAAGAGCGGTAGTCTCGTAATCTGGTGAACCGGGTTCGCGTCTCCACTCCTCCACATGCAGCTGCTGGGTGACCTTGGGCTAGTCACACTTCTTTGAAGTCTCTCATCCCCACTCACCTCACAGAGTGTTTGTTGTGGGGGAGGAAGGGAAAGGAGATTGTTAGCCACTTTGAGACTCCTTCGGGTAGTGATAAAGTGGGGTATCAAATCCAAACTCCTCCTCCTCCTATTCTTCTTCTTCTTCTTCTTCTTCTTCTTCTTCTTCTTCTTCTTCTTCTTCTCTTAACCCTACCCATTCGCCTTACCTCCCGTAGTTGGTCAGATCAGGACGCACACCAATGGCAACATAAAGAAATGTGAGGCTGTGCCCTGGAACATAATGTTTTAAATGATTCTTCATTCTTTGGTTGTAATTTAGAAAATTCTGTGCAATAAAATGGATACGTTGCTCTCCTAGGACTGATTGTAAGTGATTAAGAGATACCCAGGGCCTGTATTTCACGCATACAGCTGGGGGTGGAGAAAGAAGAAACTAAAGTTAATCTGTACTCCAGTGATTCCTAAGACAAAACTACTTAAAACTAACACCAAATATAATAATAGATTACAGATACTTCATGAAAATTAGGACCCGTGAGAGGGGGAAAACTACAAGTACATACAGTTAGTAATTGAAAATATTAATAGTGGAGAAAAAATGTATCCATTCTCTGAACAATTTGTAGCAATGTTAAATAATTGATAGCAGTTTCTCGTAATTAAATACTAATGAATGCATTTACTGGGTAATATACTTTATGGCTATTCTCTTTATTTAGAAACACTTGTATTAATCTTGCATGAGTAATTTAAGCATATCAAATGATTTCCAAAAACATTCATTCCAGCAAATTCTTTTTAGTAAACATCTAATTGTTTAACTTTTTTCTGCAATTAAAGCTTTTATCTGGGTGATGATGGGACAAAGGCAATAATTACTTAGCTCTTATGCAAACATGGAAATGAATAGAAATTTGCCTCTAAATTCAATGGCATCAGAAGACCCAATAAGGCATACATAATGGGTGGTTATGTGATTGAACCTTCTAAAATGAGCACCAGGAAATGCGTCATCAAATGCAAAGCTTTGTTATTTATTAATACTAAAAAGTAGAAATGTAGTGCATTATTATTATTATTATTATTATTATTATTATTATTATTTACTGTTAAATATAAGTGCTTCTTCAACTGTATGTCACTCCTATGACTTAATTTTAAAAAAAATCTGTTCTGGGTATGAGATCTTGTGCATTCAAAGTGCTCTTAAACCCAGGTCCCCTTTCCCATTCATTCTAATGGAGGCAGCTGATTGTTATTACCACAATTGTTTAATTTATATGCTGCTTTTAAAATTAAAAATTAAAAAACCCTCTAAGGATTATAACCGTGCCAAAGGGAGAAAAGAGCAGTGTAGCCATAACGAATCTCCATTAAAACTTCTCAAACTCGGTTTCAATCTCAGACCATATAATACGTCTGACAAATCCCAGAGATTGCAGAGTCTGAACAGAAGGAGGAGAAACCAAAGTCCTGACTGCAATTGCTACAGCGACTGAGCATCAAACAAGCAACGAGGGAGGTCTCGGTGCTGGGAGCTGTGGCTCTCTTGTAAGGTCAATAGGGAGGCATACTTCTGTTCAGGTAGGCCATGGATGTGTCGTGATGACAGGAGAGGGTGGGAACTAAGATTTGTGAGACCTGCCAGCAGGGTATTTAAATCCAGGCAGGCCTGGGATAAAGCGTATTAGCTGTGGCTTTTATTCCATCAGACAAGTGGTAACAGGAAGTGGGAGAGGCAGGAAGTTGCAGGCCAGCAACCACATCGCCTTTCTCTAACTGCGGTGCTGCAAGATGGAAAGGAAACATGGCCAGGACTAGCAGGAAAACCTTTCAGAACTAGTATCTGGGGCTGATACCTACCCACAATTCCCAACAAAATATGGTGCTTTATCCTGCTAAATTATGCTGTCAGATTAAAGGCAAAAAGGTAAAGGTAAAGGACCCCTAGGGACGTGGGTGGCGTTGTGGGTTAAACCTCAGAGACTAGGGCTTGCCAATCAGAAGGTTGGCGGTTTGAATCCCCACGACGGGGTGAGCTCCCGTTGCTCTGTCCCAGCTCTTGCCCACCTAGCAGTTCAAAAGCACGTCAAAGTGCAAGTAGATAAATAGGTACCGCTCCGGCGGGAAGGTAAACAGCATTTTTGTGCTCTGCTCTGGTTTGCCAGAAGCGGCTTAGTCATGCTGGCCACATGACCTGGAAGCTGTACACTGATTCCCTCAGCCAATAAAGCGAGATGAGCGCCGCAACCCCAGAGTTGGCCACGACTGGACGTAATGGTTAGGGGTCCCTTTAAAGGTAAAAAGGTAAAGGTACCCCTGCCCGTACGGGCCAGTCTTGCCAGACTCTAGGGTTGTGCGCTCATCTCACTCTATAGGCCGGGAGCCAGCGCTGTCTGCAGACACTTCCGGGTCACGTGGCCAGCATGACAAGCTGCATCTGACGAGCCAGCGCAGCACACTGAACGCTGTTTACCTTCCCGCTGGTAAGCGGTCCCTATTTATCTACTTGCACCTGAGGGTGCTTTCGAACTGCTAGGTTGGCAGGCGCTGGGACCAAACGACGGGAGCGCATCCCGCCGTGGGGATTTACCTTTTTTTACCTTTACCTAAAGGACCCCTGGACAGTAGTCCAGTCAAAGGCGACTATGGTGTTGCAGCGCTCATCTCACTTTCAGGACAAGGGAACCACATTTGTCCACAAGACAGCTTTCCGGGTCATGTGGCCAGCATGACTAAACTGCTTCTGGCGCAATGGAACACCATGATGGAAACCAGAGCACACGGAAATGCCATTTATCTTCCCGCTGCAGTGGTACCTATTTATCTACTTGCACTGGTGTGCTTTCGAACTGCTAGGTTGGCAGGAGCTGGGACAGAGCAACAGGAGCTAACTCCGTCGCAGGGATTTGAACTGCCGACCTTCTGATTGGCAAGCCCAAGAGGCTCAGTAGTTTAGACCACAGCACACCCACATCCCTTTGTTACCTATGTTGTCAGATTACATGCTGTCTGGGGCTGTTGGAGTGTTTAACATTTGAAGGGCACCTAGCCCTGTCTTAGACTAAAGAGCAGGGATATTCTGATGATGTGTTTCACAATAATCAAACACGAAGGGGAGCTCTGCAGCTGTTCACTCATTCATCATTCCAGTTAGCTGGTTGGTTTCCATGCCAGCACCAGCCATCTTTAATGATATTGATTAAACAACAACAACAACAACAACATGTGATGAATTTAACCATTTTCGAACCCAGGATATATTTAACTATGATTTATTACACAAATGTCACTCTGTTGTCATTGTTCTGGAATTATGCTGCTGAAATGTGCATTCCAATGAACTCTGTTTTATTGAGGTGATGATGGTAACCATTAGCATTCATTATTATGTTTCTTATTTTGACTCCCTACCAATATAGCACTTGATTACATGGCTGTATGTATGTGTGCGCATGTGTGGAAAAGGGTCAAGGCAATAATGCTTAATGGAACTAGTAGCTTTATAAATATATGTGCCAATAATCTTTCAAAGAAAGAATGATTCCTTGAGGTCATTCTGAAGTATGCAAGATTTCAACCATTTGGGTCAAAATGACATTGTCTGCATTGACTTGGCAGCTGCCCAGAACATCCCAGATAATATTCAGGACAATGATATGAGCCGTCTGTGCCTCTGTTAATGAGTGTAGGGATGAAACATAACAACAACAAACAACCACAACAAGAACATTCTGTTCTTCTGCTAAAAGTATCCAGAGTGGTATTCTGCATAATCATAAAACCAAACAATATAAGCAAGTACCTAAATATGGAAGAGATAATGTGGGGATTAGGAGCAACTGCAGTGAGAAATTGGCACACTCTCCCCAGATCTAAAAGATAGCTCTGCAAGACATGATGTTGCCCTTGAGTTGTGCTGCCATCTTCTGCCCGATACCTGCTCCTGGGGTCTATTCTATTGGGCTGTACTGGGGGAGAAATTATGCTCCAGGCGGCAAGGACTTCTGTAAGCAACAACATCGGAAAGTCTGCCTGAAGCCAGTCCCATGCCAACACAATGTGATGTTGCATGATGTTACTGGCATATGAAACATACAGCCACATGCATCAAGAATCTGTGAATCACAGAAGACAGAGTTATGTCTTCATGCAATTACGCGGCAATGTCACACACTTCCTGGAAACAAAATAAAGAAGTACCTCAAATATAAAAATTGGTGTGCTTTTCAAGGGGTGGGGGTGGGGATGGAGGGGCAGAAGCCAAACAAAATTTTATTATTTTTTGTAAATTGCAAACTGGTTTGCGAAATCTCTCTCTCTGGGGGTGTTTTGGCTAGATCTAGTAGTGATGTAGCACAGAAATATCATTCCCAATGGGCTGCTGATGTTTACCAATGGGTGAGCCAAAGGATCAAGAGGTGAGATCACCGCCCCTTAAGCACTTAGGGTATTTTTTAATGTTGAAATAAGATTAGTAATGTAGTGGAACAAGACAGATGTCAATGAATGTTGTGAAGGAAATGGAAAGAGAAAAAACTTTTCTCCCCTTCTGTCAGAGACCGTGCTGAGGAGGGCTGCACTGAGGAGGAATGGTGGGAGTCTGTCTCCCCTCCCCCGCTCCTGAATCTTCCTAGGAGCAGGAGGACAGTATCGATTTGGAACACTGGTTTGCAGAGGGGCGTAGTTCAGAAGGCAGAAGCTGGGAAATACTGGATGGGGAACAGCTTGGAGAAGAAGCACTGGGAGAGAGAGGGTTAACACATTCACTGTCTCTGGACAGCATACCTCCTCTCAGCCCAAGGTCAAGAAGAGCTCAGAAAGTCTCAGAACAGAAAGCACAGCGGTTACAAACTCAGATTACATGACATAGGAGTGACATAGATTAATAGGGACAGAAGCGAGTGTGATCCTTAACTGGGAGCACCGCCATTCTAGGAGATGTGTTATTTGTTCTCTCGCTGTGATTATTAAAGTTTCTAACTAGTAAGATGTTCCTTTCTTTGATCTTCTTATCTACTGTGCTGGGAGGGAACAGATTCCCCAAAGCCTGACACCTTCTCATAATAAAATTTGGATACCCCTAATTAAAATTATTGGTAATAAGTTGAGGATGTGGTGTGTTTGTGTGTGGGGGAGGGGGGGAAGAGTACTTCTTAGGATTCAACACATGGCATCCTTACAGGGACTCACCACTGCAGAAGAGTTGAGCCTGACCTGACCCCTCTTTTAAAAAATTCCTCACACTCACTACTGGGCAGCTCCCATTTATGTTTCCCACAATGCCCTTGAGTGTCACTACAATGTTGGTATTGTGGGGAAACTTAGTAGAAACTGGGGGTGCACTGGGGGAGGAGAGCTGTTGCCAGGTAGGTCTGTCAGGGTGGGGACTATTCCTGTAGGAGGGACCACTTCTGGGGATCAAGCCTGGAGCCAGATCTTCCACTTCTTCACAGAATGCATCATCCACACATGGAATTTACTGATGCAAGATAGCCAGTAGTTTAATTGGTTTTAAAATGGGATTAGACAAATACGTGAAAGATAGAGACATCAATTGCTATCACCTATGTACTATGGTAACTAAATGGAAGATCCATGTACAGGTGCAGAAAATTTAGGATTCTGATACGCTAAGGATAAACAACAGGGGATGGTCATCGTCTTTTCTTTGTGAGACTGGCTCGCCATTCTGGAAACAACAACAACCATCTTTATTATTTATATGCTGCCCATGTGACTGGATTGTCTTAGCCACTCGGGGCGCCTCCCAGCAAAATATTGAAAACACAGTAAAGCATCAACCATTAAAAACTTCCCTGAACTGGGCTGCCTTCAGATGTCTTCTAAAAGTCAAATAGTTATCTGTTTGACATCTGACGGGAGGGTGTTCCACAGGGCAGGTACCACTACCAAGAAGGCCCTCTGCCTGGTTCCCTGTAGCTTCACGTCTCGCAGTGAGGGAACCACCAGAAGGCCTTCGAAGGAGGACCTCAGTGTCCAGGCTGGACGGTGGAGATAGAGACGCCACTTCAGGTATACAGGGCTGAGGCTGTTTAGGGCTTAAAAGGTGAACACCAACACTCTGAATTGTGCTCGGAAATGTACTGTTGCATTCTTAAGCCCTAGGAAAGTTGTATCTAATTCTACTCTTTAATTTTTAGTAGGATTTAGTGATTTAACTGGGTAGCTGAATCAATTAAAAATATTTTGCTTGACTAAAAACATGCCTGATTAATTTTCTTTAATCAGGTGACAGCCCTAATTTTTAGCTATTCAGAAAGTAGTTTGTGCTCTCCCTAACTTCATCCACTCACGGGAGCTGAACCTTTAAACAAAGTTTTACAATAGTACTGGAACAGATACATTTGTTTTGCCTCTGGTGTTGACATCGTGCCTGATTGACAAACTGTAATTTGAGCGATAACTGTTACATTGCAAACGTCACCTGGAAAACCCCTTGATTGCTATTCAGCTGTACATGCCGCACATTCGAGGCTGGAACTCATCATTTGCAAATCATCACCTCTCTAGAAGGACTACCAATTCAAGTTTTAAAATGCACGAATGCACACACACACAAGCACTGGTGAACATGTTGAAGAAACATTAACTCAAGGAAGTGAAGAAATCTGAAATACTTCACGAAGTCATGGGTTTCTCATTATAGGAATATTTGACCTACTGTGTTTTTGCTGAGGTATTAAAGCTGTAGAACATTTGGTTTAAAAAATATTAGTTGCTACAAGGCATCTGCCCCTCTGTCTAGTATGGGGTGACAATTCATTCTGCATGATAGACCTGTTTAGAAACATGTTACTTATCAGATAGAGGTAGTTTGCGTTAATTGTATATAGCTGGCATAAGAGGGTAAGTTCACATTGTCATTTCTGCTACTGAATTGTTTTCATGGAAAAAGGGGTCTGTGTGTAATGATGCCGGTGTTGATGAAAATTATTGTGTTATGTATGTTATCACTAGTTCATACAGGAACCAGGCAGGGGGCCTTCTTGGTAGCCCAGCCTGTGAAATGCCCTCCCATCAGATGTCAAGGAGATAAGTAACTATGCAACCTTTAGAAGATATCTGAAGGCCCTGTATAGGGAAGGTTTTTTATATTTCATGTTTTATTGTGTTTTTATATGTGTTGGAAGCTGCCCAGAGTGGCTGGGGCAACCCAGTCAGATGGGGGGGGGATATTATTATTATTATTACAAAGACGATCATGTGAACTAGCCTCAGTTGGTGGCCATAACACCATACATTTTAGTACTCTTGCTTCCTTAGTGTTTTGGGACAACACACTAGATCAGGGGTCAGCAAACTTTTTCAGCAGGGGGCTGCTCCACTGTCCCTCAGACCTTGTGGGGGGCCGGACCATATTTTGGGAAAAAATTATGCAAGAGCACCATGAGCCCTGGTGGCTGCTTACCTGTGTCTTGCGAGCGGCAGGGGCTGGCAGCAGCAGCAGTGGTAGGATGATGAGTGGGGCTGCTTAAAATGGCGCCGCTTGAGCGCTGCTGCTGCTGGCACCAACAAAGCCCAGCCCCCTTCCTCCTCTAGGCAGGGCAGGGAGAAGCCAGGAGGAGGGAGGGAGGAGGCACCGGCATGAGGGAGAGGAGAGAACGTGCGTGCTGGCGATCCATGAGGCGATTCCTGGACTGTCCACGGGCCGGATCGAGAAGGCAATTGGGCCTGATCTGGCCTGCGGGCCTTAGTTTGCCAACCCATGCACTAGATTAATTCAAGGGCTTCAACGATTTGCATCAAACAGAGCCCTGAAACCTTTAGAGGGTTGAATGAAACTTTTCTCTCTAGGTTAGCCTTGCCTTGCTACAGAGTGCTGAGCAAAGTGCGGTTATATTCTGCCAGCCTCCCTCCTTTGCTGCCTGTTGTGACATGCCAACTCCCGCTCTGAACCACAGCAGGTGGTGGCAGAAGGAATCAAAATGATACCAGACTGATAAAGCAAGTCTGATAAAATGAAACTCAGCACCAACAAATGCCACAAACGCTACACACGGGAAGGAGAAATCAAATGCACAAGTTTGAAAAAGAATTAGAAGAGAGGAAACGCCTGTCAAGGTAGTCTTGCCAAAGGGGATTTATGGGATTGCACACACATATACAGAGAAGAGTCAGCTTACTCTCATGTGCATATTTGCAAGCGTTCCTGGCTTGGAGGCATTCTACATGTGGATATCTATATGCATGTAAGCTCCCTTTCACACTAATGCTGAGCATGTGGCCACTTGGGGAATCAGTCAGTTGAGGATGTGGCCAGCAGGCACACTGGTGTCAGAAGTGTGGCTAGCAAGCACAACCCTGCTCTCCTTTCGCACATTCATGGAGCATGGGGTGGAGAATGGCTGTGCCTGGCTCCTGAGAAGGTGACACCCAAATCTTCTCAATAAATCCTATATCTAATCACCCTTAGGATGGAACAGGTTCTATCTGGAAGCACCTTCAAGGGAGGCTGCCCAGCGGCTTTCCAGATGTTCCTAGAATCATAGAATTGTAGAGCTGGAATTGACCCCAAGGATGATCTGGTCCAACCTCCTGTAATGCAGGAATTTCAACTAAAGCATTCATGACGAATGACCATCCAACATCTGCTTGCAACCCTACAAGGAAGGAGAGTCCATCTCTCATGGGAGTCTGTTCCACTGTCTTAATGCCAGAAAGTTCTACCTGATTCTTAGTCAGAATCTCCTTTCTTGTAACTTGAAGCCGTTGATTCAGGTCTCCGGAGCAGGAGAAAACAAGCTTGTTGTTGGACTTCAGCTTCCACCATCCCCAATCAGCGTGGCCAATGGGAAGAGATTATGGGATTTGTGGTGCAAATAAGTCTGGAGGGCCCCAGGCTAGCTATACCTGCTTTAAGGGCGTTTGCAGCATCCACTGTCAAGCTTGGATCATTGGTACTACTCTGGTTGTAAAAGGCCTAGTCAGACACTCAGGTCTGAGAGCAGGAACAGAACACGAGTCACTGGGTAGGCTGAACATCAGTAGGCTGCTGGCACGGAGGGAGAACCTGGAGTCAAAGCTCAGAGAAGGCAGCACTCTTCATGTGAGATAGTTGCACCAGATTGACAAGGAGGAGTTGGCATTCTTGTGAAAATCAAGCATCTCTTACTACAGTAGTGCACCAGAACGGAAGCTTCTCCATTAGAGGCTTTCAGAGTAAAAGTCTCTAGTTTCAGTGAGGAACCCATCTTGAATTGAACTTTCAGGGCCAATCTTTGAAAAAATTCAGAGCGACAGCCCTCAATTCACCCCACAGCTATGACAGTTGGTGATTTGTTACAACTGGGGCAGAATTTCAACCTTTCAATCTGTTTAAAATGATTGGGCTGCTCGTGGGCGGACTTTGGTAATATGGCACCCTGAGGGAGGACAAAATTTGGCACCCTCCCTAAATATTTTAATTTTTGAGTAGGTACCCCTATAAATATTGCTCAGTGCCCTGTGTGGGGGAACTGCCTGCCCTGCCCTAAATTTGGCTCTGGGCTGCTGTCCTCTGAACAGAGCACCCCATCCCTGTCCCCAATAGGCACAGATTATTTGGGCTGTCAATACATTTTTCAATATTGGATGGAGGTTGATTTCCCATTTATACAAAAGTCTCTGATATTATTGGCTACTTGACCTTCCCTTCTCCAACCAGAAGTCCTGGTGGGACAGGGAGTCTCAGGGCCTGATCCTTAGTGCTGCCTGCTCAAGCCTTGTGGCACCTCAAAGCTCCTACCTCCCCCACTCCCTGCCTGAGACTCTCTGAAACACACGAAACTTAATAGTAAATAAACATCCAATACTGAATAATCTTACAGACAGAGAGCTGCTGAAGAAGGACTAGGGGGCAATTTTGGAGTTCCTTTGTAATAACTTTGCCTTCAGGCATTTTTGCAACCAAAAGGAATGTGGATGGAAGGCTGTTTGTAGTTCACACTAAATATCGTTAGCAACTGAAGTCTCATGTGGCATTTTTGCCTTCAAATCCCCTCTGTCAGTTTCTTTAAAGAGTTTTGCTGGGGCTGCTTTACTTCACAGGAAAGATTTTGCTAGTGGCTGCTCTCAAAAATATTTCATTTACAAATGAGATTCTCTTTTATCAGATGCCAGCTTATTTCTACATAGCCTGAATAATAGTAATAATAATAACAGTCTAAACAGCTCTCCCGTTTTTGCAGAGCCTCATTCTGAAGGATTCCCCAGTTTATAAACCAGAGGTTGCACAATGCTCAGCTTTTCCATTTTATCACTTGTCTCTAAGAAGCTATTTTTGGATCGGAACAGTTTAGACAAAAAAAGAGGGAGAGAGCACTATCTTCCCTGCAGAGGTTGTGATCGACTAAACGAAGAGCAGCTCTGCATACATATAGTAAGATGCAAACGGTTTGAAAGATATGCCTAGGAAAGTAGAGGATGAAACACCAGCCTGCTCCGAGAGCCGTCATGCAATTGCATCTCCTGTTGACATTCAGCAAATATTGCAACTTCAAACTTGGGGGGGGGGGGGGGGATTGCCGCTAGCATTCGTTTCAGCAATATACTTGAGAGGCGGAAAACCCATGAAGGTGTGCAAGAGTTTGCACATGTGTTGCACCGTAAGAACATAGGATCATAGGATTGCAGAGTTGGAAGGGACCACAAGGGCCAGTGTGGTGTAGTGGTTAAGAGCGGTAGACTCGTAATCTGGTGAACCGGGTTTGCTTCCCCGCTCCTCCACATGCAGCCGCTGGGTGACCTTGGGCCAGTCACACTTCTCTGAAGTTTCTCAGCCTCACTCACCTCACAGAGTGTTTGTTGTGGGGGAGGAAGGGAAAGGAGATTGTTAGCGGCTTTGAGACTCCTTAAGGGGAGTGAAAGGCAGGATATCAAGTCCAAACTCCTCCTCCTCCTCCTCCTCCTCCTCCTCCTCCTCCTCCTCTTCTTCTTCTTCTTCTTCTTCTTCGCCTGGCCTCCTGCAACTCAGGAAACTTTTGCCCAAGATGGGGCTCAAACCCACAACCCTGAGATTAAGAGTCTTATGCTCTACCAACTGAGCTATCCCAACATAAGAAGAACCACCTGGATCTGATTAGTGGCCCATCTAGTTCAAAATCCTGTTCTCACAATGGTCAACTGGGTGCCCATGGGAAGCCCACCAGCAGGATCTGAGCACTCTCCCCTCCTGCAGTTTCCAGCGACTGATACTCTAAAGCATTAATGCCTCCAGCAAGGGACATAAAACATAGCCATCAGGGTTGATAGACACTGACAGCCTTACCCTCCATGAATTTGTCTAATCTTCTTTGAGTGGCCAGCACCACCTCTTGGAGGAGCAAATTCCATAGTTCAACTGGACAGTGTGAAGAAGTACTTTCCTTTGTCTTGAATCGTCAGACGTTCAGCTTTGTTGGATGTCTATGAATTCGAGTGTTATGTTTCTCTACCCACTTCCTCCATGCAATGCATAAATTTATACATTTCTCTCATGTTGCCTGTTATGTGAAGAAGAAGAAGAGTTTGGATTTGATATCCCGCTTTATGTTCACTTGTTGTAACCTGCCCTGAGACCTTATAAATAAATAAAATAGTAGAAATGTAATAGAAAGGGGTGGTGAGTTTGTCTGTCATACCCACTCTGAAATTTGAAAAGTTGTACATGGGGCTCCAATGAGCACCAATTTCCCACTCAAAATGTAATCATCATTTTGAAAATGTGACTAGATGTTCATGATTATATTGTCCTTTTAATAAGCTCTGGATGTCCTATGGGCAGTCCATGCCCCTAATTTCTCTCTCTCTCTTGTCTTCCCCCAACAAAGGACTCACAATTCTCATTCAAACCATCCCCTTCGTTAGCTTGCCATATAATGCAGCCTTTCACCCAACTGCTACTCCTTATATTTAGTCCAAAACACTTTCCTACTGTGGTGACATGGCCAAAGACCCTCCTGCTGCCCCTTTAGCCATGATCCCACACTTGATAGTGAAACTGAAGCTGGTCAAGAGACCTCTCGATGGAGCTGGTCTTGCTGTTATCACAGCAAGAGCTGAGGAGAAGCTGAGGTGCTTATATCCTCCCCTTGCACCTCACCTGCCTGTGCTCATTGTTTTAAGGTAAAGATCATTAGGTCCAGTCATGGCCGACTCTGGGGTTGCAGCGCTCATCTCGCTTTATTGGCCGAGGGAGCCGGCGTATAGCTTCTGGGTCATGTGGCCAGCATGACTAAGCCGCTTCTGGCGAACCAGAGCAGTGCACAGAAACGCCGTTTACCTTCCTATTTATCTACTTGCACTTTGACGTGCTTTCGAACTGCTAGGTTGGCAGGAGCTGGGACCGAGCAACGGGAGCTCACCCCGTCGCAGGGATTCGAACCGCCAACCTTCTGATCGGCAAGTCCTAGGCTCCCACAGCGCCACCTGGGTCCCTGTGCTCATTTTTTTAGATGCCTGCTAAACCCAGACAGACAGATAATTTAGTATTCACTTCTACATATTGCTGGTTTCATCCACACATTATTGTTCATCATTTTATATTGTCTTATACACACTGCTTTATTATTATTATTAAGCAGTTTATAATCCTTTATAAATGAAACAAAGTTCTCTGGGTGGCTCAGAAAATAAAAGAAATAACTGGTATTTTTTAAAAAACAGAAATGTTTATCTCTCAATTTTGAGAGCCAGTTATGGGCAAGGCAGCCCTGTTTAGGGAAGTTTTTAATGTTTGAAGTTTTATTCTGTTTTTAGTCCTCTGTTGGGAGCCGCCCAGAGTGGCTGTGGAAACCCAGCCAGATGGGCGGGGTATAAATAATAAAATGAGGATGAGGTTGAGGATGATTAGGTAAAGCAGATTATAATTTCAAACGACAACGAACAGAAACGGCAGGACCACAGTAGCGTGGGATTCAAAGGTTAAAGAAAACCCAGTTTTCTCTCTCATCATTCACATTTCTGCTCTTTCGTAATTTTAATTCTTCCATTGATCTTTTCAGACACGTCCAGAAGGGGAGCGTTTGTCAATACCAGAAAGACGACCTAAGAGGAAGCCCCAATGAGCTTTTCATTGGCAATAGCACCCTACAATCCTGTCCCCTCAGGGAGCAAAACTTGTTTTTCAAGACATGACCTCAGAGATGTGCTCCACGCATCTTACACAATTTATCACCATGTTGCCTATAATTAGGTTTGTTAACGTACAGCCCAGTGCAGTCTTGTTGACTGGGAACTTAATCAAGTTACTATTGAGTTCTTGTATGCATGGCTCCGGGTGACTGTTTTACTTGTAGAATTATAGCCACAACCAATGTGAGGAAATTAAGCTCTGGACACAACTTTTCCCCCCCTTTTTCTTTTTAAACTCTCCTCTCCCCCACAATGTGAAAATATTTAGCAAACAGTGACAATGATGGAAAACAGTAGGAAACAAAAATGTTCCACATTAGTATAAAACATGAAAAATTGAGCAAGGACCCTCAGTGGTACAACATGTGTTATGCTGGCTGGCAGTCCATTAGGGTTGATAGACATTTCACTTACCTAAGTCAAATATAACAGTCTAGAATTCATTAATATAAGAAGGGGGCCGCAGAATCAAGCCTACCATCTGGTTAGAACGACAGAATAATCTACAACTCATGATTAGGTCTAAGGAGTGGAATTTCACTTTAATCTTTTTCATTGCTCGAAATTTCCATCTGCGGAGTACGGCACATCATTTTTCTTCAAGACAAATGTGCTGTTTTTCATGTTCCAAAATTAGATCAGAAGAAAACGATTAATCATGTCATGGCCTGGGAAAGGAAACAAAAGCCCTGATATTTCTCTCTCTCCCTCTCTCTCCCTCTCTTCCTCTCTCTGGCTCTTTGCAAGTTCTTTTCTTTCCCTCCACCATCTCCATTTTCACTGCAACTTTTAAGAGGTGAACACACCCTAAATGCAGCAAGGCAGCAAATATGGGGTCTGGTGTGTGCATAGCCATTTCTAGGCTTTCCGTTGACCTGTTGTTCTGAGTCTACCACCCACTAGCACCCACTCCCTGTCCCACGCTGTGATGATCCCCCCTCTCCCCGCTTCCACTCCCCCTGGTCTCCCAGCGCAGGACAACAGATGGCGAACTGTTTGTATGTGACACCAAAACCCAGCTGAAAAATTCACGGAAACAAGTAGCCGGGCTGCAAATTAGTGAGACCACACAATTGTCAGGTGGCAGTCCCCTTTGACAGTTGTAGGCCATTATAGGAACATTGATGTTTTCGCAGTGTGACAAAGAGGAATCCTTTTAGTGCGGCAGGCCTGCCTGTCAGCCGGCTCTCAAGTCATAACAAATCTCTGGCACTCAGCTGAGGCTGAACATTTGCAGCGTCAGGAGGATGATAAATGACCTGCAGGGCTTTGAAGTGCCTTGGCAGTTCAGATGGGTCCACAGTGCTGACAGAGAAATATACACAACAGCGTAACCAATAATGAGAACATTAAACATTCCTGCCTTGTGACAGGCTGACAGAAAAACCCAGCCTCACATCAATCATCTGTGGAGATATAACCTTGACAATTAGCCCCCTCTCTGATACTTGAAATAACCTTTCTCCCCCACCCCCACTCTCTCTTTCTCTTATTTCTCTCTCTCTCTCTCCCCTTTTATTTATTTATTTGATTTCTTTTTGGGTATTTTATTTTTTTAGCCGAGCTTATCTGCCATGATCGTATTTCTGGTGTGTTAGGACAGGGAAGGGGAAGGAAAAAAAAACAGCACACGGAGCCAGCACTCAGAAATATCTTTCTTTTTTCTGCCATTTGAAAAATAAAACATGCCAAGAGAAAGTTTATTTGGTGGACTTCCACTTATTTCCCTTTAGGAAAACAGAATATACATTTGGTGTCCTATCAGCTAAAAGCATCTGTCGGTACAAATACTCAGAATACAACTTTGGTTTACATTTTATGTTTATTTTGTCCCCCACCCCCTTTTTTAATGGTTCAGACTATTACACTGAAATGTTGTGTGTGTGTGTGTGTGTGTGTGTGTGTGTGTGTACTCTCTCTCTCTCTCTCTACCCAGTGGGCCACTCCACATAAGAGTAAGGGCACAACTAAATGAAAGAATAAAAGGTATAGGTAAAGGGACCCCTCAACATTAGGTCCAGTCGCGAACGACTCTGGGGTTGCGGCGCTCATCTCGCTTTATTGGCCGAGGGAGCCGGCGTACAGCTTCCAGGTCATGTGGCCAGCATGACTAAGCTGCTTCTGACGAACCAGAGCAGCGCACGGAAACACCGTTTACCTTCCCGCCAGAGTGGTACCTATTTATCTACTTGCACTTTGACGTGCTTTCGAACTGCTAGATTGGCAGGAGCAGGGACCAAGCAACAGGAGCTCACCCCGTCATGGGGATTTGAACCGCCAACCTTCTAATCGGCAAGTCCTAGGCTCTGTGGTTTAACCCACAGTGCCACCCGCGTCCCTAAATGAAAAAATGATGGGACTCAAATCAGGACCTGCCCAATTCTTATGAAGTCGGGTGGACCTAATTTAAAATATAATAGCTAGGCTTCCTCTATTCTGTAGGATAACCAGCCTCATATAACCAACATGCTAAAGTTTAATTAATGTATGAATCAAGCTTACTGATATGCCCAATCTACTTGAGAAGCTCAGTGTGTGAAGAGGTTCGACCTGGTTGATCCAGCTCAGTCATATGGCTTTCACAAGCCACTCTTAAGTTCCTATACCAATAAGCTAGGAACTTTTGTCACTTTATAAATAAGCTAAGTTTTACTGCCTGTGCAGCTTTTCTGAAACACATTAAAAAAAATATTATTATTAATTCACATCCATACACAATCTTAGGTACATGTACAGCCTTAAATAATTATACCATTACATATTGATTTAAACTTGCATTTGTACATGAACTTTTCTTATAATTTCTAACTAAACAAAAATAAACCAAAGTAAAAAATCCAATAAACTAAATTATATGAAAACAGACTTCCCGTCATTTCCTGATGTTACATTTGCGACATTGAATGTACTTATACTTCTTACCTTGCTCTTACTATAGTTTCTAGCACTTTCTTATAACATATTGTAGCATTTTTCCTTGCTTAGTAGTATTTAATTTACACAAGGGTCATTCAAACGCTGCCATAGATGTCATGTCATTGTTATATTTTTGTAGGTATTTCTTGAACATATCCCATTTTTGCATGAATGATTGTTTTGTATTTCCCTTAATCTGTCAATTGAGCCAATTCTGCATAGTCTAATAACTTATTCTGCCATTCCCTTACGTAAGTAAAAAAAAATTAAACTTACCAAACGTGAGGTCTTTTCCTAAGCTGGGGGAAGAGGGAAACTTTGGAAAGAAACTTTTTAAGGAGACATTTTGGAACTCACTTGGAAGGACCTATTTTAAAGGTCTAACATCCTATATTTCCACACACTAGTTTGCTGCCTGTTTTGTGACTTTAAATCTCTGTGGGTGTTCTCTCACTAAAGAGTACTAGCCCCAAACTCTTGGCATCCAGGGAATTTTCTCATATATATTCAATGCCACAAAAGGAGAGACAAAGTTCATTCTTTCTAACTAAAAATGACATAAAAGTGGTATAGGGAATAGTTCATAAAGATTATATGAAGGGGAAATGCTTCATTTGCAATTATTATTATTATTATTATTAATCACTATCATTATTATTTACAGGTATAATACCAATTATAAAAATATAGCCACACATAATTAAAATAAACAATAAAACAATTTAACAAAACATTAAAATAAACACCCATAATCAAAATTTGCCATAAACAAGTCAATTAAAGGAGCATAGCAATTAAAACAGTTGGTTCAAGTCAGGAGATCAGGAGAATTCCTGTCTAAACAGGTGTGTTTTCAGGAGCCAGCAGAATACTGATGCCAACGGGGCTTATCGTATTCCGGCAAGGAGAACATTTCACAATCCTGGGTCACTGGTGAAGAAGCCCAGCTCAGTGCTACCACAGGCCAATTATCAGGGTTCCATTCACTGGTCTTACTGGGCAGCAGAGGGGAATATGGTCTTTCAGGTAGGCTGGTGAGGTCATCTGAAAGCAATCAACATGTGGCATCCTGCTTTCAATAATCTCCCTTGCTGGCTTGGGGCAGTGGACATTTTTGAACCAGTTAAAAAACCCACTTTTGTATACAATACAGCTTCCATGGTACATCTGCCTTCTCCTGTTATCCTGCATCTCCACAATCCCTAACATCTTGTCCTCTGGTTGCTGTGGAAAGAAGATATTGCCCCATCAGAAACTTGCACGGCAATTGTAAGACCTAGAGCAGGCATGGCCAAACTTGGCCGTCCAGATGTTTTGGGACTACAATTCCCATCATCCCTGACCACTGGTCCTGTTAGCTAGGGATGGTGGGAGTTGTAGTCCCAAAACATCTGGACGGCCAGGTTTGGCCATGCCTGACCTAGAGAGTGCTCTCCCCATTTTTCAGATGATAACGAAAGAGTGTGGCAAAAATCTGGAATGGATATTTTGAGTCCAAAGACATGAAGCGGGTATGGTAGCCGTAAGTAATGTGACTTCACCATCTCACAGGGACCAGGACTAAAGTTATTGCAGTGCAGATACATTGGCTTGAGGGGAAGCACAAGTATAATTCAAGCTCAGGGAGATGGCAAACATGAAGGCCCCTTTTAGCCCTGATTTACAGGGGTGCATCTGCTCCTGACCGTCTTCTGTTGCAAAGGCTACAAGTTTACAATGCTGGAATTTGAAACAGTTGGAAGCTTTATAGATGACCAGACCCTGATCATAAAAATTCAATTGAATCTCCTCTATCCATTCTTTCATTGCAGCCCCTGCAAATTGATACCACATGAAGCCATATTCCTGACATAACCCTGTTACAGCTAAGAGTTAATTCAGGATCATCACTCCATGCAACAGAAAATGTCCCGCTCATGTAAAATGCCCAAGTAACTAAAAAATAAACAAAAAACCCTGCATGCCTCACTTTTGCCCCTTTATTGTGTGTCTCCACATGCCAGGAAATAGACAGTTTTTTAGTTTGCCTTTCTACAGAGCAATAAACATGTTAATTTATTTGCAGTGCACCCAATTCTTTTTTCCACTTTCTACCTTGAGGCGTGCCAATCCTCAATCACGCTTCATATTTCCTGAGCAAAGGAAATATCAAATTAAAGCAAAATCCAAATAGACCCAGGTAGCAATCAAAGAAATTTTAAAGAGGATGATTCAGAAACAAACATCTAGCTGCCAAGTCATTTTCCATCTAGGATCATTATTTAAAACCAACACCACAACACAAAAGAATATAAACGGAAGGATTCCAGGTATTGGCCTCTTACCAAGAGAAGGAGAGAATGGCTACCATACTCAATCTAAACAAGTGGGTTAAATGGTCTGGGCCAGGATAGGACAGCATCCTGTTTTCTTCTATAGGGGGCTTCACATCAGTGAAAATCAGGCCAACCTTGGCTTTGCCATTTCCATCTGAAAGCACTGAAACCTCAGTCCCAGCCCTGGAAGGCCCATCTGAAGTGCTAAAGGATCTGCACAGCTCTGTCTGATCAGGTCCTCAACCTTGGTGTTCATCCGGGTGGCGCTGTGGTCTAAACCACCGAGCCTCTTGGGCTTGCCGATCAGAAGATCAATGGTTTGAATGACGGAGTGAGCTCCCGTTGCTCTGCTCCAGCTCCTGCCAACCTAGCAGTTCAAAAGCACGCCAGTGCAAGTAGATAAACAGGTACCTCTGCAGCGGGAAGGTAAACGGTGTTTCCGTGTGTTCTGGTTTCCGTCACAATGATCTGTTGTGCCAGAAGCGGTTTAGCCATGCTGGCCACATGACCTGGAAAGCTGTCTGTGGACAAACGCTGGCTTCCTCAGCCTGAAAGTGAGATGAGTGCCGCAACGCCATAGTCGCCTTTGACTGGACTTAATCACCCAGGGGTCCTTTACCTTTACCTTTTACATATCCACAGTGAGGAACTAGAAAGAGGGAAACTAAACAAATCTGTATACCTAATCATGCTAAAAGACATAAAGCTTCGTGGTGTACAGGAAATCCAGACCCCTCACTGTTAAGGGATTTCAGTGTAACAATGGGGGTAGGGGAAATGTGGCACTGGAAAAAGACACCCCATCAACATATTTGTACAGTACAGTAGTAGAAGTATTGTAGTACCTTGGTTCCAGAAGTCTGTTCCAAAACCAAAGCATTCCATGCTTTCCCAAAGAAAATAATGCAAAATGGATTAATCCGTTCTAGACTTTTAAAAACAACCCCTAAAACAGCAATTTAGCATGAATTTTACTATCTAACGAGACCATTGATCCATAAAATGAAAGCATAAAATGAAAGCAATAAACAATGTACTGCAGTCACACAATCAATCAATCAATCAGTAGCTGAACTGTGTTCCACACAGTCACAAACACAAAACACAAAAGAGCCACAAAAATGCAAAATAAATAGCAAAAACAGACAGACTTCAGCATAACACTCAAAACGGAAGTGTGGCACTCAAAACGGAAGTGAAACACTCAAAAAGGAGCACATTCAGCTTCTGAAAAATGTTCACAAACCGGAACACTTCCAGGTTTGGGTTCAAAGTTGTTTGAGTATCAAGGCGTTTGAGAATCAAGGTACCACTGTAATCATGCTGATGTCCAATGCCATTTTAAAAGGTGTTGGGGATGGGTGATGGTTATTGGGTTGTTTTTAATACTATAATGTATTTTGTGTTTTTACATTGTGATCTTATATTGTAACCACCCTGACAACTGCGGCTAGAGAGCGGTATACAAATTTAATAAATAATAATAAACAACAACAATAACAATGACCACTCCCCGCTTAAAACGGGGGGCGCCCTTTGCGTGGACGCGTGCAGCCCCTAGATCTGGAGCGGCTCCAACAGCATAGGCTTGGCTTTGCCTTCCCTCAGGTGGGATACCTGGAGGTCTCCGCCTACCTCAGTCAGTTGTCCAATCCCACCTGGGGGAAGCGTTGCCAAGGAGACCAGGCCAGGTAGGGGAGGGATTACCTGCCCACACAATAGAGGGAGGCTCTTACCTGGGAATCCTCACTTGGCTCCAGAGCTTCTCCCACCCTACCCACCCTCAGTTAATGTCTTATTTTGCAGGTTAACTTTTCTTCACAGGTTTTGCAGGTTAACTTTTCTTCACAGGTATGCGGGCACTGCTACGTTAAGGTCGCTGTTAAAGGGCCGGAAAGGAATTTCCCTGCATTGGCAGGTTTCGCCTTTCCCGTAGCAAAACGTCACAACTTTGGCGGTATCAGGCCTTGGGCAGAATCCTTTTGTCTATCTTCCTCTTTGCGGCGGCGATACCAGGGTTCCCCGTTAAAGGGGTTTTCTGAAGGGAGGCTTTGACCGTACGCCGAAAGGTCCTCATTGCTCTCTCCTGCGGCAGCGGCGTTACGGGGGCGGCTATCTCTGCTTGAACATATGTTCTCCAGAGCCGGCCCATCCCCCCCCCACACTGGATAACCCTGATGCTCCCTAGGTCCCCGGCTGGGGACTGGGGAGGGAAAACGCCCAATGCCTGAGCCAAGGTCTACCCACATTTGAAATTTAATAAAGTTGTGGCCAATTTAATCCCATAGCACGTTGTCTTGAGTCGTTATTCCACATGACAGGGGGACCGCGCGGGATCTGGGGACTCCGCCTGTCCACGCAAATGGTCTGCACTGTAGAGCCTCCCAAAGTCTTGCAGTTGCAACATTTTTTTACATTTTACTAGTGAAGAGACTCGGTAGAGCTGTGTTGCTCTTGGTAGTTCCAACTGTAAGCCCTCGGTAAATTGCTACCACTCGTGTCTAATGTTCTGAAATGCCATCTGCAAGTATGAGTAACCAACGTATTAACTAACTTTGCAGATGACACTAAACTGGAAATCCCAATGAGCGGGCCGTGAGTGTTTGTGGGGAATGCATAAAGGGACTTAGAGAGAGCCTAGAAATATAGGCAGGAAATAGCCAAATGAAATTCATCCTGAAAATATGCAAAAGCCAGCACACTGTGCACATGGGGAACATATATCAACATTTAAACAAATAAGCATCATCAGATCACATGCCAAAGGGTGTAAAGCTTTTTAAGGGAAGGAAGCGAGTCTACCACCCAGTGGTGACCTTCAGCATTGTAAAACAATGTAGTTCTGTACAGAGGTATGTTAAGAACATATGAGCTTGCTGAATGGTCCATCTCGTTCAGCATCCTGTTCTCACAGTGGTCTATGGGAAGCCTGAAACAATCACTCTAGCCACTGGCATTCAGGAGCACACAGCCTCTGACAGTGAAGGGAGAGAGCATAGACGTTGATAGTCGTGTCCAGGCATCCCCAACCTTTGGCCTTCCAGTTTTGGCCTACAACTCCCATTATCCCTAGCTAACAGGACCAGTGGTCAGGGATGATGAGAATTGTAGTCCAAAACATCTGGAGGGCCGAAGGTTGGGGATGCCTGGTCTTGTCCTCCATGAATTTGTTTAATTCTCTCTCCCCCCCCATAATTTTTTATTACGTTTCTTGTTTTACATTTTAGAATATTCATTTAAACAACCTTAAAATATCAGTGACTTCCCTTCTTCTCCTTCCATGGTTCATTCTGCATAACATAAATCCCTGCATATTTCACATAAACTAAACCATTCAGTATTCCATTTTTACATCCACCAAAACTTGCTTACACTGTTGAATTTATCTTAATGCTGCCAGCGTTTTCAAGTGTGCACAATCCCCCCCTTATATTCAATAAATATTTTCCAGTCTTTTTTAAACATATGTTCTTCTTCTCTTATTCTATATGTTAGGTCTGCAAGCTTCGCATATTCCATCGGCTTAAGTTGCCATTCTTCTTTAGTTGGGACCTTTTTTGTTTTCCATTTTTGGGCTAACAAAACATGGGCTGCAGTAGTGGCATACATAAATAACCTTTTTTGACACCTGGGAATTTCCATCTGAATTATCCCCAACAAAAAGGACTCTGGGTTGTTGTTTTTTTGGAAAAGTACTTTTAAACATTTTTTCCCCCAATTCATTATGAATTATTTCCCAATACTCTTTTACCCTTTTACAGGTCCACCACATATGATAGAACTTACCCTCATGGTACATTTAATTCCCTGCCTCCTGCAGTTGAGAGTTCCATAGTCTAATTACACACTGTGTGAAGAAGGTCCTCCTTTTGTGTGTCTTGATTCTGCCAACATTCAGTTTCATTGAATGTCCATCAGTGTTTCAGTGTTATGAAAGAGGGAGAAAAACTTTTCTCCGTCCTCTTCCTCCATGCCAAGCGTAATATCACATCATCTCTTGCTTGTCTTTTCTCTAATCTGAAAAGCCCCAAATGCTGCAATATTTCCTCATAGAGAAGATGCTCTGTCTCCTCGATAATTTTGTCTGCCCTTTTCTGAACGTTTTTCCAATTCACAGAATCACAGTATCATAGTCGAGTGCCACAATAAGCAAAATATTCCTGCATTCCACAGAGATAATAATAATAATAATAATAATAATAATAATAATAATAATAACCCTCCGATCTGGCTGGGTTTCCCCAGCTACTCTGGGCATCTCCCAACAGAATATTAAAAACACAATAAAACATCAAATATTAAAAACTTCCCTAAACAGAGCTGCCTTCCGATGTCTTCTAAAAGCCAGATAGTTGTTTATTTCCTTGACATCTGATGGGAGTGCGTTCCACAGGGTGGGTGCCACTACTGAGAAGGCCCTCTGCCTGGTTCCCTGTAACTTCACTTTTCACAGTGAGGGAACCGCCAGAAGGTCCTCAAAGCTGTACCTCAGTGTCTGACCTGAACGATGGGGGTAGAGATGTTCTTTCAGGTATACTGGGCCAAGGCCATTTAGGGCTTTAAAGGTCAGCACCAATGCTTTGAAATTGTGCTTGGAAACATACTAGGTTAGACTAGATAACCCTTCACATGCCCTATCACTTTACCCTTGTTTACAGTTTATTGCATTTGCCGTTTTATGACCCATTCACTCAGTAACAGAGGTTCTCTTGGAGCTCTTCACAATCCTTTTTTGTTTTAACAACCCTGAACAACTTAATATCATCAGCAAATTTGGCCATCTCACTGCTCCCCTCGGACTCTAGATAGTCTATGAATGAGTTTAAAAGCACAGGTCCTAATCCCGGTTCTTGAGGGACTCCAGTCCAGTTAAGAAAGTCAATTCTCCTAGCCCCTTTAATTCTGTTTGAGAAAATATATTTTTAAATAAATGTGTTATTCCTGAAGATTAGAAAAACATACAGAGAAAAATGCAGCCTTGAAGTCAGCAACACCAATGGAAGAAAAATAAATTAGATTACAAAGCAGAAAAGCAATTATGCTTATACTTCCCAAAATCAGCACCTTTGGTACTTATGTTTTCTTTCTTTTAGCATCTTTAGTAATTAAAGACATCTGTTTAGTAATTAAAGACATTTCTATTATGCCTATTTTGCAACCACAATCCCCCTTGCTGTAAATACATTAGAGAGTAAGAAGGAGTGTCCATCTCCCATCACCCTTATGGATCCCAAAGGCCTATCATAAATTGCCATCAACTTTGTCACTTTCAGTGTTTTACCACAATATATCATTTGGGTGGGACACTTCCACCACATATGCAGGAAATCAGCAGATGTCAGGTTTAGCACTTCTCTCACACAAGACACAACACGCTGGCAGTTTAACTAAAAAGGTAAAGGACCCCTGACAGTTAAGTCCAGTTGCGAATGGCTCTGGGATTGTGGCGCTCATCTCGCTTTACTGGCTGAGGAAGCCGACCGAAACACCGTTTACCTTCCCGCCAGAGCGGTACCTAGTTATCTACTTGCACTTTAATGTGCTTTCAAACTGCTAAGTTGGCAGGAGCTAGGACCAAGCAATGGGAACTCACCCCATCGTGGGGATTCGAACTGCCAACCTTCTAATCGGCAAGCCCTAGGCTCAGTGGTTGAGACCACAGTGCCACCTGTGTCCCTACAATTTAACTAGTTAAGGTTTATTAGCAATAATAGGCTTTCAGCAATCCGAGCTTCCCACAACTCATTCCTCACTGTTGGAGTCAGTTGACTCGACTGGCTTCCTGCCCTTCCCAAGGCCAGATATACCCCAGGCCCCCCCTTCCTGCTGGTCTTCCTTTGTTCTAATCACTTGCTCCGCCTCCTACTTCTTGGAGACTCAGGTGCAGCCATTTCCTCCTCCTGCATCCTGCTCCTTCATCTCTGTGCTGCTGTGAAAACTTACAGGCAGCATTCCAGAGCGAGAAGGGCTTATCTCACTTTCATTGTGTGAAAGAATCTCTGACAGCCAGCAGATTAATCAATGACATCTAAATACATTTGTATACTACCAAAATATCAAGATGGGGAACTTTTTTTTGAAATATTTAAGAAATACTTTAGAAATAGATTATAATTTCATAAGCAACACCTGCTACATGTTGTTGTTGTCAATGTCCCTCTCAGTTCTCTACATTGGCACCTCTGGTTACGTACTTAATTTGTTCCGGAGGTCCGTTCTTAACCTGAAATTGTTCTTAACCTGAAGCACCACTTTAGCTAATGGGGCCTCCTGCTGCTGCCGTGCTGCCAGAGCACGATTTCTGTTCTCATCCTGAAGCAAAGTTCTTAACCTGCATTACTATTTCTGGGTTAGCAGAGTCTGTAGCCTGAAGCGTATGTAACCTGAAGCGTATGTAACCTGAGGTACCACTGTATTGCAGTAGCTTACCAGAATCAAGCATACATGGACTGCGTAGTGGTGTCTCTTAGCCCCACTTGACCAGACTGGAATTAAGCACACTTGATATGAGGAAGGATGGGTACAGGCCAGAGGAATTGTATGAGCTGCTGTATTCAACTCCAACCATAGGAAAGGGGTCAGAGCAGAGGTGATGGGGAGGTTGGGGAAAGCAGACAAGGAAGTGTTTGCTCTCCCTCCAGCTTTATCCAGACCTCTCAGTTAATGCTCAGCATCACTGCATACGAATCAACCCTCACAAATAAATCAGTACTGTACAATATGGTCTATTTTCCTATAGCAATATCGCCAAGTTGCCATTGGTATATGCTGAGTCACAAGTCAAGACCTTGTTTTCGAACAGAAAAAATAAATTCGTTATGTCCTCACAATGCACAGAAAATACCAAATCAGGCAGCTCAAATCCTTGTTCAGCCACGAAGTTCACTGGTGACCTTGAGTCAGTCGTTCTCTCCCTGCTTACAACATACTTCATTGCATTGTTGTGAGGTCAAAGGGCACCGTGTGTGCTTCCTGAACTCTTTGGAGGAAGGTAGGACAGGAATAAAATAGAGAAATAAAAAATAAATACTCTTTAGTCAGCCTTTCCAGTTTATCTGACTTCAAGAAGTAAATATGTACGTAAAGTGGGACAGCTAATTAAGTCAGGGGTAGCTAATGTGATGTTGTTAGATTCCAATTTTCATCAGCCCCAACCAGCACACCCAAAGGTCAGAGATGACGGGAGATGTAGTTCATGACATCTAGAGGGTATAACATTGACTCTCCTGTGCTGAGTAGTGCAGGCACATTCCACCACGAGGCTCTCTTTTATTTCATTGGTGCTTATGCCCGAGAACTTCCAGGTCAAATGTCACGGGGTTGTATCCAATGTAGCACTAAGCAACATATTCTGTCAGTTCAAGGATTTCCATTTGCACAACTGAATCCCCCTCTCTCCTCTCTCTACATGTCCTCTAAATGTATTCTGGTTCCTCCTACTCAACCGTCTGGAGCAGGTTTGGGGAAGGTGTGAGGCCAACGTGGGGAGAGGAGAAGTCCCATTGCATAACGGGTTCCAAAAATGCATTCAGCATCATAGTGTCCAAACACACTTGGATACTGGGTGTTTGAGTGCATACAAAAGCCAGAAGCACAGGTGCAGTGCAAAGCTCAATTACCGGCGTGTAATCAGCTTATTAAAAACCTAATCTGCACAAAGGGCCCCAGAAGACATGTAGCAGGGTGCAACGTGATGGAAGAAGTGACTCATCCTAGCCACTGAGTCTATTTCAAACCCACTAAGAGATCCTACCTTCATTGTTTAAAGGAGAGAGGGGAAGCATTCTTAAAGTATTTCTAACTTACCATTGGTTTAGAATGTGACAGTCAGGTGGGTTGTCATACCAAGCACTTTGCACGTGTGCTTCCAGTTGGTCTCACTGGCTGCCACTTAGTTTCTGGACATTGCTGGTAACATTGACTCTTAAAGCCCTAGACCAGAGATGGGAGAACTGTGGCCCCACTTAAGTTGTAGGACTCCAACTCCAGTTAGCATTAGTCAACATAACCAATGGTCATGGATGATGGGAGTTGTGATTCAACAACACTTGGAGGGAATTCCTGCTCTATGCAGTCTGGGGAGTCAGGGGTAGGGTTTGGGATTTCATTAGATCTCCCACCCTTCCATAATTTGAACACCACTAGTATCTTTGATGGACGCAGGTGGCGCTGTAGGTTAAACCACAGAGCCTAGGACTTGCCGATCATAAGGTCGGCGGTTCAAATCCCCGCAACGGGGTGAGCTCCCATTGCTCGGTCCCTGCTTCTGTCAACCTAGCAGTTCGAAAGCAAGTCAAAGTGCAAGTAGATAAATAGGTACCGCTCCGGCGAGAATGTAAACGGCATTTCCATGTGCTGCTCTGGTTCGCCAGAAGTGGCTTAGTCATACTGGCCACATGACCCGGAAGCTGTACGCTGGCTCCCTCGGCCAATAAAGCGAGATGAGTGCCACAACCCCAGAGTCGGCCATGACTGGACCTAACGGTCAGGGGTCCCTTTACCTTTTAGTACCTTTGATGGCAGAAGATCCTCACTAAGCAAACACTTATTGGTGCATTCAGGTTTTGCTTCTACGTAACATGTGGAATGGCATGGTCCTAATTCTGTGCAGAAATTAAAGCTACCTGGAAGGAGCAATATCCAACCCCCAACAGATGCATATACATATATATATCCACCTGACACCAGCTCTGTCAATTTTACAACCAAGCTAGTGTTTAATCTCCTGTTTTTAAGACCCGAGGGCTCCAGGGAGAGATTTCACACAGCCAAATGGAAAATTTCCCAGGAACCATTTGGAATGCTCCGAGCATCCAACATGTTGAAGGGAAAGCTCATTGCAACAGTGTTTTGCCACAGGGAATGAGCGCAGCAAGTTTCCCATGGCAGTTTAATGAACTTATGCTCAAGAATACTTTTCAAAGCCCGCAATTAACTGACACACTGTTGTGCTTAAATTAAACAAATCCTTTTAGGAGCTGACTTTAAATGTGTGGGGGAAACTACTTCTGCACGACACCAGTTTGCCTCTTGTTCAGTGGCGTAGCGTGGGTTGTCAGCACCCGGGGCAAGGCAAGTAATTTGCGCCCCTTAACCCGTGGATTTTACCACTCGAGTGCGAGCGCGCCCCCCCCAGATGTTGCCGCCGGTGCGGCCGGCCCCCCCTGCACCCCCCACGCTACGCCACTGGGGCTGGGGGCGAGCGAAGGAGCCAAAGACCCCCCCAAAGGCTCAGCAGGAATTTATTAAATTTATTATTTGCGGAGCCCCCGCGGGCCGAGGCAGCCGAAGCCCCCTCCCCTCGGGCGCCTCCCCGCCCCCTCCTCTCCTTGGGCTGTAGGTGGAGCCCGCGCTCCGAGGCGCTCCAGATCCGGGCTTGGCGAGCGCCTCTCCTCCTCCCGGCCGGGTCCGGGGGCTTCCAGCCGAGCTCCGTCCTCGCCCCCCCTCCCCCGCGGCTGAGACTTGCGCTGAGAGCCGGAGCCAGCGGCGCCCCCTTCCGACGGGAGACCCTCGCCCGCCCGCCGGCTTCCTCTCGGAGGGTTTTGGGGAGGGCAGGGCGCGTCGAGGCCCCTCGGAGCTCTCCTCCCTCCCAGTCGGCAGAAGCAGCCGCCGCCTGTGGCTGGGCCGAGGGGATGGCGCCGGCGTCGGCATCGGGGTGCGGAGGCTGCCGGTGCCCGGCCAGGCGTCGGTGGCGGCGTCGGCGCTGCTGCAGCGGCTGCTCCTCCTGCGAGCAGTGAGTGGAGCGCAGCCGCAGCGGCGGCGGCGGGGGGGGGGGCGCGCTAGGGCGCAAGGCTGGCGGCGGCGGCGGGGAGCCCGGCGGAGGAAGGAACTTGTCCCTTCCCTCTGGACTCGCGCCCCCCCCAGATGTTGCGCCCGGTGCGGCCGGCACCCCTGGCACCCCCCACGCTACGCCACTGCTCTTGTTACAAAATTCACATCTTGTCATCAGCTCCCCTCCTTTTTACTGGGAGGAGAGCAGAAGAATTGAGCGCGGAAGTAAAGCCTTAGAACAAATTTGTCCTCTCCTTCCCCCACTGATGAAGAAGACATGATCAGCTATGGACAAGAGGAAACGCCACATCCAAGGCTGAATCTCCAAGGGCAAGACATTTTCCAAGACAAATGGATGAATTTCATGACATTGTATCCTACTGAATGACCTTCTATTTACATAAAACAGATAGCTATTGAGGCAATTCCCCTTCCCGAAGCGTCTTCAGGTTTAATTATTGTCTACCAAAGTGTGCTGCATACACATTCATGAAAAGCTATATCAGGACAGGCCTCCTGCAAGACCAGATCAACTGGAGACCAGTTGGTGTAAGAGGCTTCTACTGGTGCATGAGAATTGATGGTGACAGGGAAAACTGTATGAATTCTAAGAGCTGGGAGGTTTTTTTGGCTTTGAATTCTGATCCCAGGCAGATCCCATAAAACTCTAATATCACAATTCAGATTCTGGGCCATAAAACTCTCACATCAGTTTTAATTATAATAGCTTGAGTCCTAATCTGGTGGCTGGATTTCAGTAGGTCTAGTTTTATCAGTCCCATTCCAACGCTTGTGTCTGATAAAGGGCTAAAATGGCTAAGGCCTCTAGACTCTTTTGTTAGCCTGATAAATTTAGGCCTATACTTGGCAGAGGAAGAAACAGCTGCATTTTGATCCCATATGAGTTTTCCTATTGCAGAAATTCACTGTCTAAACAGCATTCGTTTGTGGCAGAAAGAACGAATAAATCTCCCATTTCCTTTAGCAATCTAATAAGCCTTAGAAGAGTGTGTGCATCTTGAAAAAAATACATTTTTTATGTTTCAAGAGCTCGAAGCCCAACAGCTGGAATGAGCTCATTTTGCCCCTCGCCATTACTGCCCTCTTCCCTTTCCCTCATGAAAACGTTATTTGGGGAGGCTGAGAGGATTCACGGTAGCAGGGGCGCAACTTTGGTCTTTCAAATTTCAGTGGCGCCCTATGCAAGACCAAAAATTGGTGCCCCCCGCCATGCTTCCTGTGTACCATGGTTCCTTGCAGCTCTCTGGATGCTGCTGGAGCATGAAATGTCAGAGTTGAGAGACTAATGGAGGATGTGCCATCATGAACTATCCTATGTCAGGGACTGTGCTAAGGAGGGCTTCCCAGGAGCAGGAGGGCAGAATAGATTTGGAACAGTGGTTTGTAGAGGGGCATAGTTCAGAAGGCAGAAGCTGGGAAATACTGGATGGGGAATAGCTAGGAGAAGCAACACTGGGAGAGAGAGGTTTAACACATTCACAGTCTCTGGACAGCATCCCTCTGCTTAGCCCAAGGTCATGAAGAGCTCAGAAAGAGTCAGAACAGAAAGCACAGAGGGTGCTTACGTAAGTGATGTAGATTAATAGGGATGGAAGGGGGTGTGATCCTTAACTGGGAGCACCGCCATTTCTAGGAGATGTGTTCTTTGTTCTCTCACTGTGATTATTAAAGTTTCTAACTAGTAAGATGTTCCTTTCTTTGATCTTCTTATCTACTGCCATGGGGGGAGGAAACCAATTCCCCAAAGCTTGACATCCTATCACTTTTGGGGTGGTGGACAGGGAAGGGACTGACGTGGTGACTGCCAAAGTGAGTCCATTCTAGCATTGGTGGTGTCTTGGCCTGGTTCAGAATAGGACTGGGATGCAAGGCCTAAACATTTTTTATTTTTTATTAGCTAAATACATCCTTCTAACATGGGTTCCCCTCCCATGTACATACATAGCATGAGCCCATCCCATAGTAGCCATAAAACCTTTCAGGATTCTTCAGTGTTCTCTCTCTTTTAGCAGTCACTTTACAAGGCACATTACAGAGTAATATTGGCAAAAAGAGTCTCTGCTTTCTCTTTCGTAAAGCATGAAGCAATACTTTAACTGTAATAGCATAGAGGCAAAAGGACTGTACTATGACCATATACCCCCTAGGTGGCCCTAGGCAAGCCATTCTTGGCTTCAGCGATCACCTCTGCAATATAGTGAGAATAGACTCACCTACATTACAGAGTTGTTTTTAAAGATTACAGCCACATAATTTCCGTGAAGCACTTTGAACATTTGGAAATGCTCTATCAATCCTGCTATTAGCTGGAATTCAAGAAATACTGCTATTGTTGATGATAAACATGCATGTTCCTGATGGAGATGCAGTTTATACTGGGCGCCTCCCTCTTTCTTGTTAATTTCATTCTGGATGTTTATTTATTCATTCTTTTTTCAACATGGTCTTTTAGTTTGTAGTTGTCTAGCTACCACACCTCTCTGAATGCAGAGCCTCTTTGAAACTCCACTGTTTATAAAGCCCGGTTTATGTATCTGACTGATTGACGGTTGGTCACTAATGATGGCCTTTATATGAAGTGACTGTATCATGCCCTATGTGCCAATCAGACTTGATGTGCTTGTATTCTAGCTCAAATCTGTCATGCATGCTTTTTGTCCTGAAGAAGAGCCCCAAAGCATGAATCACAGAGAGCAAACAAGGAGGAGAATCCTGATATCCAATTTACCAGGTTGCCACACACAACTTGGAGATGCTAAAGCAATAAAGTCCATTCCTATCCAACCCTGCATCATTCTCAGTTATGATCAGGGAAGCCATAGAGGTCAGTTGCCTGACATGTAGGCTGAGTGCAGTTGTGAACACATGTCCCAAATATGAACAGACTGCACCTAATATACTTATAATTATCCACAGTTTTCAACCATTTGCTTATCTGCTCTCTTGTCCAAATGATAATTTGGGGTGGGTTGGCTAGAGCCATCCCAGGGGCTAACAGTAAAAGTAGGTATATGGGCCTTCACATCAGGACTGTTCCTATAGCTTCATAGAATCGTAGAATCGTAGAGTTGGAAGAGACCCCAACGGTCATCTAGTCCAACCCCCTGCAATGCAGGAATCTCGAACTAAAGCATCCATGACAGATGGCCATCCAACCTCTGCTTAAATACCTCCAAGGAAGGAGAGTCCACAACCTTCTGAGGGAGTCCGTTCTACTGTCGAACAGCTCTGACTGTCAGAAAGTTCTTCTTGATGTTTCCTCAGAATTTTCTTCATTGAAACCTGAATCCATTGGTTCGAGTCCTACCCTCTGGAGCAGCAGAAAACAGGTGTGCTCCATCTTCCGTGTGGGAGTCACAGAAGCACATGTCACAATTGTGCAAATTCCAAGAGAATAAACAGATTCTATGAGGAGGCGACTCATATATGTGGGTGTCCAACTGGGGGAAGGGAATCAACAATAACTACCAGTAGTTAAATAAACATCAAATTCTAGTTTTGTCCCCATCCTCTTCTCTTCTGTGTTCTACAAGGGCAACACTGAGACTAAGGAGACTAAGGAGGAAGAAGCTGTAAAAAGGATGGCTGAGGGGCAGAATGTGGTTGGCAGTGTCCCATTGAGCCCAGTTTACCAACTTCCGCTGGCAGTGCTGTGTTGCATATGTATACAAAGCAGATTTTATTTGGGGTGGAGGGAAGCCAGCACAGTGTGAGGATCACGGAACTACCTGCGTCTTTCCAGGTGGGAGAGAAGGAATTCCATATTGCTCCTTGTTTCTCGTTTTGTTTTGTGGTCTCCTCAGCAAAGAAAATGAGCATTGCCTTTCTTGGCTCAAAGTATTGCCTTTCTTGGCTCAAACCACTGAAGACTAGCTGACCTCTTCCCTCCCCTCCCCTCATGCATGTTTTCTCATGTTTCAAGAGCTCACTCGCCACTCCTGCTGGACATTTCAGTTACAGCATGAAAAATGGAGTCGAGGAATGAAGATATTTCCCCTTTGACCGGCACATTTGCAGAAGATATGTCAATGATCTGAGGCAAAGGGGTGCAGGCAGCTTTTCAAGAGAAAAGTTTCCCTGCCTGCAAACACACACACAAACACACACATACACACACACAACTCCAGCCTTCCCTCCCCAAATTCTTCTTCTTTGCTTGCTTATTGGAAGAGCAATAAATATCAAGCCGACAAGCCCTTCTCAGAGTTACAAAGCCTACCTGTAACTGAGCTGGATAATTAGCAGCCTTGAAGATGATATATGACTTTCATTACCCTTTGGGACTGGAGACTAAATGAGGACACAGCTAATTGCCGTGCAAAGCAGTTTGGCATGAATGAGAAAAATGCAGGCGCTGTCTCCTGCCAAAAAAGAAAAAAAGAAAAGTTCCTATTGCTTCTCTGATCTCATGGCTGCGTTTTTGCCGCAGGAGTTCACTCGGTGTCCATAAATCATGGGCTGCTCATGGCTGAGACGGCACTGAGTCATCAACATGTAATAAGCTGAGTGACAGATTCCAGCCTGACTACATTAGAACTTCAAACTAATTCCTCCCCCCCCCCACTCCCGTGTTTCCAGAGCCCCCGACACAATCCCATACTTAACAGAAAATTAAATCCAGACTACGCAGAAAGGGTGGCTAGAAAAGACACACGCCTTGTTTACTTCACAATCTGGGCCTAGGTGCCTTGCCTTTCCAGAGGAGGCAGAGGCAAGTGGGGAGGGAAATGACCACAAACGCGTCAGAGGGGATGAACTCCGCTATGGCACAAAGCTAACGACTTTTATACAGTGTGGTTTGTCCTTCTTCATCTATTACCATTGATTAAAACGTATTACCTTCTGCAAACGAGCTAAATTGGCACACTGTCATCCCGGGTTTCTTTTGAGAGATAAATGCAGCTTAGCATTCTTGGGAAAGAGTAATCTCTTGTGAAAATGAAACTAACCCTGTAAAACAGTGGTTTTCAGACTGGTCTTTTTGGACCTGTCTGCCACATAGGACATTCTGGTGTCCATACTAGGCCAGCTCACTGAGTTCATGCCAAGTGAGGGTCAAGTTTGTTGATTCGCATATAAACTGAGAATGGACTCAAGGCTAGCGATTCCCAAACTCACCCCCTGTCTAGACTACTTAATGATTTTTTTCTGCCTGTTTTAGCAATTGTAATTTTGCTAGATGCTGAATGGCTTTTGTATTTCAAGGAATTCAAATGGTCATAAAATGAAAGTATTTCAGAGCATGTGCAGAATGTCTTTCCTTAACTACTTAACACCTCCAATCATATCACCTTCTTCCACACATAGAAAACACCTCCAAGCACTTTGCTTAGTCTACTGTAAGTTTTTTAGGCAGCAGGAAAAAACACCATCTTACTGTCCCCTCCCTCCCTCTCACCATTGCCCCTTCATTCTAGCAAGCCAATTCACAAAACAAATATGCTTTACCCCTCCTTTTAAACAGTTTACCAGGAGGAACCTTCTCACCATCTCTCTTTCTCTTCTTTCCCCTCACTGTCTTTCTGCTTCCTAATCTTCTCTCTACCTCTTTCAAGTCGCTTCCTCCTGCCTCGTCACTTTTGCTCTGTCCAGGAACAGCCGCTGCTGCCACTGTTCACAGCCACTGTCCTTGTTCTTCACAGATAATCACAGACCACCTGAGTCAAGCTTGTGGACCATGGTTTGGAAACCTCCTGCTCTAGAACACAGCTGTTGCTGCAGGGGAAGGCGAGAAGCTTTTAGGGGTTCTTGTGCACCATTTCTGATCTGCACTTTGAAGATTCCCCGGGAAGCTCCTGAAATTTGCCAGGAATCTACTGCTGTAGAAAAATGGGACCCCTGATCTGCTGACCCCATTGGACTGGTGTCTTGATGCGTCTATTCCACCCTCAGGCATGAGCCTTCTGTAATGGTGTCTCTGAAAGATTTTACACATCACCTGGGAAGACAGGCAAACTAACGCCAGTGTACTGGAAGAAGCAAAGATCACCAGTGTAGAAACAATGATTCTTCAACATCAACTTTGTTGGACTGGTCATGTGTGGATGCCTGATTATCGTCTTCCAAAGCAACTGCTCTATTTCGAACTTAAAAATGGAAAGCGTAATGCTGGTGGTCAACAAAAGAGGTTCAAAGACTGTCTTAAGGCAAATCTTAAAAAATGTAGTATAAACACCGACAACTGGGAAACACTGGCCTGCGAGCGCTCCAGTTGGAGAGCAGCCTTCACCAAAGGTATCATGGGCTTTGAAGACGCTTGAACTCAGGACAAAAGGGAGAAACGTGCTAAGAGGAAGTCACACTTGGCAAACCCTCACCGTGATCAACTCCTGCCTGGAAACCTATGTCCCCACTGTGGAAAGACGTGTGGATCCTGAATTGGCCTCCACAGTCACTTATGGACTGACTGTTAAGATCGTGTTCATGGAAGGCAATCTTACTTGGCTACAAGTAAGATTGCCAAAGAAGATTGCTTCTTTGATTGCCAAAGAAGAAGAAGAATACTGAAGTCACTCCTGTGCGGAAAGTTCTCACCACCTTTCCTTTTCCCTTTATGGGTTAAGGACTAACTAGTGTTCTCCTCCCTCTGTGGATTTGTGCAGGATGTGCAAGATGGCCTATTCTTGGGCCCTCACCAATTAGCTCTCTTCCCCTCCATTTAAAGGCACTTACTACACAAAACTGGAGCTTTCCTATAGTCTCTGAGAACAGGCACATAATTCATTCCCGAGAATGCCAAATTGTAGCTGACATTTAATTTAAGTAAAACTCGAGGCACCATAATACAAAGCTCTCACTAAAAATAAAATAATGGTGATGAAACCACAAGAATATTTCTCTGACATGAAGATGGGCTCCCCCCGCCCTTTCAACAACAGTGCATGTGCCAAGTTTTTGATGATCCACAGAAGATGACATGGCTGTTTCAGATTCTGGAACCACATGTTACTATTTCCATCCACCCCAAAACAAGATGCTCGACACGCACAAACTCCTGTCAGAGACAATTGACACCCTGCCTTCTCACTTGTGCACACAAGACTCCTTTCTACGGCTCCACCCTTTCTTTGTTGCTTGGGGCCTGAAGTTAGCTTCCCAAACACTTATGTACTGCCCCTGCCATCACCCTTCCTTCAATCCAGTTTAAAACCTGCCTCCTGAACCCTCGTATTCAGTCTTATAGAATCATTGTAGATCTAGTCTAACATCCTGCATTACAGGAATCTCAGCTAAAGCATCCATGACAGATGGTCATCCCACCTCTGCTTGAAAACCTCCAAAAGAGGAGAACCTTAAAGATGCACCCCTGCCTTTGCTTGCACCCATCCCTTCTAATCTTTGCCCCTCTCTTCCCTTCCACCCATGTGTTGTCATCCTCATGGTCAAAGCCAAGCATTGTAAGCCTCTCAGGGTAGGTGGCATGCTGTCCTTTTGCTGTAGTTGCTCTGCGAAGTGCTGCAGATATTGATAGTTGCTAGGGAACAGGGCATAGCTCAGTGGCAGAGCACTTGCTGTGCCCAAAGAGGGTCTCAGGTTCAGTCTTCTGCATCTCCAGGTATGGCTGGGAGAGCACCTTGTCCGAGGTCCTGGAGAGCCACAGCCAGTCATGAAATACTGACAAAGATATGGGACGCGGGTGGCGCTGTGGTCTAAATCACTGAGCCTCTTGAGCTTGCTGATCAGGCTGGCGGTTCAAATCCACATGACGGGGTGAGCTACCATTTCTCTGTCCCAGCTCCTGCCAACCTAGCAGTTGTGGTAGGAAGATAAACAACGTTTCTGTGCGTTCTGGTTTCCCAGAAGCGGTTTAGTCATGCTGGCCACATGACCCAGAAAGCTGTCTGTGGACAAACACTGGCTCCCTCAGCCTGAAAGCGAGATGAGTGCCACAACCCCATAGTCGCCTTTGACTGGACTTAACTGTCCAGGGGTCTTTTACCTTTACCTTACTGACAAAGATAGACCAATGGTCTGGCCTACTGCAAGGCAATTTCCTATGTTCCTACACACATAAATGCTTAAACAAACAAACAAACAAACAAACAAACACAGCAGCTATTTTCATGACTCTCTCCTATCATCCCTTCCACTCTTAGATGATACTGCCTTCCAACCCCCATAGCCATGTCTTTTCCCCCAGCCAGTTTGTGGGATATAAAAACACATCTCCATACTAAACAACTATGGGGCACACACACACACACACACACACACACACACACACACTTCTCCTCATAATAGGGGATTGATTTTGGGGTGGGAGTGGGAATACAGGTAGGTTTTTTTAAAAAAACAACCTACTCTGGGGACCATGTAACACTAGACTCAGCTCTTGGGGAGAAAGCAATCAGCCATCCATCATTCACCTGAGATAGATGCCTTGCTTGCTTGCTTATTTATTTTCTCCTAAAAAGTTATATCCTGCCTTTCGAAGCAAGAGTCAACCCAAAGCTTCCCATTCAAGACATAAGTCTAGCTTGTTGAGCAACGGCTAACGACAATGGCCATATACAGATTGAGGAAGCTCAAGAGAAGGGTCCAGTTACCGAAGACAACACAGCACCAGACAAAACAGTACAAGACAACACTGCCAATCATTCGTCAAGTGGATTTTGCAGGTTTTTGCAGTGTTGCAAACACCTTCACAATGTTTTGCTGAAGGTGACGAATAGGATGGATGCAGTACACATCATGAGTCATAATTGGAGACTCATGACATCTCTGATGCTTTGAAAATGATATCCCTGGACATTGGCCACCATATTTGCTTCCAGGTTCATAAAGCATTTCCAAGGTCCGATAACAGGATGCAAAGCAGAGTGATTAATTAAGGAGGCCCTGAAACAATTTCCTCCCTTCCTTCTCCACAGATAAAACACTCTACCACTAGTGCTGGAACTCTGAGACTTGTGATCATAGATCCAGTCACATCCCATGATGATGTGCCATGATGATGGCATGAGGAAGCTCATTCCCCATCTTTCAATATGCCAGTGTCAGAGCAATTCTCCTGCCCACATACAAGTTGATATATCGCCCAAGTACGTTGGGTTTGTTCGCCACAAACTGTCTTGAGAGGAGTGAAAGTCGGCAGGTGATAATTGCTGTTTGTCTTTAGTCCAGTTACATCAGGCATTAGAATGCAGAACCTGGATTTTTATAAAAATAGATATTAGCAATGGCATTGCAGGGTTGTCAAAAACTCAACAACTACCTCAACAAAAGCACATGAAGGAAGTGTCTAGTTAGAGCAGCAGCTCTTAATGCTTTTGGTGCTAGCTTTTGTTTTCAAGCCGCTCAGTCACAAGCTAATAGTCACACATGCCAGGGATACTCTACAACATTGTGTTGCAGAACCCCACTTGTTTATACTACATTTTCAATGCCTCATCCAGTATTTTAGTCCGGACGTTTAAAAAGCAACAACTTTGCATTGCTGGTCCAGTAATTCTTGAATAAAATTGGCTAAGCAATAGACGAGACCTTGAAAAACAGTAGAAAGATTAAGGGAGAGAAATAAATCGAATAAAGAGGGAAAAATAAGCTTGTCTTCATCTGAAGGGAATCAAATTGAAGCCTTTTAACCTTCCACATAAGTTCCACACCGTTGCCTTTTAAAATCAGTTGAAAATCATTTAAAATCAAATTGATTTTGGCTTTTACATTCAGATGCACTTCAGCTTTTCACTTACAGGGTTTTATCTGAGGAAGGTCTTCAGCCAACCTGGGTTTCAAATTGGCTGAAAATCAGTTCGGCATGTTCGCCTGCTTAGTGGAATTTTCCCATTTCCATTTCATTCACAGCCAATCACAATCAGATTAGTCTGCTGGAGCAACTGTGTCAGGAGGCAGATTTCATGGGTGTTTTAGCAAAGAAATGGTTTGTAATGCAATGAAACATTTGTTTATAGCAAGTCGCAAAGCTGCTGCCCATTTTGATATCGATAGACACAAAAGATGGATAGCTGGGGGAGATCATATAGGCACCCTATAAAGGAGCTTGCTCCATCTCTTATTAGAGGAGATGAGTAAAGACCCCAGAATATCTTTCCAGATCTGCATCTTCCTCTACATAAAAGTATCAGGGCGCCCAAATTGGACCTTTCCCTGTTCACCTGTTCCCATTCATTGTGGAGAAGCATTTGGACCTAGCGACTATGACCCAATCTATCTGACATTAGGTGCCCAGCCCAAAAGCAAGTGAACTGAATAGACTACCAGAGCTGTAATGCACTGCAAGACCACCTGCCATTTATTTTTAATCAAATCCTGTAAGTGGTTTGTTCTTAACAGTTGGGTTTTGGTTGCAGCAGCTGCCTTTATCATGCTGTTCGAAACACACACACCTTGAGCTAGGACTAAGCTGGAAGGAGAAACTAGTTTCATAAAAGGGGTTCACCATAATCAAAAGAACCCTGCCTCCTGTTTGGCATTTAAAAAAAATGCCATGGCAAAAAGTCTAATAAATGGTTCTTAGATCTGATCCCCAACTGCCTATGTTTTCACCATGTGACCAGTGCGGAAAACATCACCCTCACTCTAACGGCAACGGAGCATCATTAAATCTGATCAACAAAGGCGCTTTGTGGCATCACTGTATCTAGTATATGAACCTAGATTGATTCAGAACATGCAAGGAGAAATTTCTAAAAAGACAATAATGGCCAGAAGCAGCACCAAATAACAGGGAAATGGTGTCTGTAAAGAGTTGAAAAAAAATCTATGAAAAGTGTCAGGTTTACTGGTGTTGGGGAGGTGAGATCTTCTTCTTAAACCTTCTATTTTATGTGTGCATGCAAATACGAATCCCCGTGACCCACGTAAATAACAAAATAATTGGCTGGGTGCCTGGATTCAAAATGTGGGGCTGGACTCACACTGCAGAGCTAGCCCACCCAAGAGGCAAGGTGAGGGGGCTGCCTGAGGCAGTAGGATCCACCGGGGCAGCAGATTCGGCCTCAAAGGAATGCATCCCCTGCAGTGGTTAAGAGCGATGGACTCGTAATCTGGTGAACTGGGTTCGATTCCCTCCACATGCAGCTGCTGGGTGACCTTGGGCTAGTCACACTTCTCTGAAGTCTCTCAGCCCCACTCACCACACAGAGTGTTTGTTGTGGGGGAGGAAGGGAAAGGAGAATGTTAGCCGCTTTGAGACTCCTTCGGGTAGTGATAAAGCGGGATATAAAATCCAAACTCTTCTTCTTCTTCTTCTTCTGCTCTTGCCGCAGTGGCAGTGATGGGAGCAGCATGCCCCTTGAGGCTGAATTTGCTGCTGCCTTGGCACTCCCCTCATGTTGCTTTTACAGCAGCCATGGTGAATAGGAGGCACTGCTGATCTCCTCCCACCCTCGTTCCTGAGGTAGATCTTCATTCACTCCTTCTTCCCTGGCAGGAGGCAGGCGCCAATTTGTGGTTCACTGCAGGTGCTAAAATGTTCTGGGCTGGCCCTTGTGTGAAATGACACCATCATATGGTGTTAGGTATATTCAATGTTCAACAAAGGAAAAAAAGAGTCTTGAGGCCCCTTAAAAACCAACAAATTATAAATGGACTACAGGCCATGTAATCAGATGCATGAAGTACAATCCTGAATTACAGATACAGTGGTACCTCAGGTTACAGACAATTCAGGTTACAGATGCTTCAGTTTACAGAATCCGCTAACCCATAAATAGTACCTCAAGTTAAGAACTTTGCTTCAGGATGAGAACAGAAATCGTGCTCCGGCGGCACAGCGGCAGCAGGAAGCCCCATTAGCTAAAGTGGTACTGAGGTTAAGAACAGTTTCAGGTTAAGAACAGACCTCCAGAATGAATTAAGTTCTTAACCTGAGGTACCATTGTATATATAAAAGCATGGTATGTGTTTGCATGCTTGAGTGTGTAGGTTGCAAACAGTGAGGTCACTAGAAATTAAATCCCAAAAAGTACAGACAGTGATAAGTATGTAATTACTTACTTACTGGAGTACCTCGCAGGTCCAATCAGCTGCTGGACCGTATTCATTTTTCTATAGAACAGCCCATTCCAAAAGGCATTTTTTGGGTGGGTGAAATGGTGGCCAACACACAAAATGGCAGTTTCAACTCTAGAAATCAGCACTGGATTTGGGAGGCAAAGATGTCAGGTCGAAGATGTGGGAGAGAAGCGAAGCTCATCTAACAACAGACCTCTCCACCTGACTCCTGTTTGTAGGTATGGTTATCTGTACATAGTTTTTGTCACAGAATTGTAGAGTTGGAAGGGACCCCAAGGATCATCTAGTTATAAAAGGTAAAGGGACCCCTGACCGTTAGGTCCAGTCGCGGACAACTCTGGGCTTGCGGTGCTTATCTCACTTTACTGGCTGAGGGAGCCGGCATACAGTTTCCGGGTTATGTGGCCAGCATGACTAAGCCGCTTCTGGAGAACCAGAGCAGCGCACGGAAACACCATTTACCTTCCCACCGGAGCGGTACCTATCTATCTACTTGCACTTTGACGTGCTTTCGAACTGCTAGGTTGGCAGGAGCAGGGACTGAGAAATGGGAGCTCACCCCGTCATGGAGATTCGAACCACCAACCTTCTGATCAGCAAGCCCTAGGCTCTGTGGTTTAGACCACAACAACACCCATGTCCCTTCATCTAGTTATACTGGCTTCATATATTTCAGTGGGCATTCTCCATATATTTTTGAGTGTTATCACCACAGTCATGAGGGCTAGAAACTTGCTTTGTTTGTTATTTCTAAAATGATAGCTGACATTTTTAGGAAACCGAATGCTATGGCAAATGCCATTCTTTTGCCCTGCAGAAACATACTTTTTCATTTTTTTGGTGCTCCTATGGAATGACGACCCTGACTGAGTTTCTTAAAAACATCAAGTAAAAATTATACAATTGTTTTTGGATTGAACAAAAGAACTGGTGGTTGGTCCTCTAGAAGAACAATCCATGTAGCATCCCTTTCATGTGCCAACAACTGTTATTTATACAGCTTATGCCCTTTTATCGTGACAACTCAAATGCTGAGCAGAGCATATACAGTATATAACCATCACCACATTCAGGAAAGGAAAGAAGAAGGGGAAAAAAAGAACTCTCTGCAGATAAATATTATGAAGCGAAACTTGCATTTGGGGTTCCTGGATAATGTCTTTTAAATATTCTATTTGCACCGACTGCTTGATGTTGTTTTAATGAGTTTCAGCTCTTCTACTCCCCAGCCCTGAACTCGCTGAATAAAAGCTCGCTACAGAAGTGGCTGGAATAGATCTTTAGAAAATGGCACGGCTTGAAACATTCTGGCCCTCAACCTAGTCTGCACTTGTTTCTCATTTGCTTCACTTCTAAAATCCCAGTTCCATCAATGTGACACCTTTCTCCCCTGTATAAAGCAAAGCAAGGCACTACTCTAGTCTCTCCCCTACCCCGCCTCCCTTGCAAGGAGAGAACGACGCCACCGAGAGCTTTAAAGGCTCCCCTCAATCCCTTCTCCCCCATTATGGTAAAGTGTGATATTAATGTCATTCTGTTTGTATTAAAAATCTCCCTTCAGCCACGGGCTGCCTGTTCGCGGTGACGGTGTCAACTTCAAAGTGCTTAAATAACAGCACTCCTTTGAGTTGACTTGCACGTCGCCAGATCTCCTTACCTGAGCAACTTCTGAGGAGAAATGCCAAGCTGCCTCTCAGAATCTCCGAGACGGCTCGGCGGCTTCTGTTGTGATGTGACTTTAGCAAGGCCCACATCATCTAGAGGGCAAAGCCAGGCAATGGCAGCCTCCGCTGTTTGCCGCTTCGGCAGACAAAACAATAATGCCGCATGCCAACAGTTAAAGGAACTGGTAAGGTAAGCCAAAGGGATATTGTATGGACCCATGGAGACTGTGCCAAGGGAAGCTGTAATGGCCTCAGAGGGTGCACTGATTTCTGTCTGGGGGGCATTAATGCACCATCTGGCAGAGACTGAGAGAAAACTAAATAAAGGCCATTTACCAGGGAAGCCATTTTGGAAAAGCCACTTCCGAGCTACCGCTCAATTCCTGTAATCAATAAAGTTGTGGCCTATTTTCACCCATTAACCTTAAATACAGTGTCTTGTGTCTTTATTTCCGATGGGGGAGGTGGGAACTCGCCATGCAATCAGTCACCTCTTCCTGAACTTCAGATTTCTCATTTTTCCAGTCTTCAGCTCTCCACATTTCTAAATCAGTTTGCGGTTTATTTGTTTTTAATCCTCACGAAATTTCATCCGTGTTTTAGTGTGATTCGACCACCCCCTAATATACACGCTTTCCGTAAGGAATTTCCCGTAATAGACATTTTGACAAGCATCGTGCATTTCTGTATGGTATTTCCATGAATATATGCATGCTTGCACACTTGCTCAAATGCATTATCTGGTTGGGGAATTGCCTCGCAGAGAAGTGCAAAGGCTAGCTGGGCTTCAGTTTGCATATTGTTTCAGGAAGTGCAAATGACTCAAGTTTGCATTAGAATGTGAATTGGACTGCATTCCTTCTGTACCTGTAGAGGTTGCTTAGGCTGAGAGTAGCTGACCAATGTCACCCAGTGAGCTTTGTAGGTAGTTGGCGTTTGGAGATCAGAGATCAGAGTTCCCAGCTCCACACAGACAGATGCTCTTCAAACAAGCTGTATTTTTGTGCCTTTATCTTGAATATATCCAAGAGCAGGTCCTTGAACCTTTGCCTAGCCATGAGCATCTTTGCCCTTCCTACTGACGGCTGAAATAACACCACTGTCCTTGTCACCTGTACCGTTCTACCCAACTTCAGAACCCACCTTTAGTTCAACACTGCAAAATGGGCACCCCTTTCCCATTTTTAATCTACAGATTACTGTATTCTTTGCCCTATAAGACGCACCAGACCATAAGACGCACCTAGGTTTTGGAGAAGGAAAACAAGGAAAAAAATATTCTGAATCTCAGAAGCCAGAACAACAAGAGGGATCGCTGCGCAGTGAAAGCAGCGATCCCTCTTGCTGCTCTGGCTTCTGGGATAGCTGCGCAGCCTGCATTCACTCCATAAGACGCACATACATTTCCCCTTACTTTTTAGGAGGGAAAAAGTGAGTCTTATAGAGCAAAAAATACAGTATTTTTACTTTTGCTCTGTTGATTTGCTTTCTTCACCAAATATGGGTGGGTTTGGGTTTTTTGCAGCAATAAGAGAGGTAGAAAGTCAACAGGTTCGGGGAAGGACTGACTACAGGGAAAGCAAAGCTGCACCTGTTGAGTTTCTGTCTGATAGAATGTTATAAAAGGCACAGAAAACTTAACCAGGAAAAGAGACCCCAGCTGAAGCATTCATCTTCAGTTAGTGGGTCCTGGCCTTATCTAGGGTGAATAAGCATATGCTAAAATAAAATAGTTACCCCACACCTTTAAGGCGCCACAGAACACTTTATTGCTTTTCTACAATAGGCTATCCCTCTGGAGTTACTGCTCATTTAGAAACTGACCCCACAAAGCCCTCCCTGTCTCCCTTTCTAAACAAGCAAAAATGACCAACTAATTATAAAAGTCTTAAAAATTATATGCGCAGATAATATTAGTTCTTTTCAAAATGGGGCTTGATATATCTACTATTTATTCAGCCCCAAAGACCAATTCATTTTTTGGAAACATATTGCACATTTAACTAGAACAAAGCTTAAATCATCTAAGCTTAGTGTTTTAACTTCCAGCCTCTCTTTATTCTGCTTAATGACTTGCACATTTTTTTTTACACAAGCACAATATAATTTTATTACCCGATAATAATTCCCCCCCATGTTCCATTTGTTCCTGAAAGAGACGCGAAGGGAATTAAAGACTGTGCAATGGTGCAAAGCTAGTGAAATGGTGAGCTCCGAAACACGAAGCCTGGGTTTCAGAACTTGCCTCTCTCTATGCATCATTCTATGGCCTTAAGCCATTAGCTCTCCCTGCTTCCCATTAATATACAGGGTGGCCCATTGATATAGCTCAGGGGTCAGCAAGGCTTACCGGCCATGGGCCAGATCACTCCTGCAGAGATCGCCTGTGGGCCGGGCCGGTGCAGCGCAGTGCTGGAAATCGCGTCTGCGCATGCCCAGATGCCGAAAATCGCGCCGTTGCAGAAGCGATTTTCGGCATCCGGGCATGTGCAGAAGCGATTTCCGGTATCTGAGCATGCACAGATGCGATATTTCTGGCGCTGCTCTGCAAGTCCCCGTGCCGCGCAGTGCTGGTTTAGCGCAGCGCGTGGGGGACTCACTGAGCGGGCGGCTTGGTTTGGGGGTAGCTTGTGGGCCGGTAAAACGGTCTTCGTGGGCCACATCCGGCCCATGGGCCACATGTTGCCGACTCCTGATATAGCGGAATGAATGAAATCCATCACAACAGATCATATGGGTACACAAAACTGACATACAACAAAGTGACAGTGGAGTCAACTAAAAGGATTGTTTTTCTTTACTGGTTTTTCTTTACTGGCATACGCGCCGCTGGGGTGCAAAGATCCGCCCAGCACCCCCAAATTTAGTTTAGCCCCCAAATCAACTTTTATTATGCCTTATGTCATTATTATCATTTAATAAATAGCGCTCACACTTGCGCAGCACCAAAAGGAGGGTTTTTTTTGGTGTGTGTTTTGTTTAAAATCAGCTTTTCTAAAGAAGACAAAGAACACACTGGGAGTCGGTGTAAAGACTCCACGCATGCCCTTACAGTCGTGGGGGGTGTCTGAAAGATGAGACGGGTGCATGCGTGGGAGAGCCATTTCAGGCAGCCTTTCTTTGTGGGATCAACCTTATTTCTAGAGGAGCTGGGAGGGCCCAGCGGCGTAGCGTGGGTTGTCAGCACCCGGGGCAAGGCAAGTAATTTGCGCCCCCTAACCCGGGGCAAGGCAAGTAATTTGCGCCCCCTAACCCTACAAATCTATGCCTATGAATGATGGTCCCTCTCTCTCTTTCTCATATTCCAATTGATTCACATTTCCGCCGATCGATCCCCGAAGCTCTCACCCAGCGAAATTCGTGCGTAATTACGCTTCGCCATCCCTAATTCTGCCGCTTCCACCAGGAAATCATGACGGTGCGTTTCTCCTCTCCAAACTTTCCCCGGCCCTTTGCCGGCCGGCGCAGCCCTTTTGGCTACGAGCTCCCCTCCTTCTCTGCCCGCTTCCGACCCCACCTCCCCGTCCAGCCTCCCTACCTCCTGAAAAAAGGCGCCGGCGCCGAGCAGGACACCCCCGCGGCCATCGGAGAGAGGCGGGGCCGAGGGAGGCAAGCCAATGGGCGAGGCGGGGGTAGGTGGCCACGGGGGCGGGCGCTGCCGCAGTCCTCGGGTGGGCAAGGTAGGAGCAGGCGGAGGCTGGCCGGCCGCTCTGACAATAGGGGCGGGCCGAGGGCACGACGCGGCTGGGCCCTCTGGACTCGCGCCCCCCCCAGATGTTGCGCCCGGTGCGGCCGGCACCCCTGGCACCCCCCACGCTACGCCACTGGGAGGGCCCTAGCGAGTTTGCATATACGAGTTCTTCTTCTGGAGCCTCTATGCGCTCCCGTCGCTAGATAGGCGCGTTCTCTTTCTGTCTGTTTCTCCCTCTTTCCTGTCACTCCCCCTCCTCCTGGCTTTGGTGAGCAAGACTTTCCAGAGAGCTCTCCCTATAGCAGCATTAGCAGGCAGGCGGCGTGAGATCAGTTGTGTCAAAGGAGCTGCTGATCCCACTGCTGCATAGCAGCTCTATACAATTCGGCACCCGGGTGCCCCGCACCCCTTGCATCCCCGGGTAAAGATGGCCCTGACAGTAAGACTGTGTTTTGAATGCTACCAACTGTTACATAAATACTAAATGTTATTACTTGTCAAGGGCAGCCAACATGGCGCCACGCAGAAGTTTCTGGCCTGAACATTGGCCGTGCTGGCTGGGGCTGATGGGAATTTGTCCAAAACATTCAGAGGTCACCCCTTGTTGGCTACCCCTAACTTAAAAGGTACCGACCAATATCTGGGGGAAGAGAAATTATGTTCACCTCAGAAATGGCACAAGCAGGGCCATCTTCACCCGGCGGTGCAAGGGGTGCAGGGCACTCGGGTGTCGAATTCTGGGGGGCGCCAGGCGCAAGCTAGGCAAAACAAACTTTTAAGTCCTGCTGGTTTTAATGAGAGTTAAATCTTATTCTACTGAAATAATTTTAAAAAAGAATTTAGCTGTCCCTGAATCGTGTTTGTGACAGTAGGTTATTGTAACAGCAGTAGGTTATTGTTCAACCATCATACTCAAGAACTGCTTCATCCCACCAAATCAGCCAGGCAGAAGAACAAATTGAAAAAGAGACACGACGCAGGCCAATATTCTGAGTACAAAATTAATTTAGACATGAAAGGCGAATGAAATACCTCCCCCTTTTTTTTTTAAAAAAAAGGCACAACACCTACAGCTAAAGGCAACTTTGGATTTAATCAGAGGAGGGGCTTAACTCTTTCCCAATCAAAATTCTCTCCTCCTGCTCCTTTCCCACTTATGGGTACATTAATCAGACCCATATATTCCTGCCCCCATGTTAGGAAAAGAAGCTTTAGTGGGGACACCTCTGGGACAGAAGGCCCAGAAGGAAAAGCTTAAACACCATATTAACTCTGCTGTTCCTCTGATCAAATTCAGAGTACCCTTCCCGCAGTTGCATTAAATTAAGTTAAACCGATTGTATGTGAACAGCTCAACCTACTTTTAACCTATTCTTTGCTTCTTCTTCTTTTAAGTGCCGTCTTTCCTCCTGTCCCTTTAGATAACAAAGTTTGCCAAGAGGGTTACAAGAGGGACATACGCCATGTAATCAGTTAATGAGTGCAGAGGGACGGATTTATTACAAGAAATAGGCTATCAATCCACACTGAGCTCTGTATAACACTTCATCAGGGGTAGTGATAGAATTATTTTTGATGTAAACGTCTGAACCCCAAGAGGAAGAACAACGTAAATGACTCCAAGGCTGTTGCATCAAAGAGGCCCATATTGGGCCCATTGGTGTCACAAGGCTAGCTCAGGATGCAACAGAACATGCAAAGGCTCAGCCCTGTCCTCTCTTCCCAAACACCCCCACTTATAGGGGGCTCCATTGGTGGGGATGTTACATGCAGTTGTTTCTCAAATGCCTCCTGGGTCTAGTCTTATGACAGCGTGGGAGGAGGGAAGGGGGAGTTTCTCCTTATCCACTTTCTCTACATCATGTGTGATTTTGTACACACCTATCATTGTCCCATTTCACTTGTCCTTTTTTTTTCTAAACCAAAAAAAGCCCCACATTGCAACTTTTTGTCATATGGGAGTTGCTTTTGGCCACTCTTTCCACCTCCTTTTCCAGCTCTTCAACATCCTTTTTGAGGCACAGTGTCTTGGATTGCAGCCCAAATCGCTTTTATAAGCAGAACAGCTTATCAATCTCCTATCCTTATAACTCAACCACAAGGCAGTTAGATTTATAACAATATAGTTTCAAGAGTGATCCAGCCATTTACATCGCTCTGCTTGTTGGGCTGATATTTTATGACATCACTCCTTTCCATTATTACACCTGATTGAGAGCTATGTATTGTTCAAAGAGTGCTGGGCTTCCACAGTCTTGCAATAAATCTACCTCTGAACTCTATTACTGACGGCATCTTGATTGAAATTAATTAACACCAAAGTGCTTGAAAATGTACCTCATCAAAAGCAGGGTAATCTGTTAGGTTTTATTTATTTAACCGGCAGCTTTGCAGTTTTTTAAAAATGTGCAGTTATAATAACTAAAAATAGAAGGAAAGGTGCATGGTCTCCACCACCCTACAATGTGAACCCCCCACTTTCCAAACAGCTTTCAGTCCCAAAAGGCAAAAGTTGAGGTCTGGCTCATCTGTTGTAAGCAAGTCAATATTACATGTACCATTATTTTTGGATATTAATCTAAGGCTGAAGGCTTGTCAGGTCTGGAACAAGTTCAGAGCAATTCTGAAGAGGGCAGAGAAACTGGTTTGCTAGTTAGATTCCCAACAATGGTGACATGTTATTAAGTAGCCAATGCTGTAATCTTATATCTCTTACTTGGAAGTAAGCCTTATTGAACACTATAGGACTAACTTATTTCTGAGCTGACATGTAAAGCAGGAGTGAGGAAGATGTAACTCTCTAGATTTTGTTGGCCTTCAGCTCCCAACAGCACAGCCAATGAAATTTGTACCCTAACAACAACTGACCAGGGCGGGGGGCACAAGTTCCTAGGGGTGTAAGAAAGCAGAGATTTCCATTCAGACATGTATTTGTTGCAATCAGTCCTGTTTCTGTTCTGCTGCAGTTTGGTTTCTGCCAAATACTACATTATTTGTCACTCTGTCAGCTATTTTCTTTACTTTCAAATGAATGTAAGTTACATAAATACTTACACAGCTTACATAAATTGTAAGTAACTATTTACGTAACTTACATTCATTTCAGTGTACTAAAACATGCCATCACCTTGCCAACAAAGGTCCGTATAGTTAAAGCTATGGTTTTCCCAGTAGTGATGTATGGAAGTGAGATCTGGACCATAAAGAAGGCTGATCGCTGAAGAATTGATGCTTTTGAATTATGGTGCTGGAGGAGACTCTTGAGAGTCCCATGGACTGCAAGATCAAACCTATCCATTCTGAAGGAAATCAGCCCTGAGTGCTCACTGGAAGGACAGATCCTGAAGCTGAGGCTCTAATACTTTGGCCACCTCATGAGAAGAGAAGACTCCCTGGAAAAGACCCTGATGTTGGGAAAGATTGAGGGCACAAGGAGAAGGGGACGACACAGGATGAGATGGTTGGATAGTGTTCTCGAAGCTACCAGCATGAGTTTGACCAAAGTGCGGGGGGCAGTGGAAGACAGGAGTGCCTGGCGTGCTCTGGTCCTTGGGGTCACGAAGAGTCGGACACGACTAAACAACAACTACAAAACATGCCATTAGTTACGGTATTGTCTGCAGACTTAAAAACCCCAACCACAGTGTGAATGAACACTGCTCACATTTGGCTCAACCGACTTCTGCTCCTGGACACAGACAAAAATTAGCAGTGCAGTCCTATGCATGTTTACTCAGAAGCAAATCCCACTGAATTGACTGCTCTGTACTCCCAAGTAAATCTGTGCAGAAATGCAGCCTTGAAATCAGATTAATGATCCTGATGGAATGGGTCTAGGGGTGAGAAACAGCAACTTCCCAGATAGGTTTTAAAGAGCACCATTTGGCCCAGTTCCACTCACACCAGCCAAATGCGTTTTTAGTAGTTTCCCTTCCCAAGAGATTCTTAAGAACATAAGAAGTTAGTTAACAAACCAGCTCTGACCCTGCATGGACTAGCATTAGGAAAGATGTCAGGGGAGTTCAGGGGAGTTTGCAGCAGACAGACACTCAATTATAAAACTGTGAGAGCACAGGTCTAAAAATTCTTACAGATCCAATTTCAGTGGCATTTATTTACATACATATTGTGTTGCTTTAAAACTATTTTGATTTACAGAAGCCAAGAAGAATGCATATGACATGGGTGTGGCCTCATATAGCCAACACGCTTAAGTCTAATGGATGCATGAATGGGTTAATCCCACAGAGTAAGCTGTCCTGCCAGGCTTAGCTAGGTCATTTCCCCACCTTGGGAGGCAGGTAAACAAGGCATTTGTTCACCTTCAGTCTACTAGAGAAGTTCAATGTGTGAGGAGGGCTGAGTTGGTTGCTGCAGCTCAGACCACATGGCTCTTACAAGCCACTCTTCAGTTCCTAGAGCAATAATTTAGGAACTTTCACCACTGTAATTAAGCCAACTTTTACTCCCTGAGCAACTTTTTCTGAATGCTGTGTGGAAAAGCACATGAATCTGACATTTGAAGGGTTTGTAAGTAAATGATTTTAACTTACCGAATGTGCAGTCTTTTTTTCCATGCTAGGGGAAGAGGGAAGTTTTTGCAACTCAGAAGAGCATATTTTAAAGGTCTAATAGCCTGTATTTCCACACTTTGCTGCATGTTTTCTGATTTAAAATCTCTGCTGGGGTTCTCTCACCAAAGAGTACTTGCCCCAAACCAGGATCTTGGCATCCAGGGAATTCTCCTTTATATATCTATTTTTTTCCTTGTCACCAACAGGAGACACGTGACATTGCAGCCTGCCAACACTAAACAGGCTAAACAGGTCTGGGGCTCTAAGGGGGGCTACCCAGCCTGCTTTGCAAAACAATAAGAGTAAATGTTTTATATGCCTCCTAATTCCCAGGAAAGGATATGTGAGACCCTCAGTTCATTTTCGCAGATTCTTCTATCTTTGCAAACACCACTTCCACATCTTCAGAACACTTTTTGTCAAAATGTAATTTTGCATTTATTTATTTTAGCTATTTTTGAACGGTTGCACATCACTGCATACTGCACACTATGCTTCTCATTCAAAAGGATACACTTCAGTGCAGTACTGTTAGTATCTGAATTATAAAATTGCATAGCAATTGCACACCGATCCCTTCTCAAAAGTTAAATAGCATAATGTAGATTACTACCACACCTCATATGTGCAGAAATAAAAAAACACCACAAGCGTATAGCATTTTTTAAAAATTTCCAAATAGTGAATGGGAGATGGAGAATGAGGGGATCCCAGAACTGTGCCTACTGCCCTTGAGGGGAAGCAATTGCAACCATCCTTTTTGAGATTTAGCAGGATCCATGTCCTCGGAAGGGACTACCTTGCCTGAAGATCTCATCCAATTCTGCTGCAAATTTTAATAGTTATGGACATTTTGTGTGTGTCTGTGCCCCTGGATCTATTTACTTATAATTTGGCAGGCTTCATCCACTCTGGAAGGGCTAGTATGTCTGCAAATTTCATTCACTTCTGTCTTTCATTCACTTCTCAATTGTGAATGAGTGGAAACGAAGCAGACTTGGACAAATCCTGAGCTGAATCAGACAGTCTACAAAGGCTGAGGGAGGCTATTTTCCAAAGTGCTGAATCGGAGTCCAAACAAAATATTGTGGTTAATGTACACCCCCCATCACCTATTCCTGTACTCGAGTCAGATATGCAGCAGAAGGAAAACAGGTTCCTTACATTTCTGTTAAAATATTAGCCATGGGAAGAGAGATGTGCAAGTTCTGTTACGAAGGCAAGCTTTTACAACTCCAGTTAAGGAACCTGGAAATCCATAATACTGGGGACGTTGGATATGCTTGGTTATTTGCTACTTTCCAACTCCAAATCTGCTTCTCTGTGACTTTTTCACATTTATATTTGAACTTTGTTACAAGACAATTTGGAAATATTAAGCATTTACTCTGAAAAAGAGAGAGAAAGGAAAGATATAGATTTTCTTGTTTTGATGAGGAATTGGACTATTATGGCTATAAGAGGGTACATACTTCATTGTTCCTTGAAAGTGCAATATGGCAGTATATCCAAAATCCTTATATTCCTTTTGGCTTTTTAAATGTACCTATAACTTTAGCTCTCAGAAGTCCCTAAGAAAACAAAACACAAACACAAACAAAACCCTGGTTCGAGTGCTAAAAATGTTGACCACAGCAGTCATCTGGAATATTCTTCTTTTTCTACCAATGAAATAGAACATTACTTACCAAGATTTGTCAGCCAACATAAATTATACCTTCTTTGCAGTTGTTAGAACAGGATAGAAAAACGGCATTGGCCCACTGAGTCATCCATGCTTCCTTCATTTAATTCATATGTTGCCAACACCTGTGAAAACAATCGGCATCAGAGGCTTAAACATTCTTTAGGGTATGCTGAAGCAAGAACTTAGTTGTTTGAGTTGGGTTTCTTCTTTAGTTCTCTAAATTATTAGCAAATCTAAGAACTATGAAATTACTGTATATTTTAAGCAAGTTCATTCTGGGTTTGGATAATTTATTAGGATGAGGAACAAACGGACACACTAAGGCAGTGTCAGGTGCCACAGGACTCATGCAAAACAAGGCACTGATCCTCTGGTCCACTAGATTGGCAGCCTTCCTTCTGAACTGCCAAGTTCACCCTGTGTTGCTCCCACACAGGGTTGGTGCATGGCACCCTGTGTTGGTGCCATGCACCAACCCTTGCCTGCTCCAGGTGCCCATGTGCTCCACCGCTACTCCATCAAGCTGTCTCCAGTCTCCGTGCATCATCTCCTACCTCCAGGTTCCTTCAACAGAATCTCAGAACCCGAGGCTCCAGAAATCTGGTGATCCCGATAAAGGGACTAACACAACAAGCATCAGCACCTGGCATCCTTAGACCCAACATCCTGAGAGGGTCCATCACTACTATCAGCCTTGGAGTGAGCAGTTGGGTCTGTGCCATTGCACAATGACCCTGATGCAGTGTCATTCCAGGGTATTGTGGAATATTTAAATGGAGTCTCCCTCTTAAATTTACCACTACGTCCCAAGCAATGTTACATCACATCACTTGGGAAGACAGGCTAACTAATGCCAGTGTACCGGAAGAAGCAAAGATCACCAATGTTGAAGCAATGATTGTTCAACATCAACTTCGCTGGGCTATTCATGTTGTGCCTGATGATTGTCTTCCAAAGCAACTACTCTACTCCAAACTTAAAAATGAAAAGCGTAATGCTGGTGGTCAGCAAAAGAGATTCAAAGACTCTCTCAAAGCAAATCTAAAAAAACGTAGCATAAACACCAACAACTGGGAAACACTGGCCTGCGAGTGCTCCAATTGGAGAACAGCCTTTACCAAGGGTGTCATTGGTTTTGAAGATGCTTGAACTCAGGACTAAAGGGAGAAACGTGCTAAGAGGAAGGCACGCTTGGCAAACCCTCACCATGATCAACTCCTGCCTGGAAACCTATGTCCCCACTGTGGAAGGACGTGTGGATCCTGAATTGGCTTCCACAGTCACTTACAGACTTACTGTTAAAACTGTGTTTATGGAAGACAATCTTACTTGGCTATGAGTGATTGCCAAAGAAAAAGAAGACATCAGGGGCATCATGGCTTGCAGCTGGTGACCACCAGAGGTCACTTTACTGAGGAACACCTCTGACCTGGGGCTGGCTCTGGGTACAACACCCTACCCTGTTTGACACAGAAATATGAGGTTGTCCTAGCCTCTTCTTAATGGCATGTTGAAAGATTCCCCCACCATTTGGCCCTTTTATATTTCAGCTACTTAACTTTTCTGAAGGCCAGCTGTTTTTCTTAGGAGAGCCATTGTCCATCCCCCTGACTTCCAGACATCCAGGAAAGGGACCCCTTGCAAGTTTTCATGTTTTCCCTACAAACAGCTGCCAAACCATTTAGCCACTACAGAACAGCTGTATTTTGTTAGTTGTCCGTGCGTATGTGTATTTTTTAAAAAGCTCAGCAGGACAGAAAGAAACCACATTTTACTCTTCCTCCCTGATAAAGTCACTGCAAGTATGCCAGACAACTCAAAATGACACCACATTGTAAGGATAGGGGCAGTATTTTAATACAGGAAAGAAAATGAGCTTCGTGTCATCATAGGGTTCACAAATCTATTTGAAGCAATGTGTCCTGCTATTGTGAAGTCAGCTTGTACACGCACAAGCTGAGGAACATGGCTTTGAAATGTTATTAAGGAGAAATAACTATTTGGTTTGGATTTGATAGAGGCTCCTAAGGTAAGCTGTGGCATGCTCTCTGCCATGTATACAACTGGTAAGTAATGAGCTATGAGAAAAACCTAGACAGCATCTTAAAAAGTAGAGACATCACCTTGCCAACAAAGGTCCGTATAGTAAAAGCTATGGTTTTCCCAGTAGTGATGTATGGAAGTGAGAGCTGGACCATAAAGAAGGCTGATCGCCGAAGAATTGATGCTTTTGAATTATGGTGCTGGAGGAGACTCTTGAGAGTCCCATGGACTGCAAGAAGATCAAACCTATCCATTCTTAAGGAAATCAGCCCTGAGTGTTCACTGGAATGACAGATCCTGAAGCTGAGACTTCAATACTTTGGCCACCTCAAGAGAAGAGAAGACTCCCTGGAAAAGACCCTGATGTTGGGAAAGATGGAGGGCACAAGGAGAAGGGGACGATAGAGGACGAGATGGTTGGACAGTGTTCTCAAAGCTACCAGCATGACCTTGACCAAACTGTGGGCGGCAGTGGAGGACAGAAGTGCCTGGTGTGCTCTGGTCCATGGGGTCACGAAGAGTCGGACACGACTAAATGACTAAACAACAACAACAACATGAGAAAAACTGGTGGCAGCTGATCAAGTACCTATTTATGTCAGGAAGAAGTCAGGCCTAATCTCAAAAGTGGACTTTCTAGGTTGACCATGCCTGACAAAGAATAGAGCAACTTGGGGAACACATTTTCCTCCTGAATGAAAAAGAAGAGGTTGACTGTCCCAGAGATGCAGCTCCAATTTCTATCTTTTTGTTCACATCTCTCTCTCTCCCTCTCCCTCTCTCTCTCTCTCTCTCTCTCTCTCTCTCTCTCTCACACACACACACACACACACACAAACGTCTTAGGTGCTTAAACTTCATTTTCAGTTCTCTGCCCATTTTTCAGTAGCAAACTCCCCGCTTTTGAAATTTTGCAAATGCTCTGTGCCTGTAAGAGGTGGTATGACAGGCTGTGTCAGACGAAAAGGTCAGTCTTAACAGAATTCCTACCTAAGTCTTCCACCTCCAAACATAACATTTCAGCCACGACTGCTCTCTGGCCTTCACATAGGAGACTGCTTTCTCTGACATCTGACAAATGTTGAAGTGGAGTGTAAAATATTGTTATCACATTGCCTCGCACGGGGAGCTGTATGGTTCTGTCACTTGCATGTCAAGGTGTCTGCATGCATTGTCTGCAGCCTTAATGTGAACCTGGAAATGGGAAGACAACCTTAGCCTTCCACTGACATGATTTCATGTATTATACTAACCTTAACTATTAACTCAGACTTGGGGGGACACACCTGTCTTTCTTAAATCATGGCCTGTGCTTGTCTCACTGCAGCATTATTCCTGACCCACGGGTGATGCTTGGTGCAAACCACTGAGCCTCTTGGGCTTGCCGATCGGAAGGTTGGGGGTTGGAATCTGTGCGATGAGGTGAGCTCCCGCTTCTCTGTCCCAGCTCCTGCCAACCTAGCAGTTTGAAAGCACACTAGTGCAAGTAGATAAATAGGTACCACTTGGGTGGGAAGGTAAATGGCATTTCCGTGCACTCTGGTTTCCATCACAGTGTTCCATTGTGCCAGAAGCAGTTTAGTTACGCTGGCCACATGACCTGGAAAGCTGTCTGTGAACAAACGCTGGCTTTCTTGGCCTGGAAGTGAGATGAGCGCCAGAACCCCATAGTCACCTTTGACTGGCCTTAACCATCCAGGGGTCCTTTACCTTTTTACCTTTATCCCTAACCAGGCTGGATCTAGACACATAAAAAAAGTGATTCAGTTAAACGCGTTGCAAACTTCATCAAGGGAAATCCCGTTGGCGAAAGACGGGACTCCACAGCACCATCTGGTGTCACAGTGTTATAACTCATATGAAGCGCTTTTTCTTTACTAATGTAGTGCCCAAATCCAGCAAGGGAGTTGTCATGTGTGTGCTATGCAGAGGATGTAGCAAAACTACAGTGCAGGCCCAACCCCACAAATCTGTTGATTGTAGATGGGCTAATATCTGTGAAGAGTAAAGTGTGACTAGAGATGGATCACAGCCCTAGTGATTCATATCATTTTAGTTTCTTGGGCTAATAATAATAATAAATTTATTGAATTTATATACCGCCCTATACCCGGGGGTGTCAGGGTGGTTCACAAAATATATAATAAAAATAAAAACAGCAACCCAATAGCCCTCCCCCACAAAACACCACATTTTAAAAGGGCATAGGAAGTCAATCAAATCAACCAGAGACCTGGTTAAAAAGGAACATTTTTGCCTGGCGCCTAAGGTGTATAATGAAGGTGCCAGGCGAACTTCCCTAGGCAGAGCATTCCACAGATGGGGAGCCACTACAGAGAAGACCTGTTCTCGGGTTGCCACCCTCTGGACCTCTCAAGGAGGAGGCATATGAAGAAGGGCCTCAGAAGGTGATCTCAGGGTCCAGGTAGGTTCATATGGAAAGAGGCGGTCCTTGAGGTACTGCGGTCCTGAGCCGTTTAAGGCTTTATAGGTCAAAACCAGCACTTTGAATTCGTTCCAGAAACTAACTGGTAGCCAGTGCAGCCGGACCAGGATCGGAGTAATATGCTCAAACCATCTTGCTCCGGTGAGCAACTTGCCTGCTGAATTCTGCACCAGCTGAAGTTTCTGAACCACCTTCAGAGGCAGCCCTACGTATAATGCATTGCAGTCATCTAACCTTGAGGTTACCAGAGCATAGACAACAGTAGTTAGGCTATCCCGGTCCAGATAGGGGCACCTAAGACTCTGTCCCCATTCTGAACAGCTCACTGTTAACTCCTCTCTAATCTTCTTAGTTCTAAATGCTTCTGCAAAGCAACCAGCCAGGATTGCATTGGTCCAATGACATCCTGGTTGGTTCCTTTGCAGGACATCACCAGTTCCCTCAGCCAATAATTTCATTCCTTTCTCAGCGTGTTCTGGACAGGGAATCTGGATGGATGTGGTGGGAGGATACCACTAGGCTTCCTTGCTACCGAAACTCTGCACCTATAGCAGCTTCATGCCAAGGGAGACATGCAAAAAGTACTGCTCATCTCAGAATCAGGATCCACTGATGACCGTAGAGGGCAAGCAACACAAACATTTACTTTCACAGACCCTGGGAGCCAACACAGTCCATCTGGAGAATTTGGGAGATCTTAGCTGTAACAATGACCTATCAATCTGAAAACTTAGCAAAATGGATCTCTGTGTATTTTTATATATTTGTGTGTGTGTGTGTGTGTGAGAGAGAGAGAGAGAGAGAGAGAGAAGAAAGAAAAAAGAAAGAGAGAGAGAGAGAAGAAGAAGAAGAAGAAGAAGAAGAGGAGGAGGAGGAGGAGGAGGAGGAGGAGGAGGAGGAGGAGGAGGAGTTTGGATTTAAGGAGTCTCAAAGCGGCTAACATTCTCCTTTCCCTTCCACCCCCACAACAAACACTCTGTGAGGTGAGTGGGGCTGAGAGACTTCAGAGAAGTGTGACTGGCCCAAGGCCACCCAGCAGCTGCATGTGGAGGAGCGGAGACGCGAACCCGGTTCCCCAGATTACGAGGCTACCGCTCTTAACCACTACACCACACTGGCTCACAGAGAGAGAGAGAGAGAAAGAGAGAGAGAGAGAGAGAGAGAGAGAGAGAGAGAGAGAGAGAGAGAAAGAGAAAGAGAAAAAGAAAAAGAAAGAAAGAAAGAAAGAAAGAAAGAAAGAAAGAAAGAAAGAAAGAAAGAAAGAAAGAATTCAGAAAGTGGACAGCCTTTGATCTAGAAAGGCAAGCTTTAGCAACATTCAGCAAAGGCTATCTAAAGTTGCTAATGCCATCTGTATAGCATAGTTCCAGGCCAATGCGGTGTGTAACGTCCACAATCAGCCAATCTGGAAAAAAGGCTTCATGGATGCTATTGTGGTCCATAGGCTGCAGTTCAGCCAGAGCAACTCCCTCCCGAGTGTTGTGTCCCTGACACCTGCTTCCTTCTTTGGCTAATGATGTCGTGCTCTTCCAAAGTGTCTACGTGCAACCGCAGCAGGCTCTGCTGAAAAGAGGAAATCATGATTACCCTTTGCAGTGTGTCCTGATTGCCTCCACCGTTAGACACCTGTCTCGCTGGCAAACACCTTTTATATGGTAACCAGGGAGAAGTAGGTTGGCCTTTCAAATGCTGGAGGTGGCTGGAATCACTGCGATCCAGATGCAGGAAGCAAACTTCCTTGTTCCCCATTAACTAACTTGGGAGGAACATATTAGCATTCAATCAGCAGACCACCCAAAATTGTGGCACACTGCAGAGCAGCCCACCATTACACACTGCAGCAGAGTGTGGCGTTAAAAGCAATAAGCACACCACTGCTGCAGAGTTGTTGGGGTCAAGGCAGGGCATTAAAACACATCTGGGAATTAAATCGTGTTCCCCTGTTTAACTCATCCTGAAACTGGGAATGCTGGTAGGTCTGTGGTCTATCAGGTTGCCTTGAAGCCCCTGATCAGAGGAAGGCATTGCCCTCATTGACCCTCTTCAGCACAGTGTACACCCCTTAAATTTAGGATGACAGTTGTCAATAAAAATATTATACAAAAATAAAATAAAATAGGATAACAGTGTTGTCAAAGTTTTGATCATGAACTTTGATGACCAGTACTGTTTATTATTAGGGGACGTGGGTGGCGCTGTGGGTTAAACCACAGAGCCTATGGCTTGCCGATCAGAAGGTCGGCGGTTCGAATCCCTGCGATGGGCTGAGATCCCGTTGTTCGGTCCCAGCTCCTGCCAACCTAGCAGTTCGAAAGCATGTCAAAGTACAAGTAGGGAAGTCCAGCGGGAAGGTAAACGGCGTTTCCGTGCGCTGCTCTGGTTCGCCAGAAGCAGCTTAGTCATGCTGGCCACATGACCCGGAAGCTGTACGCCGGCTCCCTCGGCCAATAAAGCGAGATGAGCGCCGTAACCCCAGAGTCGGTCACGACTGAACCTAATGGTCAGGGCTCCTTTACCTTTACCTTACTGTTTATTATTAATAGTAAGCATTAGGATTTGGTATTATTTGCGCTTGCTTTAATATGCTATTGTTCATTGCCCTGGATTCCTTTGTGTAAGAAAGGCAAGATGTAAATATTTGGCTAAATAAAAATAAATACCTTAAGTAGGAGGTGAGCATTCTGACCCCAGAGTCTAGAAGGAAGGGCCTTGCAGGCTCACAGGTAAGGCTGGAACTTGGATAGGAGTCTGTTGTGCTCCAGTTTGACTAATAATAGTTGGAATAAATCAAAATTCCGCACTTTTTTGGGGGTGGGGACACATTGCTTCTCCAAGCCCAACTAAAAGTTGAGCCAGGGTTAAGGTTCTTGTAGCTGGCATCCACCTGTCTCAGGAGACAATGGAAGAGTGCACTTTTGGGGTGAGGTCAAACTGTTGTGGCTGTAGAGACCAAAACAGGGAAGACATGTTTCATTGCAACTGGGGAAAATGAAGGTGTCCAGTTGTGCTGCTGCACCAAGGTGTTTCTTCTCTGTGCTCCTCCCAGTAGTCATTGCTCCTCTGGTCACTGCTATGGATACACGATCTGACTATCTCCAGGTTCTATGGTTGTCATTGCAGTTGAGGTTCACCTATTGTTAATTAAAGGAATGAGTGCAGTTCAGTGATGGAACATCTGCTTGGCTTGCAAGAGGTTCCTGGTTCAATCCCCAGCAATTGGGTTGGGTATGTCCTTCATCTGAAACCCAGATGAGCCACTGCCAGTCAGCATATAGTCAATTCTCAGCTAGATGGACCAATGATCTGACTTGGTATAAGGCAACATCCCATGTTCCAAAATTAAGAGTGCCAGGTTAGCATATATCATGGATAATTATGTAGTCATCTGTGGATGTCTTGAAGAACATCAACTGCCAACCCAGTTTTCAGCACTGGTTTGTCAGACCAATCCTGTTTTGCTTTAGGAATTTTGAATGTGTAATGGATCAACTCTACTTCCACAGAACTGAAGACCTGAAGACACCAAAGCTCGTAAAATTGCCATCTGTATACACAAAGGTCAATAGAGTTGATAATGAAAGTGGATGGTTGGTATTTGTAGAAATCCATAATGTTGTTCTGATACTCTTTACCAGTCAGATTGTGCCCCATTTTCACTAGCAGGCCTGAGTTCAAGTCCCAGCTCAACTGTGTGGCCTTGAGCCAGCCAACTGGCTATTACCAACAGACATTGACTGGCAAAATAGGAACTGCAGTTGATGTATGGGAAAATTGATGAATGCTCTGTCTGTTCAGGCAAGCTATCCATCTAAAAAGAAGCCACTTCATCCATAGTCACCTAACGGTGTGTTGAGAACTTCAGTTCTGCTTTCCATCTCCAGGAAACTGCTCCGCATTTACTACCGCATTGTGACTTTGAACTAGAATAATGAACAACATCCGTGATTTCTCAATAGTTTGTGAAGTTCGGTTGATGACTCTGCAGGGAGGTTTAGATTTGGGTCTTTCTGCTTTCCTCTCCTCCTCCTCCTCCCCTCTTTCCTCTTCATCTTGCTGTTTTTTGTTTTCGCCAGTCCATCCATCACTGGGGAGACATGATGCATTCCCTCTAACCCTCCAGAACTACCATCTGGCTCTACCTCTGTGGTATAAACATTTGCTAGCTGCAGCCCTCCCATGCAGGAACAAGCTGTTTGACTCATCATGAACTCAGGGACCAGGCAGCTGAGGCTTGGACTAAACTGTGCCTTGAGGGGGGAAAGTAACTTTGGCTAGCAAGAGAGATAGCATTCTAAATTCTCTAGATAAGATTAAGCATTTTGGTATTCTAGAATTATATACATATATGTTGACATGGGGCTCTGTTTCTCTCTCACATGCTCACTCCACCGCCACCTCAACCACTAGTTATTGGGGGCTTGGGCTTGGCAGTCTCTCCTCGTCCATTCCACTTGAGTCAGTGGCTTGTGGCATACCTGGCTGGGCCTGAATCAGCCTTGTCTTCTTCTTTGGCGATCACTTGTAGCCGAGTAAGATTGTCTTCCATGAACACGGTCTTAACAATAAGTCTGTAAGTGACTGTGGAGGCCAATTCTGGATCCACACATCCTTCCACAGTGGGGACACAGGTTTCCGGGTGGGAGTTGATCACGGTGAGGGTTTGTCAAGCGTGCCTTCCTCTTAGCACGTTTCTCCCTTTCATCCTGAGTTCAAGTGTCTTCAAAACCCATAACACCTTTGGTAAAGACTGTTCTCCAGTTGGTGCACTCGCAGGCCAGTGTTTCCCAGTTGTCAGTGTTTATACTACTTTTTTTTTAGATTTTCCCAGTTGTCAGTGTTTATACTACTTTTTTTTTAGATTTGCCTTGAGAGAATCTTTAAACCTCTTTTGTTGACGACAGCAAAAGAGATTGACCAACAAAAGAAGCAGCCCTGTACAGCTCTATTAGCCAATTGTCCTATGTTGGTGTTGATACTCTGCCTCTCACTTATAACTGGTTGCCTTTCAAAGCTTTTGGGGTTGCTGCTACTTCCTCACATCCATTTTTGGGGGGTGTGATGGGACCTTTGCCATCTGCCTCACCTGGGGATACACAGTGGGATTAGTGCATTTATTCGAAAAGCTTACATCTTTGCCCTTCTACCCAACGAGGTAACACAGGATGGCTAACAATAAAGCAAGAACTAGAAGTTAATATCCAAACAGTAACCAACAAACTGTTTTCTTTTCTTATAAATTTATTTATTTGGTTTTTCAAATTAAAGTTTTACAATCACATATCCAACATACATCATAAAAACTAGATTCCAAAGAAACTCCTGGACTTCCCTCCTCCCCTTTGTGGGTCCTATTGTTAATCATTTCCTCCTGCATCTTTTTCTTAGTAATCCAAATCTTTTACATCTCCATTATATCCAAAATCCACCATTAAACTACAGGTGTTATTCCAATCCTACTAACGATTTTAACTATTTATAATGATTTTTAAGATATATTATAAATTTCCCCCATTCCTTATTAAAATTTTAGTCTTCCTGATTTCTGATTCTTCTGGTCATTTTTGTCATTTCGGCATAATCCATCAACTTAATCTGCCATTCTTCTCTGGTTGGGACTTTCTCTCCTTTCCATCTCGGCCTTTTGGCTAACATCAAGTGTAGCAACAATCTGTTGTCAAAGGAAGGAAAGGATTTTGTGTGTGTTTTAAATCCAACTCAGAAATGGACGGAGCAATGCAATGCCTCACTTCCATCCTGCCAATTTAGGACTGCCGCCTTAAGATCATTTTGCTTGTGTCCCTCTAGTCATGTTACTTTCTTTCAGTTTAACTTGGATTTCTTGAAATGTTTTGGAGTTTTCTTCTACCAATACCCCCCTTTTCTTTTCTTTTGTTCTATCCGTTTCACTGTGTTTTGTTTTTTTCCAGCCCCTCACACTCCATAAGCTTCAGGTGTTTAAAACCACATCATGACAGCATTATCACATTCAGGAGAGCATGATCACAAAGAATCTGAATGTTGAGCAGAAGCATGAAAATGAGTCGCCATCACTTTAGCTGTTCACGAAAGCTTTCCTAAAAGGGACGACTGAAACCACCTTTTTAAAAGTGAAAGGGAGCTTCAGTATTGGAATTCTCATCCCACCATTGCTCAACTGCTCTTGGATGCTGAAACCCCTCCATGAAATATTCTACTCATGATTCTACTCATTCTCCATCGCTGGAGCTCCCTCTTGGCTCCAGAGAGACTAGGGCCCTGCGGGACTTGACATCTTTCCACAGGGCCTGCAAGGCAGAGCTGTTCCACCAGGCCTTTGGCCAGGGCACAGCCTGACCCCCTCCTTTGACAATCCTCAAAGAACTCTAGCCCAATGGTTGCCATTAATCTGATTTGAATTGATTTTATAATGAAATGATTGTAGAATGTTGTATCATTTTAATGTTGTTAGCCGCTCTGAGCCCAGCTTCAGCTGGAGAGGGCGGGATATAAATAAAAAAAAATTATTATTATTTGCGTACCTTCTCTCCTCTTCAAAATCCTTCCTTTTCCATAAAGCCAACTAACGCTAAGCCTGTGCCTTGAAGCTTGCTCACATTCAACTTTGCCTTGCTTTTCTCTATAGTTGCTGACTCCTGGGGGCTGAGGCAGATTCGGACCCCCCAAATGTAATTCTTGAGGAGACTGGGGCCCCTTAATTTTCAGAGAGTGTTTGGCTCCACTCCCTGGCTCCTCATGATGTTATGTGTGCGCTGGGCGCCACAATCTGCTGGAGAAGCCAGCGCCTCTGCTTCTTTCTTATTCCTGTTTTAATATACCACACAATTGGGGCAATGAAGGAATTTTCATGCCATGCTGACCACTCCAAAAAATATGGCATCTCTGCACAGCACAATTTGATGAGAGCAGCCATGTTGATTTTTTCGCATATCCGCTCTGTAGTTATATAAACTGGGGGTTGGAGTTGAGTTTCTTTACATCAAAGGGCTGCATGGGTGAAGAAGAGTATTGAACACTCTTGCTCCTCAGTCTTTTAACTCCCTACACTGAATTGTCCCAGACATTTTCCTCCTAGGCCGGCTTTGTCATTGGAAAAGAGCCAGGCTGGAAGAAAAACACCTGGAGCGGCTGAAGGTGATCCCAGGCTGATGCTATTTCTGGGTGGGATTCAATCACCTGCCAGTGAGCTCAGGTTGTGCAATTAAAATTGATCTGGCACTCTTTGGCAACAAACACACTTCCTCTCCCAAAACTGGACTTTTTTTGTGATAAGGAAAGGGACTGGAAAATCCAGGCTAACAGTTGTTTGATGCAATGTCACCCAATCTCCTTTGGAATGAGTAAGTTGACATTGTCTAACCTCCCTACAGGCATCTGGAAGTAAACTGAGCAAAGCAATGTAAGGCTGGGGTTCAGCTATCCTTAGTGCAAAATTAGGTAAAGGTAAAGGGACCCCTGACCATTAGGTCCAGTCGTGGCCGACTCTGCGGTTGCGGTGCTCATCTCGCTTTATTGGCCAAGGGAGCCGGCATACAGCTTCCAAGTAATGTGGCCAGCATGACTAAGCCGCTTCTGACGAACCAGAGCAGCGCACGGAAACGCCGTTTACCTTCCTGCCACAGCAGTACCTATTTATCTACTTGCACTCTGATGTGCTTTTGAACTGCTAGGTGGGCAGGAACAGGGACCAAGCAACGGGCGCTCACCCCGCCAACCTTCTGATCAGCAAGCCCTAGGCTCTGTGGTTTAACCCACAGTGCCACCCACGTCCCTAGGGGTCCTTTACCTTTACCTTTTTGCCTTTAATCTGACAGCATAATTTAGCAGGATAACCCACAGCGCCACCCGCGTCCCTACTGCAAAATTAGGTGCCCCCATCTTTTGAATGGGGAAGATATGGGAGTAAGCAAACACAATCAACCTCATCTCTTCTTGCTTGGCCCTCCTTTTTGCTGCACTAATAATTTAATAGCAGCCTAAACTACCCCAAACCTAAGCTGCAGCTTAAGAAGAGAAATTCTTTTGGAGTCCTGCAAGCCGTCTGTGGGATATTGTGAATTCCTTTCTGTGGAAGCTGCACTCGCTAATTGACGCTGGAACAGGAAAGAGCTTTCTTGACAAAGACAGGACCAGCCAAATGTGTTTCTTCTAAATGAAACACCTCCATCTATCCTGTTCTGATGATGAGCGGCCAGCAACATTTCCAGCTATCCATGCTATAAAAGGTGGGTGGGGTGGGGGGGTGAGTAAATAAGGGCGATGACAGAATGAAAGAGCTGATCGGTGCTATTCTACAGACCCAAACAAAAAGAAAGCCTATAAACAAAATTTGTAAATACCTCTTAAGCAGAATATGTATGCAAATGTTGTGACTTGATCGGATTTGATTTATGAGCCACAAATTCTGTTTGGCATCAGCAGACAGTATTTTGGAGGCATAATAGCTTGGAGTTACTCCATCAATTGCAGAAATGGTACTGGATTCTAGAGTAGTGGGAAAGGAAGAATGGGCAAGGAGAAGACTCGCAGTTTGTTGGTAGGACACAGTCTTGGCATGCAGAATGCCCTGTGGGGCGTGGATCGAGGCCACACACCCAGGTTGTTGCAGGACCCACCATCTCAGCCTCACACTGTGGTGGCAAATCCTTCTCAGGGATGTCCACACAGGTGGGGAGAGCAAAGATTGGCCAGCAGGCAGGCTGCCTGAAGGGGCCCAGGCCAGGCCAAAATATGATGTTCTGTAACCAAGAAAGTCGTAACATTCTCCAACCCCATACACTGTACAGTGGTACCTCTAGCTATGAACTTAATTCGTTCCAGAGGTCCATTCTTAACCTGAAACTGTTCTTAACTAGAGGCATGCTTTCGCTAATGGGGCCTCTTGCTGCTGCTGCGCCGCACATGATTTCCATTCTCATCCTGGGGCAAAGTTCTCAACTCAAGGTAACTCTTCCAGGATAGTGGAGTTTGTAACCTGAAGCATTTGTAACCTGAGGTGTTTGTAACTTGAGGTACCACTAAATTTGTCTGAGTCTTGATTCCTGCTGTTTTTCTGCCTTGTGCCTGGGACCAAGCAGCAATATCTGTGGAAAACCCAAATTGCCATTTGTTCTGATTCAGCGTTAAAGAGCGGGTTTTCATGGGGCAAGCGGTGCACAAAAAACAACAACAAAGTGCTCAGACATGGAGCTTGTTGTATAAAGATAAAATAAGTTAACTGAATCTATGCTGTCCTGAGCTCCTTGGAAGAAGGGAGAGATTAAAAACAACAACACATTGGTGATAAGTGATTCCTCTTTCTCTATCTCTCTACCCATGTATACAGTGGTGCCTCGCAAGACGAAATTAATTCGTTCTGCGAGTTTTTTCGTCTAGCGAATTTTTCTTTTTCTTTTTTTTTATAATATTTTTTTTTTCCATATAAACACAACACAACAAACATAAACATACAAAGACAAAACCAGAACAAAAAACATGTATCATTTCATATCCTAATTTCTTATACCTTTCTTCCCCGACTTCCTCATGCCTCCCCTTTCTGTATTCCAAATTCTTATCGATTGTTCAGCAAATCTTCCCTTATTTTAGTTTAAATTTAGACTATTCTTCCTTATTCTCCTTGTCTTAACCATTACTAATAGTAACCCTTTACTTTCCATTCCATCATCATTCTAACTTTCATTAACTTTGTAATATTTCTTTAAATAGTCCTTGAATTTTTTCCATTCTTCTTGCGCTGCTTCTCTTCCCTTCTCTAGCGAATTTTTCGTCTTGCGAAGCACGAAATCCCATAGGAATGCATTGAAAATCAATTAATGCGTTCCTATGGTCAAAAAAAGTCCAAACAAAGCCAAATTTGGTACAACAAGAGTTTATTAACTGCTCTTTAAAGTCACACATACTGTAAAGAGCAGTTCAAAAATTGAAGGAACAATAAATTAAGTTTCTAAACACGACAGAAAAACATTTAAAAATCAACAAAGTGTACAGTACATTGTCTAAGACTCTGGGGGACCACTCGAAGAAGGTTCCTCTTCCACTCTTTGATTCTTGCTGAAGAACCTGTCCATGGTCTGCTGCTTCATCCGCCTTTTCAGCACCTCCCTGAAAGGCGACATGACCGTTGTATCAAAAGTGTTCGCAAGGTCATGTACCACGTGCTTGTTAGGGTGGTGCCGCTGTGCAAAAGCCTGCACATCCTTCCACTTCTGGCAAATGTCGCTCAGTTCTTTGGAGGACAGCCGTTCCTCAGTTGCTTCCTCCTCTTCCAGCGAGGCCTGCTCCTGCGCAGCCTCTGCCTGCAGTTCGAGCAGCTCCTGGGTGGTCAGTTCGTGGTCGTGCTCCTCCACCAGCTCACTGACGTCCTCCTCTGTGACCTCCAGTCCCATGGTCCTCCCCAAGGCAACAATGTCCTGTACCACTGTTGACTCTGGTGCATCAGAGTCACTTGGTGCCACACAGTCCGGCCACAGGCTGCGCCAAGCGCAATTCAAATTTCTCTGGCTGACCCCGTTCCAGGCCGTGGTGATCATCTTCAAGCAGGTGACGATGTCGAAGTGGTCCTTCCAGAATTCCCGCAGGGTGATGGTGGTGCAATCAGTCACCTCGAAGCATCGCCTGAAAAGCTCCTTGGTGTAGAGTTTTTTGAAATTGGCGATGACCTGCTGATCCATCAGCTGGAGCAGTGGCGTGGTGTTAGGCGGCAGGAACATGATGCTGATGAAGCTGAACTCCTCCAACAAGTGCTCCTCAAGGCCTTTAGGATGAGCAGGAGCATTGTCCATCAGAAGCAAAGCCTTCAGCGGCAGGTCGTTGTCCAGCAGGTACTGTTTGACAGCAGGGCCAAAAGCAAGATTGACCCAGTCCACAAACAGCACACGTGTGACCCAAGCCTTACTGTTGGATCACCACATGACACTCAGCTGCTCCTTGTTGACCTTGTGTTCCTTGAAGGCCCGTGGGTTCTCCGAGTGGTACACCAGCAGGGGCTTGATCTTCAGGTCGCTGCTTGCGTTGGCACAGAAGAGCAGGGTCAGACGGTCCTTCATGGGCTTGTGGCCAGGCAACTTGGCCTCCTCCTGTGTGATGAAAGTCCTTTTGGGCATCCTCTTCCAAAACAGCCCGGTCTCGTCGCAGTTGAGGACCTGCTGTGGAACATAGCCCTCCGTCTTCACAACCTCCAGGAACTCTGCTGCAAAGTCTTCAGCCGCAGGAACATCAGAACTGGCAGCCTCTCCATGCCTGACCACGCTGTGGATTCCAGATCTTGCCTTGAACCGGTCAAACCAACCTCTGCTTGCCTTGAAGACTTCTGGCTCGCCTGAGGTTCCTGGCTGCTCCCGGACGAGGTCTGCGTGCAAGGCCTTGGCCTTCTCACAAATGACGGCCTCAGTCACTGTGTCCCCTGCACGCTGCTTCTCTTCTAACCAGATGAGCAGCAACTTCTCGACCTCCTCCAGAACAGGTGGGCGGTTCTTCACGATCCTGGTGACTCCCTTGGCTGCATCAGTCGCAAGGATCTTCTCCCTCATCTTCAGGATGGTCCCGATGGTCGATGGGTTCCTCCCGTACTCCCTGGCGAGGTCTGTCACACGCATTCCACCGTCTTGCTTCCGGATGATCTCCTTCTTCATGTCCAGTGTCACCTTCTCCTTCTTCCTCTCGCCGGCCTCTGCAGCAGCAGTCTTCTTGGGTCCCATGGCAGCACAGCTCCTACCTTCGTAAACTCAGAAAAAAATAAAAAAATCAGTGCTTCACATCCAAAAAATTCAAAAGCACCCAGCCACCCACCACACAGAAATTCAAACCCAGAACCAAGTCCTTGAATTCAAAACACCCAACCCAAAATCCAAAAACCCCTCAAAAAGTTTTAAAAGTTTAACTTACGAAATGGCTGCAAATCACCAAAGTCTTCAAAATCCTCAAATGGCTGCAAAAGAAGTTTTGGAAAAGCTTTAAAAATCACCAAAGTCTTCAAAAACCTCAACTGTTCCCCCAGCCACCCACCCACCACACAGAAATTGCAAACCCCTCCCCAACTGTTGCAAACCCCTCCCCAACTGTTCCCCCAGCCACCCACCACACAGAAATTCAAACTCAGAATTTTTTTTTTTAAAAAACAACATGGCCCAATGGTCACAGAAAATCATAAAAATTCAAAAAAAAAACCACACAAGCTCCCAGATTCTTGCAAACCCCTCCCCAACTGTTCCCCCAGCCACCCACCACACAGAAATTCAAACCCAGAATTTTTTTAAAAAACAACAACATGGCCCAATGGTCACAGAAAATCATAAAAGTTCAAAAAAAACCCACACAAGCTCCCAGATTCTTGCAAACCTCTCCCCAACACCATGTCCTTGAATTCCAAACACCCCAACCCAAAATCCAAAAAACCCCCAAAAAGTTTTAAAAGTTTAACTTACCAAATGGATGCAAAAGAAGTTTTGGAAAAGCTTCAAAAAGCACCAAAGTCCTCAAAAACCTCAAAAAAGGCTACCACACCGCGTGCTATGTGTTGCTCCTCGAAGTTCAAGTCGCAACTGCACCTCTTCAAGCAATGCACCCTGGGTATTAACGGTTTTACGAAAAAGGAAACAAACTTGCAAGACGTTTTCGTCTTGCGAAGCAAGCCCATAGGGAAATTCGTCTTTCGAAGCAACTCAAAAAACGGAAAACTCTTTCGTCTAGCGAGTTTTTCGTCTTGCGAGGCATTTGTCTTGCGGGGCACCACTGTATGTACCCCAGCCCTCTGGCATTTTGTCCTCTGCAAGCAGTAGCAGGTGGCATGGGGGGATGGCAATGCACCTTGATCTCCTGATAGCTGGAGGTTTCAGAGCCAGGTTTCAAAAGAGAAAGTGAACTTGGCTTGAGTGGAAACATCCCTAGGGAGTGGATACGTAGGGATGAATCAAAGTGCAGAGGAGTGGTTTTAAGCACCACTCCATGCCCCTGTTGAATCTCCCTCCAACTGGCGAGTGCCTTTACGTTCTACATTATCTCAGCAGAATTGGGACCCCCGTGTTTGCAAAGGCAACACCTGGTTTGATTCTCTCAGATCTGTTTGGAAATTGCTGCATAGAAGAACATGTTCTTCTGTCCTCGGAATGTACCACCTTACAGAGATCTCTTTGACCTGATGGAATGAAGAAAGAAGTCACGTTTATATCCACAGGTGAAGTTCACATGAGTTCAGTTCTGTTCAGGGCCTTTCAATGTTTCCACATGCTCGAGTCTAATCCAAAGTTTTCCTTCTCAGCTTTAAATATTGGGGTGGGGGTGGGGGATGAGCAGAACAACTCTTGACAACTAAGCTGAGGAGGTGACTGCAACCCTCCCCCCCACTTCTTCTTTACCCGGGACTGGAGTACTCTTTTATAATCTGTCATTTGTACTTTCGTATACTAAAGGTGACAGTCTAATTCACATATGACCAACGCCGATAAATCACACTGGGGTGGGGTGATGGGGGAGGAAAGAGAGAGGAAACATTCATAAATCCATATCAAACAGCACCCAAATTATGACAAATGACATGGCAGTCATAAAACTGCACAAGCACAACTCACCAAGTCATTAATTTCATGGCCGTGGAAAATAAACAGACACTTTTTTTTCCGCAGCACTAATAAATTTTAAAAAAACTCAAAGAATGGTCCATCTGCTTCGAATAATTTTTAATTTCCTATTCTGTCTCATTCCCATTAGCTATTCCACTGAGATATTTGCAAAATTCTTTCATTTGCCTCCTCCCATCTGTATTCAATTACCTTGTTCCCAAACAGGGTTCGGCTCCCCCCCCTTCTCCTAAGCAGAGTACAAAATATCCCCACCTGTACCTTAAAGCAAATGTTATGTGTGTTTTATTATCTGTTAGACTCTATGAGTCATTCCAGCTCAATTGCCTGTGCTGAAATACTTGGAGGGCAATCTGATTTTGATGTTTTCTGGCTTTGGTGAAAAACACCTGCCTGATTTTCATAGCTAATCTATTAACTTGGTAAATGCCTCAGCAGATGTTCTGGAACTGGCTTGGGACTGGGGTCCATTCTCGTGACAGGGCCTGCTTGTAAGCTTGAAATATTTAAATGTTCAGAGTTCAGAGGCCAATGATGTGTTTTGGGTACGAGCTTTCGCTAAATCATATTTTCTCCCTCTAGCCCTCCCCCCCCTGCGCCGCCCCGATCCATCCCTGGAGTGCAATTCACATATAATAAGTGGCTGACGCATTTTGGCAGGCTAGGCCAACAATGTGGGCCTCCTTGAACTTTAAAGGATGTGGACTTCAAGGCAGGTTTTTCTTTCCGCCTTTGGAAGTGACTGGCCTAATGTTGTCTCCTGTTAGTCTTCATGCTCCCCCCTACTCCAGCTTTCCTTTTACTTCATTTGCTTTCTTATTAGTGAAATTTCTTTAGAAAGTGGAGATATATCTCAAATACAAATTCCTTTCTCCCTCTCTCATACACACACTCACACACATTTTCAAAGAGGCAAACACCTTCAACATCTCCCAACAAAAATTCCATCTGAAAATCTCTATTTTCTTCCTTACGCCCTGTTTATGTTTTCCTGTTGTAAATGTCTTCAGATCTGCCAAGAAGATAAACTCGCCACATTCTGGAGGCCTTTAAAAGAACCTAGTATAAAGAGCAAGCCAGGCCCATCCTGGACACAGGGGGCTGAGGCATATTACTGTTTTTTTGTGTTTTGTTTTCTGTTTTACTAGTATTATCACTTCTTGCTTCTTCGCAATGCACCCAACACTCATCCCCAATTGTGTTGTGTTGATACCACTACTTCTGACGTGGGATTGCTCAGACTAGCTTTATGCCAACTTTTTGGAATTACTCTATTTTGCTATGGCTCTTCATCTCACAGGCTGCATGGTTGTTACTACAGATATCTGTGGAGGTGGCTTCTTTCCTGCTGAACTGGCTTGGTACTGTTCCAACCCACCCCCAGCTTCCTCTCCCAACTCCTCTTTGACCTTACAGTGGATCTGTGGGAAGGAAAAAGTATCCTCTGTTTATTCCCATTGACCAATCCCATTGGCTTTCTCTGGTGATGCAACAGGAGAGTAACTGAGCTCAGCTCTGTTTCTCTCTCATTTTACTGCTCATCTTGCTGCCACCGCCTTTATTATCTGCTTTATTGCCGGTTTATTATGTGCTTGGGTGTGGCTGTTGACATTGCCTCCTACCCTTGTAGGCAATCATGTTTTGGCCCATCTTTGCTGACTGGCTTTTGTTTTAATTGTGATTTCAAGCTACTTTTTCTGCTGAGTTGTAATAGAACCAGAGTTGCGAACTTTAATGTTTTGCAGTTGATTTTGTATTTTATTTAATTGTTGCACAGTGCTTGGGTGCCTTCTGGTGAAGACACAACAGCAGGTGGCCTCAGTGGCCCAGAGTGCCTTCCATCAGCTTCAGCTGGTGGCCCAGCTACGCCCCTAACTGGACAGGGGAGGCCTTAGTGCTGTTGTCTATGCTCTGGTAACCTCAAGGTTAGATGACTGCAATGCGTTATATGTAGGACTGCCTCTGAAGACAGTTCGGAAACTTCAGCTGGTGCAGAAATCAGCAGCCAAGTTGCTCACCAGAGCAAGACGGTTTGAACATATTACACCGGTCCTGGTCCGACTGCACTGGCTACCAATTAGTTTACGGGCCCAATTCAAAGTGCTGGTTCTGACCTATAAAGCAGTATATAGGGCAGTATATAAATTCAAATAATAATAATAATAAAAATAACAATGGTGATGGTGATGATGGTGATGATGTAGGTAAACTAACAGTGAACCCAGCAGAGACTGAGGTGGTGCTTCAAGGAATGTATGAGCAGTTCAGCTTGAACAGACCAGGAAAGAGAAGCCAAGCCATAGCCACCGATTCTATTAGAACACGAGAAGAGCTTTGCTAGATTAGCCCAGGGGACCATATAATTCAGTATCCGGTACTCACAGTGACAGACCAGATGCCTATGTTCTACCTCCCTACTTGTGATTCCCAGCAAGGTTTATAGCCGCTGATGAACTTGTGCTCCATGAATTTGTGTAATCCAAGTTGGCGGCCATTACTGCATATTGTAGGACATGGTTTTAACTACATGCTGTGAGAAGTTTTGTCTGTCCTGAATATTCAAACATTCAGCTTCATGGTATGGTTCTGAGTTCTAGCATTATGAGGCAGAACGCTGTCCACTGTCTCCCAATAAATCCAAATTAAATCCAGTTATCCATAACTACCTACGTGGATGACTTGAGGAGGAGATTAAGTCCAGGTGACCTCCAGCCTATGTCCACCAGTCTGAGACCCATTCTGACATTTCTCTGCTAGGTGGCAGCAGATGGCTTTCTCCTGAAACCAGTCAGCAATGGAGTGGCCGGGAGATGATGCAGGAATAGTTGTGGGAATGGAGGATTTAACAGTTGACCTCTTACGGGGATATTCTGTGTAGGGCAGACCTTTTGGTTTCCATTTACCACTGTTTTTCTAAAAAGAATATGCCAACGAAATCTTATGCTTGCGTAAAGGAAAGTTCCTTAGAGCTGACACAATTCACAGCAGACTGACTTATTTAACTTGTGAGTAGTACATGAGAACATTCTATGCAGATCCACTCAGTGTGGGGCTTTGTCCCCCTCTAGTGGCCAGCTGAAGATGAGGTTAACAAGTCACACTAGAAGATTCATGAGTCAGATCCTACAATTCTCTGATCCAAGCAGGTAACTGGCTAGGATGGAGCGACAAACATGCTTGCTAGTACAGCCTCGAAAGACATGATAGGAATCTGATAAGTCGCTCTGCCCCCCTCTCTGTCTCACAGCGATGATCTGGGGATGCTGTAGTGCATGGTGAAGGAATCTGATGAGGATCAGTCTTCTTCCTCGGGTGGAGATCTGGTAGGGCCTAACTCAAGACCCTCCCAGCCAGAGGACACCACCATGCAACCATCTACTGACTCAGAGGGTGAGTCCCTTGCTATGTTCCAAACCAGGCAGAAGACTGCAAAATAAGGCAAGGCCCCTTTAACCACCGCACCAGCTCCTACAGGGAAGCAAAGGTCACCATCAGAGCTTCCCAAACTTGGGTCTCCTGCTGTTTTTGAACTACAATTCCAATCAACTCTAACCACTTTCCTGCTAGCTAGGGATGGTGGGAGTAATAATCCCAAAACAGCTGGAGACCCAAGTTTGGGAAACCCTGGTCCCCACATTCCAGGTCTGGCCAGTCTACAAAAAAAAATAAATTAAAAAAAATCATTTGTCTCTAGCTCCCTGCAGAAACAAGGTCTTCTGCTTCAGCCTTGGCAGAGCCATTGGAGCTGTCCGTGGTCCTGTTCTCATATGCTTTGATAGGGCACTGCCTAGGTAAAGGTAAAGTATCCCTGCCCGTACGGGCCAGTCTTGACAGACTCTAGGGTTGTGCGCTCATCTCACTCTATAGGCCGGGAGCCAGCGCTGTCTGCAGACACTTCCGGGTCATGTGGCCAGCATGACAAGCTGCATCTGGCGAGCCAGCGCAGCACACGGAAACGCCGTTTACCTTCCCGCTAGTAAGCGGTCCCTATTTATCTACTTGCACCCGGGGGTGCTTTCGAACTGCTAGGTTGGCAGGCGCTGGGACCGAGCAATGGGAGTGCACCCCGCCGCGGGGATTCGAACCGCCGACCTGACGATTGGCAAGTCCTAGGCGCTGAGGTTTTACCCACAGCGCCACCCGCGTCCCTAGGGCACTGCCTACTTCCCATTAAAAAAAGAGAAAGGCAATGTCAGCATTGAAGGGAGAAGGAATGAATGGGCCAAGAATTTATTGTTAGCTAATGGATATTTACATGAGATTAAAGCACTGGGGCTGCCAACAAAATCAATACTGTAATGTGCTATGGGGTTTGTGGTGGCCACAAAGCTTCTAGCATCTGTTAGATGTCACACTGATGAGGTCATGAAGACTTAGTGGCAGAGGAGGCGCTGAGCAACAGGGTCTCCTATGACCAGGTTTCTGAGGGAAGAGAGAAGAGTTTGCAGGGGGACAAGAAACAGGACCATGAGGAAAGATGGTCAGAGTTGCTGGAGTTGAGGCAAAAGCAGCAGTAACAGGTAAGTGAGGCAATTCGCTGTGGGGTTTATTCCAGACCCTTCACTTGTCCCTATTTTCCAGGGACAGTCCCACAAGCCATCCTGGTTTCTGATTTGATCCTAAGATGTCCCATTTTCCCTTAGGATGTCCCTATTTTCATGGGAGAAATGTTGGAGGGTATGAAATAGGATGTCCCTATATTCATCAAAGAAATGTTGGAAGGTATGCTATTCCACTGCCACTGTGGGGCAATCATGGGGCCCACATCTGCTCTGGACCAGTCGGCAACTACAGGTACATGCAGTGCTGACGGAACTGTCCCCCGTTGCCTCTACCACCTTGCTAAGAATTAAGAGAAGAGGCAAAACTGACATATAAGCTACGGGACAGGGATAACTGTGACTTTAAGGATGAATGGGAACCCTTTACAAAGTATCTGAAGACACAACAAAGTGAACTGGACTCCTTGGCAGGTTTTGAATAAACATTCACAAACTTTTTATTGATAATAATCAGCTAAATAGTTTGAGGATCTATACAAATTTGTAATATGCAGAAAACAGCAGTCTCAGAGAAACCAAAGACTGGAACTGAGGGAAGTTGGGGTGGTGAAGAATTAAGAGAAGAGGTGAAGTTGGTTATAATACATTGGGCCAAAGATTTTGGGTATAACATACAATTAAAAGATTGGGAAAACTGTGTAAAGAAGGATTAAAATTCACAGCATGCAATGCTTTGAAAGAAAATGTGATGAAAATGATGTATAGGTGGTATATCACCCCTGTGAGATTAGCTAAAATGTATAAAGTAAGTAATAAATGTTGGAAATGTAAAGAAAAGGAAGGAACTTTCTATCACATGTGGTGGGAATGTAAAAAAGTAAAAAACTTCTGGGAAATGATATATAATGAGATGAAAAAGATGTTGAAATATACATTTATTAAGAAACCAGGAGCATTTTTACTTGGCATTGTAGGAGAGGATATTAATAGACAGGATTGTAAGTTGTTTTTATATGCAGTGACCGCAGCAAGAATATTATTGGCACAAAAATGGAAGCAAGAAGAATTACCGAAGAAAGAATAATGGCAGATGAAATTAATGGACTATGCAGAATTAGATAAATTAACAAGAAGGATTCGAAACCTGCGAGACCAGAGATTCTTAGAAGACTGGAGTAAATATATGAACTATTTGAAAAGCAATGGTAATGAACAGATTACACTTGTAGGACTGCAAGAAGTTCTGTAAGGAAGATTATTTGAAATATTGCAAGAAAGACTATGAAGAGAATTAGTAATAGAGAAATTAAGAAATGCAGAACAAGTGATACAGAACGGAAAATCATCAGAGGTTCTTGATGGAAGTCTAAAACATTGTATAAGATAAGAAGTTATGTTAAACGATTGTTGGAAATGATATGTTAAAAAAGCCAATAAAAGTGTGTGTGTGCGTGTGTGTGTGTATAATTTATTCCCCCTGTCCCTCATTAGCAGCAGGGTTTTTATTCTGTTTTTAATCTGTTGGGAGCCACCCAGAGTGGTTGGGGAAACCCAGCCAAATGGGCGAGGTATGAATAAAATAAAATTATAATATAATATAATATAATATAATATAATATAATATAATATAATATAATAATATACTTTAGTCATTGGACTTAATTTTAATCTGGATGGAGTCAGGTCTTTCCTGTTCTTTCTTGCTTAATAAAGATAACAACCTTTTTGTATAGCTTCCTGACTGGTGTGAACTCTCAGCCTTTCATGTCACCCAGCATTACTGATAATTTTTGATGAATTCCATTAAATTTCAATGTGAGAAACCTCAGAGGGCCTAAGGACAGAGTCTGAAAACCAACAATGTACACAAACTGAAATAAAAGGTGAAGTGAGGACCACAATGGGAGTCACTTGCACTATTGCACAGTTAATCTCAGCATTGCAGTGCCCAGTTCAAAGTTTGATGATAGATGGGGCAAAGGGGGGGGGGACTGCGTGGGATTTCCAGGTTGCCCATCGACACTATGGCTTGGTTTGCATGGATTTAGTTTTGAATTGTATTTGGTTTTAATAATGGTGTCTTTTGAGGATTGTAGGAAAATGCTTGGTGGCCTTTTGGTGAAAATGGCTGTACAATCGTACCTTGGAAGTCAAACGGAATCTGTTCTGGAAGTCTGTTCAACTCCCAAAACATTCGGAAACCAAAGCATGGCTTCTGATTGGCTGCAGGAAGCTCCTGCAGCCAATCGGAAGCTGCGGCAGCCCCGTCGGATGTTCGGCTTCCAAAAAAAGTTTGCAAACCATAACAGTCACTTCTGAGTTTGCGGCATTCGGGAGCCAAAACATTTGAGAATTAAGTTGTTTGAAAACCAAGGTACGACTGTATAAATTATTTGAATACATAAATGCATACCAACAAACCAATAAACAATATACTTTGCAAAGTGGTTTGTCTGTCTGTGGTTTCAGACAACTCTTGAGAGATTGTTGCCCAATTTGGTGTGCACGTTCCCAAGGCGGAGGAGCCAGTTTCCAACTATGCTTGGGTGCCGGATGCCATTTTGAATCAAGATGGTGTACCAAAACACCCTAAACTGCCTCTGGAGATATCATCACTGAATTCAGTGTGGCGCTTCCTGAGATCAAGGAGCTGGTTTTGGGACCATGTTTGCATATCGCCAGACCCTGTTTTGAATTTTGATGGCAGACTGGATGCTTCTGAAGATACCATAGCCCAATTCGATTGGACCATTGACCAGACTGGCATGATGGTTCAAGCCGCGCCAATCTGGACGTCTCTGAATATATCGCTGTTCAGTTTGGTGCAATGGTTCCTGAGAGCAAGGAGCTCTGGCCTTGGCTTGGGTACCATAAAACACTGTTTTGAATCAAGATGGCGGGCCAAACCACTCTAAACTGTGCTGATTTGGATGCCTCTGAAGATATTGGTAACCAATTTGACATGATGGATCCACGCTGTACTGAAAACAAGGTGGGTGGGGGTATATGTGGTGTCTCCTTCCCCAGCCCCCCTCTGACTGTATAGGATTTCATGAGCCCCAATTAAACACTAGCCCTATCCCCAGATTCATTTGGGACCAGATCTGGGCCATGTGTTCTCTTGGTCTCATTGGGGGCCCGGGTTATAGGGGGGCCGACTGTGCGCAGCCTAAAAAACTAACAAATTATGCCATCCATTTATGCATCTTGTTATTGTTTTTTGTTTCTTAGAATTTTCAGGCCACACTGGCACTTTCTGCTAGCAAATAAATAAAGTCGAGTTAAGACAGTACTGACATGGCCAATAAGATGGGGATTCCTGCTAATAAATATGTCATTGTTATCTATCCATCTATCCAGCTGTTCTTACACGTTGTAACAAATCCACCAGTTGCTTCTGCTTTTATGAAAAATCGCCCAAAATGAAACAGATCAAATGCACAATAGTTTCACATATCCTGGTTGGTTCATATATTCCAAATGCTATTTCTTTCCTCAGATCACTAATGGGGGAAAAAATACTATGCAGAAAAAAGCCACTAGATATTAATTCAAACCATTACAGGAAATGCATCACATCCTTCCACCTCTGCAAATAGAATAAAGCACAAAAACACACATGCACACACTTACACAATCAATCCGTCAATTTCTGCCCTTTCTCCACTATTAATATTTCAGCAACATTTATGACGTTCCTTTCCAATTAGGGATAGACAGAATAATCTTGATCTGGGTTGTGTCCATTTCACACATGTTGACTGGCCTGGCTAGTCTGTTCTGTCTTATATCCGTTCTGGTTTTTCTGGGTGGGTATGTGGATCTTTTAAGTACCAGTAAATTTTTATCTATTCTTAAATAGTTTAAAATATTTCAAAATGATATAAGTACCAACATGGTGAACTGCCCCTTTTCTTTATGACAACAGCTTCCAGCTATTTGGACAGTGAGAGCTTGCTGTCTTTCTTGACACTACAGCTGCGAACACACTATGCATTTAAAGCAAATTTAAAGCAAGCAGAATCACGGGAACTGTAGTTTAGCCTTCCGAGAGCTACAATACAAGCACCCTTACAAACTACAGTTCTCAGGATTCTTGGGAGCAAGGAGTCATGTGCTTTAAGTACTGTATATGGCATTTACACAGTTTGCGTCTCAAAATACTCTGGAAGCAGAGTGATGTTTTGCTGATTTGTCTCTTTCTGGGTAACCATTTGCAGAGAAAGATGGTAGTTTGCTTGTACCCCTGACCTATGTCCCTGGTAGCCTCATTTCCTACTAACCATTTTCAGATGGAGTTTCAACAAGTGCAACCATCACCATGCTCTCTAGCTAACCAGAAGAGCTAGAAACAGTTCTTAAAAGACTAAGGGGACCTTAGAACAGCTCATAAGACTCCTAAGGAGTTGACCAAAACATCCTTCAGAAAGATTTGTGATCCACTGGTCAAAGAGGTGGGAACCACAGATAAAATCTTCCCTCATTCTTATATAAAGATAGTGTTGTTTTTTCTTAAAAAAAAAAGTTTAGGGGTACTCTCATTTTGACTCAAGAAAACCACCATTTTGTAGTTCAAATCGGGGAAAATAAATACAGTAAATGGACAAAAGTACAAAGATTCACAAAATGTTTAGGGGTATGTGTACCCATGTGTACCCCCAGAAAAAAGCACTGTATAAAGGTAAAGGTGAAGGACCCCTGGATGGTTAAGTCCAGTCAAAGGCAACTATGGGGTTACGGTGCTCATCTCACTTTCAGGACGAGGGAGCCAGCATTTGTCCACAGACAACTTTCTGGGTCATTGGCCAGCATGACTAAACCGCTTCTAGCACAACGGGACACCATGATGGAAGCCAGAGTGCACAGAAATGCCGTTTACCTTCCCACCACAGTGGTACCTATTTATCTATTTGCACTGTCATGCTTTCAAACTACTAGGTTGGCAGAAGCTGGGACAGAGCAACGGGAGCTCACCCCATCAAGCGGATTTGAACCTCTGACCTTCCGATTAGCAAGCCCGAAAAGCTCAGTGGTTTAGACGACAGTGCCACCCGCCTCCCTTCAGTCTTATATAGTTGGCACAGCATATTTGCAATTATCATCATCTTTGCTCCTGACACTTTTTAACCAGTTTCCACTGGTTTATCCCAGACATTCACCCACAAAGATACCTATTCGGGAAATGGCGGGTGTGGTATTGCTAAGTGTTCCGCAATGTTAACCTTTGATCAAAATGCATGGTATTTATCAGTGTGATATCACTGGGCAGCTGTGGGAAATATAAAACCTAATGTAGGAATCTCTTCTGAAAGTATTTTTCTACCCATTAGCACCAGTCTATTATCCTCGGCAACTTGTCACTATATCTCTCCCCTCACTCCCTGGTATCAGTTATCCTTTCATGTTTCTACAACCTTTGTGCATCATATTTTATGAAGACTCCCTTTTGCTCCTCCTCCTCTGCCTTACTAACAAGATGCTGAATTGCATGCTCATTTCTCTAGCCTTAAATAGGACATGCCCAGTGCTAGATCCAGTCAATCAATGAGGTCATGTATCCATAGCAGTGACCAGAGGAAGAATCACCGCTAAGAGGAGTGCAGGGAGAAGAGACCCCATGGTACTTCTGCAGCAGCACAACTGGACGCCTTTGTCTGTCCCAGCTGCAACCAAACATGTCTCTCCTGTATCTGTTTCTCCAGTCACAACAGATGCTGTAACTCTCCAACAGTTTGACTTTTCCCCTGAAGGTGCACTCTTCCATTGTCTCCTGAGATAGACAGATGCCAACTTAGTGGTGCGTAGACCACCTAGCTTTTATATATATATATGTCGTGTGGATGCCTGATGATCATCTTCCAAAGCAATTACTCTATTCAGAACTTAAAAATGGAAAGCGTAATGCTGGTGGTCAACAAAAGAGGTTCAAAGACTCTCTCAAGGCAAATCTAAAAAAAAAAAAGTAGGATAAACACCGACAACTGGGAAACACTGGCCTGCGAGCGCTCCAATTGGAAAACATCCTTTACCAAAGGTGTCATGGGCTTTGAAGACGCTCAAACTCAAGACGAAAGGGAGAAACATGCTAAGGCATGCTTGGCAAACCCTCACCGTGATCAACTCCCACCCAAAAACCTATGTCCCCACAGTGGAAGGACATGTGGATTCAGATTTGGCCTCTGCAATCACTTACAGACTCACTGTTAAAACCGTGTATATGGATGACAATCTTACTCGGCTACAAGTGATAGAAGGAGAAGGAGAAGGAGAAGGAGAAGGAGAGGGAGAGGGAGAGGGAGAGGGAGAGGGAGAGGGAGAGGGAGAGGGAGAGGGAGAGGGAGAGGGAGAGGAGGAAGAAGAAGAAGAAGAAGAAGAAGAAGAAGAAGAAGAAGAAGAAGAAGAAGAGGAGGAAGAAGAGGAAGAAGAAGAAGAATGTAGACGGCCCTGGGTTCAACTGCTAGTGTCTCCAGTTAAAGCATCTCCAGTACCACGGCTGGGGAAAACCAGGCATTACTAGACAGAGAACAACAATATTGTGCAGTAGCTGTCGGTAGGGGCATCGCCTGACCTCCCATTGCCTATGTTGCTGCAGTTTACCAGGAGGTAGACAGGGAAGGGTAAGGTGGCAGCAAGGTCAGCATGGTGCAAACACCCCAGTGGGAGTGCCAGATTGGCTCCACCAGCCCATTTGCATCACACTGACCTCGCCATTCCCCCTCTACCTCTCAGTAAGCAGCAGCAACCTGGCTGCCAGGTCAGGTAAGCGCCTCATCCTGCTGGCTGCTGATTCTGGACAGATGGACCAATAGTTAGACTCACTTAAGGTAGCTTCCTACATTGCCAATTGCTTCTGTGTATAGCAATTATGAGACAACCACTTAGAATCTGCCCTCCAATCAAGCATGGTGGCTCTGTTGAATTAAAGAGCCTCACTGTGATTTTGAATTTTATCATATGCTCCGGGAGATTCAGCCGTTTGGTATGCATATGCTCCCGTCCGCATGGAGGTAATGCTAAAGGACAGATTGAAGTAAACCAAAGGGGTCAACGTTAACATGATTATGAAAAAGCAAGTCTGCAATGGAAATTTGGCCAGTGCGTTTCTACATTTATTGCTCATTAATGGAGCTGGACTGACATCTCAATAAACCTACATCCTTCCTTACGTCTACAAAACGAGGATTTCCTTTCAGGCTGCTTTGAAGCTTACTGCCAATATGTTTCAACCTTCATGGACCAACCACTGTTAAGAATGGGAGAAGAGCATTAATGGGTCGGATCCAGAGCCGGCGCAGTTGCCGACGGCAGCCACTTCCAGATGCTTTAGTTGCAAGTTTAGTGGAAGTGTATAAACAACAATGGGCATTAGTAGAAATACGTTTCTGAGCACAATTCAAAGTGTTGGTGCTGATCTTTAAAGCCCTAAACGGCCTCGGTCCAGTATATCTGAAGGAGCATCTCCACCCCCATCGTTCTACCCGGACACTGAGGTCCAGCACCGAGGGCCTTCTGGCAGTTCCCTCACTGCGAGAAGCCAAGTTACAGGGAACCAGGCAGAGGGCCTTCTCGGTAGTGGCGCCCTCCCTGTGGAATGCCCTCCCACCAGATGTCAAAGAGAACTGAAGAATGTTAATTGCTCAGATAAGCCTTGGCGTCCAGCCCGCTTCGGCTGCACAGTTCTGCTAGGCCTCCGGACTTCAAAGGCCACATTCCAAAGGCTCTGAGCAAATGCAGAGTTTAACCAGCGGCAAGAGAAAGCTGCAAGCTCAAAGGCTTTCTTCAGTGTGCTTAAATAAAGTCCACTCAGGATCTTAGCAGCTAGAAGCAGTTTTTATTTACAGCAGACTATCCATTGTCTATCACAGCGAACAGCATCGTGAAAACACGTCCTCTCTCCTCAAAAGCGAAAGTAGAGGAAAAAAACAAAGGCTGGAGACTCTCGGATATGACAAATCTCCCCCCTCCCATTAGTAGGCAGGCGTACACTCTGAGCTGTTTAACCCTGTAAGCTCAGGTTCTCCTCACAAGAACAACAACTACCAGACTTTTAGAAGACATCTGAAGGCGGCCCTGTTTAGGGAGGCTTTTAATGTTTGATGTAGTACAGTATTTTAATATATTTTTTTTGGAAGCCGCCCAGAGTGGCTGGGGAAGCCCAGCCAGATGGGCGGGGTATAAATAATAAATTATTATTATTATTATTATTATTATTATTATTATTATTATTATTATTAAAAACTACAGATTTGCACAGAGCACTTCGGACAACAGCAGCCTTATGTGGAGGGAGAAGTCTTGGCAAATGTGGGACATCTTTGGTTGTAACATAATTGGATCAAAAAGCGCCTCTGCTCAATCCACCCCAACGATCTCTGGGGCAAACCTGCAAGGAAAGCCTCTCCTCTTCCCGGAAGGGAGGGATTGTGATCAGGAGCCATTTCCCGCGCTTCACAGGGGGCGTGCCGGCCCCCTGCTTGTGATCTCTGCTGATGCGCACACTCCCTGGTCAGTCTTCCAATAGGTAGGAAGCTCGGGGGCGGGGTTTAGCCACTCAAAAGCGGCCGCGGCAGCTCTTCACCTCATTGTGCGGCCGGGTTTCAACAGGTCACCCACCCACCCTTCACTTTAGTTCATTCCTTTTTACGCTTGACCTTGCTATGGACCTACGGTTGGTCGCCTTGGTTGTCTGGGGGGGGGGGGGGCCTGGTAGGAATTTTTTCCCAATTGGCAAATTGGCACTGGCCTCTTGCTTTTTTAGCAACTCGTCACAACTTTTCCGTTATTGGCAGTTAGGCATTGGAATCTGTTGTTGGTGTATGGAAGGGCAGGGTGTGGCCATCGCCTACCCCTTCCTTATGGGTATTCCGTTAAAGGAATCCGGGGTCGTGGATCCTGTCCGATGCCCTGCATGGCTGGGGGCCATGGCACGAGCCCCGGTGACATCAGGGGAGAGCTTACAGTTGTATTTGCATCAACAGGCTCCCCCTACTGGTGGTTAACCCTTGTTAGACTCACCCCTCCCTTAGGGGTGGAGTCGAACTTTGTTGTTTTTCCAATGCCTAAGCCAATACCTCTCACATGCTGTAATCAATAAAGTTGTCACCTTTTCTAGCCCATTAACCCTAAAAACTGTGTCCATGTGTCCTTCTTATCCACAAGCATGGGGGGAGGGTCCTCGAATCACAAAACTCAATGGCTGAAGACAGGTGTACATTTTTCTCAGTGGGGTGAGTGCAATGGCACTATCTGGCCTTTTCAATCTCTGAGTCCACAGGATGCTTGGCAAGGTGTGAGATGAAGTGACCCGAAGCAGAGGACCAGTAGCAACTGGTGGCAAGGGGCAGGTCTCAGATAACAGAGAGAGCCGGTTCCAAGCAGCTGGTTGGTTGCAAATATTGCGGGACTTGGGAGAGCTCCCAGAAACAACAAAAGTTCATCAAAGTTAGTTATATCTAACTTATATCTCTTATATATCCTTATATCTCCAAGGAGGGCACGGGAATTAGAACCCTGCTCCTCAGGGAAAGTTATCAGGAATTTAAAGGAGAAAAGTATGCCATTGAAGCCCAATCCATTTTAAGCCTGGAGCATATATATGTATATATTTATGCCAGAGTTTGCGAAGAAAGAATGTGAAGAAATTGAATACTCTTTAAGCCCCGGGTTTAACAGCTGAGTTTGCTGACAACGCCAACCTATCTTAATCCAGCTAGTTCAATCTAGACCTTTCCATGTTTACTCCATGGACTATGATTCACTGTTTATTTATTATTCTAATTATTTTATTCTTTAAGGCTGATAGCCCACCATTCTTATTTAAACAAAACTCAGAGCAGTTTTCTAAACTCATCGGAGTGATAGTGAACACATGGCTTCATTCATTGGTAATGAAATAATTTCTTGTTAACATCGCCGTGAAAATGTAAGGCTGAACAAAGTTGAAAATAATATTATGAACACAAGAACCCTTTTGAAAAATGCTCACTGATTCACAAAAAAGATAGAAAAATTGGCCATTGAATTTGTACCCATGCAGTTTTTTTTGAAAAGTAAGGCAGTAAACTTTTGTAAAAGAAATGCCAAATATACCAGAAAATTATTAAAATAATCATACACAACCAGACAAACAACACCATCCACATTCCAAAATATGTATCTTTGGTTATCATGAAGTAAAAAAAAAATGTTTGCATGTACATCGTATATTATTTTCACTCAATGCCATTTCAAAATGACACCTCAATCATGAATTATATGTTGGCAGAATGGGGGATAATGTAGGCTTGTCATGTGTCTGGAATTTCCTGGACATATGGCAAGCCCGCATTATCCTCCATTCTGCCAATTTCCTGGACATATGCGGAATACTGCAGTCGGAAACAGTGTCCAGGCAGAAATCGGGAAAATGTCCGGGGAAATCCAGGTGTATAGTCAATAGAGGGATGCTGCTGGCCAGTTTCCTGCTATACTTCAGAACCACCACTTCTGATGGCTAGAGGGTGGTGTTGCAGCTATCAGGTCAACAGAGATCAGGAGACTCAAGGGACCAATAGGATCCCACAAGGCCAATTTTATATGCTGACTCTGGCCCAGCTCTTTAGGCTGAGCTTCTTTGACTGCCCATCCTTGCTTGCCTTCAGGCCACCAATATTGACAGAATAATATTAGAAGTTGCTATAATTAACACGGTTTGAGGAAAGGGGAAGGAAACAGATTTAGTTTGCCCAATTTTCCCTCTTGCCCGTAGTGTTGCCAACCATCTTCCTTCACTGCCTCAATTTCTCCTGCATGCAGATTAATAGCAACTGGGGGGACAGGGGGGACACCGACCTTTTGCCCTTCCTATAGCTGCAGCCGGTTTCTCCTTGCTGCTAACAAAGTGTGAATGAATGATGGGCATTTTCTCCTCTCACTTTACTAAATCAAACTGAACACTTCTGACACCGCAGCTGGATAAGCCGTAACTAAATCATCTTCCTTAGCTGGAGGAAAGGCGTGTTGTAAACAAAGCATACTTCCTGGGAAACCACCAAGATTGCTTCCTTGTCTTCTCTTGTTTTGGTAAGTCGTTACCCTTGACTGGCGACCTGTTCCAAATTTGCAACTGTATGCAGAGATGGATGAATTACAAGCCTTCTGTGAGCGGACAACAGATGTGGGGAACAGTCTTGACATGGTCTCCCTTGGAAGTGAGGCTTCAGGAGTAAGGCCTGCCATCCACTCCTTTTGCTGCCCTCACCAGGGCCAGATTTAGGTTTGATGAGGCCCTAAGCTACTGAAGGTGATGGGGCCCTTGATATGTCCAGCTGTCCTTTGTCAACAACAAATTGTTGCTGTTTTATGTGTTGAATATATGCTATATGGTAATTTATGGACCAAATAGGTATCTAAAGCCATTTGCACATAACAAATAGGAGCCTGCACAACCCTAAACACTATTGCTGTATATAGGTTTTATTTTATTTGTTTTTTATCTCATATTTTGAAACTGTACATCCAGGTTTGTTTTTTCTTTAATTTTTTTGGGGGGCCTCCAAGAGATTGGGGCCCTAAGCTATAGCTTTATTCAGCTTATACGTAAATCCGGCACTGGCCCTCACAGTTTGATTTTCTGGTGTGTGTTTTTTTAAAAATGTAATTACAACACTGTTGCTTTTAGATACAAGGAACAAGTGTTTTGTTTTTAAACAGGTGACACATAAAACGAACAAACATCCCATATAGGAAAAGTTATATTGTCGTAAAAGTTCCACGGGTTGTCATAAAACTTAATTTCTGGGGTGCCCCCAGGCAAGGGAGCTCTAGCATGCATGCAATGCAATAACTCAAGGTGTATCCCAAGACCAGCTCTGCAAGCTGAGGAACTAAGGCTGTTAGGCAGCAGAAACACTAGGTAAATACATTCAAAATTAGAATGTCGGACAGGGAACTTGGAAAGGGAGATGGAAAGGCATGGCACAGTGACCAAGCTTCTGCATGATATTCATGTTGATGTTCTAGCAAGAAGTGTGGCAGGCAGCTCTGAGGGAGGCTAAATCTTCTTAATCCAACCAGGTGTCAGGCTTCAAGGAATCTGATCCTCCTCCCTCACGGCAGGCTGCCAGTAATGGAAATACAAGAGGCTCTTACCAAGGTATTTTATCCAATATTCACAGAGAGAGATGCAGGATGCCGTCTCTAGGATAATGGCGTTGCTCTGAGTAATCTCCCCTCCACCACTTTACTCTCAGTCATCAGAAGCTCCACCCCTTTTGTGGTGGCTGTGTAAGGCCTTACGTCTACAGTGGTACCTTGGGTTAAGTACTTAATTCGTACCGGAGGTCTGTACTTAACCTGAAACTGTTCTTAACCTGAAGCACCACTTTAGCGAATGGGGCCTCCTGCTGCTGCTGCACCGCCAGAGCACGATTTCTGTTCTCATCCTGAAGCAAAGTTCTTAACCTGAAGCACTATTTCTGGGTTAGCGGAGTCTGTAACCTGAAGCGTATGTAACTTGAGGTACCACTGTATTCGCTTTCTGCTTTCCTGCTTTCACTGCCCTCCTGGTCCTAGGAGAAGGGGGGTCTGGAATGCTTTCTAATGAGAAAGCTGTTCTGTCAGTCAGCTGTTCTGACAGCTGCTCCCCACTCCCCTTCTTCCATTATCTCCCACCTTTGTCCTTCTTCTGTCTCAGAGTCATGACCTTCTGCAAACCACCGTTGTAAATCTATACTGTCCTCCTCCTTTTGGGAAGGTTCAGGAGAAGGTGGGGCAGTCTCCACCATTCCTCTTCAGTCCAGTCCCTGACACCAGGTTCCCATCTGCCCCAGGCCCTCCTACTAGTCCAGTATGATTCCTACCTGGCAAATGTCTATCCATTCACCAACATGATTCAGTAACTGCAACAGTGGATCTGATAGATTACAGATAGTCCAGATAGTCCAGTGAGGATCACTAAGTCTGGAGGAAGGACCATAGCAGGATTAGGAATGCCAGAGAATTCCAACGAGAACAGGGAGCAGAAATTGCCCATTGTTATGTACTAAGTTTGGATCCTAGAACAATAGGCAGGTAGGATCCTAGAATGCAACAGCCTGATTGGCCTGCAGGAGCAGCCCAATCAGGCTTCAGGAAGGATGCAGAATCAGCCAATCAGACGGGACCCATCGTGTAAATAATGTATACAAAGCCGGAGGTTTGGGGGGAAATTCATTCACTGTTTTACGAGCTGCAATAAAGAGTATATTTCACCCATGTTTTCTTATTTGTCTCATGTATGGAATAGAAATCAATTCATCAATACAATCAGTATTCACTGTTGTTGTTTTCAGTCTGCAAATGATATCATGGAACCATATAATTGTAGAGTTAAAAGGGACCCTGGGGTTCATCTAGTGTAGAGTTTTCTAAACTGTGTGTCGTGACATGCTAGTGTGTCGGCTGCAGTGTGTAGGTGTGTGATGTAATATGTGTCCGTATTTTTTATAAGGGGTTAGTTTAACCTCTGGTTTGCTCGTAAAACTGAATTACTGTGTCACGAAATGATGCAAAACTGAATTACTGGGTTGTGAAATGATGCATGTGTTAAAAGCGTGTCACCAACATGAAAAATTTGGAAAGCTCTGATCTAGTCCAATGCCCTGTAATGCAGGAATATGCAGCTGTCCCATCCAAGGATCGAACGAACCTGCAAACTTGGCGTTATCAGCACCACGCTCTAAGCAACTGAGCTAGCCCCACCGTCCTTTGCACGGCATTTCCTTTGCACTGAAATGAATGGGGTAGAATAACATAATGACTATGTAACTTACATAATTGACATTGTTTTGCCACAGTGGACAGTGAGACAGAAAATGTAGTTTGGGGTGTAAGATTCACTGCGGCACTCACTGCAGTGCCCATGGGGCAGAATGGAGAATGTTGCTTTACTACACTTCTACTTAGGGCACAATTGTCTGATTCCTCTTGCCTGGCTTGTCCTGCATCCAGTACTACACATCTCCCTGCTCCGAATGCTGTCAAAACGGGATGCATGAATGATGTGACCCGAACCCCACTTCGCAGCCCCACACCCCCCTTAGTCCATTGCTGGTTTGGGAGAAAAGAGACTTGAAGCAGCAGAGCACAGGAAGGTTAATACAGTGGTACCTCGGGTTAAGAGAAGAAGAAGATGAGTTTGGATTTGATATCCCGCTTTATCACCACCCGAAGGATTCTCAAAGCGGCTAACATTCTCCTTTCCCTTCCTCCCCCACAACAAACACTCTGTGAGGTGAGTGGGGCTGAGAGACTTCAAAGAAGTGTGACTAGCCCAAGGTCACCCAGCAGCTGCATGTGGAGGAGCAGAGACGTGAACCCGGTTCACCAGATTACGAGCCTGCCGCTCTTAACCACTACACCACACTGGCTCTCAAGTAAGTACTTAAGTACTTAATTCGTTCTGGAGGTCTGTTCTTAACCTGAAACTGTTCCTAACCTGAAGCACCACTTTAGCTAATGGGGCCTCCTGCTGCCGCCACACCGCCGGAGCATGATTTCTGTTCTCATCCTGAAGCAAAGTTCTTAACCTGAAGCACTATTTCTGGGTTAGCAGTGTGTGTAACCTGAAGCGTATGTAACCCGAGGTACCACTGTATAAGGCAGGTGAGGAGGGTGTTTCTATTCTCCATCCCCACCCAACCACCCCATCCTACACTTTGTACGTAAATAGAGTGGACCCTTCAGCAGGCAAATGTGTTTGCCCCCCCCCCATGGCTGGCTCAGCTCTCAGAAGCATCAGACACACAGCTTTTGGGTATGAAAATCACTGGCCTAGCACAATGAATTAATTGCTGCTACAGTGCAAATTTCAACAGCAGCATATGGCTGCGGAAGGAATGTTTGCTGCAGTTCGGAGGGGGGACTTTGAGGAGGCTATATTTCTGTCTGTAAAAAAAATAAAATAGAATGCCCCCGCTTTTGATTTCAGAGTGAAAGAACCAGGAGTTAGCCAATATAAAATTAACGTGATATATCATGCAGCAGAAGGATTCAAGCACATAGTTTATGGTGATAAATGATTTTCCATGACAGCAAAAATATGACAATGAAAGGAAGACAAATGCATTTCCTGGATTGACTCAGTAATTCTGATTAGGTTGCCTTTCCTGTAAAGGATTATGTAGGACAAGCTGACATGATCACCTGGAATTACCTAATCCAATAGGCATTACGTGTGACAGATAAAACATCTGTTTAAAGAAAATAAAGTGCACTTAGCCATGGGGCTCAAGATGCTGACCAAAACCAGATCAAATAAAAGGCATAGAGTTTCCCCGGCAAAGACACTGTCGAGAGCTTGCAAACAATTTATAGTCCAACAAAGCCATGCCTTTGCCATCCATTTCAACTCCTATTGATTAGCAAGCTGCAACCCACTTGACCAAGCTAATTGTACAACCCACTGAAGGAGGACTGTGAATGAGATTTAAAGCGGAGTCACTCCAAGAAGGGGAGGGCTGTAACAAAAGAGACCGTTCCAAATAAACGTTGGGAAGAAGTAAACGTAAATTGCTCAGAGGCAGCCCTAGGCAAAGCAGAGCCACAGTTACAAAGCTCTCTCAGATGCGCACCGTTCATGTCATTCGCTGCAATCCCAAGCATATGTCCTAGAAAGGCAAGTCCTGTTGAATTCAGAGGGACTTAATTTTCTTTAAAATATATTTTTAGTAAAGATTTCTGAGTTTACAAAAATACATGCATTGTCTCTTTTTTCAAGTTGTGTTTTCTACAGATCAGTTTCATTTGTTGTGAGACATTAATGCTGCATACAGTGTTAGGTTAGGAAGAAAAGAAGGGGAAAGAGGGGAAGGGGAGAAATGGTGAATGGTGTTGGGTGGCAATACTCCTCTTCTGCTTAGTGTATGTGTGGAGTTTTGTGTCATTGTCACGTGTGGGTTCTCTTAATATTCGCTTGTTGTATTTCCTTGGTGGTGAGAGAGGTTGGGAGTGGCGTAGGGTGTTGTTGGTTGTCTTTGGTTGGCTGTAGTGAGATTTGTTTTTGTGTGAGAGTGGGGTATGTGTGTGTGTGTTTTTTGGATCAGGTTAGCCAGATTGATTTGTCTGCTGTTGGCGGATTCTTCTCTTGTTGGGCTGTTATGTATGTGATAAAGGGGAACCATACCGGGATGAAGGCGTCTTCTATTTGGAGGGACTTACTTTTGAGTAGGATTGGGAGAGAAACTCAATTCCGTTCACATTTAAATGTGAACTTATCAAATTTTCACTTTCTGAAATATTACACAGACCGAAACACAGCCGTCCTTTGAAATTCACGTTTCTCTGAATTTTGCAGTGCAGTTCTCCTGCCAAACAATGTGTACAAAGAGGTATATACCAGGATGAATGCATATATTAGTCTTCCGGGTTGGCGCCATTGTTTAATGGCGGATTCCCTCTGAGCTCCGGAGGGAATAGGCTCCGTAGCGTCTGGGTCTGGCCGCTGCGGCGAAGCGGAGACCCTTAAAATCACAGGCGCGGATGCCTGTGAACACAGAGACTCGGCGGGCACCATTTGCGCCCCCCCAATCCACGACGGAGCCTTTTTAAAGGCTTCGGAACGGAGGCAGGGTGGGGCGTGGTGCTGAGAGTACTCCCTCGCCTACGGAGTGAAGCCGCAAGCCATTGACAGAGAGCGCCAACTTCTTCCAAGACCGATTGGACTCTAAAATATAAACCCGTGAGTAATACGGAGATTGGAATCTTAAAAATTTTTAATTTTGGATTTGGAACGAGCGGGAAGGGGCTAAAAAGGAAGTCCACCCCCCCCCTCTTTGTAAACAATTTAAAGCAAAGGACTGGGCAGCTAAGGTCGAGAGAATTTGTATCTTGTTTCTTGTTAATGAAAGATCCTGACTTCACGGTTTTGACACTATAAGAAGATTTACTGGAGGATAAAAAGAATTTTGGGAGCTGAAATTTCACCCCCCCCCCCGAGACCCGGGAACGTCCTATGAGAAAGCCTGTTGTATTGAGGATTTTGACAGCTGTCAAGTGAGCTGTCAGCTGGAAAAAGAGAACATTGTTTCTGCTGTTTTTGCTGGTTTATTTGGTACAACTTGTTGAAAATAAGGAGGGCTGATACAAAATAACTGGACTTTTGGTTTGGAGCCGAAAGGAACATTAAGGAACTAAAATCCCCCTAGAGGGGTAATAGGGACACTACACCACAAAAATGGTTGGAGTATGTAAAATCCAAGCAGAATTGGACAGAGCACTCGTTCTCTTGGGAAACTTGCAAGATGAATACAATGCTTTGTCTACAGAGGTATCATTACTACACTGGACAGTAAACAACAGTTTTGAGCCTGATAAGGACTTGAAACAGGAAGCCTATTCAACTGAACAAATAAATGAAACTGAAAGTGTAGATATGATGGAGCAATATGTTGTTTTTGAAGAAAATGAAGGAGGAGCAGGAGATTTGCAGGAGTCAAAGGAGAGTTACAATATGAGGCCTGACATGATGATAAAAAGGGACAATAAAAATTGGATGTGGAAAGCCTGGTCTGAATGGGACTTTGGAAAATGGAGAGATCCCCTTTGGAGGAGATCTGAAGACCTGAGGATTACAAATTTGTTGAAGGTGAAAGCTGGAGCTTTGGGGACATATGGATCTGAAAGAAATTTGAAACAAGAGTTGGAGTACCCCATAGGCTTTGTTTTTAAGTATGGAGGACTGGCTGGAAGCAACATGGAGTCTGTTGGGCCGGAGCCCCTCCGAGACTTGGGGCTTAACATCAAGGACTATCAAAGAGACCGGCAGAAAGGAACTGAGAGAGATATAAGGGCCTCGGACGTGAGATCTCCAGGCTAAATAAATAACATAAAGACTGATGGATATTGGTTGGGGACTGGAACCGGGAGAAGGGTGGGTGGAGGTTGGGAATCCAAAGGGTACATAAGGATAATTTGCTTTTTATATTTTGTTAGTGGTAAGGAAATTGGGTAAATCGTGGAAGGGAAATTTTGGTCGACTTTAGGAAAAAGGCTTAAGAATAATTAATGAGGTATAAGTATTGATGTGTGATTTTAATAAGGTAAAATTGGTTTTTTCTTTTTAAATTAATTGAAAATAAGGCTGTTAGAAATAAATTGAGGAAATGGAAAAAAGAAGTAAAGTAAAACAATAGTATGTTAGAACAAATGTTTAAGTTAAGGTAAAGAAATAAGGACTTGCTGAACTGACAATTTAAATTGGAATACAAGAAGGGGAGGTGCGAGGAGGTCTGAGAAATAAGGTTAAGAATAATAAGTATCAGAAATTTTATGTGGTTTTTTCTATTTTTTTTCTTTGTTTAGTTTTGAATATTATGTATTATGTATTTGAATATTATGTATTATGTGTTTTTTTTTCTGTTTTGTTTTGTGTATTTCTTGTTTTTGTTTGTTGTGTGTTTCTTGAAAATGCCAATAAATATTTAATAAAAAAAAACAAAAAAAAAACAGATGCACAAATAAAAAAAAAATGAATGCATATATTAGTGAAAATAACGCAAGGATGCATTACATTCAGGGAAATGGCTTTGCAAAAATGTACATAGGAAGGGAAATTGCAGACTACAATGTGCCTACGCCATGGGTAGACAAACTAAGGCCCGGGGGGCTGTATCCAGCCCAATTGCCTTCTAAATCCAGCCCGCGGACGGTCCGGGAATCAGTGTGTTTTTACACAAGTAAATGTGTCCTTTTAAAAAAAATACATCTCTGGGTTATTTGTGGGCCCTGCCTGGTGTTTTTACATGAGTAGAATGTGTGCTTTTATTTAAAATGCATCTCTGGGTTATTTGTGCAGCATAGGAATTCGTTCATATTTTTTTTCCAAAATATAGTCCGACCCCCCACAAGGTCTGAGGGACAGTGGACCAGCCCCCTGCTGAAAATGTTTGCTGACCCCTGGCCTACGCAGATAAATTTGCACTAAAAGGCAGGCGAATTTTCACACAGACCTTTTAAAAGATGTATCACAAACTGTTATGAAAATGTGGAGAAATGAGCATTTTAATTGTTATAATCTACAGGTCAGTTATTATTGTCACATATCAACAGACAAATATCTAATATTGAAGTATGATATAATATACTAATGAAACTAATGATAATGATAATTTGTACCCTGCCCATCTGACTGGGTTGCCCCATCCACTCTGGGTGGCTTCCAACACAATATACAAAAACTCAAGAGAAGATCAGATATTAAAAGCTTCCTGATACAGGGCTGCCTTCAGATGTCTACAGAAGATCATATAATTATTTATCTCTTTGACATCTGACAGGAGGGCATTCCACAGGGTGGGTGCCACTACTGAGAAGGCCCTCTGCCTGGTTCCCTATATTTCACTTCTCACAATGAGGGAACCACCAGAAGGCCCTCAGAGCCTCAGTTTCTGGGTTGAATGATGTGGGTACAGATGCTCCTTCAGGTATACAGCACTGAAGCCATTTAGGGCTTTGAAGGTTAAACAATCAGCATTTGCACATATTTGAATATTTGCAGAAAGACTGCCTCAGTTTTACAGACAGGAAATTAAGGGATTTGGAGGTGGGAGAAAAATTAAATGAATTTGTTAGACACTTAAAACAATACACCACTTGAAACAGTCACAGCTTCCCTCAAATAAACCTGGGCAGGGTAGTTTGTTAAAGGTGCTGAGTTGCTAGGAGACCTTTATTTCCCTCACAGAGCTAGAATTCTCACAGTGGTTTAACAGCCAATCCCTCTTTTTCCCATGGAACTCTGTGAACTGTAACTCTGGGGAAAAGGCACCTCCTAGCACCCTTAACAAACAACATTTCCCAGGATTCTTTGGGGAAAGTCACGATTGTTTAAAAAGTGGTACAGTTCTGCTTTGAATGCGGAGGACAGATGGCGCCATAGTTGACTGGGAGTTCTTGTACAACAAGTCTACTTCCAAAAAGGTAGGCTTTTTGTGGGATAATACTTGCTCTGATGCAACGTCATCTAACCTCCCCACAAACAAATCAGGATGAATCCATCATACAGAGGTGTCTGAAAGCACCTTAACTGCAACACTCTTCAACAGGGTTAGTTCTCACATTCAGCTCCTTATTTTTAAGGTACAATGATTACGTAGAGATATCACGTGATGGACACGTATGACAGCTCCTTGAGTTCAGGGCATTGTCATCTCTGGCTAACGTATGAGCGCAATGAATTTCTCACTGTCTCCATTCTTTATCCGGCTGTGGGATCCTTTCACATTGCTGACATGAGGAAATAATAATAATAATAATAATAATAATAATAATAATAATAATAATTTATTGTATTGTATTGTATTGATCTTTATTACGGCCATTGGCCCATCACACGACAGTTTCCCATACCAACATAATGTACTTAAACCTCCAAATTTAAAACCGCCAAAAACTTACAAACAGCAGACAAGAACCAAAGCAAAATAAAAAACAAAGGACCAACATCATACATTACAATAAATTTGTAACATAAATATCGCCCTCTGCTTATAAATTAGTAAAAGACATCCATGGTGATATCACCTAAATACAACCTAAAACATAGATCATAGTTTAAAGGGATTATCCGAGCTGCACAGGAGTCCGTTTCTCTTCTTTAGGGATAGGACGCTGATCAAGAATCTGGCAACCATGAGTGATCTTAGGGGGTCATCATCATTTAATAGATATCTCAGTTTGGCTTCATTCGTATCATCGGCAATTCCCTTTAGATATTGAGCGAGAAACTTGCTCCTGGCCGATGAGTGAAGAGCACAGTCAAGAATTATGTGATGCAACGATTCCGGTGCCCCACAATTACAATCACATAAGAGCGATATCTGTCCATTGGAGAATCTATTTCTCAGCACGTTCGATGGGAAGGTGTTGAATCTTGCCTTTACAAAGGCATATCTATGAGCCGAAGAAGTCAAGGAATTCAAATAGTTTGGGAGCCTTAAGAGGGGTAATAAACCAAGGTTTAGAGGTGAGCAGGTACCATTGCCCAAGATCATTTTCTGCTGCAAGTCCATCTCCTCTAGTTTACAGCTTACTGTTCTTTTAGCTGGAACTATATCCTGCTCTAGTAATTTGGATGGGGAGATTCCCATTGCCGTAATTTTCAGTTGTAAATTTTTTACCCATGGGCTCTGGAAATCATCTCTCCACATACATTGTATCAAGTACAAGTTTGGGAGACTGTGCCATAGAGATAGCCAGTGACAAAGTATGTGCTTCCACAGAGCGTTTTCCAGGGATACAATATTAAGTTCTATGCGTAGCGCTGAATTACTTACACAGTTGGGCAGTTTCAATATCCCTCTTAAAAACTGATTTTGAATAACCTCTAAGTGAGATAAGTTGACAAAAGTCCCCCAAATTGAGATGGCATAAGCAATTGTTGGGATCACCTTGACCTTGAAGACTTTCAGCGCCGATGGGATATGAAGGGCCCCATCGGTGAAGAAAAATCGCAAGATCGCCAAGGAGATAGCTTTGGCTCTGTTTGTAACATAGGTTACATGGGCCTTCCATCTAAGGTTATGTTGTAACCAAACTCCCAAGTATTGGAATCTATAGACTTGTTCGATGATAATAATTTATTATTTATACCCCGCCCATCTGTTGGGTGGCTCCCAACAGAATTAAAAACACAATAAAACACCAAACATTAAAAACTTCCCTAAACAGGGTTGCCTTCAGATGTCTTCTAAAAGTCAGATAGTTGTTTATTTCCTTGACAACTGATGGGAGGACATTTTGCAGGGTGGGCGCCACTACCAAGAAGGCCCTCTGCCTGGTTCCCTGTAACTTCACTTCTCACAGGGAGGGAACCACCAGAAGGCCCTCAGAGCTGGACCTCAGTGTCCGGGCTGAATTCCCAACTGGTGTTTGTGTTTGTGTGTGTTGAGGGGGGGGGCATTGTCCCATGCTGAGAAGCGGGGTGGAACAAAGTGAAGCAGCACACTCTTTATCTGGCTGTGCAGATGTTATTGGCCCAGAGATGGAAAGAAGATCAAGTCCCAACCAGAGAAAAATGGCAGATTAAGTTGATGGATTATGCTGAAATGGCAAAAATAACCGGAAGAATCAGAAATCAGGAAGACCAAAATTTTAATAAGGAATGAGGAAAATTTAAAAAACCATTGTAAACAGCTAAATCTGTCAGCAGGATTGGAATTACATTTGTAGTTTAATGATGAGTTTTGGACATAATGGAGATGTAAAAGATTTGAATGATCATAAAAGATGCAGGGGAAAATGATTAACAATAGGACTCACAAAGGGGAAAAGTCCCAGAGATTCTTTGGAATCTTGTTTTTATGTTGTACATTGGATATGTAATTGTAAAACATTAATCTGAAAACCAAATAAATAAATTTATATTTTTTTAAAGAAGCGGCACACTCTGTGTGTGGGTTGAGAGCAGCCAAGCAGATGATGTAAGCAGGGAGATGAGCAGTAAACCAAGTTCAAGATGGGTAAAGGTGTGCGCCTACAAGAGACGAGAGAGGATGATTACTTCAGCAGGAACGCTTTAAGTAGACTGGAGAAGCAGGGGAAGAAGGGAGCAAGGAACAAAGGAGGGGGTCACAGCAGTGCCAGATAACCACATTCTCAAGGCTTCTGTTATATTTGGAAGCACTGCAGCTCTGAAAAAGATGTTGTGGAGTATCAACCAAGATGAAGCTTCACACACACACACACACACACACACACACACTTCAATTTTTTTTTTACAATTTGAAATAAACATTTTACAAACTCGATATCCAATGCCTTCCCTTCTTCGCTTTCTGTGATTTGTTTTACATACCGTCCATTCTTGCATATTTTACTATAACCATTCAAGTCAGTTTTCCATTTTTACACCAAACCTTAATTACACTGCTGAATTTATCTTAATGCCGCCAACGTTTTCAGTTGTGTACGGTCATTTCCCATATACCGTATTTTTCGCTCTATAGGACACACCGGACCATAGGACACACCTCGTTTTAGAGGGGGAGAACAAGAAGAAAAAAATCTCCCCCTCTCTGTGAAAGCAACGCGAAGTCTCCGGAGCGCGGAGGGAGCGCTCCCTCTGCACTTCGGAGGCTTTGCGTTGCTATCGCTGAAGCCAAGGAGCCTGCATTCACTCCACAGGACGCACACGCATTTCCCCTTAATTTTTGGAGGGGGAAAAGTGTGTCCTATAGAGTGAAAAATACGGTATTTAATAAACGTTTTCCTCTCTTCTTTGACTATATGTTATTGCTCTCTTACTCTATGTGTTGAACCTGCCAGTTCTTCACATTCTAACATCTTAAGTTGCCAATCCTCTTTGTCTGGGACCTCCCTCATTTTTCATTTTTGGGCTAACAAAACATGGGCCGCTGTTGTTGCATACATAAATAAGCTTTTTTGACACCGAGGAATTGGGTTATTTCCAGTTTAAAGGGGAGGAGGAAAGAGAGAGAGATAGCTTCCTTAGAATGCAGCAGGGGGAAATTGGCACCACAATGCTACAGAATGTTCAGAGGCCCATCTCTTAAAACTGGAAGGAAGGGCCAGGTTTTCTTGCAGGTGATAAACTTGTTTGTGGACTGCCCTGCTTCACACTGCACAAAGGGCCTCATATGATTGAACATTCCCTGCACACAGAAAACTGGGGGTCAGGGAGCAGGGATCTAGCCAAGTTCTCTCTGAAAGCCTAGCTTTTAATGCATATAAGATTCAAACAAGCGAATGCACACCTGCACTCTGAAATTGACACCGCCCAGACCACCCCAGCAAGAACTTTTTTTGAGGGGAAGCTGTTTATAAATGCTTTCAACTAAAATAAAAACAAACTAGGTCTAAGCTAATAGCCACAAACTGCTATTTCATCTAAAGTGCAAGGCTAATATTGGAGGATGAAGATAGTGATGCTATCCTTTGATTCAGAATTACCATTAAACTACTCGTTTGCTTATCCCTGCATGTACATTGACCAGTTTGCTGAATACAGCATGAATGAATAAACTAACATTAGGCAAAATGAGGATATTTTTTTTATTATGAGGGCATTGCGCGTTAATTAGCTATAAGATTTCCCCAGAGTCTTTATATATGCAGTTTTACTTGATTGGTTTGTGGTTACTGTTTTTTCTTGCTGAAATGTATGTATTATGTGTTTGTTTGTGTGTGTGAGAGAGAGAGAGAGAGAGAGAGAGAGACAGACAGACAGACAGACAGACAGTGATTGTGACTGCATTGCTTATACAGTACTTCCTTTGTTTTGATATGTCAAGCAACGGGATTTTTTAAAAAAAAATAACGAAGTTGCTTCATTTCAAAATAAACATATTTCTAGTTGTTGTTTCCAGTTTTCTTCCTGAAGATTGATGTCTGAACAGTTGCAACAAAAAAGCAACGTGCATATTTATAATTTATGTCTTTATTAGAAGGAAGTGTTTAATGAGAGCTGGTCTAGTGTAGAAACGAAGAACTGGGGAATTCAGACCACATCCTACATGCATTGAAAGTACACACAAGCACACTTGAGCCTGCATGAACTGCCCCCTGCTCCATGGCCAAACCCTCTGTGCATTTGGCCAGTGCATGAACGAGCTCTTACTGGCATAGAGAAGCTCTATGCATATATATCAGTATAATTCCTGTCCGAGTTATGGAGGATATGCCATCTGGAACCAGCCCTAGGCCTCAACAGTACAGTACCGTATTGGCCCGAATATAAGCTGCACCTTTAAAATTCGGGGGGGGGGGGGGGAGAGAGAAAAAGTCAATACCTGAATATAAGACACTCCCTTAAAATTTCACAGACACTCACACCCATTCCGTTTTTCCATATGTCTGTTTCATCAAGCGATAGTGTCAAAGCCCATTTTTGTAAGGTCGCGAATTTGAGCCGCACTTTAACTTTTCACGGTCAGAATTCGGGGGGGGGGGAGTGAGGCTTATATTCAGGGCAATATGGTAATATACTTATACATTAAATGAAATGTCTATGTGATGTTGTTATGAGCTAATTTTTTAAAAAACCACTATATTGTTTATATTGTAACACTTGCTTATTTTTAGTCGATGATTGTGGTTTATGGTTTACATTTAAAGATATAAAGGTTTTTTAAACAACAACACAATCTGGGACTTTTCTGTGCTCGATCACTGAGCTGTGGCTTCTCCAGAAGAAAAGAAAGAATAGCTGTTTGAAATGAAGGTGGTCCAGTGGGCTGCAAATCCAGACCCGTGTGTTTTTGTATCATTTAGATATCATTTTTGGTGTATGAAACAACTGTATTAGATATGCCTTTAAGGAATGGGCCCAACAAACAAGAAAGTTGAGATCTTTTGTGAAGCAGATATCAGATGCTTCTCTGGGCTTAGGATAAGAGCAGTCGAATTGTCGGTGCCACAGAACCTAAGCAGGTGTCAGTTTTATCTCCCGTGATAATAATCAGAAGTTGAGTTCCATTTCAGCATTGGTTCCAGAAAGGCAGCTTGTGGACTGAAGGCACAGGACTGGAATCTGGCACAAGGAAACAAACTGAAGAGCAAACAGAGCAGAACTTGTTATCAAGAGTACAGAACTGTTGTTGTTGTTGTTTATTCGTTTAGTCGTGTCCGACTCTTTGTGACCCCATGGACCAGAGCACACCAGGCACTCCTGTCTTCCACTGCCTCCCGCAGTTTAGTCAAACTCATGTTGGTAGCTTCGAGAACACTGTCCAACCATCTCGTCCTCTGTCGTCCCCTTCTCCTTGTGCCCTCCATCTTTCCCAACATCAGGTTCTTTTCCAGGGAGTCTTCTCTTCTCATGAGGTGGCCAAAGTATTGGAGCCTCAGCTTCAGGATCTGTCCTTCCAGTGAGCACTCAGGGCTGATTTCCTTTAGAATGGATAGGTTTGATCTTCTTGCAGTCCATGGGACTCTCAAGTGTCTCCTCCAGCACCATAATTCAAAAGCATCAATTCTTCGGCGATCAGCTGAACTAGTACAGAACTACCTTGTAGCTTATCTGTATTAGCAAAAGTAGCTCTAGCAGAACCATAAAACCATAGAATAACAGAAATGTAGTCCTTTCCCCCAACATGGGTCTTGAACCCACAGCCCTGTGATTAAAAGTCTCATGCTCTACCAACTGAGCGACATTGCTGGGGAGCAATCATATGACTCTCCAACAAGAGTTCTGCTTGTTTCCTCTTTGCTATGCAAGAAAGATGCTAAGCAAACCCTATCATGTGTTTAATTTTCTAGTTGATGGATATGTGGAGACTGAGGGAGGAAAACTGGATTAAATTATTAGGATTCCTCCCACCACACACACCCCAGCTCTATGTTCTCTCTTGAATCAGAAAGAAAGCATAGGCTATTTTTCACCCTGAAAGTTCTGCTTCTCGTCACATAAGGGACTGGGTTTTTTTTTTTGGCTTTGCCTTTTTTTTTTAACAGCAACAAAAAAACATTAGTAACATAATAGCCTTGTGGATATCCAAGTCTCCAAAGGCAGGCGTAAGGAGGAAAGCAGGAATATTTCAGTTCAGTGCTGCTCACCCCATCTGATCAACCCCATGGGCTGGCAGGAACAGAGCAATATGGCTGGGTTGTCTCAGGCCAAATGGGCTTCAATGCTAATCTTCCTTCTGTTTCATCTTTTCCTGTTTTTTTCGCTGGGACACATCATTCTGTTGTACTTGAGGGTTCACACACTTCAGTGCGGCTGTTTTATTTCACTCCTCGCTCAGTGCAAAGTACAATGAAAGCCAGGAAAGAAGACTTGAGATCTGCACACTGTCAGTGGTACATAGTTCTGGCTGTTGTTTCCGTTTGATGCCTTCAGTTTTATCCAAGGATTATGCAGGATGGGAATAAAGGAAGATTTACATGCCTGAACATGGGTCAAATGACAGTCAGAAAACACATGTGTTCCAGCTTTTTCACCTGTGTGCTTTTCCTGGCAAGCATTCCTTGAAAAGTCTTCTAACCAACTGTGGCAGAAATTGCTGATAGGAGCTTTCTTCTTATACTTAGTTGAAATGGAGTACAGTTTTTGTTTATTTCTAAGGCCTTTGTTTTATTCTGGCATCAGTTTAGCCCATATCATCATATAGATCTATATTTAGAGATAATAACTTCCTAATGCTCCATCGCATTCTAGCATGATGAAGAAACAGAACCAGGATAAGGGTATGCAAATGAGGGGAGGGGCTATGCAGAAAATTACTGACTTGAGTTATCCAGGGGTTGGGAAGAAGGTTTGGAGCCCGATCCTAGCCATTTTTGCTCCGAACTAAAGGCACACTTAGTGGGTGGCGCCAGTGGCGTAGCGTGGGTTGTCAGCACCCGGGGCAAGGCAAGTAATTTGCGCCCCCTAACCCGTGGATTTGCGCCCCCTAACCCGTGGATTTGCGCCCCCTAACCCGTGGATTTGCCCTAACCCCAGATGTTGCACCCGGTGCGGCCGGCCCCCCCTGCACGCCCACGCTACGCCACTGGGTGGCGCTGTGGTCTAAACCACAGAGCCTAGGGCTTGCCAATCAGAAGGTTGGTGGTTTGAATCCCCACAACGGGGTGAGCTCCCGTTGCTTGGTCCCTGCTCCTGCCAACCTAGCAGTTCGAAAGCATGTCAAAGTGCAAATAGATAAATCGGTACCGCTCCAGAGGGAAGGTAAACGGTGTTTCTGTGCGCTGCTCTGGTTTGCCAGAAGTGGCTTAGTCATGCTGGCCACATGACCCGGAAGCTGTACTCTGGCTCCCTTGGCCAGTAAAGCGAGATGAGTGCTGTAACCCCAGAGTCGTCCGCGACTGGACCTAAAGGTCAGGGGTCCCTTTACCTTAAGGCACACTTGGACTCAGTGGAACCTGAATTAAAACTCAATTTTGCAAAATGTGCCAATTGGAACAAAGATCCAGCAATTCTTCCTGCAAAGTCACCTATCACATACTGTCAAATTTTGACTGCTACTGAATGTTGTCAGCTTTCAAATCTTATCTAATATTTGCTAATACTTGATATGTTGACCACTACATATCAGATGCTATCAAAATAATGCCAGTGATTGCATGCCAGCTGTCAGATACTGTCAATTGTTGAAAAACTTTCAGATGCAAGGGGAGGGGGAGATGTAGAATATCAAACATCCGTGCAAAAAAAATACTAGGAACACTATAGAATATTTACCATAAATATCTACAAAGGGAGAGGCCTGTCATAATGATAGGCATGTTCCAGTCTTGTATAACCATTTACTATTGATTTTTAGCTTGCTTTTCAGCCAAAATTAGGGCACAAAGCAACGTACAGGAAATAGTAATTTAAGTACCATAAAAAGGGAAATTTACATCTAAAAGTAAAGAACAGACCACAGCAGAAGATGAGAGGGATAGTCAAATTCAAGCAAAATATTCTCAGCAGAGAATCAAGAATGTCTTTCTAGAATGTCTTACTCCCCTTGAAGCAAGTTGGTGAGACTGAATAGCAGTTCCACAGAAAAGAGACCACAACAGAGAAGACCCTGTACCTAATCACAACCCACAACTGGGTTGTGATGTCAGAAGGGTGGTTGTGTGTCCTACTTTACGGAGGGCATTCCTCTTTTTGGTAATGTGTGTCCTCTTTTTTTGTCACTGTGTAACTGGCCAACGCAGATTGGCATCTGGGTGTGGTGGGTCCATATTGGAGGAGGTGCTGCTTCAGGTACACAGAGCCCAGATTATTCAGGGCGTTGATGTTCTATATGATGTCTGGTGAACATCTAGCTGGCAGCCAAAGTTAACTTTAAATCATTGGCTAGGGTCATGCAGAGAAAAATGAGGAATCAAATTAAAGTGCAGAGCACGTAGATCTTCCAAACACACAAACACAAGCACACACACACACACGGAGTGCTTTGCCAATTTGCTCCCTAAATCATAAAGACTTTGGATATAATATACAGTTTGAAGAATGGGAAAGGTTGTGGAATGAAAGGATAAAATTTACAGCCTGTAATGCTTTGAAAGAGAATATGATGAAAATGATGTATAGATGGTATATTACACCAGTGAAATTAGCTAAAATGTATAAGACAAATAATAAGTGTTGGAAATGTGAAAAAAAAGAAGGAACATTTTATCATATGTGGTGGGAATGTAAAAAAGTAAAGAATTTCTGGGAAATGATATATAATGAGATGAAAAAGATGTTGAAATATACATTCTTTAAAAAACCAGAAGCATTTTTACTTGGTATTATAGGTCAGGACATTAACAGGCAAGATGTTAAATTGTTTTTATATGCAACAACTGAGGCAAGGGTATTGTTAGCCCAGAAATGGAAACAAGAAGAAATTCCGACGAAAGAAGAATGGCAGACGAAATTAATGGACTATGCAGAATTGGACAAAATGACAGGAAGGATTCGAAACCTGCGGGACCAGAGATTTACAGAAGATTGGAAGAAGTATATGAATTATTTGAAGAGCAACTGTAATCAACAAATTACACTGGTAGGACTACAAGAAGTTTTCTAAGGAGAAATATAGGAAGTGTTACAAAGTAGAAAAAGATAGAGATATTGGTTATGAGTTTGAAATGTAATAGGGAAGATAAGAAATGCATACTGAGAGATTAGATTGGAAAATTTTCAGCCAGGGTTGATCAAAGTCAAAAATTTGAATAAGATGTAAAAGTATGTTTAATTACTGTTGAAAATGATTTGTTAAAAAAAACTAATAAAAATTATATTAAAAAAACAACAACAAATTAAAGTGCAGAGCACGTAGATCTTCCAAACACACAAACACAAACACACACACACACACGGAGTGCTTTGCCAGTTTGCTCCCTAAATCGTAAAGACAGAAGAAACAAAAATGGAAAATGCTGGGCATAATCTTTGAAAGCTATTGGCTCCGGGAGTTCTTGTGTCAGGTTGGTTGAAATGAGCCCTCGCTGGCCACTCACTCAGGAGCCTAGGTGTTATGGACTGTTTTATGAACGTTCCAGCAGTTCATATATTTTAAAATAAACTGTCGGTGTGCAAGGCCTGGGGACAAATAGAGCTGTCTATAGGAAAGGCTGCAAAGTAGGGTGTGTCTGCGCTTTCAGGATTCCCGTTCAGTTCAATGAAAGTTTTGCAGAAGACTTTCCACAACGATTACACCCAAGCGTATTTGCTGCTAGCCACTAATCCATATGAAGATCTATATATATATATATATATATATATATATATATATATATATATATGCTTTTCAGGTTTATACATCACAGTCATTTAACATTTCCAAATTTGACTTCCTTCCCCCTCTTTTTGTGGTTCCTTAAATTTATTTTTAGTATCTTCTGCATATCTAAATTGCTCATTTATTCATCTACTTTAAATATATACTCTTATGAAACTGCAGGTTATTATCCTGCCAATGTTCTTATCTATTTACAGTTTATCTCTAAACATTCAATAAACCATTTCCATTCTTTTATAAAATGTTTGTTGTCTTAATTTCTTATTCTTCTGGTAAGTTTTGCCATTTCTGCATATTCCATAACTTTTTGTATCCATTGTTCCTTTGTGGGACTTCTGCTTCTTTCCATTTTGGGGCAAGTAACATTCTTGCCGCTGTAGTCGCATACATGAAGAAGTTTCTATACAGTTTCGGTAGTTCTGCCCCTATAATTCCCCCAAAAAATCTTCTGGTTTTGTTTTGTTTTTACAAGTTATTTTAAACATCCTTTTCAATGAAGATTTATATTTAGTATAAATATTCAGAAACTGTCTCCCCACCCTTTTCTTCCACATTGTTGACATCTCTGAAACTAACAAGGAAAGATTTTTACTTATTTCTGTTTCCACAAGGAAACATAGTTCACATTTGGATCTGCAGAGTTGTGAAAACACTCCTCCTTCTATAGCCATTGACAAAAATCAGGAGTGCTTATTCAGATTATAGATGAATAATGTTAAGTTGTGGGCGAACATATCAGACGACACGGCGATTCTTCCAAAGCAGCTCTTTATTTGTAAGTTGGAGCAGAACTGAACTGAGGAGCTCAGTCAGCCTGCTTATATAGAGCTCCACTAGAATGCAACAGTAACCATTTTCTGTAACTAGCCAATCACTGAACGTCACTTTCGATCCTTCATTTGCATACAAACTATCCAATCACTGAACGTCACTTTCGATCCTTCATTTGCATAACTATCTACAGTATCCCCCTGCTGGCCCAGGGTGAGAACTTCAGTACATAACAAATAAGCTTTCCAAATTCCAGTAAAAAGTGAATGATTCAGATACAATTTTTGGTGAATAACTGCAGGAAAATGAAATATAGCTACGTCCTTCCTGAACACCCCAAAATCAAAAGAAACAATTTCCATATTTTTTTGGGGGGGGGCAATGTATACATTACCCAACAACAAACCTGGATTTGTCACCAAGTGCAGTCAAACCAAGTCAACCAAGGTTTAACTTTGCAATCAACCTTGCGCAACCCTACTATATCTGTCCTTGACAACTGCATCTGAGTGCCGCAAGTTGGTTACATTCTTTTGTCCTTTACATTTTAAAATGAACAAGTTCTAGGCTATGTCATATGTGCGGAGTTTTCATCTTCTTTTAAAACTGAGTACATGAGGGGGTTTTTTTGTTTTTTGTCTGATTTATAATTTGGAGCGCTGAAGGTTAACACTCCCGCAAACCCCTCAGTTATTGATAAGATTAAGATTTCCCGCCTCTTATTCATTAACCTAGACATCTAACGGTGGCTTTCATGGGCCTTTAAAAACCCTCTGACAAATGTTAATTGGGTTTAACCATGCTTGTGAAATAGGGCTGCATTTACAAATCAGCACGTGCTGAGGCAGTCAGGGGGCATTTTACAAACTGTTGATGTCCCTCAGGGAGATCTGTGCAGTTGAACTAAAACTTTGCTCCCAGAGATCCGCAAGCTGCCTACACCCCAAATAAATCTGCAGGTTATCAATAAAGAATTCTTTAATTGGCCCGAGTGTATTATTTATTCATGGGAAGATAAGTGAGCCTTAGATTCCCTCCTTTCCCAGAAGGTTAGGGGGCCTACACACAACTCACAAATCTTTCTGGATAATCCTTTACTTGAACCAGAAATTATATTATGCTTTTGTTCTTTCATGCCGAAAGCTGCCCAAGCGGGCTGTGATTTATGAAGCTGGAGTCCTGAGTCTCCCGCCAGACAGCCCACTTAGTCACAGTAATGGCTGTGAAACAGATCATGCATTCTGAGACAGGCTATAATTTGTGCTAAAGAAACTTGTCCATTTCAATTATAAAATTTAATTTGCAAGGCTCTATAAAAGGTTATGAAGTGGAGGGGGGGGAGGAGAAGAATCCAAGGAGCCAAACATTACGTTAGTGGCATGCGTGAGAGAACCACATGCATATTGTCTTGGCCACAGAGATTGGGGGTTGTGTACAGCATTTTCAGAGCCACCCCACTTCCCAACCTTACCACTATGGTGGCCCTGGTACTAAGTAATGGGAGAGGGGGAGCAGGGGTAAATTTGTCCATTCTGGATTCTCATTTTTTCAAGTATTAGGTTTCTGCGTCAATTTGCAATAAATAAATAAGTAAATAAATAAATAAATAAATAAATAAATATAAAAAGGCATCACAAAATTTTGTCAGCGTTCTCATGCACTTTTCTCCTAATACACACATTTTGTATGCAATTGGAGGAATGGCTGCTGGGAGGAGCGCAGAGAGAACAAATGCCTTGGTGCATTTGCAGCAGCACAACCGAATGCCTTCATCAGCCCTGGCTGCAACAAAACATGTCTCTCCTCTATCGGTCTCTACAGATACAGCAGGCGCTGTAATTCTCCAATGATTTGCCGTTACCCTGGAAGGCACATTTTTTCAATGTCTCCTGAGGCAGAAGGACGCCAACAATTTCTCTCCCCACAATGCCTTTGTATATGTTACTTGCACGAACATAAGCATTTCGATGCACTTTTGCAGTTGAAGAATTGCACTGCAAAATTTGGAGAAGTGCAAATCTTGAGGGATACTTGCGATTCAGTTTGTGCATTGTTCTGCAAAATGCAAATTCGATAGGTTCGCATTTAAATGGGAATGGAATCGGATTCCCCCCCATCCCCCGTCAGGGTGACTAGCCATGCTGTGGGTGGGGGAGTTTGATTGCTCCTTTAAAAGTGTAATCCCCAGGAGATCGTATAGGGCTGAAGAACGGGAAAGACTTAAAAAAACAAAAGTTCTTTGGGAAATAAGAAAAACTCAAATGGCGGGGCGTCGCTCAGGAGAGGAAATCTTCACAGTTCTTTTTGTTTCCCAAAGAACCATATACAATGGTACCTCGGTTCTCGAATGTAATTCATTCCAGAAGACCGTTCAACTTCCAAAATGTTTGAAAACAGAGGCGCAAAGGGCTGGCTACAAGTTGAACTGGAAAAATTGAAAAACACGCAGTGGAAGCCATTCGACTTCCGAGGCACGTTTGAAAATGGAAGCAACTACTTCTGGGTTTTCGGCATTCAAAAACCGAAACGTTCAGCTTCCGAGACACCCGAAAACTGAGGTACCACTGTAAATGCATGAGCAAAGAGCATGTTTCTTCTTCAGAGCCGGCCTGTCCTGAAGTGCTTGCCTGATATGGCGGAAACGTAAGAAACAGTGCTCTGCATATTTAAAAATAAATTTAAGGAACCGCAGAAAGAGGGGGAAGGAAGTCAAGTTTTGAAATGTTAAAATGACTGTAACATTAGTGAAATGTATAAACCTGAAAAGCATAAACAAAATAAAATAAGAAGAAGAAAAGAAGACCACTGCTTCTGCTGGCAGGGGCAAAAGGAAGAAGATTTGGTGTGCAGTCTTGTGGCTCGTATTCTCCGTTGCCAGGCAGAGAAGCCAAGCAGCAACACTTTACAGAACGCCCCGGTTCTGGCTGAGTTGGGTGAGAGCTGGGGCATTCCAGAGTGCCATGTTGCTACTTGGCTTCCTTGTCCCTGGGCGAAGAAGCTGAGTGGTAACATTTTGTGGAGCACCCCAGCTCTCACTGAGTCTGGCAAGAGTTGGGGCATTCTGACAGGGGCAGAGTGTGGGGCATAGTGGCAGGGCAGGGGCAGGAGACAGCAGTTCCTGCATCACCTCAGATGGTAAAAAGGGCTATCTAGTCCTTCTTTACTGCTCTGCCCGGCACCTCCTCAACCTTTTATGGATTAAAGCGACATGATTGGGAATCAATATTAAGTAGACTTGCTTCTGAGCAGCACTTTTTCAATGGCACAGATCCCTCTCTCATTCTACAGAACTTGCAGCAGGCATGAAAAGCCATTGACACTTGAGATGAATTGTTTCGTGTGGAATTACTGTCATTTAAACATCATGCTGCAAACCTTAGACTTCAGCTTTAATAATAAAAAATGACCATGTTCTTGAGCCGCCCTACGATGAAATATTTGCTACACTCTTTAAGATATATTTATGCAGTTGTCAGCTATGACTTTGCAGAAATTTACAGCCAAAACATTTCTGGAGATCCTTTGGAGTGCACCCAAAAGAAAGCTGGGCTTTGCCCTACTAAACATTTCTCCAAGGTTTGTGTCGTAGTTGTTTCCTCTCAATAATTTGTTTCCTCTCAATTGATGGAATTTTTAGTTGGTCTCTTCAATCAGCTCAGTCACATCAGCAGATCTCAGCCGGTCTTCCTTTTTTAGGAGATGGAAAAGATGGTAGCAGTGCAGAAAGGCAACCAATGCATGCTTGATTATAAATATTTGTGAAGTATTATTAATCTAAATGTTAACAACCAGAAATTATTCTTTGGATTCCTATTCTGGGAAAAGAACCTGCCAGAGACAACTCATTTTGGCCAGGAAAATATATAGTTTCACCTAGAACTCAGCGACATTAGTCAAGAAACAGCTTTTTGTATGCACTATGAAGGTGCAACAGCAGATGGCGCCAGAGAGCAAAAAAAAATTCTAAGTGATTTTCCATAGCGTTTTTTTCTTTTGTTATAACAGTTTAATTTCTCACTTATTTCTAGTGTTTTCCCCCCTGTGTGTAGATCCACCCCTATAGCCCAGCACTACAGCCTGAAGTGCATAACAAAAACCCAACCCCTTCAATCCATGAAAAGCTCTAGTTTCTGGAGACGTAAACAGATTGCATTGTATATATGGCTTTTGTGGGCCCTTACTGCCTAATGCCATCTCCCTGGGTGCTTCCAGATCACCAGTACATTGTGGCAGCAATTCAAACATGTAATGAAACTTTACGTTTGTATAGTTTAAGTGGATTAAGCCACTCTGTCACCCTGACACAACAAATCCATTTTTAAATGGGCTTTCTGCAGCTTGGAAACTGATAGGAAAATGAATGAACACTCCACAAGCAAATCAGGATGAATACAGAATGAAAGTCATATAACCATCCCATAAACAAACCAGAACAAATGCCCATCCACACCATGAAATGGAAGAACATTTATACTATTTCCAACTCCGAGTAGACTTGTTAAAATGTGTAAGTTTGAATCAGAAAAGTGCGGGAGATGTAATGAGGTTGAGGATACTTTATATCATATGTGGTGGACCTGTGAAAGGGTAGAAGAATATTGGGAAATGATATATAATGAATTGAAAAAAAAGTTTAAAAGTACCTTTCCAAAAAAATCCCAGAGTCCTTTTTGTGGGGGATAATTCAGAGGGGAACTCCAAGGCGTCAAAAAAGACTATTTATGTACGCTACTACTGCGGCCCATATTTTGTTAGCCCCAAAATGGAAAACTAGCGAGGTCCCAACCAAAGAAGAATGGCAACTTAAACTGATGGAATACGCGCAGCTTGCAGATTTAACATATAGAATAAGAGAACAAGAAGAATATACGTTTAAAGAAGATTGGAAAATGTTTACTGAATATATGGGTGAAAACTGTGTTCATTTAAAAACGCTGGTAGCATTAAGATAAATTCAACAGTGTAAATAAGTTTTGATGGATGTAACAATGGATTATTGAACGGTTTAGTTCATGTAAAATATGCAGGGATGTATGATATGCAAGATGAACCAAGGAAAGAGAAGAATGGAAGCCATTGACTTAAGGTAGTTTAAATGAATGTTTTGAAATGTAAATTAGAATATTTTATTGATTTTCCCCCAGGAATCCTGGGAACGATAGTTCACTCCTCACAAAACTACAATTCCCAGCACCCTTAACAGTTCAAGCAAAATAAATGTTTTCACAAGCTCCCGAGAAAAGAAACTCTCTAGGTGATCTCTCCTTGCTATATATTTATTATCTTGATTTCATTTCTATTCTACTAGAATATTCTAGATGAAAGCATTGCAGGGAGTTGGACTAGATCATGGGTAGGCAAACTAAGGCCCGGGGGCTGGATCTGGCCCAATTGCCTTCTAAATCCGGCCCGCAGACGGTCCGGGAATCAGCATGTTTTTACATGAGTAGAAAGTGTGCTTTTAATTAAAATGCATCTTTGGGTTATTTGTGGGGCATAGGAATTCGTCACCCCCCCAAAAAAAATAGTCCTGCCCACCACAAGGTCTGAGGGACAGTGGACCAGCCCCTGCTAAAAAAGTTTGCTGACTCCTGGACGAGATGTGGTCCATTCCAACTCCACATTTCTACGATTCTGTAAGTATTTGCAGCTTCCCACAGCATTTAGCATTTAAGAAGGCAAATGGGTTCCCAACATTTACATAGTTCATTTATTATCAGTTTTATTCACATTATATACAACCTGCTCTTCACTGTTCGCGCAGTCCCAGAGTGAGGAACAACACTAAAGTACAATAAAATGATGCTTCATTGAGAAACAGCTTTGGGTAAAAACAACAATAGACTAAACATTGTAAATGCAACCTCAGGCCTACCCAGCCAGAATATTAATCTCCAGACTATTTCACCCTGCTTGATGAATCAGATAGCGATGCCTAATCCCAGTTGTTAGCCCAACAGTAATACATTATCTGGTAATTATTGTGTAAATGAAATCGCTTTTCTCCAAATAAATGACTATTGTGTTTCAAATCCTGCATATTTCCCCATTTAAATCTTAATTAGATACATATGCAAATGTGGTCTACTGATTAATTAATCAACCAAATTTTCTTCGATTGGGTTGAAGCCAGACAAAGTTGATCCCTCCCAGCATGTAAAATCAAGGAACGAAAGAACCCCTGATCTGATGCTCATGTGACGTAATAAAGTCACTACCAGGTGACCAAACTGCATGTAAGGAATTTAGAGGATTTTGTTTGACTTCACCCTCTAGTGGTCAGAGCTGTCATTTCCACATTTAAAGGCTGGAGAGTGAAAACCGAAAATGGATGCATGTTCAGAATGCGTGAAACTTCTGCTGTGTTTTGGCAGGGCTATTTAGCCAGGAATTTTGCCTGGGGTGAAGCCACCAGAGGGTGCCATTGAGGCAATAATAATAATAATAATAATAATAATAATAATAATAATAATAATAATTTATTTATACCCTGCACATCTGGCTGGGTTTCCCCAGCCACCCTGAGCAGCTCCCAACAGAATATTAAAAACACAATAAAACATCAAACATTAAAAACTTCCATAAACAGGGTTGCCTTCAGATGTCATCTAAATGTCAGAAAGTTGTTTATTTCCTTCACTCTGCCCAGTATACCTGAAGGAAAGTTTAGTGGAAGTGTATAAACAACAATGGGCATTAGTAGAAATACGTTTCTGAGCACAATTCAAAGTGTTGGTGCTGACCTTTAAAGCCCTAAACAGCCTCGGTCCAGTATATCTGAAGGAGCGTCTCCACCCCCATCGTTCAACCCAGGCACTGAGGTCCAGCTCCAAGGGCCTTCTGGCAGTTCCCTCCCCTGCGAGAAGTGAAGCTACAGGGAACCAGGCAGAGGGCCTTCTCAGGAGTGGCGCCCGCCCTGTGAAATGCCCTCCCATCAGATGTCAAGGAAATAAGCAACTATCTGACTTTTAGAAGACATCTGAAGGCAATCATGCTTAAGGAAGTTTTTAATGTTTGATGTTTTATTGTGTTTTTAATATTCTGTTGGGAGCCACCCATAGTGCCTGGGGAAACCCATAATAATAATAATAATAATAATAATAATAATAATAATAATATCTTTATTGTCATTGCCCCCTCTCAGGGACAACGAAACCCAGCCAGATGGGCAGGGTATAAATAATGAATAATTCTTCCTCTTCTTCTTCTTCTTCTTCTTCTTCTTCTTCTTCTTCTTCTTCTTCTTCTTCCAGCAACAACCCAATGATGTAGGTTAGGCTCAAAGTTGGTGACTCATCAACAGACATTCTGTGAGCTTCATTGAAGTTTCGTCTCTCCAGAGTGTTTCCTTGGGAAAATAATAGCTTTATGCCTTTTACTTTTTCGCTTGCTCATATGCACATACTTTTGTGAGATTTCTGGTAATGCCAATCATAACATTTAATGTATCTTGAAAAGGAGTGCAGCACTGTAGAAATATGTGACTCCTTTCTTCCCCAGTATATTATTTCGCAAGGCACCTGACAGGTGGAAATTGATACAGAAGGGGGGGAAATGCATTGTTTGTGTTCACTGTTGTTTTAAAATTTCAAGCAGCCTTACCTTGGATTTAGTTGCAGCTGGTCACTTTGCTTTTGCTAATGATTGATGAGGTATCCTCATCAAAAACCTTCAAGTGAGTCATTGGAGCAGAAAGCACAAGTCCTTAGAAAATGCATTAAAAACAAAGCCAATGGAAATGGCATCAAGATTCTCCATTAACTGTCTTCTTAGACCTGGAGGGAGGGAAAGACAGGCTGAACACCAAGAATTTTCTAGTAAATAAACATATTTCTAGGGGGAAGTTTGAGGCAACTAAGAAAAATGAAATCACTCCTGCTACAAGAGTTAAACACAGCAAATCACAGAACAGAATGGTACTCGGGGAGCAAACAAGCTTGAAGTCCTTCAGGGGGTTAGCATTTTATTGAGAAAAGACAATGTGGTAGGCGCCAAAGGAAAGAACTGGATGCCATCAGTCTTCTGAGGCTCCTCGAGTAGCTTTTTCAAGAAAAAAAAAAGATCAATTAAATGCTGCTGCACATAAAAGACTTTCAACCCAGTTTCATTTGGTGCAAATCGTTGGAGCCAAACTTAGTCATGCACACGAATCGACCTATTGTCATCAATGGGTCTTAACTCAGTTGTGAGTTAAGCTCAAGTATCTTTGGTTTTAGTGGGCCTGCTCTACGTCCGTATGGCTAAGTCTGGATTCAGCCCAATCATTCCAGAACATCTCCACAATCGAGAGGAAGCGTTGAGTCCATTGAAATCAGGGCTGGATCTACACCGACCCATTTAACGTCATTTTCCCTTACTGGAACAATATTAGATATGCCATTTTTTACCTTCGTTTTTTCCCATCAAATGTTAGTAACACTCACCCACACTATTTCCCAAAACACTGTTTTTTTCTCTGCTGTTGGTCGCTGGTTGTTCTGCTCCACCTACTGGTATCACATTTTAATTCTTCCTTCCTCCCCTCCATGTTTCACCAATTAGCAGCATAAGATGATTAAAAAGTAAGTGATTAAAAAAGACAAGGTAATAATGCATCGTGAACATAAAAAGTAGGACGCCATGTGTCCATTTACATTATCAAAACCCTTCTCTAACCCTTCCTTAACTTAAAAATCATGAGGGAAGATCCATCCCGGGAGTGGAGAACCTCCTGATATTGCTGAACTACAGCTCACATCCTCACTGGCCACTGGCAATGCTTGCTGGGAGTTGTAGTTCAGCAACCTCTAGAAGACCAAAGGTTCCCCACATCTGATTTTAAAAAGCTGGGGCTGCAGGTAAACCTGCCCTAGGAGCTTCTGGTGAAACTCTTTGAGCACCATTTGATGCATTCTGCCTTGTTGGTATGATGAGGCTTCCTACCGGGGTGACCGGTCTCCCCGCAACTCCCTTCTTTGTCCAGAGCTGCATGGTTGGTAGTGCACACATTCCTTAATTGACACAGCGCTGCCTTGAGTCCTGGCAAGTTGTCAGCTGATGGTTGTGATGACCCTCTTTCAGACTCCTCTGTGCGTTTCTCTCTTTTCTCCATCCTGCCTCGCCCAAGTCTCCTCCTTCTCTGGGCCTTTGCTACCTCCTTTCCCGGACCTTCTTCTCCTCCCCTCTGCGGTGGCTGGTGAGATGATTCTCTGGCGCACTCTGCTGCTATTGAGGGGCAATTGAGGGAAGGGGAAATAAATTCATTCTTAGCAAGGTGGTAGAGGCAAAGGGGGACAGTTCCATCAGCACTGCAATAATGCTGGGTGACATGGAAGGCTGAGAATTCACACCAGTCAGGAAGCTATACAAAAAGTTTGTTATCTTTATTAAGCAAGAAAAGAACAGGAAAGACCTGACTCCATCCAGATTAAAATTAAGTCCAGTAACTAAAGTATATTATATTATATTATATTATATTATATTATATTATATTATATTATATTATATTATTATTATTTACTTATTTCATACAATTCATAGACCGCTTGATTGTAAAAAATACAACAAAAAAATTTCAAAGCGGTTTGCGAAAAATAAAACAGTAAAATCAAGAAAAATTTGCAACCCTGCTTTAAGATGATGATGATAATAATAATAATAATTTCTTTATTTATACCTCACCCATTCGGCTGGGTTTCCCCAGCCATTCAACAGATTAAAAACAGATTAAAAACAGAATAAACAGATTAAAAACAGAATAAAAATTCTGCTGCTATTGAGGAGTGGGGGGAATAAATTAATTCTTAGCAAGGTGGTAGAGGAAACGGGAGGCAGTTCCATCAGCAGTGCATGTGCCTGTAGTTGCCGACTGGTCCAGAGCAGATGTGGGCCCCATGATCGCCCCACAGTGGCAGTAGAATAGCATACCTTCCAACATTTCTTTCATGAATATAGGGATATCCTATTCCATACCCTCCAACACTTCTCACATGAAAATAGGGACATCCTAAGGGAAAATGGGACATCCTAGGATCAAATCAGAAACCAGGACGGCATGTGTAAACCTGGGACTCTCCCTGGAAAACAGAGACACTTGAAGGGTCTGGAATAAATCTTGCAGCAAATTGCCTTACCTACCTGCTACTCCTGCTTCTGCCTCAACTCCAGCAACTCTGACCATCTTTCCTCATGGTCCTGTTTCTTGTCCCCCTGCAAACTCTTCTCTCTTCCCTCAAAAACTTGGTCATGGGAGACCCTGTTGCTAAGCGCCTCCTCTGCCACTAAGTCTCTGTGACATCATCAGTGTGACATCCAACAGATGCTAGAAGCTTTGTGGCCACCACAAAACCCCATAGCACATTACAGTATTGATTTTGTTGGCAGCCCCAGTGCTTTAATCTCATGTAAATATTCATTAGCTAACAATAAATCCCTGGCTGAAGGGAACGGATTTGAATGAGGAGTTTAATGGGAACCATTAAAAGAAAATCTTTTTGAAGGGGATTCCACCAGTAAGTAAAACGCTGCGAAATGTAATAGCTCAACCTAAGGCTGGCCTTGGTTCAGCTGTAGTTAACTATAACAAAATATCATTCGCCTATTGTTTATGTGAAAAATTGCACAGAGATCCGTCTCTGTATCTCAACAGCGCACATGAACGGCTGTGAATAGGCCTCTACAAGACTGATTATGCTATTGATTACATGCTGCCATTTTGGAATCCTGAATGGATGAGTTTGAAGATAGAGTTAATAGATTTAAATGAAAAATGAACACTATCTTTCAGTGCCCTAAAAACATACTGCATTGTAATATACAGAAGAAGTTTTGTTCAAAGGAACAGTCGGAGGAATAGGAGAAGATTACTGCATAGTATTTCCTCCCCTCGAGGAAGATGATTCTTTGTTTAAAAATTTGGGTAATGTACTCTGTCCATTTCTGATCGCTGGTTTTGTCCAAATAAATAAGCCAGATTGATAGATCCATCAGATAAACAGGATGAAGTGCCCGATCTGTTTACTCCCTCCATATTCACATTACTTGTGATGTGGCATGTTCTTTTTCCATAACCCATGGGCCAAACTAGATATTACATTAAATGTGATTTTAACTAATTGACTAAAAACTGAGTTATATTTTAAAAAAATTAAAACTTGTCCAGTAGTACCTTAGAGACCAACTAAGTTTGTTCTTGGTATAAGCTTTCATGTGCATGCACACTTCTTCAGATACACTGAAACAGGTGTCACCAGACCCTTATATATAGTGGGAGGGTGGGGTGGTGTTTTTCTCAGGAGGATAGTAGGAGATGGGTGGTTGACTCAATGGGTATGGTAAACCTGTTGACGACTGTTAACGACTGCAGTTGTGTACACTTGAAAACATTGGCAGCATTAAGATAAATTCAACAGTGTAAATAAGTTTTGATGGATGGTAATAACGGAGCACTGGATAGTTTAGTTTATGTAAAATATGCAGGCATTTATGGTTTTTCAAAAGGCACCTGGGAAAGAGAAGAAGGGAAGTCATTGATATTTTAAGGATGTTTAAATGAGTATTCAAAATTGTAAAACAGAAAATTTAATAAAAATTATAAAAAAGAGTAGGGGGATGCCCACTAAAGTGCTCTGGGGTATGTTTTCCCCATAACCCACCGCAGCAGCTGTTTTGTTTTGTTTTTTGAAGTTTCAGGGACACGTGAAGGTCAGAGGAGTTAGGGGGAACTTTGTTGCATGAGCAGAAGGTTGTTCTGCTTACCCAATGACTCCTCTGGATTCAAGCCTGTTTTTTTCATCTACATCATAGTCCAGGAGGTACGAATCAGGAGAGTTCATTTTAAAACGTGCACAGATGAAACCTTTGGGCATCCCTCATTCCATAACCCTTCCATGAAGGTTCAGCTTTCATTTATGGGGAGAGAGGATGGAGAAAGAGAGATCCAGTCTTATTATTTATGGAACTATAAGGGGGCAATGTGTGATGTATGGAAGTGAGAGCTGGACCATAAAGAAGGCTGATTGCCAAAGAATTGATGCTTTTGAATTATGGTGCTGGAGGAGACTCTTGAGAGTCCCATGGACTGCAAGAAGATCAAACCTATCCATTCTGAAGGAAATCAGCCCTGAGTGCTCACTGGAAGGACAGATCCTGAAGCGGAGGCTCCAATACTTTGGCCACCTCATGAGAAGAGAAGACTCCCTGGAAAAGACCCTGATGTTGGGAAAGATGGAGGACACAAGGAGAAGGGGATGACCGAGGATGAAATGGTTGGACAGTGTTCTCGAAGCTACCAGCATGAGTTTGACCAAACTGCGGGGGGCAGTGGAAGACAGAAGTGCCTGGCGTGCTCTGGTCCATGGGGTTACGAAGAGTCGGACACGACTAAACGACTAAACAACAACAACAACAACAAAGGGGGAAATGTGCAACAGTTATCATTCTGGTCCAGTTGCTTCCAAATTCCAGCACTCTGCTCAGTGTGCAAAGGCACTAGAATCATGGCATTATTTTTCCTTCCATTTTAAAAATTGCATTAATTTTTTTATTTAAAAAATATAACTTCGGATTTGGCAGTTTAAGATTGATTTCAGACCAATTTCAGACCCTCTTCCCCACAGCATATCCTTAGCTCTGCCCTTTACAACATTCCTGGCTACAGGGCTGAGAAAATCTGGGATTGAGCATCCTTCATGGATAAATTAGACATATGAAACAATGACATGTTTTGTACTGGAGGGGGAAACATTTAGAAAAATCATGGACAATTAACACCTTGCATTGTAATTATGATTATTGCTGGCTGAGATAATGTTTTCCAAGGGGCCGCCCCCTCCCCCTTTGTGTCTCCCCGGCCTTCCATCTCTGTGCACAAATAACATTGAGGGTTTCCTCAGCTCTTTTATCTTCCACCTCCAATTCATTTCTGAGCAGCCACTTCAAAAGGCTCTTTGCCTGCTTATATCATAAACATCATTTTCTTTTGCCCTCAGGATACTATCAATCCAGGAAAGAGACACCAGCGCATTGTTGTCAGGGACACAGATGGCTGAAATGTATACATCTATTCCATTTTGTTGAGTAGTTTTAATGTGGGAGAAGGTAGCCCAGCCGAGAATAAGCTGCATGTAAATGAAAAGAGAGAAAGAGAGAGAGAGAAAACAGCCAACAAGGACTACTTCTATTATGAAGGAACAGGAAGCACCTGGCATTCAAAAGCAATAATCTTAAATTGCCAGGAGTTCCTGCCTTCAGTGAATTCGCTTGGGAAAGAAGGTGCATGTTAAACTACCCTTAAATAAATGAAGAGGTGAATCATAGGATTATAGCGCTGACCGTAGGTCATGCAGCCCTCTAGCCTTCAACCCAGGATCCATCTTTAACACAAATCTGCAACATGAGATTCATGTTTTAATTATTATTATTTTGTACTGCACATGCCTGTCTTTTCTCTTCGACACACCCACTCACTCCTTTCTTTCTTCTTCACCTTGCTATCTCTCTCGCGATCAGTCATTTTCCTTCTCCGAAAGGAATCCCCCAAAGAGGGGGATAACAACAACAACAACAACAACAATAATAATAATTTATTATTTATACCCCGCCCATCTGGCTGGGCTTCCCCAGCCACTCTGGGTGGCTTCCAAAAAAAATATTAAAATACTGTAATACATCAAACATTAAAAGCTTCCCTAAACAGGGCTGCCTTCAGATGTCTTCTAAAAGTCTGGTAGTTGTTGTTCTCTTTGACATCTGGTGGGAGGGCATTCCACAGGGCGGGTGCCACGACCGAGAAGGCCCTCTGCCTGGTTCCCTGTAACTTGGCTTCTCGCAGTGAGGGAACTGCCAGAAGGCCCTTGGCGCTGGACCTCAGTGTCCGGGCGGAACGATGTGGGTGGAGACGCTCCTTCAGGTATACTAGACCGAGGCCGTTTAGGGCTTTAAAGGTCAGCACCAACACTTTGAAAATAACGGGGGTGCTACAGCTGCGTAACCCACCCTCACTTGCGCCACATGCCACTCGTCACACCCTGCTGAGTTGACAACCGATTTTCAAGCAGTGTTCTCAGGAATGCCATGTGAGGGACGCTCTCTTGCCTCGGGGATTGAAAGGCAAAGCCCAGGAGAGGAACAACTTCCAGAGGGAGTAAGGAGGAGCTGAAACAGTACCAACGGTTAGGAAAGAGATGTCCAGTTTGCTAAGTTGGGTCACATCCTTGCATAAACAAACCCTGGGCTTCTCCCCTATGAGGAGATGAGTAATAATGGTGGACAAGCTCTCCCGAGAGACACCACTTGTCCACGGCTTCCAATCTTCCCTGAAATGCATTGGGCATACAGTCATGCATCCTACATGAGGCAGTGGTGCCTAACTGGCCACAGCTGGCTCTCCATGGGTCTGCCTAGTCTATGCCGCATGATCCACTGCAATGTGGTTGGACTCTTTTGCAGCCATGCAGGGGTTCCTTGGTTGATACCTTGGCTTGAGGGATGTGGGTGGCGCTGTGGTCTAAACCACTGAGCCTCTTGGGCTTGCCAATCGGAAGGTTGGCGGTTCGAATCCCCATGATGGGGTGAGCTCCCGTTGCTCTGTCCCAGCTCCTGCCAACCTAGCAGGTCAAAAGAACGCCAGTGCAAGTAGATAAATAGGTACCACTGCGGTGGGAAGGTAAATGGCATTTCCGTGCACTCTGGCTTCCATCACAGTGTCCCCCTGCACCAGAAGTGGTTTAGTCATGCTGGCCACATGACCCGGGAAGCTGTCTGTGCACAAACACAGGCCCCCTTGGCCTGAAAGCGAGATGAACACCACAACCCCATAGTCACCTTTGGCTGGACTTAACCGTCCATGAGTGCTTTACCTTTACCTTTTTAACTTGGCATGAAAAGGATTCTTTGAATGAGAAAAGCATGAAAAGCACTGATCTAGTCACATCCCCCTTTTCCCCAGGCAAATACTTAAATTTATTACAGAAATTTTAGGAAACCAACAATGTCAATGGTACCTGAATGTAAAGCTGATCTTGTTCTTCTAACTTATATTAGAACCTTACTAGAGCATTGGATTTGGACAAACTTCTACTACATCTTGCAGCGTTGAAGACAAGAAAACATTTGCTATAAACTATAAGAATACCCCTCTTTTAGCTTGTTTTTTATTTTCTACAAGTGCATTACTCTTGATGTTTTACCTGTTTTGTTAATTAGTGACAATTAAAGCAAAATTGTCCAAGTTTCTTAGAAGGAACGTCGGTATGTATATATGTAACTTGCCACAAGCTGTGAAAATAAAGGTTAAATAAAAGCAGTTCACAATTTTGTCTGCAGACCAGATAAACTGCCCCCTTACTTTTTGGTTGCTCCCCTCAAAAGGGTTTAGGCTGTCTTCAGACCTGACTCTCCCAGGTAGTTAGCAGGGAATGTTTTGGTGCTGATCTTTGAGAGAGCCTTTCAAAGTTTGTATGGAGTTCTTTTTCCTCATGAACAAAAACAACCACCACATTTAATAACTCAGCGCTGTGTTGTTAATACAATCAGTTTGTGGCTCAGTGTAAATGTCCAGTCCTCCTCAGCAATGCTCTGGACCAGCTGCTTTTCCTGTAGCGTATACGGATGTACGCTCTGAATTTCTTTCCTGTGCACCTTTCACTTCGCTCGTTCTCTACGTTTGTCCTTGTTGAATTTCATTTTATTGAGCTCAGCCCAGATGCTGCCCATGGCTTCTGGATCTTCCAACCAGGGTTTTAATTAACCGGAATGGTTGAGGAGAACGGAATGAACCTCACCGAATTCCAGCCCCCCCTTTTTTTGGCATATGCAATTTATGGGAAATCAAATGCTGCAAGGGAACTTGGTGCAACGTTCGGCTCAGGTGTTTGAGAATATCTCCAGAATCGCAGAGGAATGAATTAAAAGAAAAACACAAAAGCCAAAAATAGCATGTCTGTCATGTTGTACCAGCTGCATTTCCTACAGGAGGGCCATTTTAATCCCGTTCCCCATCCTGTGTGACAGGATCTTTGTTCTTTTTATAGCATCATTAACCTCCCCTAAATAGTTCCTCGCCGTCTTTGGTAACTCCAGCATACAAATGAAACGGAGGGGGGAAATCTACAGGAAAAGAGCCAGGAGAGACAGATAACAAAGACAAAAGAGGGACTGGGGGAAGGAGAGGAATGCCAAATGCTACAGATGCTGTATCCACCCCTAGCAATTCCACAGCGCCATTATTAAGGCCCCACAAAAAAAGATAGATACCAGGAGGCGAGCCAAACGATGCCGGTATAAAAATCCATCCTCCGTGTTGACTCACACACAGAAGAGCGAGGCGAGGAGGGAAATAAAACAAGCCAGCAAGACATTTGCTGTAAAGGGGAGAGAGAATCAACAGGCCGCCTCAAGGAATGATCAATGGAAAGCTAGGAGAAGAACCTTCAAGGGCAGGAATGGAGAAAGGAGAAATGCACATATACAGGTCTCAAGCCACAAGCTCAGCATCCCCCTCAGACACATTAAGCAAGGACGTAAAAAAGAAGGAAAGGGCGGGGGAAGGAGATTTGGGAAAGAAAGAGGAGGCAAAGGAATCCATGGAGCAAGTTGCTGGAGTCCGCTGTTGGAATTTATAGGACATCAGAGACACCATATTAAAGGTGCGGGGAGAGAAGGCAGAAGGGAGGAAACAAACCTACTCTTAGAGATAGCCCTTAAATTAGTTGTCTGGCAACGGGAGGAAGAGAAATGGCGAGGAAAGTGTTTGTGTGCCTGTGTGCCGGGAGGAGAACAGCACAATGGGAATGAATGCAATTCCTGCCAGGGTGCAAAGGCTTCTCCAGCGATGGAACAGATTGCACCTTTAGCTGGACATCCCCTCAGTTCAGCTTCATGATGAAGCGAGCGTTAATGGTTTTCTGGTGAAGTCCATTCCGTTGCTTTGCAAGACATGGCCGACTTTCCCAAGTGGGCGGAAGTTCCAGGGCAGACTTTGACAAAGACAATTTCATGAGGAGGCGACCAAGGGCCAAGCTAGATGTGGCATCGGCTCCATCTTTGTCTCTTTTCCTTAGGATTCTCTTTCGAAGGGGCCACAAGGGGACATCCAGATCATATTGCAGAAGGAAAGGATTTTTAACATTATCCCATGCTATTTCCCACTGAATGATGCCCCTCTGTCAAGCTGCCATTTACTGCAAATATCTGTTTCAGGAGGGTGGTTTTCAGTGCATGGGCAAAAACCCTGACCCCTCTGCCGTGCCTGTTGTTAGTTTTTTTTTGTTCTGTTCTTTCTTTCTTTCTTTCTTTCTTTCTTTCTTTCTTTCTTTCTTTGTTACATGCAAAAACTAAAGGGGAACCATTTAAAAGGGACAGGGAAAGAAAGGTTAAAAAGGTAAAGGGCCCCTGGACGGTTAAGTCCAGTCAAAGGCGACTATGGGGTTGCGATGTCATCTCGCTTTCAGGCTGAGGGAGCCGGCGTTTGTCCACAGACAGCTTTCCGGGTCATGTGGCCAGCATGACTAAGCCACTTCTGGCTCAACAAAACACTGTGACAGGTAAACGCCGTTTACTTTCCCGCCGCAGTGGTACCTGTTTATCTACTTACACTGGCGTGCTTTCGAACTGCTAGGTTGGCAGGAGCTGGGACAGAACAACAGGAAACCAAAGGGGAACTATTTAAAAGGGAAAGGGAAAGGGAAAGGGAAAGGGAAAGGGAAAGGGAAAGGGAAAGGGAAAGGGAATACTATCCTCAGCTACAATCTGAACTGGTTCTACTCAGAATTCTACCGTGTTAGCATACTGCCTTCCTTCTGCATAACCTGAAGAATAGCTCCATGTCCCTGCTTACAAAGAACAGAAGGCTGGCTCAATTTTTTGCCCCCTAATATTTAGTGTTGGCATTGAACATTACAAAGCCACTAAGTCACATTCTTGGTCCATGTGGCTCAGTATTGTCACCTCGGACTAACAGTGGCTCTCCAGAGTTTCAGACAGCCCTTCTGTTGGAAAGGAGAAGATCTTTCAGCTGAAATGAGTGGGGATTGAACCAGGAGCTTCCTTATCCACAGAGCAAAACCTCTGCCGCTGAACACACCGCTGTAAAAATATTGGCAGGATTTTGGTTCCCCCGTGATTTAAACTTGGATACTAGCTTCAACATCCACAGCACTGACCATTAAACACTGGCCATTAATGTAGGAGAATAATGGGTGACCAGCATTCATCTCCCCATTAAGCTCACTGGGTAACCGTGGGCCAGTCATGGCCTCAGGCAATTGTGAAGATAAAATGGGAAGAGGGAGAGCTGTGCCCCCTTTAGCTTCTTGGAGAAAAGGTGGGCTATAAATGTAAAAATAAAATAAATGAAAAGGATTTCCAGTGCCTTGTACAAATATTTTTAGTATTTATTTTTTTAAAATTCTGGTTCTAGAATGACAATTAACAACAATGCCGGAGTAGCAATTAGTCACTCTACTGTATGCAGAGTGACCATGTTAACCCTCCAGTTACACATTTGTACAGTGTTTGAAATTTAAAAGGCAAACTAAAATGGGAATGCAAGTAATGTGAACCATGGGGAACTGCTGGACTTAGGAGGCTGTAAGATACTAAACCCAGTTTCATGCCCATGGCAAAGGCAGACTTGCCTGAGATGCCCATTTATTACAAGACCATTAATAATCACAGCCAGGTGTACTTTTCTGACATTCAGTTGCCTTATGTTCAGAGTCACTCATTTAGCGTCACACATCTGCTGATCCGCTGCTATGCCCTAAATATCAATTTGGAGCCATGAGATCCAAAGCCTGTGGCAATTAGGCGTTACAGCTAGTGTGATTAATATTTTATTAATATGTATAGCATTTCACATTATTATTATTATTATTATTATTATTATTATTATTATTATTATTATTTTAAAAACTACCAAAAGTGCTTTATCAGAAAAGGGAGTGAGACAATAAGATTCTTATAAAAAGAAACTAGGATAAAACATTATAAAAGTATGCACGGAATAGGAAATTGTTTAAACGGTAGGCTGGCTGTTTGCCTTAATAAACACTGATGGTGAGGAGGAACTGTTAAAATGGAATTGGTCTCTTTTAATTACCTGACACCCCCCTATTAAAATTAATGGGAGACAAACAGCATTGGAGCTACAACTTTTAACAAATGTATTCAAACGTATTAACAGTGGCTATAAATTAATACTTTGCAGTCTTCTGCTGTTTCTTATTTAAGATTCACCACATTTCCTCAGTCTTCGCTGTGGTGCTTACGGACTACTGCCCAAATTACATCTTTTAAAGGTGTGCATCTTCAATGTACAGCCAAAAGTATACAGTGGTACCTCGGGTTACATATGCTTCAGGTTACATACGCTTCAGGTTACAGACTCCACTAACCCAGAAATAGTGCTTCAGGTTAAGAACTTTGCTTCAGGATGAGAACAGAAATCGTGCTCCGGCGGCGCAGCGGCAGCAGGAGGCCCCATTAGCTAAAGTGGTGCTTCAGGTTAAGAACAGTTTCAGGTTAAGTACGGACCTCCGGAACGAATTAAGTACTTAACCTGAGGTACCACTGTAAAGCATGGGGTTTTTTTAACAAAGTATTTTATGCTTATAAAAACATATGCCACATTCATTAGCCCATCACCAATCCCTGACGTGTCTAGATATTGATTTGCTCCTATATATACAACCCACCTTTTGCCCAAGGGGCTCAAGATGGTACGCATGGTTTTTTCCTCCCTGTTTTATCCCCTCAGCAACCCTGTGAGGCAGGTTAGGCTGAGAGGTGGTGACCAGCCCAAAGGTCATGACAGAGTGGGCTTAGTCCAACACTCTAACCATTGCATAACACTGTCTCTCCAAATGTATGATACGTTGGCATCCGTCTGTCTCGAGAGGCTATGGAGTGTGTCTCCAGGTGTCAGGGTCTGGGGAGAGGAGGAATGGTGAAGACCGCCTCCCCAGCCTGACCCTTCCAGAGAAGAAGAAGATGGTTCAGAATTACAACAGGGGTTTGAGGAAGGTCACAGCTCAGAGGCAGATGAGGGGGAAAGCTGGGAAATGATGGGAGAGGAGGAAGATGAAGCACCAGAGGGGGGACACAGTGTCTTTAGAAAGCATTCCAGGCCCCCCTCTCCCAGAGCCCGGCAAGCATTGAAAGTAGGAGAGCAAAGAGCTCAGAGGCAGAGGGCTATTCTCTGCAACCATAGTGATGACGCATGAAGGGAGAGAGAGAGGCATAGCTGTCAACTTACGGATTTGAAAATAAGGGATCAGCAGCCAAAATAAGGGATCAACAATTACTTTGATAAAATACATATTTTGTTGCGAGCAAATGGCTTTAGATACCTATTAGGTCCATAAATTACCATATAGCATATATTCAACACAAAAAAACAGCAACAATTTGTTGTTGACAAAGCACAGCTGGACATAGAAAGGGCCCCATTACCTTCAGTAGCTTATTTAAGGGACATCATCAATAAGGGACAGCAGCGGGACATGGCGCTGGGATAAGGGACTGTCCCGCCAAATAAGGGACGCTTGACAGCTATGGAGGGAGGGGGCAATGCCATTATTCCAAGAGGTGGCATTTCCAAGCCTCTCTCTGTGAAGATTGAATAAAAGGCAGTTGGGAAGAACTTTTCCTTGTCTTATCCATTCCTGGCAACCTGCCATGGGGGTCAGATCCTCTGCCACCTGACTCCAAGGTCTTAGCAGCACCGAAGTGACCTATGCGGGGGGGGGGGTGTATGAAGGTCCTAGGGTGCCCAGACTACAAGACCCTCCCCCCTCGACCTTGCTGATGTGGCCCAAATGAAAGCAGAACAATATGTTTGGCACCAACTCGGCTGCAGGAGTTGCCAGAAGGAGGCGTACAAGGCACCATCCAACTGTCTTAGGGACTCCAGATTTGTGGTGGGTTTGTCCCTTAGCCTTTTCTTCGCCTGAAGTTATCCCACAAGGCAGTGGAAGTTTAGGATCAAAGTTTTCTATCTCCTAGAGGGGCTGCTTTCCCCTCACTTCCCACTACAGTACAGTGGTACCTCAGGTTAAGTACTTAATTCGTTCCGGAGGTCCGTACTTAACCTGAAACTGTTCTTAACCTGAAGCACCACTTTAGCTAATGGGGCCTCCCGCTGCTGCCGCGCTGCCGGAGCACAATTTCTGTTCTCATCCTGAAGCACTATTTCCAGGTTAGCGGAGTCTGTAACCTGAAGCGTATGTAACCTGAAGCGTATGTAACCTGAGGTACCACTGTACATGCAATAAACCCGTTCTTGACCGTTGGCTCCTAGAAGCTGGCTCCTAGGCGAAACACAGTCGTACCTCGGTTTTTGAACATCTCCATTGACAAACATTTTGGTTTTTGAACGCCGTGAACACAGAAGGAAATGCTTCCATTTTCATACACGCCTAGGAAGTCGAACATGCCACGGGACTTCTGCTGAGTGCAACATCCTGAGGCCTAGCTGTCGGTTATTGAGTTTTCAGTTTTCGAACATTTCAGAACTCAAACGGTCTTCCAGAACGGATTACGTTCGGAAACCGAGGTACCACTGTATTTAAGCGTCTTGCGCCTACATTTTAAGAGTGCCAAACCCAGATTGGCAGCTTTTCTCCCTGCAACAGTGCGCCTCCATGCTTGTTTTTTCAATAAGCCCATTGGTCTTATCACAAAACCGAATTGCTGCTTAAATCTATAAAGTATCTGACTCTCACAACAAATCTATAAAGCATTCAACACACCCTCGCCTGATATTAGGTGGCATCGAGCAAACTGTGTCAAGGAAGCTGAAGTACAGAAAAGTACTTTACCTCTGTCTGAAGGGATGCTCAAAGTCACCTACAGTTTTACATGAAAAAAGGAAAATTTATTCTTTTGTTCTGTACGGCTTGATGGGAGAGAAAAGCACCATTTTACACCTTTGCCTCTTTGCCTTTCAGTAGAAATTACCAGGAGCCATAAAATGTTTCATCCATTTTTTCAAAACGAGATAGGGCTTTAGATCCAATAAATTTGCTGGCATAGGTCTTACTGTGTTGGCATTCTGGGGTGTGTGTGTGTGTGTGTGTGTGTGTGTGTGTGTGTGTGTGTGTGTAAAAAGGACAGTGTTTCCTTACAATTCAGGGGAAGTTCTTCTAACAAAAAACTGGAAACAGTGGTCTGAGGAAGGGATTGCAGATCTACGCAAACCCTTCATGGCTTTGCTCTTATGTGAACAGAAAGGCTTTGGACAAGCAAGCACAGCGGAGCATAAATGCTAGGTCACCTTTTGTGAATGCTTTTGGAAGCAGCGAAATATGTTCCTCCTCTTTGGTGATTTTTTTAATGGCTTCACTTCCTGGCTTCAACACACAGCTAAATCTGATTGGTTGCGTAGCTTTCTGACATTATCGCGCTCGCTATGTGATCCCTGATTAGCTGAGATCACTATTCCAGGAAGAAGGCAGCTCAGTATGAAAGAATGATACCAAATCAGCAGCCAATCAGAGAAGGAGCAGCCAGTGGACAAGGCGAAAAACAGAAGTTCCATGGAATATTTCACCCCATCTTTGCCCCCAAAATCAACTTTTATTTTTTTGATTTCCAATTGTTGCAAGACACCCTGAATGGTGCCTGGGCAAAAGAAGGATGGGGTAGAAATATTTATATAAATAAAAAAAATAAAAAAATTGGCAGAGCCCTAGCCTGTTCTGGCCAATTCCTCAGTTAATCCAACTCAGTAGAAATATTATACAGGCGAAGCATGTTTAAGTTCAAACATTTTCAGCAGGAAATATTTAAACACACATGTATATACCCCATTGAAATCAGCTTGACTTAGAAGTGCATACCTTTGGACAGACTGTGTACTAATCTCAGCAACAATAATCATTTTCACCAGCTGACATTGTGGCCAACTGCTACATTTCAACACCTTACTAAGGATCACATAAGGGAACACCTCCTCCCTCACAGTATTTAGCCTAGGACTTGTCGATCAGAAGGTCGGCGGTTCGAATCCCCGCGAAGGGGTGAGCTCCCATTGCTCGGTCCCTGCTCCTGCCAACCTAGCAGTTTGAAAGCATGTCAAAGTGCAAGTAGATCAATAGGTACCACTCCAGCGGGAAGGTAAACAGCATTTCCGTGCGCTGCTCTGATTCGCCAGAAGTGGCTTAGTCATGCTGGCCACATGACCCAGAAGCTGTAAACTGGTTCCCTCGGCCACTAAAGCGAGATGAGTGCCGCAACCCCAGAGTCGGCCACGACTGGACCTAATGGTAGGGGTCCCTTTACCTTTACCTTTAGGCTTGCTAAGATGTATAAGACTGAATCAGATAAGTGTTAGAGATAAGACTGATCAGATAAGTGTTCTTTCATATGTGGTAGACTTCTAAAAGGTTAAAAGAGTATTGGGAAATGATCCATAATGAATTGGAAAAAATGTTTAAAAGTACTTTCCGCAAAAAACCAGAGTCCTTTCTGTTGGGGATAATTCATACTGAAATTCTCAGATGTCAAAAATGGTTATTTATGTATACTACTATCGCGGCCCGTGTTTTGCTGGCCCAAAAATGGAAGGCAAGCAAGGTCCCAACTAAAGAAGAATGGCAACTTAAGTTGACAGAATATGTGCAGCTTGCAGGCTTAACTTATAGAGAACAAGAAGAACATACGTTTAGAGAAGATTGGAAAACATTTATTGAATATATGGGAAATAACTGTGTACAGATGAAAACGCTGGCAGCATTAAGATAAATTCAACAGTGTAAATAGGATTTGATGGATGTAACAATGGAATACTGAATGGTTTCGTTCTTCTAAAATATGCAGGGATTTATGATATGTAAAATGAACCAGGGAAAGAGAAGAAGGGAAGTCATTGATATCTTAAGGATGTATTGTTGGTAGCCAGATTGACATGTCCCAGGTTTACTGCTTTCTCTGCAGTGAAATGTCCTACTATAATGAAAAGGGTTGTAGAAAATTTGAGACTACTGAAATCTCAGGTTGCTATATCTCAATGACTAGGCGTTTCTATCTTTCTCTGTCTCTCTCTCCTAATTATCTCACTGCCACTAGCAAAGAGATAACTAATGGGTAATAGCTGGTTAAATGCTCTTGAATGCTTAACCCTCCTAGATTGTAGTATCTCCCCCTGCCCTAAGTTTTTCCCTTCTGAATCCTGTTTTTGGCTCAAACAATTAACAGTCCACCCTTCAGTGTATTGTGGCAATATAGGTTATAATGACTAGAGTCTTATAGTTATTAAGCAGAGACTAGAGAATCAATAACTTTCCCCTTTTTTCACATCTATTTTGCAGTCATTGTGCAGCTGATCTCCTGTTATTTCAGTGCCATTTCTCCCCCAAATTTGGCATCTTTATCATAATGTGAGCCAATCAGAAAATAGCCAGTGGAATATGATGGTGTCATAACCCCACATAGTCAGGTTTAGGGATGTGACGATGCAACTGAGGGTGAATTAAACTAATTCCGCAAAAACAAATTAGAGATGAGCTTGCAGTATCTCTGAATCTGGGAGAGCTGTGTACAGCCATTAACCAAATGCAAAACAACAAAGCCAGCGGACCTGATGGGAAACCTGCTGAAGTCTTCAAAGTGGGCGGAATTGAACTTGCACAACAACTTCATAAGCTCATCGAAAAAATCTGGGAGAGAGAGGAGATCCCAGCAGACTTCAGGTGCCAAAATTATCAATCTCTTTAAAAAAAAGGTGACAGAATGGATTGTGGAAACTATCGAGGTATCTCTTTATTAGCTGCGGCCAGCAAAATTCTGGTAAGGATCTTAGCAAACCGTCTGTTAACAATATCCGAGGCTACCCTTCCTGAATCCCAAAATGGTTTTAGACCTTCTAAGGGGACAGTGGACATGATTTTCAGCACTCAACATCTTCACTTGCCTTGTTGCCACTACAGTGCAGCAAGACCAGGAGTGTCAGCCCATTTCCTTGCAAGTGGGGACATTTTCCCCCTCCCTGTTCAGAATGAGGACTGCCCTGCACTGTAGTAAAGACTCCCCCTACCTCCTTTTTGCAGCACTCAGCAAAAAATCACTGAAAGGGGAAGCTTTCCACAGGGAGTAAAAGTGTTTGTGAAAGCACACCCTGCTTAACACAGCTTATCTGACTTAATTGTACTATGTGCTCTTAATCTGCACTTTGCGTATTTGTGGCTGGAATATGAGTCCACAACACATAATCTTCTTCACCAAAATGAACTGAAATAAATAATCAAGCCGAGGGCCATGAGAACTTGGCCTAGGCACAGCAATTTGGAATAGACAAGAGACGTACTTTAGCATATGCCAAAATTGCAGCTTTCCATTTTCTTTCTTCCTGGCCACATGTTATCAAGATGTGATCAAGGTACATTCTGGGGAGCTGTCTCTAAGCAAATTATAGCTGGAGGTTTGAGGTTCCTGCTTATTGCTGACATGTTACTCCATCAATCACCTCATTCTTGGCCAAAATTGCAGGAGTCCCCAGACACTTTATGGCTCACCATCTTTTATACATCCTCTGCAATCCTCTTCTAAAATTTCTGTGGCAAGAGCTTACCAAAAAAAAAAAGTGTTTAATCAATATTGGTTTGAAACATGTAAGAAGTCAAACCAAGTTTTCCATCAAGTTGACGTTGAGGTCTGTAATTATTCCTGAAGGTTCCCCCCCTCCCTGCTTTGGAGGCTGTCTCCAGCTGTGCTAATTTTATGGGTAGCCTTGGTTTATGAGCCTTCACGACAGACCTGCCTTGGCATAAATGAGCAGGAATTCCATGGTTTCCCAAGCAACTTTCTTTTGGCCTGCTCTCTTTTCCTCAGACCCACTGCCCTCCCCTTCCTTTACAGGGTATTATTAAGCCTTTGGTTTTCGAGGCTGTGAATTGTCCGTTGACTTTGAAGAACAAAATTGCTAGGGAAACGATGAGAGGGGGGAAATGGGATTATTCAAACTGTGAGTTAAAACACTTTTGTGAGCCACAACATGGGGACACATCGGCAAATGCCACCTTCTAAACCAGTGGTGTCGATGCCACCTTCCAAGCTGCAGATAGTGTGTGCTCATCTCCTGTTTTAAAAAGTCATATGGCTGTTTTCTGCGACCAAATATGCCAAGGACTCTCCTGGTCTAAATAACATCATCCAGCTAGCCCAGTGATGGAAAGAAGAAAGAGTCCCTACCAGAGAGGAATGGCAAACCAAGCTGTTGGACTACGCTAAAAATGGCAAAACTGAACAGAAAGCTCAGGAACCAAGAGGACAATAACTTCAAAAAAGAATGGGGGGGGGAATTATAATTTATTTAGGAGACCACTGTAAGCAGATGAAAACATTAGCAGGATTTTAACCTTGCTTGTGATGTAACAAATACTATCAATAATATGGACAGATATAAAATATAGGCTATGATATAATATGCAGTTGAAAACATAGACATTAGGACCCATGGAGGGGATGGGGGAGGTCTCGAGATCCAGAGTAATCTCTTTATGTGGAAATATATTTGGTTTTGTTATAAATTTATATTTGAAAAATCAAATAAGAATGATTTTAAAAAAATAACATCAGCCAGGTCTCCCCTTTTTACTTTTAACCCTGATTTCTGGTATTAAATACAGTTTAAATTGCCCTCATTTCTCCAAGTTCTTCAGTCTTGCTTTGGCAAGTAAACAAATAAGAGTTTGGGCTCACCATCATTCTGGGGTTTCCATACCTTCCAACATTTCTCCAGTGAAAATAGGGACATCCTATTTAACAATAATAATAATAATATTTATTGGTCACCCATCTAACTGGGTTGCCCCAGCCACTCTAGGCAGCTTCCAGCATACAATACAATAAAACATAAAACATTAAAAAACCTTCCCTATAGAGGCTGCCTACAGATGTCTTCTAAAGGTTGTATGGTTACTTTTCTGCTTGGCTCCTCGGCTCCTTGGTCACAAATACCCTCCAGCATTTCTCCGATGAAAATAGGGATGCGGGTGGCACTGTGGCCTAAACCACTGAGCCTCTCGGGCTTGCCAATCAGGAGGTCAGCGGTTCAAATCCCCATGATGGAGTGAGCTCCCGTTGTTCAGTCCCAGCTCCTGCCAACCTAGCAGTTTGAAAGCACCCTGAAAAGTGCAAGTAGACAAATAGGTGCCGCTTAAGAGAGAAGGTAAACGGCGTTTCCATGTGCTGCTCTGGTTCGCCAGAAGCGGCTTAGTCATGCTGGCCACATGACCCAGAAAAACTGTCTGCAGAGCGGACAAATGCCGGCTCCCTCGGCCTTTAAAGCGAGATGAGCGCCACAACCCCAGAGTCATTTGCGACTGGACTTAACTGTCAGGGGTCCTTTACCTTTTTTTAAGGAAAAGAGGGACATTCCAGGATCAAACAGAAACTGGGACGGCTTCTGTAAATCCAGGACTTTCCCTGGAAAACAGGAACACTGTTCAGCCACTGTTCAGTGCCCTCAAGATGTTGCAAGCTGCAACTCCCTTTATCCACCTTTGGCTATGCCAGCTTCAGCAAAGACTTTGACACCTGTTTTCACTGGTGAGTGCTGGAACATTACGTTGCCCATAAGCCTGAATTCTAGGCTCCTTGTAAAACTTTAGAAGGAAGAAGCCTATCCAATGAAGCACATTTCTCCCCAGTCCCCAAGAGATGTATTTCCAAGTGTCTGGAATGAAAAGGAAGGAATTGTCTGACACTTTGGAATCCTGTATTTTGCTCACAAATGAGAAGAGGTGGCATTTTAAAACTGGCTGCAGAAAGAAAGCCAAAACTGGAAAGCCTTCCATGTGAATGTTAGCAAGGAAGACCTTGAATGGAAGAGAAGAAAGCTGCATTGCTCACTGGCCTCTATATCCAGAAGGATATATTTATCGCCCCTGCGCCTCAGCAATCTGTCCTGGTTCATCCGCTGTGCTCTCAGATTCCCTCCCAAACATAAAAGCAAGCATCTATGAAAATGGAATTGATGTTCCAGTGAGTGCAAAGCCCTTGCAGTGATTACAACAGAACAGCAATTGGAACAAACGGAGCCAACACTGAATGCCATTTTAAAGGTATAATTAAAAAGGAGAGGCTGTTTGGAATGGGCTATTTGCTGTAAAATATGTCAGGTATGTACTACAAATACTGCCCAGGTTTCTCTCAGTGCAATAACCTTGAAACTCTTCTGCTGGAATCATGCGTTGCGTTTACGAAGGCTCTGCACACAATAGGACCACTTAGAGTCTCTCTGCACCTCAAGTGTTTTGGCCATGTTTAGCTAGTCTTTGACCTGTGTTTAAGAGACCAATATAAGGGGATTTGATGGGAGGTGGAATAGAAACGGATGGAAGATGGCTCAGGGCTTTCTGTGCTGCAGTTGATGTTGCAAACTCCACCTATTCTGGAAATTCTTCCATTTAGCCCTTCAGACCCAAAGGCAGCCATGCCATAAGAGTGGGAGAGGTGACCCACTTCAGGTAACAGGAAAGTTTCAGTTATTTTGTTTATTATCATATTATACCTCTACTGGAGGGACATGGGCTTTATTGCCTCAGGCACTGATACGTCTTGAGCTGATCCTAATTAGTCTCTCTACTGAGCCAAAATGAAGCTTTATCCGTGTGTGAATGCATTTGTTCATATTTATCCCTTCTAATCGTTGCCTTTTCCATCCTTCACATCCCTCTGCCATCTCAAATCGTTGTTGAAACTTGGACTGTAAACTCCTCGGAGCAAAGGATGGTCCTTTTGTTTATACTTACAAAAGTGTTGCTCACATCAGGTGATTTGCTATGAAATGTAACAGGTATATGCTATAAATACTGTCCAGATTTCTCTCAGCGCAACAACCTTGAAATATACCTATTGCATTTGAAATAAATATTATAATGATATTTTTTATTGTCTCCTCTCCCCAGGATGACAGTCGTGAACAAAAAGTGAGAGAACTGAGGCTCTGGAATAACTTCCGTATTGATTGTCTGCAATACTGATTCATGCATATTTCCATGTGGCATCAGGTCACACAATAAAAAAACAGCTCTCATGATGTGGCTGGATGTAAGCTTCTGAACAATGCACTCTATTTTTCCAGACTCTGTGGCATTGCCCTTTAAACCGGCTGCTGACTCCAGTCACCAACAATTGCAGAGTCAGCAAGTTATTGGGGAAATGAAAGGGGCAGGCAGAGTTATATAGCAGAATGAGGCATATGATTGGTTCTCTGGAATCACCTGAGTCCCAGGACCAGGAGGATTCTGGGACATGGTGTCGTTTTTATCCTCACTTGAACTGCTTGCAATTCCCTCCACCAATCAGCAACCAGGATGGAATCATAGAATTGTAGAGGGACCCCAACTATTTATTATAAATTAAATAATAAATTAACAATTTGAAAATAACTCAGGGTTCATAGCCACCTGATATTGTCTGTGATCGTTTCAAGGCAGCATTATCTTCCTGCCATTCCTTTCAAACAATACCCTGAAAAGACACCCACTGGCAAAAATTAAGGTATAAGTATGCACTTAAACTCACTGATTTGCAACTAGGACAATGACATGTAGAGTTATATCTCAGCTTAAACCTAAATTTGAATGGGTATTAGTGGACCCAAGCCTATGTTTGATTGCTGCCACTAGGTACACCATTCTATTAAATAAAAATCTAAAGAGTGGTGTACCTTTTTTTTCCAGAGGAAGAAAGGCTGCATTCAATGGCATTGCTCTTCATAGATTTTCAATCTACGCACTGTAAAATATCACCCTCTGCTGGATATCAGGAAGAACACGGTGGATATAACATCTCAAGATTTCCCCACAATGCCCTAGTAATGTACTCAGCCCAGGCAAGGGAGCCAAGATTAGCTCTTAAATCTTGGATTCAAATTTGCTCACCATGAGAACATCTGATAGCTTTACCTTTTATAAGATAATCGTTGAACTAGGCTGGATTGTGCCAAATGCTTAGATCTCTCTCCCTTGGAAACAGCAAAATTCAACATCTCCATAGACCTTCGCCACATTCTTGCTGTCCATCAAAGCACAGATTACCCCCAAAGAATAACTTTAGGATGGACTTTGTTAAAGTGTAGCACTTTTTGCTCTTTGTTACATTTGCAGCTCAAGCATCCTTACTTAGAAGTAAATCTCTCTGAGCTCAGTAGGATTTACACTCAAGCAAGTCTGTTTCGGATTGCATTTTGATTATGTAAGAACTCCACAATGCAGATTCTGTCTAGTTTTTCTGTCCCTGAATAGTGGTTTTCCATGGAAAATCCATATAACCATTTGAATTTTGGATGGTGATGAATCTAAGACTTGTTATAGATTTGACTGTAAAACACTGTATTTTCAACAGTGCTCCATCATACACAGAGATAGTGACCTGCCCCAGCTGTTTGACTCAAAAATCTGGTATTTAAAGGTAGCCTATTTTTGTACACAGAAGTTCCATTTAGCTACAATGGGTAATAGCCATTGATAGAACAATACTCCATGAATTTGACTAATCATGTCTTGCCATCAGTGGCCATCAAACACATCTTGCAGCAGTCAATTCAACGTTAATTCCACCTGCCAATAAATTTCTGTGGGTGGCTGAGTTCTAATATTATAAATGAAGGAGAAAAGATGAGGAAGGGAACCATGACAATTGGATGGGTGGGGGAATGGGATGGGATGGGATGGCTAGAGAAGGAAGCAAAGGGAGAGCCACGCAGAAATAAAAATGGTAGACAAAGCCATCTCATTGTTTGATTAGGTCATTTCCTGGTTCCCACTGCTAAATTGTTGTTAGATGTTCCCAGGGACAAAAGACATAGCTACCCATAGAAATCAATGGGAAAACACAGATGGAACAAAAAAGTCCCTATCAGAGAAGAATGGCAGATTAAGTTGATGGATTATGCCGAAATGGCAAAAATGACCGGGAGAATCAGAAATCAGGAAAACCAAAATGTTAATAAAGAATGGGGGAAATTTATAATTTATTTTTAAAACCATTGTAAACAGTAGGATGATTAGTAGGATTGGAATAACACTTGTAATTTAATGGTGAATTTTGGATATAATGGAGATGTAAAAGATTTGGATTATTATAAAAGATGCAGGAGGAAATGATTAACAATAGGACCCACAAAGGGGAGGAGAGAAGACCAGGAGATTCTATGGAATCTTGTCTTTATGTTTTATGTCGGATATGTGATTGTAAAACTGTGATTTGAAAAACCAACTAAATATTATTATTATTATTTTAAAAAGAAATCAATGGGGAAAATCTGTGGCTTTAATGTAGCTGAGAATGGGAACTCCTCCACCAACCGCCCCAAAAACCAAAATGGAGGGGCAGGAGTCAAAATAGCCCAATGAGGACTAAGCATACACAGTGACCACAGGATGCTGGCTGACAGCCAGAAGGAAGGATGGGAAAACCCAAGAAGAAGAGGAATGAAATGGACTGGACAGGATCCTAAACAGAAGAACTCCACACTGCAACATTGTTCCTTCTAATACTGATATTGTGCTTTTGCTAATGTAACCAAAACTGCACGGCCATGAACATGAGAGTGATATCGACAGACTCAGGGTAAGGTTGCTCAATGAACAAACAAACAAACAAAACCATCTTCAGAGAATAAACTGTGAGGAATGGGGCAAAATAGCCCTGTAAGGACTCTAGGACACAGAATGCTGAGTGACTGAGAAGGAATAAGAGGGGAACCGTGACAACTGGGAGGGTGAAGTGACTGAAATGGAGTGTCTAGAAAGAACTGCAGAGACACCGAGATATAAACAGTGTAGATGGAATCATCTAGTTGTCTGATAGGTCACTTCCTGGTTCTCACTGAGAAGCTATTTTAGAATGTCCTCAGGGACAGAAACAGGGGATGCCCATAGGCTTTAAGAAGAAGAGGAGGAGGAGTTTGGATTTGATATCCTGCTTTATCACTACCCGAAGGAGTCTCAAAGCAGATAACATCCTCCTTTCCCTTCCTCCCCCACAACAAACACTCTGTGAGGTGAGTGAGGCTGAGAGACTTCAGAGAAGTGTGACTATCCCAAGGTCACCCAGCAGCTGCATGTGGAGGAGCAGAGACGCGAACCCGGTTCCCCAGATTACGAGTCCACCTCTCTTGACCACTACACCACACTGGCAACCCAAACATGGGAGGAGGAAACCAACATGGAAGGAAAAAACCAAAATGTGGGGAAGATTCAAAAGCAGGCCAGTGATAATTGAGCATGCTTAGTGTGCACAGAATGCTAACTGACCATTGGGGGCAGGACCAGGGGTGAGTGGGAAAGGAAGGGAGTGACTGGAACCCTGACCTGAAGCAGGTCCCCACATGTAATATCATAAATTCCTATCATGGATTTGGTGATGGCCCATTCGTACAGCCAAGTCACCACCTGATGCTGTCATAAGCAAGTCTGTGCTTGTTTCCATAAATAAAAAAGGTAAAGAACCCCTGGACAGTTAAGTCCAGTCAAAGGCGACTATGGGGTTGTGGCGCTCATCTTGCTTTCAGGCCGAGGGAGCCGGCGTTTGTCCACAGACAGCTTTCTGGGTCATGTGGCCAGCAGGATTAAACCACTTCTGGCGCAACGGAACACCGTGACAGAAGCCAGAGTGCATGGAAATGCCATTTACCTTCCCGCTGGAGGGGCACCTATTTATCTACTTGCACTGGTGTGCTTTCAAAATGCTAGGTTGTCAGGAGCTGGGACAGAGCAATGGGAGCTCACCCTGTCACAAGGATTCAAACCACTGACCTTCTGATTGGCAAGCCCTAGAGGCTCAGTGGTTTAGACCACAGCACCACCCTTTTACCTGCCGCATAATAAAGCATACCCCACGCCTGCATACTGGAAGACACAGGAGAAGATTAGACATTTGGATAGTAGCAGCAACCGGTTTCCTTCCTTCCTTCCTTCCTTCCTTCCTTCCTTCCTTCCTTCCTTCCTTTCTTTCTTTCTTTCTTTCTTTCTTTCTTTCTTTCTGCACCACAGCTTCTGAGCTGACTCGCTGACTCGCTCCCACCAGCAGGAGCATTCTATCTGAGCATGGAGAAGTACGAATGTCAAAAGCAGTCCCTGTTATAAGAAATTTTGGCGCATGTTTATCCAGGCTTTTCCTCCAAGGAGCTAATGGGGCCACAGAAAGCTTTGCCAGCTGTTGCTTCAGGAGCTGTGTGTTCCCAGACTGCGTCAGGCATCTGGGTTTGCTCGGCTGGAAGATTCTCCTATGCTGAGCTGAGCCCTACAAATCCCAAGGCTAACCCCAGCTCAGCATTGCGAGCTGGAGCCCTGCGTGAACACAAGTGCCAATTGCTTATGTCATCAGTGCCTTGTAAATGAACCCAATATGCCCACACTCAAATTACTAGTAAATTGCTGAAGTCCATCTCTGCCCAAGATAAACACAGCTAATTGAAGCACTGCTCTTACTTTACCCCACACCACAAATCAAGTCCTGAGGATATAAATCTTTTCGCCCCTGCTATACCTATTAGCCCAGGCATGCTGTACTTCTCACCTTGGGAACATTTTTATTGGAGGGGGGGTCATTTCTCTCCCTGAAAAGAAGATGTAAACTCAATTATGCATTTAAACTAGAATAAAATTTATAACGTTCAGATTGCTGCAGCCATTAAAAAGGGGAAAAGGTTGAAGTCCTGTTCCTGTATTTTGGAAGGATATTCCAAATTCCCACCCAAGGTGAGCAAACATTGCTACATCTGAAGCAGGAGTCACCAAACAGAAGAAAAAAAACATTCTTTACATTCAACATTTGTAAAGGAGGTGCATAAGGAAGACAGCATGATTGGCCCTAACACTGGGACTTTGAAAGATGCAAGGGGTGGGGGGGACCTTTGATGGCCATCAGCATATTTTGATTATTTTCCCAACCTTTGCAATATCTATAACTACCAAAATAAGTTGACACTGTTTTTATCTTTTAGGTTTTTGACCATTCATCTGCATTGGAAGAAAAGCAAATTTACAGTGTTACCCTGGTTCTCGAACTTAATCCATTCCGGGAGTCGTTCGACTCCTGAAACTGTTTGAATACTGTTTGAAAACCAAGGCGCGGCTTCCAATTGGCTGCAGGAGCTTCTTGCACTCAATCGGAAGCCGCGTCAGATGTTCACTTACTTCCGAATTTGCGGCGTTTGGGAGCCGATTTGTTTGGGAGCCAAGCCGTTCGGGAACCAAGGTATCACTTTAGTTAAAAAATATTAGAGAAAAGACTAGTTCTCATCAAAGGAGTAAAAACCAGTGGCTTCAAGTTACGAGAAAGGAGGTTCCAAGAACTTTCTGACAGTAAGAGCTGTTTGACAGTGGAACTGTCTCCCTCGGGAAGTTTTGGACTCTCCTTCCTTGGAGGATTTTAAGCAGAGATTGGGTGGCCATCTGTCATGAATGCTTTAGCTGAGATCCCTGCATTGCAGGGGGTTGGACTTGATGACCCTTGGGGTCCCTTCCAACTCTACAATTTAATGATTCCATATGTCACGACATAATACTACAATTAACAGCCAATGAACAACTAAAGTTGACAAACACTTATTCCAGCTTATTCCAATGAAGCACCTAGGTTTCTTAATTGGCCAGTCGTAAAAGTTGCCAATTTCTGAGAAAGACTGAACTCCTTGGCTCCAGCTGGAAAATGTTATGCATATCATCGTGTTTCTGTGTTTGCCTCCAGCCATCCTCTCAAATTGTTCCCAATGATTATGCCTTTTATTGGCAGGCTAGCAAACTTTAGCATCGCATAAAATTCTTCTTCACAGAGGATGGCATTAGGAACTCAGAATCCTGCTAGGTTGCCAACTAAGGTTGCAATTTAATTTTGTAGCACGATTGCTCATTAAGGTGTCTTCATTTTAGACATTCGTGCATCAGAAACATTGGGGGGAATTGCGGTAGCTCACAGGTTTTTTTAAAATAAATCAAAAGAAATACAATGAAACTGAGTTTGTGGCTAAAGTAACATCTGTACATTCCTAGGAGCTCCTGGCTGAATAACTCAAGGCAGTTGAGCTGTGTGTGTGTGTGTGTGTGTGTGTGTGTGTGTGTGTGTGTGTGAAAACACACACATAATGTGAATCAACACATGGGCATTAAAATCAGTCAAACGTTTTCCAGCTTCCTTTAAATGTAGTTGAGAATGCTTCCAGAACCGCTCAATATGCCCCCAGGGATACCAGAACAAGCACCAAGACCTTCCAAAAGAGAAGCCGAATGGTTACTCCCTCTCAACAGGAATCTTCCAGGACATCTGTTGAACACTCAAGTATGTTTTTCCCTTTACTAAGGTAACGGTTGACCTGCTCCCCTGTTCCAGCCTGGGCTTCTCAACTGCAAAGCTAGCATGATGACACTACCATAATTCATCTGGAGACATTTCAAGTCTGAGGTTGGAGGGACAGTTCATGTTGCTTCTGGGAGGCTGGCTTTGGACTCTTTGGCAAAACAGGTGTGTGGTGGAGCCAGCACCCTCTGCAACTGGGAGAGGGTGGGGGACAAGCTGGGCATAGCATAAATGTGATGGGACCTGTCAAGGTGGGCAGGGAAGCAATCTGCAGGCAAGCGTCGCAGAGGCGAAAGCCAGGGTTCATCAAACGGCACAGATCTGCTAGAAAGAGCTTGGCATTCACGCTCCCTGTTAAGCCCATTCAGAACATACCAGCAGAACATCTGCACTGACATTTCTGCGTCATACAAGCAGGGGGAGAAAAGGCCTGGGTTTCAGCAAACCTGACATGGAGTGGGAATGCAGAACAAGTCAGTAGTTTTATAGGGCAATGCCAGCGGCTTCACACTTTTCATTACCATAGTACTACCACCAATCCAGTCACAGAAAATACACAACTGTGACAAGCATGGGTTGAAGAGGGGTAACTACTGAATGAGCTGTCTGGCTGAAAAGTGAGGGAAGAGACCCAACACCCTGCTTCCATTCTTCTTCCTCCCCAATCTAATCACCTTCCAATGCACATCTTCCTTACGGGGTCCTCGCTGCAAGATCACATTCACCCGGTGCTATACCAGCTGCACTGGCTCCCGGTAGAGTACAGGATCAGGTTTAAGGTGCTGGTTTAAACCTTTAAAGCCCTATACGGCCTAGGACCCTTGTACCTACAGGACCGCCTCTCCTGGTATGTCTTCAAACAAAAACATCGCGAAGGTCCCAGACCACAGAGAGGTTAGGCTGGCCTCAACTAGAGCCAGGGCTTTTTCGGCTGTGGCTCTGATCTGGTAGAACGCTCTGTCACAAGAGACTAGGGCCCTGCGGGATTTGACATCTTTCCGCAGGGCCTGCAAGACAGAGCTGTTCCACCAGGCCTTTGGTCAGGGCACAGCCTGACTCCCTCCTTTGGCAATCTTCACAGAACTCTAGCCCAATGGTTGCCATCAATTTGATTTGAATTAATTTTATAATGAAATGATTTTAGAATGTTGTACTATTTTATTGTTGTTAGCTGCCCTGAGCCTGGCTTCAGCTGGGGAGGGCGGGATATAAATAAAATATGCCCTATCCCTATCCTTCCCCCTCCTCTTCCCCTCTCTGCGTGGCCTCATTGACTCCCACCAGAGGCAGGAATGATGGACAAGAAGGTGGTTGGTGGGGTGAGGAAGAGAGATTCTCGCCAGCAGGGCTGCTCTGACGGTGGAGCCTGACTAAGGAAATTTGAAAGTAAGCTTAGAACAAGTAGTGGCGCTCAGGCAGCAGCAGCCCCCAATATCACGGAGCCAGGTGACTTGTGCGAGAGCATGGCCCCCCAAAACAGGCATCTTTCAGGGCTGTGCTCTCGCAGGATCCAAAATAGGACAGCCTGGGATATATTCTGATTTACATTTCAAAATATTCATTTAAACAACCTTAAATCAATGACATCCCTTCTTTTCTTTCCATGGTTCATTTTGCACACCATCCATCCCTGCATATTTTACATAAACTAAAACAATCAGTAGTCCATTGTTACAGCCACCAGAACTTATTTTCACCGTTGAATTTATCTTAATGCTACCAGCGTTTTTAAATAAACACAATTTTCACCGATCTATTCAGTGAATATTTTCCAGCCTTCTTTAAATGTACATTCTTCTTGTTCTCTTATTCTATATGTTAAATCTGCAAGCTGCGCATATTCCATCAATTTAAGTTGCCATTCTTCTTTAGTTGGGACCTCACTTGTTTTCCATTTGGGGGCTAACAAAACACGGGCCGCAGTAGTAGCATACATAAATAGTCTTTTTTGACGCCTGGGAATTTCCCTCTGAATTATCTCCAATAAAAAAGTCTCCTTTGGGGGGGGGGAGTACTTTTAAACATTTTTTTCAGTTCATTATGGATCATTTCTCAATACTCTTTTTACCCTTTTACAGATCCACCACATATGAAAGAATGTTCCTTCCACATCTTTCCATCTCCAGATTTTGGTTCTCCAGCTTCCAAGAGCTGACCTTGAGCATAGTTAATAGAATCGTAGAATTGTAGAGTTGGAAGGGACCACAGGGGTCTTTTACCCTTTTACAAGTCCACCACATATGATAAAACGTACCCTCAACATGAGGTTGAGGGACGGTCTGGAATTCAATCAGAAGCCAAGATGGCTTCTGTAATTCCGGGACATCCTGCTTAAAGCAGGACAGTTGAGGGGTATGGGGTGGCAGACAAGCAAACTCTTCCACAGGCTTCCCCAGCAATGACATGCAACAGACACCTTGAAGACAGAAAGCAAAGATGAATTTCAGATAGGGAAGTGCAGGGGAAAGTGTGTTCAGCTGCGTAAATTCTTAAAGCCACGTCATCGTCCGAATAACTTCTCTCTGAGAGTTTGCCTGGCTTCTACTTTGCCCCTTCAAAAGAAAACACCTGTGCATAGCTCTCTCCAAAAGCTGTCCAGAGTGCATCTCTTGGAGTTGATAAGGTTCATTACTGAGTTATTTGCAGTTTGACAGATCACTCTCCTTCCCAGGCTGAGAGGGGAAATGGCAAATACAGTGGTACCTCGGGTTACATATGCTTCAGGTTACATACGCTTCAGATTACAGACTCCGCTAACCCAGAAATAGTACCTCGGGTTAAGAACTTTGCTTCAGGATGAGAATAGAAATCGTGCTCCAGCGGTGCAGCGGCAGCGAGAGGCTCCATTAGTTAAAGTGGTACCTCAGGTTAAGAACAGTTTCAGGTTAAGAACGGACCTCCAGAACGAATTAAGTTCTTAACCCAAGGTACCACTGTACAGGTTATTTGTTGGGACAGTGTGATGTTTGCAGCTGCTGTTAAAGTTGAAAAACAATGAAGCACAGGACGGAGCAATGGAGAATTTCTGAAACAACAATGGGATATTAGTTCCGCCCACGGCAGGATGGAGAACAGCAACAACAGGTAAAGATAGACATAATATTTTACAAGGACAGGAAGAAACATCATGGACAGAATAATTACCACACACAGGAAGAACAAGGATATAGTTTGAGTGCCTCACTTGCAGTTTTATAAATCATTTAATGTGCCAACACAAATAGACGTTATTAATATCGCAGTTGTTGTATAAGGGATTATTAATTTGACTGGAGTGTAATTGGAATTAATAAGATTTTGGAACGCAGAAACAAAGTAAATCATCAAACCATAAATTCCAGCACGCGGGGGGCCACCTAAATTATATAATTTTGTATATGAATGATTGGTGTTAGTAATTGTATCATAATTTGGCATTTTTATAATGAGGCTATTATTGGATTATTGTAATTGAAAACTAATAAAAAAATATTATAAAAAAGAGTGCAACTCTTGCTGCTGCCTTGCAATGTATCTTCAAACACCAGATGGCCCTGGTTTTTGAGAAAGGGGGCTGGCGCCTGCCTCGGAGCAGATCTCATTTCCAAAGCTCACGGCTTCAAGATACAAAATAAGACGACTCCACCTGCCAGGAAGGAGAAGCAACTGGTCAAGAAGATAATTTACAGTTGATGTAAACCTACTCAGCAGGATTACCAGGACATTTATATGCTTACAAGCACGCTTGAGTGGCATACGATGCTAATGGATGTTAAAAGGAGCCCTGCATGATGAATGATGGTAATTAATGATTGGAGGAGAGCACAACACATTCAAAAGAGGGAACGCCAAGGAAGCGTCGCAAAGTTCAGACGCAGAAGCCAGCCATTTCAGAGGTCTTTTCGAGACTCCGATATAAAATAAAAAACTTATTAGCCCCGGCTCTTCACCTTCCCATTTATGGAGGAGACTTAATAATAGTTACAAGCAAAAGGAGATTCTATTTTTGGATCCTATCACTTTAAATACAGTCAGTCAGACACACACAGCCATTTTTTTCTTTTTTGAAAGTCTTGTTCCTCCCAGCCTGCCAACAAATCATGCTTTTCATACAATACAGGATTCTCCATAAAAGTTGTCCCTTGGGTTATGTCACCATTTTTATATGCGTAATTATTCCTAATAACTAGATAAATTGGCTCAGCGGGATGGGGGGCAAACTATCCTACTGATTTCTAGAAGCAATGGCAGGCTGTGGGAAGTAAGGTTATGGGTCCATCTCTTTTTATTTATTCTTCAGATTTTAATTCAGTTTTATTCAGGAGGCTCAAGATGTGTAACAACCGATTAGATATGTACACCATGCAATTGCAGGTGCTCACTTCCTCCAGGAGCTAAGTCTCGATTTGCTCCTCTCCACACAAACTACTGGCTGTCACCAAGACTTGCTACTTGTGGTTTGTTTGAAGGAAACAAGCAACAAGCCCAGGTTTAGCCATAACGCTAAGCCAAAGCCCATTTCTCCAAGGGAGTCGCAGACAATTTTCTTCCAAGTTTTTGGGTGCATAGATCTTTTCCCCCCAACAATTACCGGTAACCTAACTGCTTCAGTGAAGTTGTGGTGCTGGTTATCTATTTATTTCCCATTTTGAGCCCCTCCAATTTGCACACAGCTAGGGTTGTCATATTTCAATTCCTGACACCCACAAAATTGTTAAGTTTTGGGGGGGAACAAAAAATTGTTTTTAAGCTTTCTTAGCTGTTTCCGCTGCTTTTTCCATCGCATAGCCATACATCTGGGTTGACCTGACATTTTACCACTTCAACAAAATTCCCCCCTACACCATTTTTACACCCAAAACCAGGACGTCAGGAATTTTCCTGACGTATGGCAAGCCTACACACAGCTGTAACACTGTACATACAAGCCGCTGTAAATATAGTCTCTCCCTTTCTTTTCTTTTTAAACAAATGGAGTCTCATATAATCCTATTCATTTATACTCCCATGAATTCAATAGGATATTCTTTGTGCTGCATGTTGGAATATAATTATAAGTTTTTAAAATTATGAACAATGCAGAAGGAATAGGCAAAGAGATGTTAGGTCACCCGATGAAATAAATTAACAATAGATTTCAGACACACAAAAGAAACTACTACTTCACACAATGCAGAATTCACAACCACAAAGTGTAATGACGGCAAGTTGCTTGTTTTTTATTATTATTATTGAAGGATTAAGGTCCTAGTGGTGCAGCAATAAAACTGCTAGCACATTTGAGAAGCTAAGCAGGATCCAGTAAGGTTTCAAATTGGATGGGGAACCGTGTGTGGAGAATCCTGCACTGCAGGGAGTTGGACTAGACGATCTTTGAGCATCTTTTCTACTCTATGATTCTTGATTTGGCAATGTCATGGAGATTAGGCCTAATCAGGCACTAATAGCCCTGATACCTAAATGAAACTTCCACGTATAGAGGCAATTTATCATGGAATACCAGAGGCCCAGTGAGGGGCAACAGGAGAAGGCAACCTCTCTCCTGCCTTGTTTCTGAACTCCCAAAGGAATTTGGTTGACCAATGCAGGATGCAAAAGTCTAGACCAGATGGGCCTTTGGTCTAATCTCTCAAGGCAATTCCAAGGTTCCTATATATAAGCATGATTTTTTTTTTAAAAAAAGATCAGTGTGTTTGGGTATTAATCCAGCACCTCAGCAGCAGATGGATTTGCTCTTTCTCACCTTCTACATTCAAGCTGGAGTGTCAACAGTTCTGTTTTTAGAAGCCAAGAACTAAGTCACAAAGATTCCTGCTGGATGCCATGCCAAAGAAGAAGGGCATTCGGTTTCCGTGCTCTCTGAATCTCCAGCACAGCTATGAGGAAGCAGGAAAGGCTAGCAGCAAACTTCTGAGCATTAAAAATAAGCCGACATTCAGGGGGTGAAACATTAAAGCCCGGCCACAATGTCGCCACACAGTTCATCGGCAAGCGAAAAGCATCTACCTACAGGCATCCAAAGAATCTCACAAACGATATTGACATTTTTAACATCAAGTCCAAAGAGCTGGAGCTAAGCTAAAGGAAGCCTTGGCCTCCACAATCCAAATGTACCTCCGTCATGACAGAACATACTCAAGTATTTGTATGTTGTAGAGCTTTTAAAATAAAGCTTCTTGATATTTCGAACGAAGGTCAGACAAATACTTTCCAAGATGCTGCAGAGCTCCTGTGCAGATCCCATTCATTTCAAGAGGGTTTGCACAAGGGAATTTGCAAGGTTGTATTGTGACCTTAAAACACTTCAGTTGATTCATAGGAGGAAAGCAAATTTAATGGGTGAGGTCAAATTTTAATAGGTGTAAAATAAAATAAAAAGATTAATGTATTTTACAGGGAGACTGCTGAAGATTAAGTTCTAAAAATATGTGTTGTGTTATTCAGACATCAGCTAGCACACTTCCTTTGATACCTCAGGCAGGTACCTGGATTCAGCAGAAGGAGGGGACTGCCGCCATTTTCTATTTATGTTGCTTGCATAGGAATATCAGCTGTCAATAGCAAGATGGTGTCCACTTTCTGTCAGATAGCACACGCATATCATCATCATCATCATCATCATCATCATCATCATCATAAATGTGTATGCCAGCCTTCACCTGAATATCACAGGACAGTTCACAATACAAAAATACAAAACGAAAATGCAAAATATATAATAAAACAAGAACAAAACAAAACAAACACTCCCCACAAAAAAACCACATTTAAAAGGTCATAGAATGTTCAATCAGCCAAAGGCCTGGTTTTTGCCTGGTGCCTGAATATCTGTAATGAGTATTTTGTAATACTGATGTAATACTTGGAGGTACATCCCATTTATTGTTCTGTTGGGGTACTTTACGAGGATGGACTATTTTCCTGTTTTACTTTGTGGTGAAACTTGAACAGCACTGAGTACTGTTCCCCCTGCCCAATGCAAAATATTCAGCCCCTGTGACAAGCAGCAGGCCAGCTTACCACTGCCCAAGAGGGATGGGTTCTCCTGAACTGCTGGGCTTGAACATTCCCAACATGGGCAGAGAGTTGCTAGAGATCCCATGAAGAAGAAGAAGAAGAGTTTGGATTTGATATCCTGCTTTATCACTACCCAGAGTCTCAAAGTGGCTAACATTCTCTTTTCCCTTCCTCCCCCACAACAAACACTCTGTGAGGTGAGTGGGGCTGAGAGACTTCAGAGAAGTGTGACTAGCCCAAGGTCACCCAGCAGCTGCATGTGGAGGAGCGGGGAAGTGAACCCAGTTCCCCAGATTACAAGACTACCGCTCTTAACCACTACACCACACTGGCTCTCACATGAATGCCTGTTCAATGCACACGTTCTGCTTGCAGCAGTGTAGCTCCCACCGTAGGCTTGCAAGTGAAGAAAAGACAAATGTTGAGCAAAATCAGCTGAACCAAAATGTGGTTACATCAGTCCTGATGCTTGGTATCTTATATCTATATAAAAGGCGTATGATGTAACTGGAAGATGATGGTCCAGGGCTATTGCTTTCCTTTGGCTGAATATCAGCATTGTCTATCGCAAGCAATACCATGTGAGCCTGCAGAGGGGGGAGTCCCAACAGCCCAATTCAAGCAATTCATTGAAGTGGAAACATTGAGGAGCAAATGGAAAGCAGAGATCAATGGCTCCCAGCAGCAATGTCGCCAATTATGATTTTTTTATATAGAATTAGAATGAATTTGCCATTCTGGCTTGCTCATTATGGTTCTATCATGTAATGTTATGAAAAACATATTATTCTCGTGTATAGGAAACAAATGAACCACTCCGACTTTTGAAATAGAGCACATGTGAATGGTGAGTAGATTAGTGCCAGGAATGCATCCCAAACTAGGATTTTAAGGAGTCATCTGGCAGCTGCTAATATGTAGTAAAATAATGAATGTCATCATGAGCTCCTTGGAGGAAAAGTGGGATATAAATGTAGTAATAGAGCTATCATCCTTCCAAGTTGCTCTTCTGTTGATGAGACGTCATATTTTAAGGGCATTTTTTAAAAAAAAAAATCAATATTTGGTACTGGGGAAAATACAATGTTTTCCCAAAAGCAAGCTTTCATTTTCAAAACAGCTGAAACTTTGGCTTCCAAGAACTCTCCCTTGTACACTTGATGTTCAGTATTCTCTGGCTGCTCTCCTTTCCAGTAGAGAGGTGACTACAAGCTTCCTCCCCCAGCCATCAACATTAGAGGGTTAGGTAAAGGTAAAGGGACCCCTGACCATTAGGTCCAGTCGTGACCGACTCTGGGGTTGTGGCGCTCATCTCACGTTATTGGCCGAGGGAGCCGGCGTACAGCTTCCGGTTCATGTGGCCAGCATGACTAAGCCGCTTCTGACGAACCAGAGCAGCACACGGAAACGCCGTTTACCTTCCCACTGGAGTGGTACCTATTTATCTAGTTGCAATTTGACATGCTTTCGAACTGCTAGGTTGGCAGGAGCAGGGACCGAGCAACAGGAGCTCACCTCGTCGCGAGGATTCAAATCGCTGACCTTCTGATCGGCAAGTCCTAGGCTCTGTGGTTTAACCCACAGCTCCACCCGCGTCCCTATTAGAGGGTTAAACCTGGTATAAAACTGAGAAAACAAACATGAGTAAATCCATAAGTCCATTAACATTAGTACAGGATGATATAATCCCTTGCTAAAACACTTTATGTTTGTAACACATCCACCAAATGTGAAAGAAGTCTGCTCTGTTTTTAACACAGTACCAGCAGTTACTATTTCCAAATTTATAGATCATATCTGTTACGCCGGTGTGCAGCCGTTAGCTTATCTAAGGTCGCTTAGTAAGCCCACGACAGAGACGAGATTCAAATGATTCCTAGTAGCTCAGTCTGATAAGCATAAGGCTTATCAGCTCTCATAACCACAGCATAGAAAGAAAGTCACCAATCTTCCCCATGAGAATCTATGTGAATCTATGTGACCAGAACATTCCTCACCTGTTTGTGATGTACAATGTGACAATTCTTTCCACTGACCTCATTAAATCTGAACATTGTGAGTGTGCTTCTGGAAGATAGGACTTTACATCTGCCGGCTCAGAGTAAATTTCCAAAGTTCAGCATATTGCTAATCAATATCATTTATGAAAAGTCTCCAAATGTTACCGGGACAGGGAGAGCAAGGAAAAGAAGGAGCAAGAAAAGCACAAGAAGGCTGAAAAAGTGGCAGGTTTTATGTTGGCCACCATTCCTTCCATGCCCCTTAGAACAAGGAATTTGGGGGAATCTAAAAATGGCAGTTGCCAGCTAGAACTTTGAAGAGCTTCCGTAAGTTTCTGCACTCGTGAAAATCATGCACCCCATGTCTAAAACAATGAAGCAGAGGAGACGGTTTCAATCTCCCTTTTGCTACTGATCCCCTCCCACAAATTCAGGGGGGACGTTTGAATTTTTCCAAGTTTAAACTTTAGAATTGGGAAGAAGCTAGAAATGTGCGGTGTGGAAAAGAGCTTGATGGTTTTGTTTTGTTTTCCTCTTCGTGACATTTGCCTCGTTCTCAGTGAGAAGGAAAAAGGGAACCCTGAAACTTCAAAGTCGAACCTCAGACCTGGCAAAGTTTGGGGAATCCATTATGGACTGGAACCATGAGCCATTTGTGGGGAGACTGTGAAGCTGGATTCCCCACACCCCACCTTTTATCAAGGGCAATGCAGAGGCAACTCTATTTTCTGTCAGCAGAATCTGGAAAGGTTGGGTCACTCACCCAATGGCCTGTTTTCTAGCGCTCCACTGCAAGCCACTGGTAAAATGGGAAATGTTGCCAAGTCACCTAACAATGCAGGGGTGTCTCTCTCTTGTCTCCATCTGTTGTGAGCCACAACAATCGGAAGTGTTACCTGGTTGCCTAAGTAATGGGTGTATGCCTCTATTTTCTGGCTCACAACATAGCGTGAGAAGGTAGTCGCGCAACATTTTATAACCTGAAATCTTCCAAAAATTTGTGCCTAAGCATGACCGAGGTGATACTTTGGGCTCAGCACTAATTTATATCCCTACGTAGCCATGAAGTGGCGCTAATACAATTACTGCCTCTCATCTTTATTTATTTAAAGGGCAAATATTTGGGGATCATTGCTAATTCCACTTGTCCACGTGAAGCATCAGAATAGAAATAACTAGATTACCATCATAAAATATATTCAGCTCTGTATTGAGGTCAGTTAAACACACATATTAAGAACAGCACCCTCAGATTCTTTTCACCTCTAATGGTTAAAAACTTTCCACTGCCTAACAATCCAAATTTGCAAATATCCAAATTGTGGATACTAATTCCTGTATCCACAAGCAACCTTAAATCTAAATGCCTTTGGTTATGTACACAGTGGTCTATGTTTGCCTGAGCTTGAGTATGGACTAGGATCCTTAGCCCTGTGTTTTGATCTGATACATGTTATCCAGTCACATAGTATTGTCAGGATTTGGGCTACTGGCATTGGCTCTTAAGCTCTGGGTTACGATTCGCAGCTTGGGGGTTTAGACAGCCAATCACGTTGAGAGTGAGAGTGGCCCAGGCCTTCAGAAATACTTATAAGCAGTTGCTTTGCCCTGTTGGGCTGTCCTGTTCTGTTAGCCATTGGCTCACTGAAGTCTCTTGCTGTTACCACTTACCACTGTGTCTCGCCTCGTAGAAACTCACATAGACTTCACCTTTCTCAACTGGGTTAGTCGTAGTGCTACAGGACATGGTACAAGCAGCACATCTGGAGAAAATGGCTTTTGGCCAGACATTTCCAATCCATCTTAAGTGGCAGTGACTACACACTCCCACCTCCAGTATTACAGTTTAATGAAATATGGTTCCATGCCAAAAGTCCTAATTTGCTGGCTGGTGCCAAGGAACATTTAAAACTGTACGTCCAGAAATAACATTATGTTATGTAAGGTGCAGTATGCATTTCTTTCGGCTGCTTCTCAAGCCAGACCAGCAGGAAAGGGGAACTTTAGTCTATTGGTTTCAAAAGTCTTCTGTAGCCCAATAGTCATATGAAGTCATAGGTCAAAATAACAGAGCTTTAAACAGGAGCCACGGGGAACAGAAGTGGCCAGTAGCCCCAGAAGTTGGCCCAACCAAGCCATTAGGCAAATGTGACATTTGTCTTGACGAAATATCAGTGGCAGTGCTGAACAGTCATCTGTAGCCCTCCCATTTTATTTCTTCATCTGCAACAAAGCCAGCCATTTTTCTTACTCCAAGGTAGGAGGTAGAGGTTAAGGAGTGGCAGAGAGGACAACTGAGATAGAAAGTTAAAGGTTTTATTGGACTTTTATTTTTAGCAGAGCTTATCAGTGCATTATCCATCCCTTAATAATTCCCCACTAAAAATAAATGTCTGCTAAATGTCTATGATATTCTATTGGAACTGAAGGGAAATGACAGTTCATATAAGAGAAAGCGGGAACATCTTTCAGAAAGGACCTTGGCCACAGACGAATGAGCATTTATTTGCAGAAATTGTCCTCCAGGACAATTCACAAGGGCAGGGGTACCATCTTCCTGGGGGCTAAGCTCTTTTAGGACCCCCAATAATTTGGGGGGCATGTGCCCCTCTCATGACAACAGCATCAGAGGAGGAGGAGCTGCCAGCCATTGAAGACATGCTGGCACCACATTCGGTTCTGACTCATCCCGACATCATGGCAGAACATCTCTCTCTCTCTCTCTCTCTCACACACACACACACACACCGTGTGCAATGCTGCCCCCAATCTTCAGTGCAAGCTGGCATGCCTGCACCAGGACTTGCAGCCGAACCCTCTTCTGGAGCATCTAAGGGGAAGAGGAGGAGGAGTTACAAGAAGAATTCTCACTCTCAGGGTAAGATTTCTAAGACTTTTGCCCGAGTGCAAGAATCCTCCTTGCCTGAGATGTTCCAAACAAGTCAGGCTGCTGGGTTGAGCAGATCACTGTTGTTGTTGTTGTTGTTTTCTAGAAAAAGAGGAGCTGGAATTCACCATGAATGCCTCCCTTGTTCTCTTATTACAGCAATGGAGCCCACCTGACAGGCGCTGGAACAGAGTTCTGGCTGGGGGGGAAAGCCCTGGCTAGAATCCTTTTGCTGATGGAGCCTGTGGCTACAGTGTTATATTCCTTGGAGGGTCCAGCAAAACTGGAAATGGATTAGTATTTGTTGAATTTGTTCTGCTGAGCTCCTTCGTCTCTTAGCGGAACTTGACACATCTGGACATAGGGAGGATACTCGTGATTTCAGCCATTTCAAAAGAAGCTTGGTGGACATAGGGTGCCCAGAGGGGCAACTGAAGATGGCTGGAGTCCAGGCGGTAACATAGGAAGATCAAGAGCAAACAAAAGAAACACTGTTTCAGAAAGTCATGCTTCCATCCATCCTTACTGTACCTATATAAAGGAGCTTCACTCTAGAGTTGTCAGGCATTGATTATGGCTCAGCTGTTTAGATTTGATTGAATGAGACAAGGATAACATCTTGGAATACAACGCTCTGCAGGGTTGAGTCTCACTATCTAGTCCTGTTCTATAGGTCATAAGGCTCAACATGAACCAGGATCAGGTTCAGCTTCTACCCATATGCTATGCCTTCCTTGGAGGAGAGGAAAACAATCGACTTGGGGACACTGTTTCAGTGAGGGTGAAACCTACCCTTCATGCTCGATGCTTAGTGGCCTGAATTTGACCATTGGGAACCGCATAGTAGGTTGCACTGTGTCTCCATGTGCAGAGCACACAGTCCTACTGCAACACATGGGCCTCATTTTTACCCATCAAGACAGCAGGCATTTTTGCTAATGTTCAATGCAAAATAAATAAGAGTGGTGTTTCTTATGGTGGTAGGGTCACCAATGTACAGACATGTCTCGAAGATGCTGAAACACCAGACGTTGGCGGTTTTGCAAACAGAAGGAGGAAGCCAAAGATGAACCCAGCTTGAAAGTTTGTGCAATGGAGAATACTGGAGTATCTCCTCTGGTGGGGAAGTGAGTGAACTGTGAGAGGAAGTATAAGGTATGGAGGCAAATGTTGGTGAGGTGGAAATATGGGATTGGACAGAAGAGGGGAATTCAGGGTTGGAGCAAGATTCCTCTAGCCTCCAGGCCCTAGTTCCTAGTGATAGAAGTTATACAATTCATGAAAGTCCTTGTGTACCAGGAAGTTAATAAATACATCTAAAGAATTGTTCTTCACCATGTGAGAAAAGTGTCTGTGTAGGGAAGGGAGTGAATGGGGAAATTGCAAAAGCCAATCTCATAATAAACATTTTCTGTCTCGAAAGCCAAGCTTCAGAGTAAGTATTTCTAGAAAAGCAAGTACTAACGCTGCACTTTGAGGTGTCAGTAAATTCATTATTGCATTAACTAGGCCTAAATTATTAAACCTTAATGATGTGGGTTCTCCGAATGTGCTGGGCTTCATTTTCCCACACAGAATCAATGTTAAACATTACAGTATAAATTAAGTAATACTTTACCCTGGCATACTGCTGCTTTGAATCGAGTTAGCCCAGGAAGATGTATATATTTGCGACTACAGGCTCTCTCTGGCCTCCTAGCAAGGATGGTATAGTTTATTGTAACAAATGATCACCAGACCCGTAATGACTTAAATGATGCATCCATTTTTGCCAGGGAAAATGTACGAGCGGCGACGCTGCGCCGCTTACGGCGATGAGGAGCAAACAGAGATCTCATACTATAAACATAATTTCCATGGAAGCCTGGGGGGCCATCTCCCTTTACAGGGTTTAAAAGCATGACGCATATCACAAAACATTTTAGGGCGGTTAAATTAATAGAACATAGATTCAGGCAAAAATTTGAAAAGGATAATTTTAACCGGATTTGGGCTTTAATCCTCTTTACATTTTAAAGAGAATTCTGAACGGCACAAAAGAGAGACTGAGGAGGCCGTGGAATAGCTCTCTCTGTAGTCATGTGAGGGCCATACGGGGGAGCAACCTTTTGCACAGCAACCCCATCATAACCCAATAACTTTGTATTTTAGTTCTCTGCCAGAAAGAGGTCTGCCCTGCAGTGGGAATGTGCATGGGGAAATGGCTCAGTGGGGAAAAACACCTGCCCCTACCTAACCATTGAAGTGTATTTATAGAAATAGTGCAGGCCTGGACATGTCCACTCAGAAGTAAGTCCCACTGAATTCAGTGGGGCTTCCCGCCAAGCAAAGGGATATGGTAAGCAACCCACAGGCTAATTTAGGTCTCCCCATTTGGCCCCCATTTTGACCAAGCCAGGTCTACCCATCCCACACCTGCTGTCGTATTTGATGCCAGGTGTTGAGGTGGGTAAGGATGTGGCTTGAGCTGAAAGGGGGCTTGCAGGAACTGCCTCGCACCTGCCACAACCTGTGCACTCCAATGATCAGCTGATCTGCGAAGAAGAAGAAGAAGAAGAGGAGGAGGAAGAGGAGGAGTTTGGACTTGATATCCCGCCTTTCACTCCCCTTAAGGAGTCTCAAAGCGGCTAACAATCTCCTTTCCCTTCCTCCCCCACAACAAACACTCTGTAAGGTGAGTGAGTCTGAGAGACTTCAGAGAAGTGTGACTGGCCCAAGGTCACCCAGCAGCTGCATGTGGAGGAGCGGGGAAGCGAACCCAGTTCACCAGATTACGAGTCCACCGCTCTTAACCACTACACTATGCTGGCTCCCATATTGGTTTTCTGCCACTGACATTTGTTTAGAATCTCCTGAATATTTTATTTTTTAAATTTTTTTGCAAAGGACGTAATTTTCTTATTTATAGCTTGTGGAACCAGCTGCACTGGGCTTTGGACAACCCATCAGCTGTTTGTTGGGCTTGCAGAGTGCTATGCAAGGGCTGTGCCGGCACCCGATTTTGGGTGGTTCCTTCATACAGGGCCAAGGGGATGCAAAATCGAGATGATCCATAATTGAGAATATCCATTTGGGGGCACCCAATTTTGTTTTGTTTTTTTTTATAAATTTTTTATTGGTTTTTCAACACATATTAAAGACAATACAACACAATACATAAACAAACAAACATATAAACACGTATAATTTCTTGACCTTTCTTTCCTAAAACCTTCTTTCAGCGACTTCCCCATACCTCCCCTTTCTGCATCCCTGTTTTAAATCATTCCAGCAACCCCGAATTTCAATTTCTTATAGCACTTTCTTTAAATCTTTTTTCTCATATCCAATTGTTTGTCACTGCAATTCTATTTTGCATTACCCAAGACATTTTAACATTCATTAATTTTACAACAATTCTTAAGATAAACTTTAAATTTCTTCCAGTCTTCTTCCACCGTCTCTTTCCCTTGGTCACGGATTCTGCCAGTCATCTCCGCCAGTCCCATGTAGTCGATCACCTTGGTCTGCCATTCTTCCAGTGTGGGTAGTTCTTGTGTCTTCCAATACTTTGCTAAAAGTACTCTTGCTGCTGTTGTAGCATACATAAAAAACGTCCTATCTTTCCTTGACACCAATTGGCCTACCATGCCCAGGAGGAAGGCTTCTGGTTTCTTCACGAATGTGCATTTAAGCACCTTTTTCATTTCATTATAAATCATTTCCCAGAAGACCTTGATCCTTGGGCACGTCCACCAAAGGTGGTAGAAAGTACCTTCAGTTTCCTTACATTTCCAACATTTATTATTGGGCGTATGATAAATTTTTGCAAGCTTGACTGGGGTCATGTACCACCTATATATCATTTTCATAATGTTCTCTCTTAAGGCATTACATGCCGTGAACTTTATACTGGTGGTCCATAACTGTTCCCAGTCAGCAGGGGGCACCCAATTTTGGCCTTGCGCAGGGCACCATTTTACAAAAGATTACCAAAGTCCACCTTTGCCTACATGGTTTAAGTTCAAGCCATGCAGGCAAAAATGGGTCACTTGACATCGGGTTATTGACAGGTGGGCAGCCCCACCCACTTGTCAAACTTGGCCCATGAGGGGCGGGGAAGATAACAATTGGGCCCACTGGCCAGGTCCAATTCCTCACTCTTGATATAGGGCATCAGCCTTGTTGAGATCACTGGTCCATCACAGTCCAACTTTCTGTCCTGATTGAAAGCAGCTTTCCAAGTTTGTGGTCCCACATCTTTTCCAGCCCTTGTAGTACTCAACATCCTTTTTTCACTGGCAATGCCAGGTTCTGAAGCTAGCAGCTTCTGTATGCAACGCATGCACCTTACCAGTGAGCAATGGAAATCCACTGGAAATTTAAAAAAAGCTTTCCTTTCTTGTTCT